>NC_045541.1:138089623-139289623 GCF_009769535.1 Thamnophis elegans | reverse complement strand
GGGTCCCTGCCTCGGGCCGTCTTGGATCTTCGGCTCACCATCCGGAGCCTTCAAACCCTGGGCTTTTCGGTGAACTTCGCCAAGAGCCATCTTTCCCCCTCCACCCGCATTCTCCAGCTGGGGACAGTCATAGACTCCATGTCGGGGGTGGTGTGTCTGTCTCAGGAACGGCAGGACAGCCTTCGTCGACTGACGAAAAGCGTTCACGGAAGGCGGTTCACTTCCATCCTCTCTCTATCGCAGTTATTGGGCAAGATGGTCTCTTGCATCGGGATTGTCCCGTGGGCCAGGCTTCATCTCAGGCCCCTCCAGTGGGAGCCCATCCCCTTTGAGAGGGGACGATTGAGCAATTCTCTTCGGACTCTCCATCTCCCGGCGGGGGTCCGGACTTCTCTGGCGTGGTAGCTTTCCCCGGCCATTCAGCGGGGCTGCTGCTTCTGGGAGCCGGACAGGGTGACCATCACCACAGACGCGAGTCTGTTCGGGTGGGGGGCCCTGGTGGGCTCTCGGATAGCGCAAGGCAGGTGGATGGCCTTGGACCTCCGCCACAACATAAATTGGCTGGAGCTGAAGGCAGCACGGCTAGCTCTGCATCACTTTCAGCCCTCGGTGAAGGGGCGTCATATGCTCCTCCTGATGGACAATGTGGCCACCAAGGCCCACATCAATCGTCAAGGGGGAACCCACTCGCAGGCTCTCTGGTTGGAGGCCCTCTGTCTGGGCTCCTGGGCAGAGAGACACCTGCTGTCCCTAGTGTCGGAGCACATCTCCGGACTCTCCAGTGTCCAGGCGGATTGGCTGAGTCGGGCGACTCTGGACAATGGCGAGTGGCAGCTCCACCCATCGCTGTTTCGAAGGATCTGCCAAAGGTTCTGGTCTCCTCGGGTGGATCTGTTTGCGTCGCCTGCGAACTCCCAGCTTCCATGGTTTTTCACCCGTTTCCAGTCCAGGTCGGCAGAGGGCACAGACGCCCTCAGGAGCCGGTGGCCCCCGGGCTTTATGCTTCCCCTCCCATTTCCCTCATCCTGGGAACCGTCAGGAAGGTGGTGGCGGAGGGAGCCCTGGTCATCATGGTGGCCCCGTACTGCCCAGGAGGCCCTGGTTTGCGGACCTGGTACAGCTGGCGGTGGGCCCCCCATGGAGGATTCCGCGGGGGGAGGTAGTCCTGCTGCAGGGGGCTCTGGTTCACCCGGAGCCCCAGTGGCTCCATCTGACCTCCTGGTTCTTGAACGGCAGCTTCTGAGGGAGGCTCATCTGTCCTCCGGGGTCATTCATACCATCGAGGCGGCTCAGCGACCGTCGATGACCCGCATTTATAATTCAACCTGGACGGCCTTTGTCCGGTGGTGTTCGCCTAGGGGCATTTATCCCAATAAGGCCACCATTCCTAACGTCTTGGATTTCCTTCAGAAACGTCTTGAGGACGGGCTTTCGCAGAATACTTTGTGCCACCAGGTGGCAGCTCTGCCTTCAGTCCTGGGGGAGGGGGTCTTCTTCCCTTTCCCAGTTCCCCCTGATCAAGCTTTTCCTTAAGGGGGCGGCTAATCTCAGGCCTCCCCCCGTTCACAGGTTCCCCACATGGGATCTTCCCCTGGTGCTCAAGGTTCTGACGGGGGCCCCGTTCGAGCCTCTCCGGTCTGTTCATTTACATTTCTTGTCGCTGAAAGTGGCTTTCCTGGTGGCGATTACATCCGCCCGACGTATCTCTGAGCTGGGTGCCCTGTCTTATAGGGACGATCTTTGTCACTTTCACCAGGACAGGGTGGTGCTTTGTCTGGACCCGGCCTTCGTCCCGAAGGTGAATACCCCCTTTCATAGGGCTCAGGAGATCGTCCTGCCCGACTTTTGCCCGGGTCCATCCAATGACAGGGAACGACTCTGGCATCGGTTGGATGTCCGCCGCGCTCTGCAGATTTACCTCCGGTGGACCGAGGGGGTCCATAGGTCGGAGGCCTTGTTTGTTTCCTTCCAGCCGGGGACGCTGGAGTCTAGGATGTCTTCGGCTACCATTGGCCGTTGGCTGCGTCAGGCCATTGTGGAGGCTTACGGGGCTTCAGGTCGGCCAGCCCCATCAGGGATCACGGCCCATTCTACGGCCCATCGGGGATCACGGCCCATTCTACCTCGGCGGCGTGGGCCAAAAGGGCCCCGTTTGAGGACATCTGTCGTGCGGCCACTTGGCTTCCCCGACATCTTTCATCTCACATTATCGTCTGGATGCTTTCGCGTCTGCGGATGCGTCCTTCGGTCGGAGAGTCTTGCAGGGGGTGGCGGCCGAGGCTCCCCTTGGGCCCTAGTGGCTCCTGTTCTCCCTCCCTGGGACCTTAGCTTCGGTATGTCCCACACGTGACCACTCCCTCCCCCTCCTCTGGAAAAAGGACGTTGGTCTTACCTGAACGTCTATTTTCAGAGTGGGGGAGGGAGTGGTCACGACCCGCCCTGGGTTGTGTTCGTTGGGGCCAAGGGGAGGGCCCGGGCGTTCCCGGGGTTTGTTGTGGTTGTTTTCTTGTTGTTTCAGTTATACCGTTCGACTTCGAGAATCTGGGCCAGGATTGGAAGGCACCAGTATTTAAAGCTTTGCTCTCAGTCTTTGGACCAATCAGGCTAAGATAAAACCCACACGTGACCACTCCCACCCCCACTCTGAAAATAGACGTTCAGGTAAGACCAACGTCCTTTCTGCTTGTGTTTTTCCTGTTAGATTTGTTCCAAAGAGTTTAAGGAAATTTCCAGTAGAACAGAGGTGGGAGGCAAGCTATAGCAGAAAGGAAAAATTTCTAGAATCAAGAACATCCCCCCTTCCTTGCTCAAGAATCTTTTATTTATCCTTTGTCAATCCTGATGTTTGATCCAAATATTTTAAGAAACTCTAAGAATATTGATTTGCCCTTTTGATATATTTGAGTGCAACAAGTTATATTAAACCTAAGGTTTAGCTTTACTGGGATAGGCAGAACTGTTAAAGTGAACAGGCTATGAGAGTTTTTAAATTGTATATAGATTCAGTTTTTACTTAAACAGCAAGAAAAAAATCTTACAGAACTGATCTGGAAGGGAAAACAGATTGAATTGCAAATAGCAAAAGTTACAAAAGAAAAGTAAGTGGATAAGCATATGAATAAGTTTGGTCTACCATGAATTAAGACAGATAGAATATTTTTTACACAGCTGTAGTCTCATGCCTTTCTGATAGTTATCTTTAAAGAAAAGGAAGTTGCTATCACTGCTTGGAGTGCTGCTTACTCCTTTCCAGTGGAGTTCCCCAATGGGGAAGCAACTAACCTATCAACTCCAGTGATTCACTTAACAAATGTCTCATTTAGCAACAGAAAGTTTGGACTCAATTGTGATTGTAAATTGAGCACTACCTGTACTTGAAAAATTATACTTTAAAATCCTTTTAGTTCTGGGGATTTGTGTTAATGAACATTATTTTCACTTTGTAATAATACGTAAAAGAAATGCTTCTTGGGTTTGGGATGCTTTGTTATTTTATAAATTCAGTGGCAAGGCACACTTTTTAAATACTCGTTGAATAAAGCAACATTGGTTAGAGATATACACTGCATTAAGCCATAGGGTTACACAACATGCTAGGTGAAAACTGTATCATTACTTGATCTATTATAGGAATCTAACAAATCTCATGCAAAATGTTTCACTGGGCTTAAAACCTATATTCAATTGTTGGAAGATGACTTTTTCTGAGCTGCAACTTCCTCTAGCTTAATGCCTGTATTTTGAGGACTAATGTTTTCACTGTAATGAGAGTTTCAAAATTATTTATTTGGACAACATAGTTTGGAAAAGTTTTAAGTGATAATATGACTTTAAAGGATCTCCTGCATTCAAATGTTTTTAAAATGTGGTATTTATTTAAAACATTTTTACTCTTCAGTTAAAAAAATACATGTACTACGAAAAGCAGTGGCATAATACACCTAGTCCTTAAAAATAAACTTAAAAACACACTGTTTGAGAGCAAGATTAGAAAGGGGTGGTAAAATGAAGAAAATTGAATCTCAAGGGGTAATTCCTAATATTAAAGCATAAATAGACCCCATCTAGATCAGATCAAAGGCTTATCCCTCCAGCACTCTCTTTCCATGTGATAAAAGTTTGTGAGCTGGAATAGAGACAATTCAGGTAGCATTGTGAAAGGCAGCCATTAGGTAACAGTTCTTGAATGGCCAGTGGAATTGCTTTAATTACCAGTGGAATTGCTCAGCCTCTCCTCTTGAACTACTTTATGCTGTCTGGTAGAATCACTTTCCTTAAAATAATGCAGGGAATAACTGTGTTTTTCAAGCTATGAAAACTCTTTTATGGCATTGGATATATTAGTAGCTTGCAAAAATTGACCAGTCTCCTAGGCTCAACAAAGAAAAACAAAAACAAATGCACTTTGTGCTAAACATGAAAAAGGGACCTTCCAATCTGGTATCTATCTGCGAAAAAGGGATATGGTGTTCCTCCTTGCCTGGCTAGCCTGCTGAATGCTTAGATGCAATTTCTGGTTGCCTGTGGCTACCAGTGTAGTGCTTAAATACAAGGCTATGGGGAATACTCACTGACTTGTAAACTGCAGCAGAGATATAGAGATGTGATATTGTTTTTAACAACATCTCTGAGATCAGACATCTGAATCCCAAAAGTTGCTTAAGCATCTAATGTGTTGGATGCTGTGTACCTGTGAAGGATAACAAGCATGGCAAAGATATAAGTAATAGAATAAATAGGTGCTGAAATACAACTTTTAGGAGAACTGTATAAACTACACTAAGATGCAATCGAGTGTTTTCTTGAAAATTCCTAACTTAAAACTGCCAAGGTGTGGGAGTCATTCATCTAAAAATTTGAACAATTATTGCTTTTAATCTCAAGAATAAAAGTTTGGTATATTGGATATGAGTGACTGATTTTACATTATCAGTTGGCCAAAGGAATTGTGTCTTCTTTCCTTCAGTATTCTTCATATTTAGCACATGTTTTGTGCTATTAAGTTCAAAATCATGCTGCTTCTGTTTCATTTTTGTATTAGATCTACAGCTCCCAAAATTCCAGGCATTCATCCTGATTGTGAATTATTGGAGTTGAAATTTCCAATATCTTAAGAGGGCATCAGCTTTGGAAAATGGGATGGACCATATTTCCATCTATACGAGCCGAGGTGGTGCAGTGGTTAGGGTGCAGTACTGCAGGCCACTTCAGCTGACTGTTATCTGCAGTTCAGTGGTTCTAATCTCACCGGCTCAAGGTTGACTCAGCCTTCCATCCTTCCGAGGTGGGTGAAATGAGGACCCAGACTGTGGGGGCGATATGCTGACTCTGTAAACCGCTTAGAGAGGGCTGAAAGTCCTATGAAGCGGTATATAAGTCTAACTGCTATTGCTGTTGCTATTGCTATAGTATTTCTATTTCATTGGGCAATCTAATGTCTAAGACTTACAGCTAAATGCTCCATTTTTAAATATCCATCTCCTCTATTACCAACTGTAATTGGACCAGGAACTCTATTGCTAAGTGATGCAGTTATTAGGCACATAATATGACTGCATTGGCTTGGGATAACAGTTCTGGCAGTTCTAGTTCACATTGTTAGGTGAACAATGTTGTTTGCCTAACAGTGTTGTGCATTTGCAGTAATCTGCAGTGACGTGATCACCATTTGCAATCTCCAGACTGTTACTCCATTGACTTTTGCTTGTTAGAAACTGACAGTGAAATTTGTAAATGGCAGTCATGTGATTGTAGGATGCCTCAACATAATTGCAAACTTGTCACCAAATGTCCAATCATGATTACCTGACTATGGATATATTGTGATGGCCAGATGAGGATCTATCCTAAGTAACCTTGTTAAGTGCTATTGTAACTTTGGATAGTTGCTGAACAAGTGGATATTAAATTAAGACTAATAGTATATATGCTTTTAGATTATGTTAACAATTTACTGTTCCCATATTTAAAACTCTTAAAAACACATGATATAAACCATGAAGAAGAAAATCAAAATCAAGGAAGTGAAATTGAGCATTGAAATTGAGAAGAAAGATGTTTGATTGGAACACTATAAATGGGCTACATAAACATTTGGTGTCAGTTCTTTTTTTTCTTCTATAAATTATGTCAGCTTTTTTCCTTCCAGCTTTCGCAAAATGTGAAGTTAATGTAATTGTAGTTGATAATGTTATTGAAATATTGATGTTTTCTTATGTGTGTAATTTTTGCAGCCTCAGGTCTGCAACTTTGATGGTGGCCAGAGAAGAATGCTTGATATGTTAACACATGCAGATGGCAAAAAAGATAAAAGGAGGAGGCAACATTTTTTTATTTGCTCAAGAATGCTTAGGTTGGTCATTGAATTCCCAAATCTTGCTGATAGAATGTAACTTCCAAGATTAAACTTCTTATTCAAAGTAGTCAATTTAGCCATCTGCTTTGATTAAAGAAAAGAACACAATTAATTTTGCTTCTACTTGAAAACCGCTTCTGGACTTTGTGTTTAAGGTGGAAAAAATAAAATTTTGATTTGGGTTTTGCTGATTAGATAGATTTGTTGTTATAGAAATGGCTAGTATATATTATCATATAAAAGTGAAAATTTGGGGTTTTATTCTACCGCACCAAAAGGATTGGAAGTCAATGATTTTCTTTTTCTTTTCACTTTTCTCCTACACTTCTTTCGCTTCCCCTTTTCCTTATTTTAACATTATTTTCATTTTTCTTTGTACTTCTGTATTTTATATTTTGATAAACTAATAAAATATTAAATAAATAAATAAACTTCTTACAAAGCTATGTCAAGTTACAGGAAGGATATTTGTGTGCCTAAAATCTGAATGGATGATTTAGTTCTGTAACTTGGGTCTTGCAGGCATGTATTTTTTTCTGTGAGTGAGCCCATCACAATGTGAGGTCTTTCTTGCACCCCCATTAACACAGGAGATGTTAGATTGAGCAAGGTTTTTGTGCCTAACAGAACAGTCCTGCCATACTTGTAGAGAGAAATATGTATTCCTTAATTTCTATGCTTTTTTGGCTTATTGAGATTGGTCTGCACTCTTTTGTTTATATCCAGTGGGAGGTAATTAAGTATTCTACCTCTTGACCTGGCATAGTTCTCTTTATGCTTTAGGGATGATTGGAATAACACAAATCCAGAATGCTAGCAATCCTGCACTGCGTATAATACACCTTTGATTGTACTCAAAGTACTCTGTTTTTAGTCAGCATATCCAGCAACTGCCAGGTTTTGATAGTGTATAGGACTGCTCCTTTAAGTCATTGCCTATTTTTGTTACTAGACTGGTATTCTCTTTATAGGTATAGTTTATGTTACTTTTTAAAATATATATATTTTATTCTTTTATTTCTTATGAAGCTGCCCCCAGAACATGTTATTGTGTGACCTGGGTAAGTAAGTACATTTATACTTACTTTTTATTTACAGATTTTAGAGTGATCTGTTTTAAATGCATGCATATTATAGTCTAGGTGTGAATCCAATAGCTAAGTGCCACTTAAAATAAACAGTAGTTATTTTCTATTTAATAACGATTTAAATGTCTCATTAATTTTTATAAGGATTTCTATCTTGCCTTTGTTTTTTGTTTTCCCCATAAAGTAAATGTGAAACAACTCACAGTGTCATATATTAGACAGAAACACATCCTTAACAAGTTTCTAATCATAAAATATCCTCAAAGAATAATTGAAATAGCTATTGTTATAAATGTAACAGAAAATAAACAAGGAAACAAATTAATGTTTTGTCCGATAAGTGAGTCAAGAAGTATAATATAGTTTGTCCTTTACTTTCCTAAATTCCACTGTTTGCAAAAGGGCTTCTAGGAAAATCACGTGTTATCCTAAGAACAATATTGCCTACTAACATTTTCTTCTGTTATATGGAATAGGCTAGGAGTCAGCAAACATTGTGTACTCACTATAAAAAATTGTTAAATACTGGATTTCTGTGGATGGCTGAGCAACTCTCCCTCATGTTGTTAAATAATGTTAGATTTATGCTGTGTGCACTGGATTTTCATTGTAAAACGTCTTCAAAAAGCACCTTCGAGTTTTCTTCATTTGGTGAAGTGTGCTATCGACAGTTGTATACTAACAAGACTGATGTTGAAGTTGTTTTAGATAGAAGTGGGACATGGATGGGATGGCTGCTGAAAAACATTAGTGTCATTACAAAGGTCTTTGTCAGTAAAATCAGCTTGTATGTACAAGCCTGAAGTCTTAATGATGGCATTGTAACTGTGACATGGGAGGTTTCTCCCCTTTTCTTCCTTCTTACTAGTAGAATTCTGTATCCATTTGCTTTTGTTTCCATCACTTGAATGCACTAGTATGTCACCCGTTTAGTGCGATCCCTTTAGTCCGTGCCTTTCGTAGCTTTGCTGCCATCTGGTCCTTGGCTATAGAGAGGAATTTTTCTTGTATATGTGACTCTGTAACAATGAGCATGCGGTTGATAGGGAAAGTAAGCAGTTGCCTTAGCAACAGAGTTACTGATGTGGCAGTTCCTCTGCTTGCAGGCAAAGGATTGTGTTTAGTTCAAATGCATTATGCGGTTCTGCTATAATATGGTTGTGACCACTAGTGCTCTTGCAGGTAAGATGTCTGCAAGCATCTTGGTTGCAGCAGCTGAAATGTTTTTTTTTTTTCCTAGCTAGCTTTCAGATAGGAAGGATTTGTCTACCAACCTTATGCCGTGGTGAATTTTATAAAATTTAAACCAAGTTTTTATACCAAGAATGTTTCTTCTCAGCCCATGGCTTTATAGATGGGAGCCTTCCTGAGTCTGCTAATGCAGAGGCCGCCAATTATATGTTTTACAGTGCTATTTCTAGATGTGTCCATCTTCCTCCCAACTATTCTTCCTATGGCTTCTTTGAGCTTTGAAGAGTCTTTGCCTCTGATGTGACATTCTCTACTCTTCCTTTCTATAGTATCTTGGAGTGTGTATAAACTACTGAGAAGTTGGGGAATTCCCTGTTAAGTACTACACAATTCTAGATCAAGCCCACAGTTAAAACTATTACATTTTTAAAACAGAAGCATAGTTTTTTTTAAAGGCTAGGTTTTGACAAAAGCAACTTTTAGCAAAATCTGACAGACCTGTTAACTGTTTTGCTTTCAGATTAATCTTTGAGTTCTTTCTCTGTAATTGTTTTTTTTTTGCTTTAGCAGAGATAATTGTTTATAATTGGGTATGTTAGGGAATTTGCATATTGTATTGTGGATCTGAAAAGGACGTATAATAGAAAGACAATTCCATAAGCTTGTTCTGAGAACTAAATTTGTCCTTATTTTGTTCATACGTACAAGATACAGTGATACAGTTTTAATATTTCTTTTTTAAAATATAAGCAAGTCCATTGCCCTAATATTAAATTCTAAATGTTCTAAAAAGGGCTGTTTCTTATTATACTACATAGATATTATTTATAGTTATTGAAGGATTAGTTTTAGCATGTGGAGTTCGAGATAGCCCCAAATGGTATTTTAGTGGACTCTAATGCACCATCTGATTACATATGTCTTGAAAATTAGTGGCATTGCAAAGGGTATAATCTATTAAAATTGTAATATAAATTGAATAAAGTAGGTTTTTAAAAGCAACCACTGATTTCCTCTATAACCTAATAAAAACCTGGCCACTAATATTTTTGTGCCCTTTTCAATAATGATTGCAATCTCTGACCATCAAATAGTTATGTTTCTACATATCCATGTTTCAATTGAACGACTCTTAAGTTAAATCATGAGAAATTATTATTGTTCAGGTTCCTTAAACAGATGTATATAGATATGCTGCACAGTCAGTTCTATAACTTGTACATGACTTTCTCAGAACAATGGCAATTAGAGACGATGTGAAAAGAAAACTCCAGCATTTTGAAGAAACTTTTTTCTTGCTGAACATCCCTTTGCTATGATGTCCTTATTAATGAGAAACAAAAATATACAGTGGCCATAATTCCGTGAGTATTGGAAAACTATAGAGCATTCCTCCTCAGCTCTGGAAGTCCACGACAACTGTACTATCATCCAAGATATGCTTCTCTGTTTCACAAAGTATTCACATATGGTAGTTGTATGGTAATGGTAATTTGCACCTGTTCTTTGGAACATCTCCCTCCCCCTCCCGTGAGATCAGCTCCAACCCTCCTGACCTTCCAACCCTAACCTTCCATAAGATCTTAAAGACCTGGCTCTGCCAGTTTGCTTGCAATGCCAATGTAGGGCTTCATTTTGGTGGTGGTTGATTGATTAACGCTAGATCCAATCCTCTCCCCCCCCTCCATCATATTCCCTCCCTCCCATCTTTTTAGCTAGGTTGATTTTATAGTATTGTATCTATGTTATTATAATTTATACAATTTTAACTTCTGATATTGCAATCTACTCAGTTATCATATATAGCAAGATAGACAGTTAATAAATATTACAAGTAAATAAATAATTACAAATTCGCTGCAACATGACTTTTAGGATTGTTACCATGTTTCCCTGAAAATACGACAGGGTCTTATTTTCTTTTTACTTACAAAATATGGCCTTGGGCTTATTATAGGGGAAGGCTTATTGTTTTGGGGTTGCCTGGCGGCTGCTCCCTTACAAACTGGCTCCCAAAGAGCCAGGCACAGCCTCAGGGGCGAAGAAGCCATGAGGTGACCAACCTCACGAGCAACTGCCCGGCAACCCCCCTCTCCAGCCGGGCAGAGCACCATTCACTGATCTAGGAGGTATCACTAAGACGCCAAGCCATGTGGTGCTCTGCCCACTCCCCAGCTCCCACGGCTTGGCTCATTAGGGATACTCTCTAGGTCAGTGCAGGGAGCTCTGCCCGGCTGGAGAAGGGGTTGCGCGAGCACCTGTTCCGCCTCCAGCAGGCATGTATCATAGCCTCAACATGTCCGGGCCCAGCTCTCCCTGCAGCCGCTGCCGCGCTCCGAGCATAATATCTTCTCCCAAACTCCCAAACTTGGCTGCCAAGTCTTCCAGCAGCGGCCGCTCTAGGCGTGCGCTCTATGGTTGTGGGCTGGCTGCTGGAAGACTCTCTGTCTGGAAGACTCCCTTACAGAGAGTTCGAGCAGCCAGCCCACAACCATAGAGTGCACTCCTAGAGCAGTCACTGCTGGAAGACTCGGCATGATTCCAGTTGTTAAATGAATTGTGGCTGTGAATCTGGCTTCCCCCATTGATTTTCCTTGTCAGAAACTGTCTGGGAAGGTTATATATGAGCCTGGGAAAGTGCAACTGTCATAAATACATGCCAAAATGCCCAAATTTTGATCACTTGACCATGGGAGTGCTGCATGGTTGATAAGTGGGAAAAATGGTCATAAGTCACTTTTTTCATTGCCATTCTAATATTGGTTACTAAATGGATGGTTGTAAGTCAAAGGCTACTTGTACTTTGTGCTGCAGATATGTCCCAAAGCTGACAAGAAGAGTTGACTGTTAATGTAATATTTGAAAACCTGTACTTGTCACTCTATTGCTATACTTTTTCTTTATAATTTAGATTCATCATGCTGATCTGCTTTGTCCTTGGTAGTGATACAGAGGTAAAACCACAGGTAATAGCAACATAGTTAGGGACTGTCTATGCACTAAATGAACTGGTTTATGCAAAATAACTATTGTGCTCAACAGCAGCAAAGAATTTTCTGAGAAAAGTTACCAATGACTGTATGACTCTAGCAGGTTGCTTGCATGATTGTTAGTTGGAGGAGGTTAGATTTCTCCATTTTGATGCCCCCCAATCTATGGGAATTACAGCTCCAATAAGGTCGAAGAGCATCAGATCAGGCTTATGTCTACTGTAGTAGGTCTTAGTCGTAATTATGTAGGAATCCATAGCTTTTTTTAGCTCGTATTCCAATAATTTTTCTCTTCCTTTTCCCAGTTCTAGGTTCAAGTCTGATGGAAAGAATAGCAGAAAGGATTGTTACTGGGTAATGGAAACTGTATAATCAATGAAAAAAGCTTTCAATAGAAAAAACATATTTTAAATTTCACAGAAACAACATAGGAAAGGATGCCATTTATTCATTTTTGACAGGTAGCTAAAAAAATTGAAGAATTTAGTAGTAGTCATTATTTTGTGACTATTTTCAAATACCCAGAACCTAAAATCATCTTCTAAGCAGTAAATATTACATTGCACTATACAATTTAAATTAATTACATTTTCTTTCCCAGGCCATAGAACAGTGATGGTGAACCTTTTTGGCACTGAGTGCCCAAACTGATATGTGTGTGTGTGTGTGTGTGTGCGTGCATGCGGTGGAGTGCCAGAAATCTGAACAGGTGGTCACCTGGTCCTTGTGTTTCCGGCATGCGCATGCACACTGGCCAGTTGGTGTTCACGTGCACCGGAGCGCCAGAAACCCAAAGACCATGCATGCGCTGGCCAGCTGGTCTTTCTGGCACTCCGGTGTGCGTGAAGACCAGCTGGCTGGTGCACATGCATGCAGGCATGCACACACCAAAAACCAGAGGAACAGCTGGCAATGGCACATGTGCACATAGAGGGCTCTGCGTATCACCTCTGGCACTCGTGCCACAGGTTCACCATCACAGACATGGAATATAATGCATGATCTTAGTGATGACTGTATTGTACAGCTAAGATAATCAATACTTGATATATTATGGTTCTTTCAGGTTGCTGTTTTTCATGAAATATTCCTACATTGATCTAACCCAAGAAACACCTTTCAAAGGATGCTAAGCAATCTAAATGAATTTATTCAGAACTTGTCTGAGTTTATTAAATAAGTCCTAGAATGTGTGCAAAACTGAAGCTTTTAATCTTCAGAAGGGTCATTTAAGGTACATAAGAGAATTAAGCTTCACAGGAATGTATAATATCTCTGCTATTGTCTGTTATTTCTTTTGTATGTGGTGAGAAGGAAAGCACACTTAAACTTCAATTAAAACTAAGCATTTTATGAAATACTTGGAATATTTTATATCTCAGCCTTAAAGGAGGATGAAGCTTCAGTGTCTGTAATGAAAACAAAAGAAGTAGAAATTCAGCAGTCTTGTTCTGACTAATTTTGGCTTTCTACTCCAGGCAATATTTTTACACACCATACTCATTTTTGCTATTTTCATCCCTTTCACAGGTATGTATGTGTGCTCACTAAAAATAAATGCTTTTTTCAACTACAAGTAGCAAGTGCGAATCTTTAAATATGTTACCCAAGTCAAAAGCTGAATGGTTTTATCATTCTATTTTTTAGCACTCAACTGCCATCATGGCTTTTTTGCAAAAGAAAAAAAGGTATTTTGAAAATAGCTAATTTCCCCTTTAGTTCAAATATCTGTCTTGCAAGGGTGTGATTGTGATATTAATCATATTGGGTGTGAAATTTTACGTTGTGCAGTTTAAAGGTTGATATTTGTAATGTTAAGCAAATACATTTCTTAAATTTCTTTTAAATTTAGTTTTGGGTAATTTATTTGTGAAGCAATTGTGTGTAGATTTAATCATTCTGATTGTTGCATTATTGTTTACTTGTTTAAGAGCATTGCAAGAAAAATTACAGCTGGTACAAAATAATTTTAAAAAGTGCTTGACTTAGGACCGTTTGTTACCATCACTGAATGAAGGGACTTGCAACTAGTCCCTGAATTATAGTCATTTCAATGTCCCCATGATCAAAATTTGGGTGCTTGGCAGCTTGCCAGAACTTATGATGCAGGGGGTCTTCAGCTCCCCAACTCTCCTACCTTCTCTCCATCCAGTGATGGGTTCCGGATCCTGTTGCAACCGGTATGGTGCAACGTGGCCAGGCATCCACCACATGATCGCGCACAGCACATGCATGCAGCACGCACATGCATACTAACCCCCGCGACACCTCCGCGATGCTCCAGCTGCTCAGCGGAGCATCGTGCAGGCGCTGTACACTCCATGCATGTGCACGGAAACCCCAAACAGCTCAAATACAGGTAAGGAGCATGGGCGGGTGGGCTCTCCAGAGCACCGTACCGGAACGGTACCTGGTGCTCCCAGCAGGCACCAGTACACCTATACCGGGGCATATTGGTCAAATCCCACCACTGTCTCCATCTATGTCTTTTGACATTCCACAGCCCCTGCCATCCTAGCTGTCCTTCACTCTCTTCTTGCTCCCACTGCTGACCAGCCTGCCCACCTGACCCTTCACAGGCAGTTGCTGGCTGCATGGGGCTTCTTTGCGGCACCTGGAGAAAATGGCCCACATGGTCAGCATCTGCCTCATGAAGGGCCAGGGCAGGCAGACCTCGTTAGCAATGAGAGCAAGCAGATGTGGAAGATGTGCTCACATTAGGAGTGCATGATGTTGAGAATGACTGGGACTGGGACTCAGCTGGGTTTTCCTGCGGCATTGATGGTTTGAACCACTGATGGGGGGTGTCGTGGGCTTTGCATCACATTGTGGGGCTGCTGAGCCTTCTAGAGGTGGCTGTAATCTCAATCTGGCATTCTTAAGGGGGACATAATTCTCTGTACATGTCACTTCCTACATTTTAATGTCTGTTGAATTATTTTCCTTAGAATGTTGTTATAGCAATGTATTTTCTTTCTTGTTGAAAGTAAAATTATATGGAACTAAATGCACATTAGTTTTTAAATGTATTAATTGAAGGATATTTATTTATTTGTGAACCTTATTCATTGCCTGAATCCTAAGGGTCTCCCACTGGCTTACAGAACTTACAAAATAGAATACTGTGCAAAAATCAATATTATAAATTTTAAAAATAAAATCCAAAATTTATTTGCCCTACAATTAATGAGTTAAAATTTGTTTGTCATGGTGATATTACTTATAATAATCTCTGAAGGTGTTCGAGAAGAGGCAGGTGCACCTGGATCTGGAAGGACATAAGGGTGGAGGCCAGCCTTGATTCAGGGGACAATCTACTCTAAAAAGAGGATCTGTTATAGAGTTAACTGCAATACTTTTTAGAGTTTCATAATAGAGTATTTAATCCCCCCCCCCGTTAATTTATGGTTGAGAAATTGTGTGCAATGTTAGCTCCGTTAGAATTTTATCCCTCAGTTAGCCTCACGAAGTCTTTTATCTCATTTATCTCATTCTCTTTCAAATTAAAATTAGTGCAAAGGCTAGATGCTAGATGGGTTCCCTGTCTATGTTTGAAAGGTATTACTGCTTGTGATGCAGCTATGCATGCTGACCCTGCAATTATACACCAATTTATTTTTTTATTGTTTTGTGTACATTCTAGACGCTGCTTAGAGAGTCCAAACATGGGTTAACTTCAGCTTGCTGCCCAAGGACTGAGTTCAAAGTTTGTGTAGCCACGCCTCCTGCCCTTATAGAGGCCAGTTTAAAAAACTCAGTCGCCCTAAAAGGACGCAGTTTGGGGAGCTCTCCAGTACTTGAGCAGCAAAGTTGGACTCTCAAAACAGTGTAGTGTAGCCTTTGTTATTTTTGTATTTAGTTGAGAGTTTAGTTTTTTTTTTTTTTTTTGCAGTTTAGAATTTTTTTTTCCTCAGCTCTTCTCGACGTGCAGAGCAGGCTGCTCGGTGCGAAGCTGCCTTCCACGATCATCGCGGTTGAGGCACCACCACCGGAGGCTCATTTAGCGGTTGCTGATGAACCTAGGTAGGAAGCCTAGGAGTGCCCCAGAACTGTCAGAGAACTTCCCTTCTTGCTCCGGAGGCTCCCCTGAACAATCCAGATTGCTGACAGTTCCCGGTGTCACTCGGAGCCGCGCAGTGGCCGTTTTGGATGGTTTAAAATTGGCACGCTTTTCTTCTTGGTCGTTTGCCTTGCCACTGCCTGTCTCCAAAGCAGATCACCACTGGGAGGGGTATTAATTTACTGACCTTGCTCCAGGCTTCCAGACAGGTCTCCCCCTCTCCAGGAAGAACATTCTAAGCGGCTGCAGGATGTTTGGCTGTGTTTGACCATACCCTGCTTTACATTTAGTGTGGATCTGCGGGCGCTCTGGACCTTTCCGATAGACGCCAATTTATTCCTGCTTGAGCTCTTCATTGCCTCAGGACAGTGGCTGTTCTATTTGGGACGTTCATTAATTTGCTTCAGCCTCCAGTGGCAGCATACCTGCAGTAAAGGACAATTTCTTGTGCCCCAATCCCTTGGCAATAGCAAGTAACAGCGCAGCCGAGGATATTGAGCAAGCAGGTCCTTCCACCAGTAAGTGCAGCAGACCCAATCCTGCTGGCAAGGGTGAGGGTACTGGGTGTACATCTAAGGGGAAACAGCCCAAGCCTAAGAAGGTGTCCAAAGCTGCTGAAAAAAATGCTGAGAGATGCCAAAGGGCCCCGGAAAAACAATTTCAAAAAGCCCACAGCCTTGCCAGGGTTCTTCCTCCGCCTGTGGAGGCCTCTGCGGGCCCTTCCCTGCCCACTTTCCATCAGGATATTTCTCCATCTCTGGCAGAGGAAGGAGAGCTTGACTTATTGCTTGATCCATCCAGGGCATACCCTAGATCCCTCAGTCCGTCCTTGGTTGAGGATTCACTGCGTGAGGCCTGCTCCTTTATTGAGGAGGAGGTCCTTCCGTCCCCTAGCCTTAGAATCAAGGGCCATCGCCCATCTGAGGAACAAGGCCCTAACTTTTTCCATGAGATGAAGGAGGTCATTGCACGTGGGATATCTCAGGGGATTTCTGAAAGCATCCAACAGCTGGGTCACAGTCTGCCTCATCAGGGTAGATCTAGAACTAGGTCACATGCCTCCAGTTCCAGCCACGGGGATCTTCACAACCTGCAGAGTCTTCCTCACGCAGGAGCAGGTGACCAGCATCACATCCCTCGTGCACCCAGGTCAGCATCTGTCATCAACCTATCCCAGTTGTTGGGGAAACTGATCTCGTGCATTGCAGTAGTTCCCTGGGCATGATTGCATGCACGGGACCTTCAGTGGTTCCTCCTTCCAATTCAAAGACGCAAAGCCAGCAATTCCCAGAGAGTGGTATGTGTGCCCCAGAGGGTACTTCGGTCACTCAAGTGGTGGCAGTTGGCGGCGTTGACAAAAGGGTCCTTCTTCAAGGATCCAGAGCACCTCGTCATAACAACAGATGCCAGTCTGTACGGCTGGGACACCCACCTACAAATGCACGTGATGCAGGGCTGGTGGTCATGATCGGAGCTCTCCCACAACATAAACTGGCTGGAGCTCAGAGCTGCCAGACTCGCCCTGCACCATTTCCGGAAAAACATCGATGGACTCCACATCTTAATACTAACAAACAACATTTCCACCAAAGTCCACATAAACCACCAGGGCGGGACTCGATCGAGGGCCCTCATGTTGGAGGCAGAGGCCCTAGGGCGATGGGCAGAGCGTCACTTTGAATCGTTAAAAGCAGATCACATCTTGGGGAAGGACAACGTGACCGCAGACTGGTTAAGCAGAACTACCATCAGCAACTCAGAATGGCGTCTTCACCCATCTCTGTTTCGCCAGCTGTCTCAGAGATTCAGCCTTCTGACAATCAACCTCTTCGCCAATCCGGACAACACGCACCTCCCCTGATTCTTTTCTCAGTTCCAGTGCCCCGGGGCAGAAGGGATGGATGCTCTCTGCTGCTCCTGGCCTCCTTTACGCCTTTATACTCTCCCTGATACCACAGATGATCAGAAAGATCCTGACTGAGGGAGTGGAGGTCTACTGGTCATACCTCATTCACCAAGAAGGTCCTGGTACACCGACCTTGTCAGTCTTTCGGTAACCAAACACTGGTGCATACCTCAGGAGCAGATCTCCCTGAGCCAAAGGGCCATCCCACATCCGGATCCTCAGTGGTTCCAGTTGGCCGTTTGGCACTTGAGGGGGACCTCCTGAGGCAGGACAAATTTTCTGACAAGGTCATCTGCACCATCCAGGCGTCCAGGTGTCCTTTCATGGTGTGAATCTATGATGCAACATCTTGGTCTTTACATCTTGGTGCCAGTCTCATCATATCAATGCCACTGCAGTGACAATCTCATAAATTCTGGAATTTCTCCAGAAGGGGTTGGACAAGGGTCTTGCCCCCAACACGCTTCGGTGACAGACGGCTATCTTAGCCACCATCTTGTTCAGAGACACTTCTCCACCTCTCAGCAGGCATCCCAAGGTTCGCAGCTTCTTGAAAGGAGCTACCAACCTCCGTCCTCCGCCAATACACCAATACCCAACTTGGGATTTATCAATTGTCCTTCAGGCCTTAACCTCGGCTCCATTCGAACCGATTCGTTCCATTAGTCTACGACATTTATCTTTTAAGACTGCCTTTCTTATAGCCATCACTTCGGCTTGCAGAATTTTGGAGCTGGCAGCATTCTCGGTCAGGAAGGATCTTTGTATTGTACATCCTGACAGGGTTATCCTTCGGTTGGATCCGTCTTTCCTTCTGAAAGTTAACACCTTATTTCATAGGACGCAAGAAGTGGTCCTTCCAAATTTTTGCATGTGCCCCAGACATCCCAGAGAGCGTGTTTGGCATAAACTGGATGTACGCTATGTGCTGCACGTATATAGCAAAAGGACAGCTTTCTTCCACAAGTCGGAATCATTCTTTGTATCCTTTCAACCTGCTTCCATGGGCAGAAAGGTATCATCTTCCACCATAGGACGTTGGCTGCACGCTTGCATTAAGCTAGCTTACGAACATTAGGCTAGGCCCATGCAAGCGTCCATTGAGGAGATTTGCAGGGCAGCTACCTTGTCCTCACCATCTCCATTCATCCGGAATTACAAATTGGACTCCTTTGCGACTGCTGAAGCTTCTTTTGGAAGGAGGGTCTTGCAATGGGTCCTCGCAGCTCCTGCTAACCAGGACAATCCTTCTTCCCGCCCTGGGACTACATAGCTTGGGTATGTCCCATGCTTGGACTCTCCAAGCAGTGCCTAGGTGAATGACCATCCACTTACCTCAATGGTCTTTCTCTAGGTGCTGCGGGAGAGTCCAACCTCACCTTGAGATCGTCGTTGGTGTGCAAGTTTCCACTGCTAAGGACATAACACATCTATTTTACCGCATCCTTCTGGGTCTCATCCCTTCATTTTTTAAACTGGCCTCTATAAGGAGCAGGAGGCATGGCTACACAAACTTTGAACTCAGTCCTTGGGCAGCAAGTTGAAGTTAACCCATGCTTGGACTCTCCCACAGTGCCTAGAGAATGACCATTCAGGTAAGCCAATAGTCATTCAGTAATGATGGTTTGATTTTAAACATGATATTATCAGTAGTTCTTTAAATACTGATGTGTAATTTAAGTTGATTGCACAGAATAAAGTAGGTTGCAGTGGGGTGTTTCTACTTTGAGCTGCAGGATAATTGGAAATCGTTGTACAGGTAGTCCTTGATTCAACCAGTTGTTTGGGTGCTTCTGAACCGGCTCACATTTATAACTGGCTGCCAAGTGCCCTGTGATTGTATGATTTCCATTTGCCATCCTCACTTTGACTTCTCCAAAAGGTCAATGGGGAAGCCGCCAGGGAACATTACAAATGGAGGGGCTGTTGGATATGAGGTGTCTGAAATCCTTCCACACACTGGAAGAACGGACCTCAAATCCGGCAAAAATACCAGTGATCACAAGCACTCTGAGCCTTTCAGAACATTAGCATTCACTAGCAATTTCTCCTCATCTTCGTGGGGTAAAGCTCTAGCTAAGGCAGTGTTTTGAAAGGCTTAGAATATTGGCATTTGCTAGCATTTTCATCAACCATCCAGAAGACTCAGAAAGGCTCCCAGAAGGGAGGGCAAAATGCTAGCTCAGAATGCTGGTGCTTCTGTTCCTCTAGAGGGGAAATCCCTTGACACATTAGAGGAATAGACTTTAAATCTGGCAAAAAGATTACCAAATACCAGTGTTCTTGTGACCAATCCCCACCCTGCTATGCCTGGGAGGCCCAGCCATCTTCCTAGTGCTCCTCTTAACAATCTCTGTAATTGCTTAACAACCACACCTGCGAGAGGTGAGTTTGTAGTTGTTGAGCAGAGTGGTTACATGGCATCTTGCTTAACCACTCTTTTCCCCCAGTGACCAAGATTCTGGGTCCAATTGTGGTCATATGGGGAGGATTTCCTATACCTATACCAGTACTATCTGTGGTGATTGAGAACAGTGAAAACTCACTATTTGTTTCAATGAAAGCTTTTTTATTCTTTTTTTTCAACAGCATAAGCTTTTTCCTCATTTTAGAAGACAGTTTGTAACTCTAAAACCCTCTGTTCTTTAAAAAAGGATTACGTATCCAGAATACAAAAGGCAACTGAAATTATTTTTTTATCAAGGCC
Source organism: Thamnophis elegans (assembly GCF_009769535.1). Lineage (NCBI taxonomy): Eukaryota > Metazoa > Chordata > Lepidosauria > Squamata > Natricidae > Thamnophis > Thamnophis elegans. The sequence goes on along the minus strand of NC_045541.1, from coordinate 139,269,326 downwards.
CTTTGAAGACAATCTCTTCTCTCTCTCTCTTTTGTCAGATTGTGCCCACACTCTTTATTTTTGGTTATTAATCTTTTGAAATGGAGGCACCATGTGCCAGGAACTCAACTTGCAGCCTTTTACTTGTAAAATACATTCTGTGCCACTTAGCAATGGTTGTCGGTCTATGCTTCCTGGCTAATTGTTCGCCAAGCATGTGAAATATAGAAGTGGGTTTGTAAAATCTTCCCCTTTGATCTCTAACCAAAAGGTTGAAAACTTGGTTGTCATTGTATCATCCCTGACTAGCAAATGACATTTAGAGGATATGGAGGAACAGTTGGATAGTCTATCACTCAGGCCTGTGAGCTTTCCCCAATAGTCTAGCTGTCACTCCTTTTCTTTGCATCTTTTTATTCTGGGGTTACAGCTGGCTCTGTAAGGATTTGATTGTGCTCCAATAATTTTAGTTTCAACCCTTTCTCCTTAGACTTATAGTGTAGAGGGCCTGGGTATCACTGCCAATTAGTGTACACTAGTGTATCACCAGCACTAGATGATAGTTTTCAATCAGTCATCTAAAACTGGTAAAACTACATTTTAAGTACTTCAGTAAAACAGGTCTATTGCTTGTCAATTTAGAAACCTTGCTCCTGGCTACCAAGAAAATTTTGCCTCCAGCTACTGATATTTAAGCAGTATGTTTGTCTTCAAGCTATAGTTGAGTACTTAATTTTAAGTTTTATTTATAAGGAGAACCAATTGCAGTCTAGGCATAAGAAATCCCAAGGTGTATTTTTTAGCATCAGATACTTATTTCCCATTTTTCCTGCAAGGAGATCAAAGCTAGCCATATAAACTCTCTGTCACTTCTGCTTAGTAGTTCTAGAGTTTGGCTGGCATAAGGGTTATCCAAATGAGCTCCCTGGTTGAGTGGGAATTTAAACCTGAACTTGCTTAGGCTTAGCCAAACTGTGATCACAGCAACTCATTGACTCTTCTTAAAAGAACTATATAAGACTGTATCAATTTTAAATGAATTGTTTTAAAATAAATTAGGAATTCCTGTGCCATGTGTCAGCCTATAAGTATAAAGGTATGAAAGCATTTTGAATGTTAATTCCTGCTCTAGGTCCCCAAATATGTATGAACTAAGTTATAATCATTTGAATATTTCTCATTTTTAAACATTTTTACAGTACTTGTTGGGTTCTGATAGTCAAGTGTTTTTAAAAATGGTTCTGTTAATCTTAAATAGATAGTATCAAGTAAAGAAAAATGTAATATGTTGATTTCATAGCCTTGTCTCTTAAATATTATTTGAAATATTTGTAATATAATACAGATAAGCCATCCCAGATAATCAACTGTATGTGGGCTTCTATGGGACCTGCTTTATGACCAGAGTCCAATTTGTAGTGAATCTGAGTGATTTCATTCAGCAGATAACATATACCTCACTAACATATACTGCAGCTTGACCTCCAACTCAACATTTCCTACAGGGGACCATGTTACTTTAAACAGGGTTGCTTGATAGCTTTCCCTATAAGCAATAAGAGTAGAGAAATATTGAGATTTACCCATTGCCCATTATCAATCTGAGGTATCACTTTTAATAGTGACTGTAGCTCCTGGTCAGTTGGGTTCGACCCTTTTTGTTCTCCATTCTTCTCTCATTTCACCTTCCTTAAAAAACCAAGGGGACCCTGGCCATCATAAGGGTAGAGTGCATAGGCTTGTTCTCTCATTCCAGGTGATGCCTAAATTGGAGCATGCACTAAATTTTCAGCTCTTTCTGAAACCCAGTAGAATCCATCAGTTGTCTGTGATGGGCCAATCAAATAAGCCCTGACTTTCTGTGACAGGAAGTAGCACCAGAACATTCTAAGGCAATCATAACTGATCTGACCATGCTGAAACATGGCAGACAGATTATGATAATCTCCAAATTCAGATCACATTGCAATTATACTGACAAATAAAACCTAAATCCAGTGTGTGACACAATTGTGTGTTGAGTTCAGTGATCTAGATTGGGTCCATGGCTGTTACAATGGCCATGAATTCCTGAGCTACCTCAGATTTTGTCCCCAGAGAAGGCACATAAACTATAAATGGTACTTTGAAGCACCATCTCTGAACACCATCAGTGTACTGGAAATGGCCATGTTTCAGCTTAATATGGAACTATTTTAATATAATTTTCCTGATAACATAGAACAAGAATGTTAAATACGTATTCTTTTAAATATTGTTGGATTATAGTTCCACTGACTCTCAGTGTTGGCTATATTGACTGGATGAAATGAGAGCTCAACTTCAATAACAACTGGAAAGCCACTTGCAGTGAACTTATTCAAGTAGCTGGTGTATATATTGGCCTTTCTATTGGAATGTTGGTATAAAGCTCTACCTGATGCAGCGTGAGAAATGCTATAGTGCCTGGGAAATCCTGATTCATTTTGTGAGAAATTTTGGGAAGATTGATACTGGTGTTTGAATTTACAGTAGACTTGGGTTCGTTATTTATAAGCTTAGGTTTAATATTTAATATTAATATTGCAGAATGACAAAGGATGAAATTCTTCTACAGGATCTCATAACATAGGAGTTACTTATAAAGGCCAGAATTTGGGAGGGGATGGTGGTAGGCAGAGTCCATTGTGCTTCTAGCTGGCATTCTACACTCCCTCATGCTGGTAGCTTTTTCTAGTGCTCATCAGAAGGGATGTGGGTAGCCTGGTAAGAGGAGGTGTAGCTGGGTCCATATAGGTAAGTCTCATGTTTCCATACATTGGCATGGATAACATTGGGGTAAAGGTTTTTAACTGCACTGCTTATAACTAGAGTGTTGCTTTAATATTAGCATATTATAGTATACAGCATTCTCCTGTGCACTGTTTGGAGAATCCAAGCATGGATTAACTTCTGTCTATCTGCCCAGAGACTGAGTTGTAAAAGCTTTGGTCACGCTCCCTCTGCTCTACTGAGTCCAGTTTTCAACTCAGTCTAGCCCAGGAAAGACGTATTCTACAGTTTCTAAGCAGATAGATAGCTTTGATTCTCAATTTTAGTTTATTTTTGTTTTTCTGTTTCTCTTAACAAGATATTTAGTTTGGGTTACAAGAGGAAGCATCATCGGAGGGGGCTTCCACCACTGTGTGCGACTTTAGCTGATTCCTCTCAACTGCCGGTGCGTGGGTGGCCTTACCAAGTTGCCAGTGGGCCACCACCACCAACTTCCAAAATTACAGCAGGCAGCTCTAGAACAGTGCACTAGATCAGACTGCTATCTTTGGCATTAAGGCGAATCCTTTCGTTGGTGCCAGGCGTGTCGGATTCGAATTTCATGCCAACAGCAAGCATGCCTCTTTGCCTTTTGCTGCATGTGCATAGATGGGTCAGCAGGGCTGCCACCACCCCCTCAAATTTAGTGCTCCGCAGACATTGGTCAGAGCTGGTCATACTCCTTAGATTCAAAGGCTGGTTTTTTTGGCGCCGCAGATCTGCTTGCTGGCTCATCCATTTTTCTTTCTTCATGATTGCAGTGATCTGGTGAGTGGAGCTACAATTTGCGGGCCCTCGCCCCCTGGGATCCAATTTAAACACAGCAAGCCCTGAAGTCCTTCCCAGTCTTACTGGGCCTCATTATTGGCCAGTTAGTCCTCGTGGTGAATCAAGGCCAGATTTCCATTTCAAAATGGTGGAGAGAAGTCTGTCAGGGAGCGGCGACCAGGCCAAAGCATCAACTAGCTGACACCCAGTCCAAGCGCCCCACCCCAGAAGAGGTGGTGCAACTACCAGTGAGACTTCGAGGGGAGTTAGGCCCCAACGTTCTTCCAGAAAGGAATCCACGATCCCTGACAGAGATTCCAAAAGATGCCAGAAGGCATTGGAAAAGCAGTTTGCAAAGGTCCAAAGACAAATTAGAGCTAAAGTCCTACAGGATATTTCACCTGGGGAGATGGAAATTGTCCTTTGCAATCTGAGCCTTCCCCTTCCGTAATGGAGGAAGAACATCAAGATTGGTCACTAGATGGCTCCATAGGGACCCATGGTTCTCAAGCCCCCTCCCCTGGGGAGGAATTTGCCCTCTTTGCCTGCACAACAACAGAACTGGAGGCAACTGGACCAGTTAGATGTCTGGCCCCAGAGGCAACATTCACTCTCATTGTGGCGGGCTTCTGTCCATTGGAGGATCAGGGCCTGGCTGTTTCTCCTGGGCCATTTATCAAAGGGTTGCTAAGGATCTCCAACAAAGAGACCAGCACCCTGCCCATATTGCTCCTACCCATCTGCTAGTACAGGGTCCACATAATAGGACACTTATACAGGGACCTCCCTCTCCATGCCCCTCCCTATGCAGTGAGGAGTCCTTTTGGGGAGAGGAAGAACTGATCAAGAAGGCTGATCAAGAACTATTGGCGGACAAGGGCCTCACTCCAGACAAACCCGCATTCACCGGTCTCTTTAAGCCGGCCTTATTCAAATTCCTTTTGTACAAGGCCAAGACCACCACCATCATGGGTGTGCCAGGTAGACCTGAGGAGGCGACTATGGATCTTCAGGATCCCAATGATGGGTTGTTTAACGAACCTGCTGTGGTGCAGGACATTATTCCCTCGCCTAAGCTGTTTGTAGATATGATCCAATGTCAGTGGTTACAGCCAGGTTCCCTAGCAGCGCCCAGTGGATGACAAGAGGCTCTACACCATTGATCCAAGCCTGAAGGAGCTACTGCAGTTGCCCTCCATGGATGTCCCAGTGTCTTCGGCTTCAATTCTATCCTCAGATCTGATGGAAGGTCTGAAGGCGGAGGATAAAAAGGCAAAAAATCCTTTCATAAGACACATCAGGCGACAGCCTGGACCATTAAAGCGGCCACCACTGCCTCATTTTTCAATAGGGCTTTTCTTCTCTGGCTTTGCCAGATGCAATCCAATTTGTCCCCAGAGGACACCAGGCTACGCCACGACGTTAACAAGTTAATGGCAGCAGCCGAATTTTCTGCGGACACTACCCTCAATGTGGCCAAGTTTGCGTCCAGGACCTTAGCGTTCAACGTCTTACGAGGTTACTTCGTTACCTCCTGTGGCTTTCCCATTGGCATGCAGAATTGAGGTCAAAGTGGAATTTGTCTTCTGCTCCCTTTAAGGGAGGTAACCTGTTTGGGGAGTTTCTAGAACCTATCCTAATCATGAACAAGGATAAGAGGAAGGTTTTGACCCACACTCAACAGGAGAGCAGAGCGTAGAATCCCTCCTTATTTTCATAGGCAACGATTTCGGTCCCCCAAAGCAGGCCTCAATGCTCCTTCCCTCCACCACCCCCACTCCCAATGAATTGATCATCTCCAGAACAAACAGTCCTTTCAGGACAGGGGCAGACACAGGCCACTGTCAGGTGGCCATTTTGAGGGTCTGGCAACAGACCTTTTCATAGAGCTAAGTGACTCCCAACATCTCTCTCCCATTGGAGGGCGGTTGCAACTTTTCACTGCTCAATGGGTGATGATAACCACGGACATGTGGGTCCTACAAACCATAAAGATGGGTCTTACTTTGGAGTTCATCTCTGTGCCCCTGAGGCACTTCGTTCGGTGTCCCACCCCCATCTACATTTCTAAAAAGGGTCTCATGGAAACCGAAATTCAGCATCTATTAGAGATCAGGGCCATAGAACGGGTCCCTGTAGGGCAGGAGGGGCAGGGCTTCTACTCAATCCTATTTCTAGTGCCAAAAAGTTTGGTGGTGGGGGTGGAGAGCTATTCTAGATCTGAAGAAGCTCAACTTACACTTGGTGTACAAACAGTTCAAAATACAATCCCTTCAATCCATTCTGGGATGCCTTTGGGAGGGTGACCTCTTAACATTAATAGATCTAAAGGAAGCTTACCTTCATGTCTCATTCTGGCCATCACACAGAAGGTTCCTGAGGTTCTATTATGCAGGGCACCATTACCAATACAGAGCCCTGCCGTTTGGCCTATCATCGGCACCCAGGACCTTCACTAAATTGTTAGCTGCACTTGCAGCACACCTCAAATCAAGACCTGTGAGGCTCCAATGTTACCTGGACAACATCCTCATCCAGTCGTCATCCCTCACGCAGGCAAGGCATGACCTCCGTCTTACAAATGCTCCAGGACCACGGATTCTCTGTAAACCTGGAGAAAAGCCACCTGATTCCCACCACCAGACTGCTCCACCTGGGAGCGGTGTTGGACACCATATCTTGCAAGGTTTTTTCTCTCCCAAGAATGTCTAGACAGCATCAGAACCCTGGTGAACCAAGTTCAGAAGTTGCAAGCACTAACAGTAGTATCACAATAGTTCATTGGGCACGTCTACATGCAAGAACCCTCCAGTGGTTCCTCCTACCGCACCAGAGAGCTGGTGCCAGCAGTTCCAGTGCGAAGGTTCTCATTCCACCAAAAGTCGTTCATTCCCTCCGCTGGTGGCACTCTCCAGCCATGACAAAGGGTTGCCTGTTCAAGGAGTCCAGCCACTTGAACATTACATTGGATGCCAGGCTATTCGGCTGGGGTGCCCATCTCCAGACTCAAGTAATTCAGGGACGGTTGTCCCCAGAGGAACTATCACACAACATCAATTGGCTGGAGCTGAGAGCAGCACAGGTGGCTCTTCACTCGAAGATAGTCAAAGAGAGTATACTCAAAGAGAGTATCTCTCTTCAAAATGTTAAAGCAGTGGTAGTCTTGCATGTCTACTTTAATGTCTGTCCTTAGTTGTTTGCTTATGTATATGCATACATAGACAAGTTGCTTCACTTGTGGTCTTAACAGAAGTGTTGCTTGGGCATACATAACATATAGTACTGGATTCTATTAAGAAAGAATTGAAAGTAAATTATTTAACTAAAGGGTTTAGTCACTAATGTTTAGACGGCCTGTTGATGTGGTTTTCTTTTTTTTTAAAGATGTGAATTCCTCTAAAAAGAGTAGGATAAGGCCAATCATATTTTATACAAAATAATGCATTATAGCTCTGCTTGTGTTTTACTGGTATCAGGAGTTAATGGAATTTACTGAAACAAAATGACTGAAGGTTTTGTTAATTGTAATCTATATAGCTCTATATTATGCTTTGAATAAGCAAATTTGTAAAATCTAGGTATTCTCAGATTGATTTGCTTTTTTCTGATTTTTTCAGAAAAATATCAGTTTTGCTTTCTCAGATAGTTTTGCTTTTAAAATAGAACACAATTCTATTTTTATGCATTTTCATGTACATTTCAAATGCATGTATAGGTGATTTTTTTGCAACATATCAAATGTATTTAATTTTTTTAAAACAGTTTTCCCTAATATAATATAACTTTGTGCAGGTAGTCCTTGTTTATATTGCATTTATTCAGGATCCTCAAAGTTATAGCAGTGCTGAAAAAATAACTTTATGACCCATTTGTGACTTTCACAGAGTTTTTCAGTCATGTAATTGTCATTTTAGTCAGCAGGCATTGTACTGTATGGCCTGTGCTTTTTCTTTTTTTCTCCCTTGCAGAGTAGAGAGATTCCAGGGAGAGATAACAAGAAAGTAAGCTATTTGCTCTTGTACACCTCAAAAGCAATAATATTGTGCTCGCAACCTGGTGCTCAGAGCCAGAGGCATGTTATTCAAATAGTTTACAGCACTTTCTTGAAATCTTTTTCTCACCAATATCTCTGTTCTGAGGAGCTCAAGGTTGACTCAAACTTCCATCCTTTCAAGGTCAGCAAAATGACCTTTGATTGTTGTGGCCAATAGGCTGACTTTGTAAACTGCTTAGATAGGGCTGTAAAGCACCATGGAGCAGTATATGTCTAAGTATTAAGTGCTAGAAATATTATCTAAAACAGGGGTGTCAAACTCGTGGCCTGCGGTCTGAATATATCATGTATTGGCGACACCCACGTCTAGTTTAGCAAAGGAAAAAAGTTGCAATATGTCACGTGACAACCTAGTTTGACACCCCTGATTTAAAATATCATTTGTTCTCCACACACGTCCTAAAAGAGATAGGATAAGAGATAAAGAGAAATAAAGTTAAATAATGAGTCAAAAGCATTATATTCATTCCTTTATTTGTTGAAAAAAAGAACTATCCAAAGCTATATATTTATTTGTGGCAAAAGTATGTGAACTGCTAGGATTATCAGTTCATTTGAAGAGAAAATTAGAGTAAGGTGTTTCAGTGAGATGATAATTAGGTGTTAGTTTGCAAGGTCCTGCCTTATTTAAAGAACAGAATTCTGGGTATTCACTATCAAAATCTAATCTTCACAACATAGGGATTGGAAGGTATGTCATGGCTCTAACAAAGGAAATTTCTGAAGACCTTAAAAAAAAAAGCAGTTGTTGACATTCACCAGGCTGGAAACCATTTTCAAAGAGGTTGGACTCCACTAGTCCACTGCCAGAGAGTTCATATATAAATGGTGACAATTTAGCACCAATGTTATTCTCCCCAGGAATGATTGACTAACCAAGATCACAGTAAGAGCAAGGTCTTGAAGAATCTCAAGGTAGTTTATAAAGAACTAACATCTCTTGCGTTGATGAATGCCAATGTTCATGAGATCACCCTCAGGAGAACACTGAAAAAACAAAAGTGTATACTCCAAAAAGAACATTGCTGCCCATCTATAGTTAGTGAAAGACCACATGGATAAGCCAGAAAAGTACTGAAAGAATATTTTGTAGAGAGATCAGACCAAAATAGAACTTTTGGCTTGAATGAAAAGCATTACATTTGGCAAAAGGTAGACACTGCATTCCAGGATATGGTGTTGGCTGTATCATGGTTTGGGCGGCTTTGTTGCCTCTGGAGAAGGATAGCTTGCCATTATTGATAGAACTAAGTGTTCTAAATTGTACCAGCAAATTGTACAGGGAATTGTCAAGATATCTGTCTGTGAACCGAAGCTCAAGAGAAAGTGGGTCATGCAACAGGGCAGTGACCCAAAATACACAAGTCGGATGATTAAAGAATGGTTAAAGCAGAATACAGTTAATGTTTAGCAATGGTTCTGACCGTAATCCTATAGAAATGTTATGGAAGGACTTGAAGCAGGTAGTTCATATAAAGAACCCCATCAATATGAGTTGAAGCTGTGTTGTAAGGAAGAATGGGCTCAAATTCCTCTAAGAGATGTGCCAGACTGATTTGCAGCTATCGGAAACATTTAATTGCAGTTATTGCTGCCAAAGGTGTGGGACGTTCACTGAAAGCAAAGATATGTACATTTGTCTCATAAATACATATGCAGCTTTGGATCATTCTCAATAAATAAATGAACATATTATTTATTTATTTATCAAATTGATACAGCCTCGCATCTCTCCCAAAGGGGACTCTGGGTGGCGTACTATAATAAATAAAACAGTCAATATAAAACCAATAAAAATCTCAAAAGTCATAATAATATAGCATAAAAATAAAAATATTAACTCTGGATGAAGGGAGGATAAAAATGGCCTCTTCCAACACATGTTTCTGACTCATTTATTTAATTGGCCTCTGTTTATCTAGGTTTATATGGACTTATTTGGAGAACAGATTACATTTTAGGTTATATTTATGCAGAAATACCGAAAATTCAGAAGTGTTCACAAACGTTTGAGTAACATTGAATGATCTTCTTGTAGAAGATGACCAGGCTAAGCCTGTGGAAGGAGTCAAACGCATCATAAGTGACGAGTCCCTGTGTGCCCGCAAGAGATCTAAGTCCAGCCCACCTTGAATGCTTGGCTTATCTCCCACTCATTTCCGGTGAACACTACTTGATCAGATTCTTGTAGCGAGCTAAAGTTTGCAATAAAATCTTTGTACTTATTTGAGCTACCTGAATCGCCTGATCTCCCCGGTGCTTGACACTTCTTCTGTGTCCAAATCAAACTTTAGAGTGGCAAAATGAAGCAATCTTCTTGGCTTTGTCATTGACCAAATAAGTAATTGTCAGTACAAGTTTCTGGTAAGAGCTGACATACTGACTGGCAGATAAGCAGGATCTGTGTCTCTCTGCATTTACAAAATCTGTTGTTATCCACTAAAAATCTCCACTTGAGTAATAATAAAATAAACGAGTCAGTAAATCCCATTGATCTCAGTGGAATTTGACTTTTGAATAAATAAGCATAGTATTATAGCAGACCACACTGCTATCATTAGTGGTACTTCTGAGTCTAGTAACATGGTCTACAATGATCATAATAATTTTAAGTAACTTCAGAGTTTGGCCGAGGAAATGTCTAGGTATATCTGCTTGTTTCTACATATCATTTTAAAATAATGGATTGAAAAATGAGTAAATTTCTTTGAGGAAATTGGAAACATTAAAAAGTATTTTTATATGGAGTCAGACTGTTGACCTCTTCTAGCTAAATATTGCTTACAGTATTTGTTTACTGATAACAGATCTCCAAGATTTTAGACAAGGATCTTTCTCAGTCTTAACCAAAAGATGTTGGGTCATAAAGATAAGATTGTTTCATGCAAGACAAATGCTTTGCCACTAAATAGAAACACATGCCTTCTGAATAGAAACTGTGGCATATTTAGATGAGGTATTTCTCTACTACTGGTTTTATGTGAAGAACTGGAAATTCCAGAATCTGTCCATCAAGGGAGCACTCCTGATTTTATGACTGTTTTTGCAGTGGACAATTTAAGCAAACACACCAGTTTGTAAAGCAAACGTGGCAGTTGTTAAGTGAATCCAGAACGGGATGGAAATGGTAGGATTGGAAGACTATTTGTATGGAAACACTGTCTAATTTTGGCTAAATCTTTCAGGATTTTACGTATCTCCCACTTACCTCTTTTAAGCAGAGATAATAAACTTCAGGAAAAGACACCACAACAGCTTTCAAATTGCCCTTGTTGCCTCAGGCAATGAGATATTTATTCTGTGATGTGAGAAACGTGGTATGTTTAACTTCTCATGGGAAGAACCTCACTAGCTTTAGTGGGTGCCAAGTTAGTTTAGGCATATGGGTTAAGCTTGAACTAATTTGGGGAGAACTCAGAAGAATGACTTGATTTGACTTAATGAGGTATTATAGCTTTTGGTCCTGGTAACAAAAAGGTTGGCATAACTAGATGAGAAGTTTGTCTCTTCATGTGAAGGCTTCCCTCATCAATGGCAGAATTTGTAATGTCAAAGTTGTGATTTGCAGTAATCTAGTAAATAATCAACAGAAGAGGACTGGTATATTGAGACTATAATATAGATGTAGGAAGAGAACAAGTCACATTTATAACCTCGCCACTTCTATTAAAAGTTGTAAATATGTAGGGCAACATTTGTAACACTTGGTACCCATTCATCATTGATGAGTATTTAAATCTGTCATGATGAATTTGAAACTAAGGTTTGACTGAAGAATCTATACAAGACTTATAGGCCACATTAACAATAAAACTTAAGCCCACATTAACAGTGCTGAGGAATGGGTTAAACTAAAATTCAGATCAGCTCTCATCACTCTGGTGTGAACAAATACTAAAACTTGTTGGACCCCACATTAAAGAGGCTGGGGCTGTAAAAGGGAATGCATCCCAAACCAGTGTTTGCTTTGTCATCCTAAAAATGGTGTTATAACTCATTTGCTAGCTATTCACATTAGTATCATAAAGCCTGTCACATCACTCAATCTTTTTCATTATTTTTATATAAAAGTTACGTTGCAGTGATATTCTCTATTACAACCAGAGAACTGCAGCTAGCAACCCAACCCCCCATCCATTAGATCTGCGAAGTGCTTTGAAATGAAATTCAAAGCCACCTGTTTTGATTTACTACTTCGAAACAGATTCCTGCTTTGGTTGCAAATTGTTTTGATGGGATGATTGAACTGAAGATTTGTTGAATGGAAGTATTACTTTATATAACTCTAGTCCAAAGCCATGAAGTTAAAGCCTGATTTTAGCTATTGTCACACAGTTACCAGTATTGTCAAATATATTCATTTTAGAAATTTCTCAACTCTGAAGTAGAGGAAATTTCAGAGTCCTGCAGCAGAAGCCATGAGCATAATATTTTTAAAAGTTATTTTTGACACCATCAAAATGTACTGTTTTCCTGAAAATAAGCCCTCCTTGAAAATATTGTAGCACAGCAGCAGCCATGAGGTGACCATGCTCGCTGCCTCAAAAATAATAAGACCTCCCTGAAAATAAGGCCAAGCGCTTATTTCTGGGATCAAAAGAAAATAAGACCCTATCTTATTTTTGGGGAAACACAGTAACTATTCTAGTTAGTGCAACCAATCACAAATTATTGGGAATATTATTCTCAAGTATTCAAACATTTCTTTGTGCTTGCCTTTCCTAGTTTGAACAGTCTTCTCTTCAGTAATTGTTATTTGTCCCTGCAGACCTAGACCCTGAACAAGTTGGTTTGCTTAATCTTAGATTTAGAAGAGCCAAGGTGGCGCAGTGGTTAAATGCAGCACTGCAGGCTACTGCTAGATCAGCAGGTCAGCGGTTCAAATCTCACTGGCTCAGGGTTGACTCAGCCTTCCATCCTTCCGAGGTGGGTAAAATGAGGACCCAGATTGTTGGGGGCAATATGCTGACTCTCTGTAAACCGCTTAGAGAGGCCTGAAAGGCCTATGAAGCGGTATATAAGTCTACTGCTATTGCTATTGCTATTATTTCTGTCTTTGAGATTTGTTTGTTTTATCTTTGCTGATCTCATTTTTCCAGGTTCTTATGAACCATCCTGATTCTTATGAGCTAGAACTCTTGTAAGTTAAATTTTATGTATTCAAGTGTTCATTTACTCTTCTCTATACTTAATGGCTTTTTATTTTTTTATTAAGTTTATATGCTGCCCATCTCCTCTTAAATCAGGTGTCCCCAACTTCCAGTCCATGGATCGTCCCTGGTCCACAGCATGCCAGATATCGGTCCGCGCAAACAAACTAAGCTCCATCTACGGGATGGTGGCAGCAGGTTTAGCCACGCCTTCTTCTGTCCACAGAAAAACCTCTCTCCATGAAACCAATTCCTGGTGCCCAAAAGGTTGGGGGCCGCTGTTCTAAATGCAACTCTAAATGCAACCCTTTTTATAGTTTGCATTCTCCATAAAGAGAGGAAGCTGTGTAGCTGGATACCTATACCTATGTTTGAAATTTTATTGCTTGAGTCTTGCCAGATTGAGTATTTTGGAGTTGGCTGATGAGCACAGTTAACATGTAGGGTGCTATCACATGGGTAGAGGTAATTACACAAATGTTGATTAGTGTTAGAAGAAAACCCTCCAGTGTTTTTCTTAAGTTTCAAAAGTATTTCATAACTTCTGCTGCTTTAAGATATGTGGACTTTAACATACTGAGGAGAGGCTGAGGTTAAGAAATGCTGCATTACAATATTTACCGAGCCACTAAAAAAACTTTGTAGGATTTAAATTATAAAAATTATATCTAGATTTTGAAAAGTTTATTAAGAATGGTTTGAAGGTCTGCAGAAATTTTACTGGGTACAAATTGTTTACATTTTGTTGAATGTTAGGGTACAGTGCATTGAAGTAGTATGTCAACAACATCTGTTTTTCTTTATTGTTTCCTCAGCCGTTGAATTTATTCAGCATTAGAAAATTGTCAGAGTACTTAATTTCTGAGTTCAAATGAATACTTATTTTTTTATCAAAGAAATACTGTAGCAGTTGTTCTGTAATCATTATTTATAGAATACAAAGGACTAAATTCAGTTGCTTGGGAAATAGATTCAAATGAATGGGGATGCCTTAGTTCTAATTAAATGTTCTCAAATTTGCAGTTGGAGGTAAGGTAGAGTTGTCACACTGCAGTGTTACATAGAGGGCCTTTTTAGAACTAAGTATAAAGGCTGCAGATTCATTGCCTTCAGAAGAGTGAGGATCCAAATTCTGCTTTTTTATTATGTGCTGCTAAGTTTGCCAAACAAAATTTTATAACATTAGAAATTGATCTTAGCAATATTTTGAATTTAAAAAATTCAAAACATTGAATTAAAGAATCGTTACAATACTCTAATGACTTCTTAGAAACATCCTCATAGGTTTACTAGTGACTAGAACATAGCCATCTATAACAAACAATGACATCAAATTCACATGTGGATCATGACATGTCATTTGTGTCACTTGCATGATGATACTATGATACACATATCTGTATTTTTCCTTCTTGTGGACACTTGTGAAAAAGACTACAATATACAATCAGGACCTTATGCAGTGATTAAATTCTCTAATGTTAGTTCTACCCTGTGCTGAAGGAGACAGGGAAAACAAGCTACTTGTTTTTATTCTAGCTAGCTCTACCTTACTTCAGTCCCATTAGCTCTAGGATACTTTACAGCTTCTGAAGGGGAGGTAGGAAATAAACTAATATACCTTCCATAAAGGATGCAATTGTTTGCTAGTAGACATCATTGGTTATTCACAATCACTACATAAGAACTGAAAAGAAAATTAAAAACTTGATGTTCTCTGAAACTCCTGGGCCATTGGAACCAGGTTGCTGATTCAGCAATGATCTTACAGGTTTATTTATTTATGTTTTGAATTCCTCCTTAATTGCACTATTTATTTAAAGCAAGTACTGATATGTCAACCAACTGTAAATCATGTTTATGGAAGAATTAAATCCATGATATTGGTAAATGTATTATATTTATTTTTTCGTATCATTTGGTTTGGTTAAAGGAAATCCAATCTTTAAACCTAAGTGCATTTCTAAGTTATTATTGCATGCAGAAGCTGCAATGGAAAGTTCAATGTGACATTTTTTTAGGCGTTAAAGAGTCTCTTTCAAGTTATATTATCAATGAAGAGTAGCTTTATACAAAAAGAACATTTTTATAAATGTGGAAGTGAAATAGTTGGGAGGGGGGTAGGTTTTTCCATGAACTTACTATTGGCAAAGCCTTTATAGATTGTGAAGATAAGAGATTTAGTGGAAATGTCCAACTGTAATTCAAATGAACATTATTTGATGGAAGAATAAATGTTGCAGTGATCACACGGCCATAATTTAATGTTGGCTTCTGCCGTCTTAAGATATACCATCCCCTATCCATTTGACTTTGGGGACTTTACGTATCAACCGATTTGGTGTGTATGTATTCTTATTATAGCTGCTGTCAA
Source organism: Thamnophis elegans (assembly GCF_009769535.1). Taxonomy (NCBI): domain Eukaryota; kingdom Metazoa; phylum Chordata; class Lepidosauria; order Squamata; family Natricidae; genus Thamnophis; species Thamnophis elegans. Next base: position 139,254,211 of record NC_045541.1, on the reverse strand, counting down.
GACAATACAGAAACACAAACACAAAACCTGTAACACTTAATTCCAGAAGAGAAAATAAGCTTTGCTGATTGATTCAAGTTCTGTCTTTAATGTGTTCCTATCACCAGAAACTTGGCCAACATTTTCACAGCTGAATATTTGTTTCAAGGGAAAGTTGAAGTAGTTATTAGCTCTGAATAATCCATCTGGCTCCTCTGCTTTGATGATTAAACATGAATTTCAATTTTGGAGGCACCCAACATGAACATTTTGCATGCTCAATTTCCAGAATGTCAATCAGAAAGCTTACTATGGTTTTGCTTATCACAATGGCATGTGGGGTTATTTCTGTATTATATAGCACTAGCAATAGCACTTAGATTTATATATCATTTCACAGTGGTTTATAGCCCTCTCTAAGTGACAGAGTCAGCATATTGCCTCCAACAGTCTGGACCCTCATTTTACCGACCTCGGAAGGATGGAAGGCTGAGTCAACCTATAGATATTTGTGTAATTCCGTAACTAAAACTAGGTTTTGTAACACATTATACAGGTGAAACTCGAAAAATTAGAATATCTGTATAAAGTGCCAGCGTGCCTCCCGGCCACAAACCAGGACATGTTTTGCTCTATGGCGGGCTGAGGCGGCATGCACTTTAAAGTGCCGGCATGCCTTCCGGGCCGGCCATTCAGCGGGACATGCTTGATGTGCTCCCCAGCGATCTCCACTGCCTTCTCCCTGAAATCCACGCCGATGGTGGCCTCGGTGGTGGCGGGGAAGGTGCCGCCACAGAAGCAGACCGTCAGGCAGGTATTGCTCATGTTGGAGTCCCTAATGACGACGATCTTGAAGATGCGCGCCTGTACCGACTGCTCCAGCGAGGCTTCCAGCTCCATCCCAGTGGGCAGAGAGGGTGAGGGAGGACTGGAGGCGATGGGCGGGCGGGTTCAGCAGCACCGCTGCACCGGCAGAGCCAGCCTGAGGGACGAGGGGTGGCTGAGCCTCAGCCGCCAGAGCAGCCTTGCTTCACCGCCGGCCGGGAGCCGCCCCTGGGGTCGCTCAGCCATTGGCTGTCGGGCGCCAGCCAGCTTCCAGCATCCAGCCCGGCTAAAGGCAGAGCTACAGCCCGCAGCTTGGTCTAGAGGGCGGCGGTCCTCTCCTCTCTCCCCTCCGTCAGCAATTGGTTCACGAAGGCTGGGTGAGCTGTAGAAGGGAGGACCCGGTCCCGCTCTATGGTGGATGGCGCCGGGATTTTAAAGCCCTGCCACCGGGGCCCTGCCGCCAGAGGCCCTTCTCAAGGGCAGTTGTTTCAGGGAACTGGAGCACCAAATTATAACTACAGACACCAGCCTCTTCAGCTGGAGTGCTCACCTACAGACTTTGGTGGTCCAGGGCAGATGGTCGCAGGCGGAGCTCACCCACAATATCAATTGGCTAGAGCTTTGGGCGGCCAGGCTAGCTTTGTGCCATTTCCTCAATCAGGTCAGGGGCTGCAATGTACTGATTTTGACCGACAACATAGCTGCCAAAGCTTACATCAACCATCAGGGTGGCACGCAGTCCCTGGCCCTTTTGTCGGAAGTGGAGTCTCTAGATCGCTGGGCGGAGAGACATCTGGCCTTGATACGGGTGGATCATATCTCTGGAGTCAACAACTTAACAGCGGACTGGTTAAAAGCAGATCCACCATCCAAAATTCGGAGTGGTGACTCCACCTGAGACTATTCTGCCAGCTGGCCTGGAGATTCGGCCATCCGGTGGTTGACCTGTTCGCCTCGCCAATCAACACGCACCTTCCCCGGTATTTCACCAGGTTCCATTGCCCCGGGGCGGAAGGCACGATTGATCTTCGGTCCCGCTGGTCTCCAGGTGTACTGTATGCCTTCCCCCCTCTTCCTCTGATCCTGCTGGTCATACGAAAGATCCTGGAGGAGGGAGTGGAGGTGTTGCTAGTGGCTCCCCACTGGCCGAGGAGGATTTGGTTCACCGACCTGGTCAGCTTGTCGGTGTCCCGACCGTGGCACATACCTCAGGAGCAGATCTCCCTCAGCCAGGGGACCGTTCAATACCCGGAGCCCCAGTGGCTGCAGTTGGCCGTCTGGCACTTGGGGGGGGGGACCTTCTGAGGCTTCACTGTTTTTCTGACAGAGTCATCCGGACTATTTAGGCGTCTAGGCGACCCTCCACCGTCAGAATTTATGAAGCGACTTGGTCGTCCTTTTCGCAATGGTGCCTGAACCACCAGATAACTGCTTCATCCGCAACCATCCCACAAGTTCTGGACTTTTTGCAGGACGGCTTGGACAAGGGCCTTGCACCCAACACTCTCCATTGGCAGGTGACCGCTTTGGGCACCATTCTGTCCACTGACTCTCAGTTACCACTTTCTAGACACCCCCAGGTTCGGGGCTTCCTAAAAGGGGCTTCCAACATCTGTCCGCCCACGGTCCACAGATACCCAACCTGGGACTTTTGTGTTACAGTCGCTTTCCATGCCTCCCTTTGAACCGTTGCGGACGGTGGGTCTGCGCCACCTGACCCTAAAGACTGCCTTTCTAGTTGCCATCACCTCGGCACGCAGGATATCGGAGTTGGCCGCCTTGTCGGTTAGAGGCGACCTTTGTATCATCCACACTGACAGGATCATCCTACGGCTGGATCCTGCCTTTGTTCCAAAGATCAACACCGTCTTTCATGGAGCGCAGGAGGTGATACTTCCAGACTTTTGTCCGTGTCCCAGGCACCCGAGAGAGATAACGTGGCACAAGTTGGATGTTCGCCGGGAGGTGTGCATTTATATGAAGCGGACTGCCCCATTTCATAAGTCGGAAGCGTTCTTTGTGTCATTCCAACCTGCTTCCATGGGAAAAAAGGTCAGGTCCTCCACCATAGGACACTGGCTAAGAGCGAGTATCAAGATGGCTTACGAACTTCAGGCCAGGCCGGTACCTCCTTGCATTACTGCACATTCAACAAGGAGCGCAGCAACTTCGGCTGCTTGGGCTATTCAAGCGCCAATTGAGGAGATTTGCCATGCCACTACGTGGTCCAGTCCATCTCCATTCATACGGAACTACAGACTTGACATGTTTGCCTCAGCTGAGGCGTCGTTTGGGAGGAGAGTTTTGCAGAGGGTCATAGTGAGCACCGCGGCCCTGGACAGTTCTTCCCTCCCGAGTTCGACATAACTTTGGCATGTCCCGTGCTTGGACACTCCAAGCAGCGCCTAAGAGAAAGACCATTGGCTTACCTGAATGGTCGTTCTCCTGTGCACCGCTTGGAGAGTCCAAGCATGGGTTATTTCAGTCTGCTTGCCCTGGACTGAGAAGTCTTTTCCCTGGCCACACCTCCTTGTGTGGCCACGTCCTCCAGAAAAAATTCTCAGTCCAGCCCGGTCGGATTGAATTCTGTGAGCTCCAGCTTTTGGCTTTTTTCCCCCTTGGCTTGGACTCTCCAATTCTGGTCTTTTTCCCCTTTTAAACTTCTTCGCCTGTTTTCTCCTTTCTTCTTCGTCCCTGAGCAGCCTGGATTGCTGCATTTAAGCCTCTCGGAGGCTGGGAGGCAGACAGTGAGTGGGTGAGGCCGCGTGCTCGCAGCCGGCTTTGGCCAGCTTCAGAAGCCTGCCGCTTGCCTTTTGCAGGCACAGCGTTCGGCGGCTAGGTTTTAGGGAACGCAGCGAAGCTGTGCTGGCCACGTTTCTTGTTTTCTCCGCAGTTTTTTCCGTTTCTGGCCTTAGTACTAGTTTAGCCTGCCGCAGAGGCGAGCGGGGCCGGCGGTTTTTGCCGCACGCGTCCCTGCTCCTCGTCTCTCCTTCCACGCTGTTGCGGCAGCCATTTTGGGCGAAGGTGGTTTCGCGCCCTTTTAGGCCCTGGCCTCCGCCTCAGTTCCGTCTCATCGGGCAGCCGCTGGGTGGACAGGAGGTTCAGCGGGGGCCTTCATCCATCCCTCAACTGACCCTCGGCCATCCTCATTGTTCTCTAGGCGGCGCAGGTGCCAGTGCCATTCTTGGCCTGCGCCCTGGCACAGAGAGGCCCCGGGACCAGCATGATTGGCAATTAAAAATTTCCCTGATTTTTCCTCGCTGGCTCCTGGGTGGCCCTCTGTTCTCCCGATTTGTCTCGCTGGTATCGCGCAGATTCATTGGCCTCCCCCCTTCTCTGCTCTGTCTCTGGTTCCTTTTTTCTCTGCCTATTTTTTCAAGTTTGTGCCTTGGATTATGAGTGCTTCAACTTATGGCCTTTCTCTTTTTTCCTTTGTTGCAGAGTAGCCAGTCAGAGCTTTTCCTGTTATTCTGCCAACTGCCTGATCTGCCTGTGTGATCATTCATTATGGATTCCTTTACTTCAGGTTCCCTTCCTGGTAGACAGGGTCCCCCGCAGGTTCCAAGCGTGGGTCCCCCCCCCCGCTGTGGAGGATGGTTCGGGCAGGGTGCGGGTGGTCAGCCAGGGTAAAACCCCCAAGACCCCCTCCGTGGCTGAGGCTAGGGACGCCGAAAGGTGCCAGAGGGCCCTTGACAAGCAATTTGAGATGTTCCCCCATCTTCTACCCCTGGGGGATCCTCAGCTCCACCCCCTTCCAGGGAGGACCCCGCAGCCTTGTTGGCCGAGGAGGTTGGATCGCAGGAACTATCTCCTGGCAGATCCTTGGCTCCCTCTTCCCCTACTCCCTCCTGGTCTTATGACCAGGGGCTAGACCCTGTGGGGCCTTCCAGACCTATCCCTCCTACAGGTTCCCTTCCCTTCAAGGGGAGCCTGCTGATCTGGATATGGATTCGGGATCCGACTCTGATTCCGAGTTGTCCCCTAGTATGCAAAGGGTGGTTGACAGGGCCATAGCTAAGGCTGTCGAGGCTGCTATGCGAAAGCGTGACCGTCCGTCCTCAGGCCTCCCTCAGCACACCCAGTCTGGCCCTCCACCGCCAAAGCGTGTGCGCCACCCTTCACTTGAGTCTTCCGTAGTCAGTGAAACCTCCGTTATTGAGGATCCTGGCTAGGATCTTTTTCAATTGTCTGATGATGAGGATCTCACTTCTGACGCCCCGGCCTTTCAGGCCTTTTCAAGCCTAGCCTATTCAATCCTACAAAAGGTGAAGGTGGCTACCGGAGAGGGGGTTAAACCCACTCCAGTCCCTGCCCCTTCAGGGGCTGCTCCGGTGAGTCCCAATGCAGCCATGTTTAAGCTTCCTCCCTCGCACCAGCAGTTGGTGCCGATTCCCGAGCTTTTCCTTGATCTTATACAGCGTCAATGGAGTCAGCCAGCCACCTCATCCTCTCCCAGTGGGGTGGATAAACAACTGTATACGATGGAGCCCACCCTGGAGGACCTCCTGGTCCTGCCAGAAGTGGATCCTCCTATCATGGCTTTAACTTCTAACACGCCCCTTCCTGCAGACCTCTTAGAGGGACTCAAAGCAGAGGACAAAAAGGCGGAGAAGGCCTGCCACAAGACCCATCTTGCGGCGGCCTGGGCCATTAGAGCGGCCTCCTCCGCCTCCTTTTTTAATAGGGCTGTAGTGATCTGGCTGCGGGAACTACAACGCAAGCTCCCAGTTGATGATGCTCGCCTTCACCAAGATGTGTCTAAGACGGTTGCGGCGGCTCAGTATGCTGCAGACGCCTCCCTTAATGCCACCAAGTTTACGGCCAGGGCCCTAGCGTTGAATGTTACCTCCCGTCGTCTAATTTGGCTCCGCCACTGGCAGGCGGACCAAAAACACAAGTGGAAGCTAGCTGCGGCACCCTTCAAGGGTGTCAAGCTGTTCGGGGAGGTGTTAGACCCTTTCCTCATAGGGTCTAAGGACAAAAGAAAAGTCTTGCCCTCGACTTCCAAAAAGCAGGACCGCAAGCCCTTCCACTATCGTAGGAGGCAGTCCTTTCGTGCCTCAGAGCCCTCCACGTCTGCCGCCTTTAACCCTTCCAATAGGTCCTCGGGCCAGTCAGGGGAGAGGGCATAGGAGAGGTCTCCCTTTCGCGACGGGGAGACAGCAATACAGGTTCCGTAAGTTCAACCGTGGGGGGGGCTCCAATAGGCTTTTTCGCAAGTCCAAGTGACTCCCCGATGTCGTCTCCCATAGGGGGTCAACTCCAGTTGTTCGCCTCCCATTGGGCTCAGACGGCGGAGGATGCTTGGGTGCTTCAGACCATCAGGGAGGGCCTCTCACTGGAGTTTCTCTCCCTTCCCCCCAGGAACTTCATCAGGTGCCCCACTCCCTCCTGTCCCGTAAAAAGGGAGCAGATGGACCAGGAGGTCCTTCACCTCCTGGAGATAAACGCCATAGAACAGGTACCCCCGGGCAAGAGGGGAGGGGTTACTACTCCATCCTCTTCCTGGTCCCCAAGAGCTCGGGAGGGTGGAGGGCCATCTTGGACCTCAAGAACCTCAATCGGTTCATTGCCTACTGGAGGTTCAAGATGCAGTCCCTCCAGTCCATCCTGGCAGGGATCCGCCAGGGAGACTTCCTGACATCTATAGATCTGAAGGAGGCGTATCTGCATATCCCCATCCATCCGCAGCACAGGAGGTTCCTGCGGTTCTTTTATGCCGGCCGACATTTCCAATATAGGGCCCTTCCATTCAGCCTGTCGTCGGCTCCCAGGACCTTCACGAAGGTTCTGGCGGTGGTGGCAGCACACCTCTGGCGCGTACCCATACGGCTCCAGTGCTGCCGGGACGACATCCTCATCCAGTCGTCGTCCAGGCCACAAGCCGTGCGTGATCTGCGCATCACCATGAGGACTCTCAGGAATCACGGCTTCTCCATCAACCTGGAGAAAAGCCACCTTTCCCCTTCCACCAAAATCAATCACCTGGGAGCGGTGATAGATTCCTCCTCTTGCAGGGTGTTCATATCCCTAGACAGGGTAGAGGCTCTCAGATCCTTGACACACAAGGTGATCCGTGCAAGGCAGACTCAGGTGGTCCTCTTGTCATAGTTGCTGGGGAAGATGATCTCGTGCCTATCGATTGTTCCCTGGGCCAGGCTACACTCAAGAGCTCTGCAGTGTCTGCTTTTGCCCCACCAGAGGGCCAACAGGAGCAACTCAAGCATGCTGATCACTGTCCCTCCAGCCGTGAAGAGGTCCCTCCAATGGTGGACGTTGCCTGCGATCCTCCGCTGGCCCCGGGGTCTGCTTTACGCCTTCCCTCCGCTTCCTCTTCTGCCGCAAGTCATCTCCAAGATCATTGCGGAGGAGGCGGAGGTATTCTCGTGGCTCCCCATTGGCCCCGGAGATCGTGGTTAGCTGACCTGGTCAGCCTGTCGGTATCCCCTCCGTGGCGGATCCCTCTGAATCAGGTCTCCCTTCGCCAGGGGGCTGTTGTCCATCCGGATCCCCAGTGGTTACAGTTGGCCGTCTGGCACTTGAGGGGGACCTGCTGAGGAACAAGGGATTCTCGGAGGAGGTGGTACGCACCATGCAGACTTCTCAGCGTCCCTCCACAACGAGAATTTACGATGCCACGTGGGCCTCCTTCGCCAGATGGTGTGAGGACCATCTGTTGGATCCTGCTACTGCACCTGTGGGCCACATTTTGGATTTCATGCAAGGGGGACTTGAGAAGGGGTTGTCCCCCAACACGTTGCGACGCCAGGTGGCAGCCTTATCTACTATCTGGGCCGGGGACCTCTCCTTGCCTCTCAGCAAGGTCCCCAGGGTGCGCGTTTTCCTGAAGGGTGCCTCAAATCTGCGTCTGCCCACCATCCATCGATATCCCACCTGGCAACTGTCTGTGGTGCTCCAGGTGCTCACCACTCCACCTTTCGAGCCTCTACGCTCCATCTCTCTTCGCCATCTCACGCTGAAGACGGCCTTCCTGATAGCCATCACCTCCGCTCATCGTATCTCCGAGTTGGCGGCCCTGTCGGTTCGTCAGGACCTTTGCATTGTTCATCCCGACAGGGTCGTCTTGCGACTCGATCCGTCCTTCATCCCGAAGGTTAATTCCAGATTTCATAGAGTGCAGGAAGTCATTTTGCCAAGCTTCTGTCCGTGTCTTTCCCACGTGCGCGAGCGCTCTTGGTACACACTGGACGTTCGGCGAGCCCTGAAGGCCTACCTTCACCGGACCTCAGATTTTCGGCAGTCTGAGGCCTTGTTCATTTCCTTTCAACCTGATTCCCTGGGCAAGAAGGTTTCCTCCACCACAGTGGGAAGGTGGCTGAGGGCATGCATCACCTCCGCCTATGAAAGCCAGGCTCGGGCGGTTCCACATAACATCACTGCACATTCTACAAGGAGCGCCGCCACTTCAGCAGCCTGGGCCTCCCAGGCTTCGATTGAGGAGATCTGTCGAGCGGCGGCGTGGTCTTCACCCTCTCCTTTTGTCAGACATTACAAACTTGATGTGTTTGCCTCGGCCGAGGCAGCCTTCGGCAGAAGAGTACTCCAGGCGGTTGTTCCTGTAAATGAGCCCTGGGATCATCTCTCTGCCTGCCCCAATGGACAGTAACTTGGGTATGTCCCATGCTTGGACTCTCCAAGCGGTGCACAGGAGAAAGGCCATTGGCTTACCTGAAGGGTCCTTCTCTGTGCACCGTGGGAGAGTCCAACCCGCCCAGTTGTCCCGGGATATGTGGTGACTTTGTCTTCGGACTTGAACTTGATCTTCTTGTGACATCCTCATGGACTAGACTATTCTATTTTTTCTGGAGGACATGGCCACACAAGGAGGCGTGGCCAGGTAAAAGACTTCTCAGTCCAGGGCAAGCAGACTGAAATAACCCATGCTTGGACTCTCCCGCAGTGCACAGAGAAGGACCCTTCAGGTAAGCCAATGGTCTTTCTCTAGGCGTTGCAGGAGTGTCCAACCCCACCCTTGATGTGGGGCCGCGAGGTGTATTTCACCTTATGTCTTGGACTTGAACTTGTTTGAGTTATGGACTATTGGATCTTCTTTGTTTTTCAAAACTGAGCCTCTGAGGCAACCAAGAGGCGGAGCTACAACAATTTTAAAACTCAGCTCCTTGGGCAGCAAGCTGAAGTTAACCTGTGCTTGGACACTCCCACAGGGCCTAGAGAATGACCATTCAGGTAAGCCAACGGTCTTTCAAGCCGTGATTTGTCATAATTGTGATGATTATGGCGTACAGCTCATGAAAACCCCAAATCCACCATCTCAGAAAATTAGAATATTACATGCAATCAATAAAACAAAGATTGTACATAGAACAATATCGGACCTCTGAAAAGTATAAGCATGCATATGTACTCAGTACTTGGTTTGGGCCCCTTTTGCAGCAGTTACTGCTTCAGTGTGGCGTGGCATGGAAGCTATCAGCCTGTGGCACTGCTGAGGTGCTATGGAAGACCAGAATGCTTCAATAGCAGCCTTCAGCTCTTCTGCATTGTTTTGTCTCATGTCTCTCATCTTTCTCTTGGCAACACCCCATAGATTCTCTATGGGGCTCAGGTCAGGCAAGTTTGCTGGCCAATCAAGCACAGTAATCCCACAGTCATTGAACCAGGTTTTGGTGCTTTTGGCAGTGTAGGCAGGTGCCATGTCCTGCTGGAAAATGAAGTCAGCATCCCCATAAAGCTCATCTGTGGAAGGAAGCATGAAGTGCTCCAAAATCTCCTGGTAGATGGCTGCGTTAACCCTGGACTTAACGAAGCACAGTGGACCAACACCAGCAAATGATATGGCTCAACACAGATTGTGGAAACTTCACACTGGACTTCAAGCATCTTGCATTGGGTGCCTCTCATTCTTCCTCCATACTCTGGGTCCTTGATTTCCAAATGAGATGCAAAAGTTGCTCTCATCAGAAAAGAGGACTTTGGACCACTGAGCAACAGACCAGGTCTGTTTTTCTTTAGCCCAGGTAAGATGATTCTGACGTTGTTTGTTGTTCAGGAGCAGCTTGACGAGGAATACGACATTTGAAGCCCATGTCCAGGATCCGTCTGTGTGTGGTGGCTCTTGATGCACTGACTCCAGCCTCAGTCTATTCCTTGTGAAAGTCCCTAACACTTTTGAATGGCCTTTTCCTGACAATCCTCTCCAGGCAGCAGTTATCCCTGCTGCTTGTGCACCTTTTTCTTCCACACTTTTCCCTTCCACATAACTTTTTATTAATGTGCTTTGATACAGCACTTTGGGAACATCCAACTTCTTTTGCAATTACCTTTTGAGGTTTCCCTCCTTATGGAGGGTGTCAATGATGGTTTTCTGCACAACTGTCAGGTCAGCAGTCTTTCCCATGATTGTGATTCCTACTGAACCAGACTGAGAGACCATTTAAAGGCTCAGGAATCCTTTGCAGGTGTTACGGCTTAATTAGCTGATTAGAGTGGGACACTTTGAGCCTACAATATTGCATCTTTTCACAATATTCTAATTTTCTGAGATTGTGGATTTGGGGTTTTCATGAGCTGTAAGCCATAATCATCACAATTATGACAAATCACGGCTTGAACTATCTTGCTTTGCATGTAATGAGTCTATCTCATATATTAGTTTCCCCTTTTAAGTTGCATTACTGAAATAAATGAACTTTTGCACGATATTCTAATTTTTGTTTCACCTGTATATGGCATACTACGCTTGGTTTACCTTGTATTAATCCAGTAATTAGTTAGTTCAGTCTTGATTGGGCCTCTGCAAGTTTTGTTGATTTTTTTTTCAAAGCTCTCTCTCCAGAAAATTTACATTAGGAATTGATTTTGATTAGTTAACAGAACAGTCTGACAGTTAACCAGTACACTTGGTCTTTAAATTTTGATATGGGTGGAAATGTAGTAGTAGATAAATAGCATGTGTGATCCGCCGCAGGAAAAACACTATTACTCTGCAGGTTGGTGAGACAGAGGGGCCTACTCTCTACAGCAGTAATGATGAAGCGTTTAACTCACTTTTAATCTTTGATCTTCCATAGGCTATACTGACATCTCAATCTGGGTCAGGGATCATCAGAATACTAACCCCCTCCTTTTTTTTTTTTGGCCTTGAAGAAAAGAGACAGATGGGAAAAGAGAACAAATATAGACTACAAATAAATGAACTAAAGATGGGTAAAAGCAGATTACTGCTGCAGATTTTTCACAGATGAGATTACTACTCATGCTTTGTTTTGCATTGGTTTTGACTCTGTTATTTTGGGGTTGCTTTTTTGACGGAACTCCTTTTCAAGGATTTAGGGAGAAATTTGTGAATTGTTTTTCGTTTGTTTCGATTAATTTTGGGGGGGGATTTATGTTTGTATTCTTTTGTTTTCTGATTTTCTTCCTGATCTTTTCAATACATATTTTACACTGCTCAATTTTTGACTATAATACATAACAGTCTTCAACATGAGATCCACTTCATTGCTTTATATGAATGTAGATATGTATATTAATAACAATAAAATGGGTCTCATTTTGAAGATAGGGATTAGATGCATAATACCGCCTGAAACAGGTAAAGGATGTCCTGGAACACGTTCATGTCTCCCTGTAGAGTTCTCTATTTAGAAACTCGGCGTAGGGAGATACATTTGGGTTCTAGCTTCCTGTTGCATAGTACTGCAGTATACACAGCATGCAGCTCTACAATTTGCATTCATTTTTAACAACTTCTTTGTGAAACAGCTTTTTAGGTCATGAAAGTGATTTCAGCTACCTAATGGCATAACATTTTTTTTAAAGCTTGGAAGTAATGCAATGAAGAGGAATGTAGTAAAAGAGATGCATTATTGATGTAAAACAGATTTTTTTTTCTTTCAGAAGCACCATCTGGGCATTTCACATTTGTAATATTTCTGCAAGCATATGTAAACTGGCAAGTGAAATTTAAATCAGATGCCAGATCATTACATTTGCCAATTCTAAATTTCAAGAAGCAAAGAGGTGATGTAGGATGCTGTCTTAATAGAAGAACTTGATAATCTTGAGAAATACAGTCAGAGAAAATGAACTGCAACCTGAGGCTGGTCAAGGTGCACCCTTTCTTTAGTATCACTAAGAATCATACTATAAATCTTTTTCTCATGGATACACTTTTATATAAAACCATTATTAAAAAAATACATGCTGAAGTTGTATTTCCCAAATTGATTGTATATGTGTTAAGCGTTCTGGGTTATATTCTTTATTAATATTAATATGGCATTTCTTTCCTTGGACAACCAAAGTAGCTATAGATCTGGAGGGAACCAGTTTGGGAAAGGCTGCCTGAAAGAATAACATATCCTACTCGGAATGCTTTTATTGTTGATGGAGAAGTAGGAGAGTTAATGTGTTTCATTCTTTGGCAGATGATAGTACCTGCAGTAAAAAAACAAAACCTCATTTTTGTTATTTGAGTGACACATGTTTTCATGGGACATCCTGATTACTGAAAGTATCAATTGGTCGATAGGTGTAAGGGAAACTTCCACCAGAGTCTTTGGATGGAATTGAAAGCTGATTTCAGATTATTGAAAGCAATGAATGAGGAGCTGTTCCTGTGTATATTTTTTTGTTAAAAATTGCAAGATCAATGATGCATTGATCCATTGTAGAACTATCCTCTATAAATTATGCTTGGTCATCTGCCAGGAATTTTTCCAGTTTCAGCCAGTCCACCAGCAAAGCAACATATACCTATTTTTTTGGAGTATAAGATGCACCTTTTTCACCCAAAAAAAGAGAGTGAAAATCTGAGTGCGTCTTACATACTGAATACAGCATTGTTGGCCTCCTGAAACCCCACCTGGTGCATCCCATTTTTCGCAAAAATGGATGCATAGAAGGTTTGGGAGGCCTGCAAAGTGCTCCTGGGGGCTGGGGAGGGCAAAAACAAGTGAAAAGGGACCTGTTTTTCACAAAAAAGGGAGTGTTTTTACCCTCCCAAGCCCCAGGAGCACTCTGCAGGCCTTCCAAACCCTCTGCACACTCTGTTTTTTTGCAAAAAATTGGGCCCATTTTCATGAAAAACAGACCCATTTTTTGCTCATTTTTGCCCTCTCCGGCCCCTAGGAACACTTTGCAGGCCTCCCAAACACACTGCATGCCCCGTTTTTCACAAAAAATGATGTGTGCAGAGTGTTTGGGAGGCTGCAGAGTGCTCCTGGGGTCCAGGGAGGGCAAAAACCTTTTAAAAAAATTACCTCTTCAAAATCTTGGTGCGTCTTATACTCCAGTGTGTCTTATAGTCCAAAAAATACAATAGCTAAATTGAGTATACTCATTACTCAGATGGTAATGTAGGGGATGTGTACTGTTATCTACTTTGGAGAGGGAGTAGACTAATTCCACTGGATTGGTGTTCAGAATGTGTTTTCGATATAGATAAAAAGGGAGATCAGAGTAGAAGCCCATCAGTCAATATTTTTAATATAGCTTCTCCTAGCCCAAGGGAGCTTCTCCTAGCCCAAGGGGGAGATTTTAGGAATGGTTGGTGCTTATAAGATCTTGATATACAACTAGAGCCTCTATTGACTCTAGGGTTGAAAGCAGATCCTGCCAGAATTTGGAGAATTCATAGGGGACCATTTAATCCTGTGGCTGATTTGAAAACCATGGATATCCTCTTGGTTTCCAACATAAGCTGAATGTGATAGCTGCACTCCAGGTGGAACAATAAATGAAGATGGTCAGCCTGGCTTAAGTCCAGTTTTTGTTGTGTCTTATTAAGTAAATCCTGTGATGTCAACATAGAGTTGATGATACATAACCTCTAGGTATCCCAATATGTGAATTTTTCCTCTGTAACATTCATGACATCCATTTAATATGCAGAGCTGAAATGCCAAGAGTTTCCAAGTTCCTGGAAACTTCTTATTATGGCTTGTTATTACCTATATATCCCTCAGAGAAGGAGAATAGAATAATGGGATAGTTGGAAGACCATAGAGGTCTTTTAGTCCAACTGTGCTCAAGCAGGAGACCCTATACTCGGGATGGCGAACCTATGGCACCTGTGGCACACAGAGCCATTTGTCAGGGCACGCAAGGCGTTGCCTGTCAGCTGGCCTGTGTGCATGAGCGTGTTCCTTATTTCTAGACTGAGTCACTCCTAGATCAGGGGTGTCAAACGCAAGACCTGGGGGCCAAATCCAGCCTGCGGGGCTCTTAGATCATGGGGCCACCCTGGAAACAGCAAGGACCATTTCCACAGTGCCTCTGCCAGCGAAAATGGAACTCGGGAGTTCTGTTTTTGCTGGCAGAAGATTGCAGGAAGCCATCGCAGCCAGAAACGGAGCTTGGAAGGGCTGCACAAGGCCCACCCAGGCTCTGTTTTCGCTGGCAGAGGTGCAGGAGGCCATGACAGCCAGAAATGGAGCTTGGGAGCCCATTTTTGCTGGCAGAGAACTCGGGCCACCACAGGCGCCCCCGACACGGTGATGTCAAGCTGGCCACACCCATCCTGGCCACACTTACACCAGCCCCCTGAGATCAAACACAACCATGATGAGGAAATTGAGTTTGACACCCCTGTCAGATTCAGGAGAGGCCTAGTTTCATTTATTGCTTCTTGTTCTGCCTCCAGGTGCTTTTTGGCAGCCCTTAGATATTGGAATATTGCTATTATGTTGCCCCTAGTCCTTCTTTTTGTTAAACTATACATAACTAAACTATACATACTCAATCCTGCAGTCATTCTTCATATGTTTTAGCTCTAATCATGTTTGTTGCTGCTCTTTGCACTCTTTCTAGAATGCATCTGTTTTACATTGTACTAATTAAAAATTGATGCAATATTCCACATGTGGTCTTACCTAGGCACTATAAAGTGGTCCTAACACAATAAATACTGGCCAAAGCAGGAGAAGAGTGCACATCACTAAATTGACCTGCTACTATTAGAGCTAAATTTGAGTGTTCCCAATGGATTTAGCGCTGTAGTTTTTCAGGTTATCCCAGAAGATGTTGGTGAAGCAGAGCCCGGAAGGAGTTAAACATTAACAATGTCCATGAAATTTGGACTTTCTGGATAGATAAATTATCTAAAGGATCTTAAGTTCAATAAGAAAGTTGTCTAAAATTTGTGTAGCTACAATATAACATTTTAAATGGATAAATGAATTGTTGAGACTTATATTGATGTGACCAAAAGTATTGGGACTTATTCCCAAAGAATCCCAATTTGCTCTAAAATAAATTTCATCCACCATTCTTTGTTCTATAGGCCATAGAGCAGAGATTTTTTTTTTCCTCCCTGGACATAGCTCCAAGAGAAAAAATCAACCCCAGATTGAGTAGAAGAATAGTTTCAATGATTGAGCAAGAAAAAAGATCATAAAGATCCTGGCTAATCTCCAAGATCAAGATATAACAAGTTACACTATACATTTCCATCTGGCTTAAAGTAGCTTCCATGGTGGAAGAGCCCACTTTTGATAGACACAAAAGAGCTACATTGGCGATTCTTAAAAGGCATGTTGACAAAACACAGTCCTTCTGGGAGACTGATTTTTGGACAGACAAAATAAAATTAGAACTATTTAGTAAGTCACAGCGGATACATTCAAAGAAGTAAAAAAAAACGCTTTTAAAGAAAAGTATGCCATCCTTAATGTGAAACATATAGAAAGCTCCATAATGTTATGGGGTTACTTTGTTGCCTCTGGCACTGAGTGCCTTGAATCTGTGCTAAGACACAATGAAATCAGATGATTATCAAAGCATTCTGGAGCAAAATATAATACCTAGTTTTAGAAAGCTGTATCTCACTTTCAGGTCATGGACCCTCCAGCATCATAATGACCCAAAACATACATTTGAGAGAAGCCAAAAATGGTTGAAAACCAACATTAGATTGTTTTAATGTGGCCTGTTATGAATTCTGGTCTGAATCCAATAGACCAACTATGAAAAGAGCTGAAACTCACTGTTGGGAGAAGGAATCCTCCGAATATAAAAAAAACTGGAATAATTTGCTCAAGAATGGGTCAAATTGCCAGGTGAGAAGTGAAGTCTCCTTCAGAGCTGCAGAAAGCACTTGATTGTAGTTATTGCCTCAAAAGGATGGGCTACAAAATATTAGGTTAGGGTTATCAATAATTATGTGTCCCTGCCATTGTTTTTTGTTTACAAGAAAGCTACATTATACTGATGATTTATATCCCAACTTTTTACCTAGCAGGTATTCAATAATAGTTTTCCATAATACAGGAACTGTATAGTAATGATATAGGAAGATATTTGTTTATGCATAATACATATATCTTTTAGCCCACTTATATGATGATATATCTTTGTATACGTGCAGTTGTGATAGTTAGAACTTACGCAATTTAATTTATCTTTGTCTCGAAGATAAAGAAGTCAATTCTTGTCATCTCTATTTCTGAATTTCATTTTGGATTTAAGGAGACCTTAGCTGGCTTTCAGAATTGAAAACAATGGTTGGAAATTACTTTGCTGCTGTTTCCCTCCAAGCTATGCTTTCTAATTCTATGATACAGAAAAAAAGTATTTTGATTTTGTTCAAAACCAGAAAATATAATACGTATGACTGGGAAAGGGAGGCGAGATATAAAATTAGATTGTATTCACAATTGCCAAATCATGGTTTAGTTATTAGGAACTTTTGTGTGTGTGTGTGCCTTTGAATCAGTTTTTGCCTCCTAGTGACCATCTGAAGAAGTCCTTGCAGTTTTCTTAGCAAGATTTTATCGTTTTCAATTGCCTCCTTCCTAGGGCTGAGAGAAAGTGACTCGCCCAAAATCTTTAGGCTTCATGCCTAAAGTTGGACTAGCACTTGCAATCACCCAGTTTATAGCCTGATGCCTTGACCATTACACCAAACTGAATCTCATTATGAACATATTATATTTGCTTTATTTAAGTCTCACTGGGTCTTTTAAACAGCAATAGTTATCATGAACAGGACCCCTGGTGCCTGATGGAATGCATATTCTATATTTTCACATCCATATCCTAACATTATATTTAGAATCATAGTTTTAGTACTGTTTTGTGCTTATGTACAAAAAATGACTACTCAGATGCAGGCCTTACAGTTTACCACCTTGAGTTTCTAGTTCAATATAAATGACTATATAAATTAAATCAATAAATTACAAAATTAATATCTCTCTGGGGTATGCATAGAAATATATCCAAAATCAATCAATTTGAAAATAAGAATTTAGTTAATATAATAATATCCTAATTATGAAATAGATAGAAACATTACAAATATTCCAGCTGATGTGTTTATTGATCTTATTATATAATATATTTTATTATTCATTTTAATAAATCTTTTTGTGTGTGTGTGTAGTGTAGTGTAACCTGCCATAGAAATATCTAAATTAGAAGAGCAGCATCAATAATTTAAAAATAAATGTAAAATTCTTATATTTGTGGTTTGCTTACCTTTAACATTGTACACCAATGTTTTGTTCAGCAAATCATGGTTATTAAAATCACAGATTAGCATTAACTCTAAATGCAGCTAATTAATCAAGTTTAATATGAAAATGTATGCTTTATGTCAGTGGTTCTCAACCTAATAGTTTGCAGAGTTAAGTCTTGGTGGTCCGTGGTCACAAAGGATATTTAAAGAAGGTCTGTGGTGAAGAAAAGGTTGACAACCATTGCGCTCTGTACTTTTTCTTGAATTATTATATAATATTGCAACAGTGCTATTTGTGCATTGCAGTGATGTAAGCTCTAGTCCAGATGGAATCCAGCATGCTGATGTTTTAAAAGCAGCTGACAAAATGAGGGGAAAGGAAAGAGTTGTCATGTTAAAAGGATCATCAATAAGTAACAAGTTTGTTTGTGCTGATGCAATATTGTCCCCATTCTCATATCAAGGGGTACCAATTCTAGGATAAACCATATATATACAGAGATATCTACAGTCCATCAGAGATCTGGTCCTGAAATATAAGATGTCTTGACCGCTCAGTATACCAATGCAACACAGATAAAATTCTCTGAACTGGAAAGTAATTAATCTTTGCAAAAACATTAATATTGCAGGCCATCCAGACTGATAATACTCTTAAATATGTTTATCTACCCAAGTTTGTTTAGATTATTACTTTTTGGAGCTATGATACTAATCAGACAGTGCAGAAAATTGATAAGGTTTATGGTAAAGAATGGCATTAATGCCTTTTAGCTGTACAATCAAAATTATTTTATTTCATAGATGGTTTTCCCCCCCCATGGAAATTAAAATACTTTTACTAGTTATGAAAAGATAGCAGTGAAAGAAAAGTAAGATCTGAGCCAGAAAGATGCAAACAAGTACATATCAAATGATAACCCAGACCCCCCTCCAATGACCCTACCCCAATGTCCAATCTGCAACTCCCTAAGATATCATGTGGGTTGCATCTCCAAAAGACATCATCAAGTTGGTATGCAGGATGGTTGGCCTTGACCAGATCCAAACACCGGCCACCAGCATACGGAGAAGATGGTGAGAAGAAAACTCCCTTTTCCATATCTCCTCCAGTACCATATAATTCCCATCCCAAATACCATGCCCTCACCCACCCTGTTTCTATGGCAGCTGATAGTAAGCAAGCGAAGCAGAAACTGACATAGGAAAATATGGGGCGAGCCCTGCTGGACCACACCAAAGGCCCAGCAGGTTCACTCTTTTGCCTCCTGAGAGGCCACCAGCTGTCGACTGTGGGACAGAAGTTGCAAGTGTCCCCTGGGCTCCCCGGCCAATGTTCTCTTTTTTTTATTATAATTTTTTATTTATTTTCCTTCTTTACATATTGTAGAAAGTGTATCAGCTGGTTACAAAAGGCTTTTGTGCATCTCTTCCACCATCATCAAATATAATTCATATTAATTCAAGTATCTTAACTCAAATATTTACTATATTAACATCATCATACCTCCACTTTTATTTGACTATAGTTATTTAAACATCCTTCATCCTTAAATATACCAAGATTCAATACATAACCACATACTGGCATTTCATTTACTTATTTGTAAAATCCTCCATTAACATTAAATCCTCATATCCTGTTTTAGCTAAACATCCATAATATTTAATACCAAAATTTTCTAATCCTCCATGTATATAATTTATTATCATTATCCTTTCTTTATTTAACTATATCCTATATCATAACATCCCCCTATTAGTTAAAACTTAACTGTATTTAATTTTGTTTTTTTATTATAATTATTATTGTTATTAATAATCTTTATATATAGTCAAAAATATTTCTAACCTTCCCTTCTCATGTCCAATTATTACTTATCATAACAGCTCAACATTGTATACATTACTATCATTATCAATTTTTATTTAACTATACCTATTACCACTAGATTTAGCTAAGTTTAGCTAATTTTGAATTATACTCTTCCATCTATCAACCTGTATCTCTCCAATAACAAAACAATCATCTACTGCCATTTGTGGATCCAATTCTCCAAACATCTTTTTAAACAAGTTTGTACTAAATGATCTTTGCACTTTCTTGTTCATAGTATCTCTCATATAATGTTGATGCCCACCTTTTGTTTCCTTTATCAGCTTGTCTTTACTTCTCAGCAGTGTTATCAAATATTTTGCAAATAGTATTTCATAGTCCATAAGTTCTTTAATGCTTTTTTCTCCTTCTATGTCCTGTCCTTTGAAATAAATTTTCTCTCCATTTAATTCCTCTTCAAATATTCCATTCTTTCCTCCCTCAGAAATAAACCAATTGCCATGAATATCAACCAGCTCAAACTCTTTATATCCGTCCATTTCAATTTTTTGAATTTCCATCTTCTTATTTTGTATTTGATAAACATCCTCAGTTTTTTCATCACAATTTGTTGCCAAATACACCAGATAATCCAATTTTTTTTCAATTCTTTCCTCTGTATCAAACACCCTCTTCAAAGCTGAAAGTATCACTTGGAGAGAGGCTTGAAGAGACGCCATGTTTACACGCAGTTGTATTTTTTCTTGAAAGCTCAGCAAGACTAAAAACACTCGGCAGCGAAAGCAAAGTACAAAGGAATAGCTGTACAATCTTATCAGATCTTAAGCCAGAACAGCCAAGCAATAAAAGTGTCGGGGTGTAAACAGTCAATTTATAGCTTACAGAGAGTCAGAAGAAATGTTAGAGTAGTCTATCCATTTGAAAAGCTTTACTTAGAATCAATCCATGTAAATAACATTTAAAAAGTAAGATAACCACTGTCCAGAACCATTACAAAAATCAAAATCACCGCTAAGTTCTTCTATTCTTTGATTAGAGTTAGTTTTAAAAATTTTAGGCAGTCCGTTTTTTAAAAAAACAATTAAAGTTTCTCACCAGCTTAACACTTAACACTTCTCCATATTGCCCTGACTTTGTCAGTCTTGAAGGACTGGAATTTTTACTGCTAGCAGAAGACTTTAAACCTGCTTTTCTCGGAGATTTTGCGATATCCCCGAGATCAGCAAGGTGTAATCTTTCTGTTCACCATATCTTCGGGATGATTTAGGTCCATTAGAACCCCCCAGCAATAAAAGTATCGAGTGCGGTCTCAGAGCTTTGAGATCGCACGTCGTCTCGTCATGGCATCTAGGCTCCGCTTCATAGATGGTTGAGTGTTCAAAATCACTGTCTCCAATTTTCTTCTATAATATTCACAATAGGAGTTTGATATGAGGCGCTTATTCATCATCCATCTGGACTGTGATATTCCCTCCCAGCTAAATAACTTGTGGAAAAATAGAATTTCCCCCCAAATTAGGGAACCAGTTTGGTGTAGCAATTAAGGTGCTAGCCTAGAAACCAGGAGATTGTGAGTTCTAGTCCCACTTTAGGCATGCAAAACACTTGGTGACTGTGCCAGCCACCGTCTCTCACCCGAATACACTTTGGGTGGTCTTTGTTGTGGGGAAAATAGGAGGAAGAAGGAGTATTGGCATGTTTGCCACTTTAAGTTGTATATCTTTTTAAAAAGAGAGGATAAAAATCTAAACAAGAATAGCTATTGCTATTTTTTAAATATCAAATAGCCTTAGTATCTTCTAAACATTAGCAATGAAGTGCAGCAGAATTTTTTCTGAAATTTATGTCAAAGACTTAGAACTGCTTTCCTTTATAGCAGGAAGAAATATTCTCGGTGTTCTGAGAAATGTGAAAAATATATTATTTTAAAATTATGATTTTTTTATCATTCTCTGCAGAGTATTGGGAAGGGGTCTTTGTGGTGTATAGACCCAGAATATAGACAAAATCTTATCCAGGCTTTGAAAAAGACACCCTATCACCCATATTCCCATGTGTTCAGCACACCTCCAGCATCTCCTCAGGCATATCAAAGGTAAGAAAACTTGAACATATCTTTATATAAAGTCTGTAAATCAGCTGTGTACTGCTTTCAGGTTTGCAAGTCAATTCATCTGTTCAAATATATTAAATCTAGAAGGAATGTATGTATACATGCATTTTTTAAATAAGTAAAATATAACTAATGTATGATAAGTGGCTGAAGTAGGAATGAGCAACCTGCATCCAATGAATGCCATGTAATGCTCAGACTGCTAATTTATTTCCTTCTTTAGTGTCCAGAACCTGATCCATTTTTAAAAACATTTAGCGGTTACCTTACCATATAAGCTTTAGATTGTATTTAAAAGAATAAAATAAATATTGGCCTCACAATTCTAAGATACCTCCATACAAAAAGTGTAGGGAGGGGGGGCTAGGAAAATACTGCCCTGCTGTCCCAAGAGTGCTTTTTCAAAAAACAACTGGACTTTGTTTTTCCTTGAAGAGAACGCAAATGTCTTCAAGGAAAAACAAATCTAGTTGCCTTTAAAAAAAACCACATTTGGGACAACCATGACCTGTATGACTGAGAATCTCCCTGCTTATGACAACCTCTGAGACACAAATAATTTTTTTTAAAAAAATGTTGGCGCTTGCAGTGATATCAAATGTTGTTCCCACCAATTTATTTTCAAAGTAAGGCTTATTCAGCATTTTTCTTTGAGTGTATCCAACTACCTGATTACATTGAGTGGTTCTCTCAAAACTATGTGATAATCAACAAAAACTAGAGCCTGTGAATCCCTGTCATGAATGGTTACACTAATTATTAAAAAAGGTAGGTCCACACCTGTTGCCAGACCATAGGCATTCTTATAACCCTAGTTTGTACTATAGAATTTCTTACCAGTTTTGATGAAAGTCACATGTCCGCTGCAATTAATTACTCTTATGTTCCACTGCTTCTGCAATTATTACCAAAATTCTCTGTCCTCTGTACTTGTGTTAGAAGCTGTGAAGTATAAGATAAGATTCCAGATTTTCATGTTATGCTTTCATGAGTGGATAAGATTGCTGCCGAATCTTTCTTTCTAATGCTATGTTTGGAAGATTGCCTCATGTAAACTTTGGCTTCCAGGTGATGAAAGTATGTGTTTTGTTTTTTTAACCTGCTGCTGTTGTGGTTACCTGCTCTGCAAAGCAAATGCTAGCAATTATGTTAGTTGCCATAGTGCTTTTCTGTTTGGTAAAAGGGTCAGTCAGGTCTGGTAACTTTAAAATGGCAGGAAATAAAAAAACCTTCACGGATGAGTTTGCCTTTTTGTCCTACTGCAGTGAAAAAAGGTATGGCAGATGTAAAACCTGCCACATTTCAAATCTGCTTGAAAATATATGATTTGTTACAGGAAGTTTGGAATCCATAATTGCTGCAGCACTTAGCATGATGTTAGATAGCTATAAATAATAAATGTTTTGTGAAATCTGTATAAAATAGAGCCATGGCATCATTTTTTGCTTAAGTGCAGACATTGGTTACACAAATGATTGTCTGATAGCAATTTTTAAATGCTTACTAAGATTGAGATTTGAGAGTGCAGTTGCACCCTTCAGTTAAAATGCTCCTTTAAGAAGTGGCAACTTGCAATGTAATTTCATTCTTGTAACTCTAATAAAGTGCCTGAGCATCTCTGCTGAGCCGTGCGTTCCATCACATGGCCCAAACAATCAATCTTCAGGCAGAGATTGGGAAGAACAGCTGGGCTTTTGCAGGCAACGGCTGTATGTCTGCCCTTGCTAGGCGATTAGCGTGATGGTAACCATAGTAACTAGAAGGCCTCCATAGCAACGCATAGCTGAGACAGGTGCAGTTACATCACAAGGCTGTTTGTTGCCTGGCAAAAGGACAGGCCATTAGTACTAAGACATGCACTGTTGCCTTGGTAACAGATAACCTTACATAGAAACTACAGTGGGTTTGAACATTTTATCATCCTGATTAAAAAAAAGGGAGGGGGGGAGACATTTCATCTTTTTTTTCCTTATTTTTAATTTAGTTATTAAGAACTCTTACGTATGGTCATTTGAAGTTACAAAATGTTTTGTTGTAGTAAAAAAATGAAAGAAGAAAGAGCAGCAATTGAAAGTTTTTGATAGCTATAGCATCTTAAGAATTGATAAGTTAAACACATTAAAATATAATCTACATTGTCTTCCTGATCAGTGAATTCTATAAAGAAACTTTGTTTTATGCTTCATTCTGCATTATTCATGTATGAATTAGGAAGCAGATTTGTTCTCCAAATGTGCTGGAATCCAATTCAATAATTCAACTAAATCCAGAGATTCACTGGCTTGGAATTTTGGGAATTATGAGCTGCTGCATTTGGAACCAGATTGGAGAAAGGCTGAGCTAGCTAAATATTTTGTAACGTGGCTTGCAAGCATACTAAGCGACATTATATGCTTCAGCAACAATAACCCCCTTCCACAAAGCTCTTGTTATGTGTGCCATTCAAATATTTATTTTGATTTTTTCCCTATTAAGGGCAGAATTCAATTGGACATTTGAGAAAGCTTCAGGTAGTCTACAATGAAGGGTCATTTTGTGTTTGCCACTGTAGATATCATACTTGGTGTTATCTCAGTTCTTGGATGTAGTAGTGTGACAGTAATGGTTTAGAAACAGTGTATCCCCCCTCCCCATCCTACTAGTTCTGAATGTTGTTTCATTCCACTTTTTAGTATGGGAAAAGAAGAGAAGTCAAACAATGTGACCCTGACTCCATGCAGAGGTTTTCTATGTTTATTTGTCTAGGTTTGACAATATGTTTCAAAACATCATTTTGATGTGTTTCAGAATTACTGTCATTGAGACAATTGACATAATGCATTTTACGTCAAAGCAAATACAGCTTTATTTAAAAGTTTTCCTGTAGTACAAGCAAGCTTGCATATCAGCATATTTACATTCTTAGAGAAGAAAA
The DNA here is from genome assembly GCF_009769535.1 of Thamnophis elegans. Taxonomy (NCBI): domain Eukaryota; kingdom Metazoa; phylum Chordata; class Lepidosauria; order Squamata; family Natricidae; genus Thamnophis; species Thamnophis elegans. Next base: position 139,230,102 of record NC_045541.1, on the reverse strand, counting down.
CAATATAGTTAAAATCGGTTCAGTTAAGGGATATTTGCTGATGCATTAACCAAAACATTAAATTATTGCTTGGAGTTTCTTGGCCAGGCAGATCTGCAGAAATGAAATGTATCAAGTCTGGGTTAATAGTTGTCCCTATTCATATCTCATAAGATTACAATTAAATTAAATTAATACAATACAATACAATAGCAGAGTTGGAAGGGACCTTGGAGGTCTTCTAGTCCAACACCCTGCCTAGGCAGGAAACCCTATACCATTTCAGACAAATGGCTATCCAACATCTTCTTAAAGACTTCCAGTGTTGGGGCATTCACAACTTCTGGAGGCAAGCTGTTCCACTGATTAATTGTTCTAACTGTCAGGAAATTTCTCCTCCGTTCTAAGTTGCTTCTCTCCTTGATTAGTTTCCACCCATTGGTTCTTGTTCTACCCTCAGGTGCCTTGGAAAATAGTTTGACTCCCTCTTCTTTGTGGCAACCCCTGAGATACTGGAAGACTGCTATCATGTCTCCCCTAGTCCTTCTTTTCATTAAACTAGACCTACCCAATTCCTGCAATAGTTCTTCATATGTTTTAGCCTCCAGTCCCTAATCATCTTTGTTGCTCTTCTCTGCACTTTTTCTAGAGTCTCCACACCTTTTCTACATCGTGGTGACCAAAACTGAATGCAGTATTCCAAGTGTGGCCTTACCAAGGCATTATAAAGTGGTATTAACATTTCACGTGATCTTGATTCTATCCCTTTGTTTATGCAGCCTAGAACTGTGTTGGCTTTTTTGGCAGCTGCTGCACACTGCTGGCTCATATTTCAATGGTTGTCCACTAGGACTCCAAGATCCCTTTCATAGTTACTACTGTTGAGCAAGGTACCACCTATACTGTACCTGTGCATTTCGTTTTTGTTGCCTAAATGTAGAACCTTATTCTTTTCATCATTGAATTTCATTTTATTAGATGGTGCCCAATGTCCACGTTTGTCAAGATCCTTCTGTATCTTTAGCCTATCTTCTGGAGTGTTGGCTATTCCTGCCAGCTTGGTGTCATCTGCAAATTTGATGAGTTCCCCATTTATTCCCTCATCCAAATCATTGATGAAGATATTGAAGAGTACTGGGCCCAAAACAGAGCCATGGGGTGCTCCACTGCATACTTCCTTCCATGAATATGCAGTTCCATTGAGGACTACATGTTGAGTGTGGTTGGTCAACCAGGTACAAATCCAGCTGGTGGTGATGCTGTCTAACCCACATTTTTCTACTTTATATAGTAGTAGATTATGGTCTACCTTATCAAATGCCTTACTGAAATCCAAGTAAATTATATCGATGGCGTTCCTCTGGTCCACTAATTTTATCGCATTATCAAAGAATGCAATAAGATTATTCTGGCATGATCTGTTTTTGACAAACCCATGTTGGCTTTTGGCTATTACTTTGTTTACTAGGTGCTAATTCGTTGCTTGATTATCTTTTCCAGAATCTTTCCTAGTATTGAGGTCAGGCTGATAGCTCTGTAGTTTCCTGGATCTATTTTTCCCCCTTTTTTGAAGATGGGAACCACATCAGCTATTTTCCAGTCCTCTGGTAGTTCCCCGATGCTCCAGGATCTCTGAAAGATATAGTTCAGTGGTTCTGAGATCTTGTCTGCCAGTTCCTTCAGAACCCTGGGGTGTAATCCATCCGGTCCTGGTGATTTGAAATTGTCTAGGGTAGACAGGTGCTCACTTACCATTACATAAGTGTAGAACACTTCTTACTTGATCAGTGAAAATCTACTTCTGTTTAATACATTTTATAGAAAGACTGTTGCATACTTTGGCTGTTAAGTCTTTTGAAGATCTAATGAATAGAAATTATTTTGTTTATGAAGACTGGATTGAAAATGTAGAGTCTGTATCAGTGCAGATTATAGTATGAGCCACAAATTTTTTTTCGAGGGCCAAACACCTGTGACAACTTTCATCCAAAAACATAGAGAGAAAGTTGCGCACCGTTCTAGTCATACTCAAGGCTGGAACTTGCCCTCTTCCAGGATACTCTATTTCCTGGCTCTTTTGTAGCTTCCCAATCCTTCTCACTTAAATACTGTAGATTTTAGGTACCCTGTTAAATACTTTCTCACACCTCTCTAAAGCTCGGGGCTCCTCCAACATAGTTGAGTCCATCATGATATGTGCCATTTTGGATATTTAACAAACAGTATTTGAAAATTTGAATTAGGAGGGAGGGGGAAGGAGGGGTAAAACAGAAAATTATTAATGTACAAGTATAACGTATACTTGGATGATCTATGTGTAACTATAAAAATAAAAATGAATTGTGGAAGAGGGAATTTAAGATTATTATGTAAATACAGAACTGAGTTTGCTAGAACTCTGTGTGTGTGTGTGTGTGTGTGTGTATGTTTGTGTGTATGTGTTTGTGTGTGTACGTATGTATGTATATGTATATGTATGTATGTGTATGTATATGTATGTATGTGTATATATATATACGCACTCTGTGTGTGTATGTGTATGTATATATTTGTGTGTGTGTGTGTGTGTTTGGTATAAATGATAGCAATTTTGTATTGTCCATGTCTCAGTAATCACTTTGCTTTTATGACTAGTGAGATCTGGAGTGCTAGTGTAGAAAATATTAACTAACTACTAGCTACTTGTTGCAGTGAATATATATTAAACTAATAGATGAGATTCCATTTTGATGTTTAAATTTATAGAAAAATATAGCCTTTAAAGAGCTGCAATAATAGTTTATTAAGCAACTGAAGTGACTTTTTTCCTATAAGAAAAATGAGAATAAATGGAGATGTTGTTTTTGTATCTGGATGGAAATTATTTTCATTTGTTTCTTACAATACTACAGTACCTTTGACTTGTATGGTAAAGTTGTCAAAAATGTTCCTTTAAACTGAAGACATATGTAGTTTCTGAAGCTGACAATAAGCTGCATCTAATTCTTCCTATGAAATATATTAAAAGCAATAATTAGAGTGTCTGCATCTTTGTGTAGTTCCTATTAACTTTTGGACTGTACAGTATGCTTTTTTGTTCATTAAAAGCAACAATAGTCCTGTTTATCTATAAGAAAAAAAAATCAATAGCCACAATAGGGCAATATCTTTCTGAGAACTAACTAGAATGGCACAACTGTTTTCTCACTGGGCAAGTAATTTCAAAATGCAAGAGATGGGGAAGAACAGGAAAATCTACAAATTAAATAAAGTGTGTAATTCAAAGTATGCCTACAGTTGGAGATTGCAATTTGAAATGTATTAGTCAGAGGTAAATTTTGTTACTCTTGGATTATAACCAGAGTGCCAGTGTACACTTAAGAAAAATTTCTTGGTACCACACCAGGTTATTGACCTATCTGATTTTAGTTATTATTTTTAGATAGTAATAATGATGGTAATAATGTAAATCTATATTTCTAACAATTTGTTTAGTTATCATAAGACTATGGCACTGTGTTTTTTTGGAAATATGTCAAACTCCCAATAACAAAATTCAAAACTTAGCTGAGGAGTTAGAGTAAGAGCTCAAATTTCTGGTGGATAGCATCCTTATCTGTTTTCCTTCTGGTAAATGGATGCTATGTGATTGATTGTTGTGCTAAATCATTTGTGAAAGAATAACCATAAATGTTCCAAATGTATCCATTGTCTCAAGAAGATTGGGAAATTTGGATGACAAGTAGCAGTTGAAGGGAAAAATATCTGATGTTTCCAGCTCTGAAAACACAGAGGTCTTACTCCCTCCTGGTTAATATAGTAATATTTCTGCTTCGTTGGAAATATTTTAAGGAAGATTAATTGGGAAAAAGAGTTTTAAAAATTAAAGTCTTTCCCCCCTTCTCGCTTGGGAGGCTTAATCAGTTCTTATTTAAAATACCAATAAAGTATTTAAAGTAGAGTATTGGATTAGCTCATGAATACAAAATACACATTGCTGAAACTCTTCCTATTATATAAACTTCTATTGGTAGGTCATTACAAGGCACTGTTTGAAGTTGAAAGCATTTCATGAAATACTACCTGCAATTTCTTAAATAATGGATTTGCATATATGTATGTACCTGAAGCATTCATCCCATTCAGATTCTCTGTTGTTGGGAACCTGCAGAACTAGTTTTCAGAAGTGACTGAAATCTCCAAAAGAGAAAGCAGATTTTCTCTTGCAAGTCAGCATTTTGTAATAAGACTGTGATTTTACGTGAACAGATGCTATCTTCAAGGAGAAATCAAATGTCAGCATTCCACTGCATTCCCCAAAATGCTGGATCTTGCTACATAGTTCAAACTACACGCAGAATGGCTTTAACTCTTCCAGTAATAAAAAGCCTCTAGGGGGTTGGATTAAGAGAAGGAATTAGAAGATTTATACAGCTTGTCTGGCAGGAAACCACAGAGGGAAAGTGACCCACTGTTCATGTCTTTCAAACCTTAGAAAGAAATGCATTTGCCGAGTTTGACACACAGCGTTTTAGAGCTTATTCTACCCAGCTGTTGCTGTGGTGCACATATTCTTTTTCAGTTATCTGGGATCTGGGTGTAGTATGACCCGAATATTGCAAGCTTCACCTGATTTAATGTATGTTGTAATCTGAATGCAATGCTGCTTATGCATTGATTGCAATGGCTGCCAGTAATTTATATAAGATTCCAGTGCTACCAGGGCATTCCAACTTTGGCCAGGTTTTCTTTTTGTATTATTTTGCTGCTTCAACATCAATTTTCTTTATCAGAATAAGCATATTTCATATACAAAATCAATTAAAAAAATAGACAAGCAGGAGATATTTCCTGTAGGACTTTCTTTTCTTATTTTTCCTTAAGTAGAATTTAAAAGATCTAAAATAGGGTTGGACTGGTTAGTATTTGATGGGAAATCCTAAATCTTTGGAGTAGATTGGAAAGAAAGAAAACAAAGTAAATCAGCTTCATATTGTTGCCAAGATAATTGCAGGGGCTTTCCCTACAACTGTGATTTGAAGCATAGAACCACAAAAGCGCATATTTTTAAAAAATCAAAAGAACAAAATGCTTGTTTATTGATGGTACATATACAATTCAGGGGGAAAGTATTTAAATCTCTTTTGGATTTTCTGAATTTTTGCTTAATTTTTGGCACTTAATGTTATCCGAGCTTCATAAAGGTTTATTGATATCTAAAGAGAATTGGATCCTGCTGATATCTGACCAGAATCTTAGAAACAAACAAATAAATAATTGTTTCATTTGACTAAACAGAGTAATCCAAATGTAGTATGCTAGTGTTGAAAAAAAATAAGCTTCCCTGTAGATTTAGTCATTGATTATACCATCTTTAGCAGCCATACATACAACAAATTATTTCCTGTAATTGTTTATCAATCTCTCATATCTTTGTAGGAATACTGGTCAATTTGTCTATAGCAAACTGTTTCAACATTTGTGGGATTCCTAAATTGACTGCCATGATTTTTCTATGAGGTTTTGGTGTACAGTTTGACTTAGCTATCTCAGACAAGCACCAATGTTATACTTAGTGAGTTACGGCTTCTGCCTTAATGAATTCCAGTTTTACTTAGCATGCTTAGATGCAGTAGTTAAGTTAGCCATCATGTAACTGTGACTTGTTACAGTTTAGCCATTGACTCTACTTGTAGGAAGTTAGCTGTCAAGCTCACAAATGACAGTCACATAGCCAGAAGACTGCCACAAGTGCCCAAATCTCTATCATGTCATTATGGGGACACTGCAAGGTTGTAAGTGTGAGAACCAGTTGTAAAGTTACTTTTTCAGTGCCATCATAGCTAAACAGGGAAATTGTCAAGCAGTTATAACTTCAAATATTAGCTAAACAGGGCATTTGTTAAAGATGACGGGGGGGGGGGGCTGAAGATTAAAACGTATGAAAAATGTTTGCAGGAATTGGGTATGTCTAGTCTAACGAAAAGAAGAACCAGGGGCGACATAATAGCAATGTTCCAATATTTGAGAAGTTGCCATAAAGAGGAGGAGGGTCAACCTATTTTCCAAAGCATTGGAAGGCAAGAAGCAATGGATGGAAACCTGAACAAAGAGAGAGAACTAAAGAGGAATTTCCCGACAATAAAAACAATCAACCATGGAACGGCTTGCCTACAGAAATTGTGGGTGCTCCAACATCAGAGGCTTTTAAGAAGCGATTGGACAACCATTTATCTAAAATGGTATATGAGGTTGAACTAGAAGACCCCCAAGGTCCCTCTTAGTCCCTCTATTCTGTTAAACAAAATCTACCTGTACATTTCTTCATGGCAGGGTCGTGAATGCCGACTTTAGCTAAGACAAGAAAAACTGTAAGTATTTAGATGTTGTTCTTGAATTCTTTGTGAATGCTTGAACAATTTAATACTGTGCTTTTGTAGTGAGTTTATTATGACCACCATTCTTGAAAAGATATACTATGATCCCAATTGTTCTCATTTCAGACAATTTATTTGTTGATTTTCTACTCACTGCAGTCAAGAAATACTTGGTCACTTAAAATATAAAATACACTTAGTATTAGATTGGTGGAGCTTCAAAACTTTTTTTCTAACCTTTTCTAACCTTTTCTAACCTTTTCCAGACTAAAGGGCATTATTATTTTTTACTGAGATTTTCAGGAATTTCTTTTGAGTATAATATGATATAGATCTACATTGTGTTTTTGTGATAGAGGGAACAATTATTTGAGAGGCTGATATAAAGTAGTGGTGGTCCAATTCAAACAGCCACTTTTACAGCTAATTCTACTTATGATAACTTATAAGTTTAATTGAACTGATTGAAGGAACAATTAATATTTTTTCACACTACAATATAACATGCTGAATAGATTTATTTGTGAAATAAATGAAACAAGAACTGATTTGGTATTGATTGTTCACTCATATGTACTTTGCACATTATAATTTTACTCATAATTTTATAAATTTAAAATTTATAAATATTTTATGTTTAATGATGTTTATATTTTTTTCCTACTGGACACGAGTTTTAGTAATATAGGCATAAAGTTGCAAACCAAGAGACAAGAGTGTGGAGTGTGTACTTCATTTTCATGCCAGGTTCGCAGTTTTAAATATCAGGAGAAAGCTAGGATTATCTCTGAAACTGTTGGAATAAGACCAAGAAAGTAGCTCTTCATATCACATATAATAAACTAATGAAATTTCCAGCCAGAAAATAAGGTTATGGCTGTGCTCTTTGATAGCTTTCAAGAAGTGTTAGGTTAATATATGGAAGACAAACATTTTGGTGCTTTTAATTTTTAATTTTGAGAGCATAATTTTATTTGAGTCATAAATAGTATACATCTAAAAAATAAAGAAGAAGGCAATTGCTTCCACATTGTAATAGTGAGCTTCCCATAGTTGTATCCAGGAAGCTAAGCTGATCTATCAGGACTCTGTTTTTTTCATGTAGATGTATTTTTATATATTCTTGTATATCAGAGCGTGTGTTTTCAAAAGCTTTTCCAAGCTTTTCTTAACTACAATGTTCTGTATCATGATCAGCTCACGTAAAATATTTCCCTACATGCTTTTGAACAGATGTTGACTTATAACCGGTTACTTAATTACCATTAGAAGTTACAATAGACTCAATAAAAGTTACTTACAAAGCATCCTCAAAATAAGGATTGCCATCATAACTGTTACCCTGTGGGTTACATGATCACATTATTTGGTGATTGGCCACCTAGCTCACATTTACGATCGACTAAACCATGTCAAACTTCCGGCGTGTCAAACTTGCGGTGTCACATTGCCATCACAATGTATCACAACATTTTCCCTTTGCGGAGCTGGGATGGGCGTGGATTCAATTTCAGGGTCTCCTCAATGAACAGCAACTGTTAAGCTGTTGACTTTTTCAATAGATTTTAATCTCTCTTTCATTGAAACGCTCATAACTTCTTCAAACGGTATTTTATCCTACACTTAACCAGATTTTGTGATCTATTTTGGTTCTCACATTCCTTGTTAATTGTGTCAATTTAGCAATGTAGGGTTTTGCATTAACCAAATTAAGATATCCATTTAGCCATGAAGCTCACTGAATAGTATGGTGCTAGTTGCATTTTTGTAACCTAATCTGTTTCTGAGATGTTTACGAGAATAGAAATGGAGAGGGATGACTTTTTGAAGACGTATTCTGCTATAAGCATTGTAAAAAGTTAAAAACCAAAGAAAATATGTAAATTTCTAAAGTTTCTTTTTTACTTTCTATTTTTCTAATCTTGCCAAATAGAGAATTACTTCATTATTTTCCTTCTTCTTACCAGTGAAAAGATGTCTACTTTGTCCCAACCCCATAATCTATCTCTACATTTAATTTAGATCCCAAACCACTTGATAAATGCTGTTACTGTTTTGTCTTTGGAAAAGACAAAGAAGTTAAAAAGCATATATTTGACCCATTAATAAAATTGAGTTGTGCATAGCAATAAGTAAGTCCTTTTCCATTGTCCTCTATGCTAAAAATGCAAATAGCTAAAACATTCTTCCCTTCTTCAAGTCCTTAATTGACAGTGAAACATGTCTCTGTAAAACGTTGGTGCTCAATCAATTAAAAAAATACTTTCTGCTGATTATTAAATTACACCCACAGGGAAGCGAGGTGTTATAGATCCTGCTCTTCTCTGGGCATTCAACAACATTGAAAAGGAAAAGAATACAAATGGCAAAGCAAAGTAGTCCTGGCACCAATTAGTCTTGAGATTGTTTAAAGTGGATTGAAATTTGAAGGCCAAAAAAGAGAAGGGAGTGGAGCAGAAGGTCATGAAAAGTGGCTATGAATCTTATAAAGAGCTTTTCTTTTGTTAAGAATAATTCAACAGTTTTGTTCAAACTAATGAGCCAATTCAGTTTGGAAAGCTTGTGAGATCATTGTCCTGTGAATTTGGAGGTGCAGCTTATCCTTATAAATGCTAAATGTACTTCTATAAAACGGTCTTGATGATACAGCTTGGGTGGAACTATGATGACCCCCAGATCTCTGTGTGAGTTAGCTCTTGTGCATGACAATTTCCCTCATAGTGTTGCCCACTAGATGTCATGGTCTTTTAAAGCAGTATTCAGGGATGATGAATGGAAAGTACAATCTAGGAATGGAAATCTTTGTCTCAGAGATCTAATCCTAGGTACAAGACTTTCCCATCTGGTATGTGATACTTTTAGTGAGAAACAACTGCCCAAGGCCCATCCTCCATAATTGCTCTATACACTGTCCCTTTTATTTGAGACTATAGCATGTATAAAGCAGAGGAGTGCTGACAGAATTAGGTCATCTTTGTCTCTGCCTTTCCCAATGCACCAAACAGTGGGACAGAGATAAAACTAGCTGGAGTTCATCTAGTCAGCACACCTGAAGGACTATAAGAAGGATTAGGTCTCTTCATCCTGTCACATCATTCCCTCTTCTTTTAGCTTATATACATGTTCCTGCTTCATTCAGTACGCATCACTGAGATATGTTCATCAGACATTGCTCTTTTCTCAGTGCTTGACAATATAAGGAGCAATGGGAGGAATCTGAGAAGGAAAGAATGACATTGTGGAATAGAGCTTAACTTCTCATATAACACCCTTCAAGTTCTACTGTTTGACAACATCTGATCCATCAGGTCAAGTAGCAGAATGAGACCAGTACTCTCAGCCTAATCTGGTTGTCCCTCCCTACCATCATTAAAAATTTCTGGAGGTCATCTACTGAAGAAGACTGACTTATGACAAATATCTGAAGGAGACAGAGCTTTTTTATGTGTGGCTTCATTTCAATCTGGAATCTTCCAAAATTTAGTCAAGGTCCCAGAAGCTCCATGCATAATAATTTATGCACATAGAGTTTTATAGAAATTTTACTTTATAAAGTTTACACCTCATATATAGATTTATGTAAAAAATGTGATACCTTTCTATATGAACTCTGCATATTCCATGTCTGAGTTCTGCAAAAATATTAATTTTACAGATAGCCTTCTTTCTTTCTATTTTCATATGTGACTTTGTTAACATTTAGAGTAAAGTTTTCAAAACAATTAGCTTTAATAAATGAGGGAGCAAAAACCAATTATCTCTTCAGAATGTGAAAGGAGAATTTATATTCATCTTATCAGGGGGTTAGCCTTTTTCCTGAAATAGAGCCATGCTGGAAATTGGGATGAGGAATTTGAAAAAGAGTATTTTCAAATAAGTTGAAACGTGGAAAATGAAAGTTACATTATCAGTGAATTACTTATAGTCATGTAATTAAATTGATTTATAGTTGGGTAGTTTGTGAATATAATGAAAAAAGAAACTTTTTCCTGAGAATATAGCTCAATCTGAGTTTTGATGCGCTTGTCCTTTATACATAACTATATGTAAATAATTAAGATTTCAAACAGTATTTATAAATCAGTACAGATTCTTAAATTGACTTTGGAGTTTTTAATATAATTAGTTCTGTTTTCTCATTGAAAATTTATTTTAGACAGTTGTCTTATTTTTGAAGACCTTGATACTTTATAAATACTATTTTGATTATTAAAATTGTGCGCTAGTTTTGTATTATAAATATTCAGTTAGCTTACAATAGTAGAAATTTTATTTATAGGTGAAATAAAATCAGAACCATGGAAGTAATTGTTTATGATTATCCTAGTGTCATGCACAATGGAACTGGAGCATATATGCAACCCTGCTGTTCTTTTGTTCTTTGATCTGGCTGATACCTTTGCACCTTGTTTTTACAATGATAGCAAAGGGAAAATTCACAAATAAAAAAAATGGTAAAAATTAAAATGAGGGTAATGGAAATTAGTACTTAGTGGAAAGTAATATGTGTCATAGATGTGGAAGAGATTTTCTGTAGGTTACTTAGGCAAAGTCTTATGGTACATAATATTAGTTGGGGTAGGGAGGAGAAGTAGATTAGTCGAGATACTTGCATGATGTGCAGTATGAGCCCTTTTTCTTTTTGATATTTTACTAGTCAACTGAAGAATTTCAAGGAACAGAGAGAAAGTTGACCTCTTTTGCATTCATTATGGAAAGGTCACTACTGCTTAATGAATTACTGCATTACCTTTGTAATGAGTGTCATTTGTCTTGGAAAAAACTAATACAGTGCCGTCTCTTGAATTTAGTAAGGAAATAGACTTTTAACATTCTCAGAAGGCTAACAGCAGTACTGAATAAATAAATCTAAATCTCTTTGTAGACAAAGACTGGTCATTCTTCCCTTCTAGTGAGATACATGTTATATTTCATTACAGACACTTGTCTAGGAATTCTGGAAGTTGAATTCTAGAACCTGGAAGGCAAATAGTAATTTTAAAAATTGCTAGTATGGAAAATAGTCTTCTCATTTCATTTCCATCTCTACATCAGAACTGGTCTCTGTATGTGTATCATTCATTTTCATTTTATCACAGAATTTCTCATTTTTGAGAAAGGACCCCAGGTTTTATACATGTAGTCTGACAAACAAAATCAACAGGGAAACCCAGATTTGTTTAACCACTACATAATTCACTAAACAACTGGAGTGATTCACTTTACAACTATGGCAAAAAAAGTCATAAAATAGGGCAAAACTCACATAACAACTGCCTTGCTTAGGAATGGAAATGTTGTACCCACTTGTTATAAGTTGAGGACTACCTGTAAAGCAAATTTACAACAGATCAATAGAATCTCTTTCAAAGATCCTGGAGCAACAGGGAACTGCCAGAGGACTGGAAAATAGCTGATGTAGTTCCAATCTTCAAAAAAGGGGAAAAATAGATCCAGGAAACTACAGACCTTTCAGCCTAACCTCAATACCAGGAAAGATTCTGGAAAAGATAAGCAACAAATCAGCAAACACCTAGAAGCAAACAAAGTAATAACCAAAAGCCAACAAAAACAAATCATGCCAGACTACATGGGGCTGCCCTTGAAGAGCATCCGGCGACTTCAGCTAGTGCAGAACGCAGCCGCGCGAGTGATTGCGGGTGCACTTCGATTCACCCGCATAACACCTATCCTCCGCGAGCTGCGCTGGCTGCCTGTCGATCTCCGGATGCGCTTCAAGGTGCTATTAATCACCCATAAAGCCCTACATGGCAGTGGATCTGGATACTTGAGAGACCGCCTTCTGCCAATTACATCCCTGCGACCAATAAGATCCCATAGACTAGGCCTCCTCCGTATCCCATCGGCCAGCCAGTGTCGGCTGGCAACCACAAGGAGGAGGGCCTTCTCAGCAGTAGCCCCGACCCTTTGGAACGAGCTCCCCGTAGAGATTCGTACCCTCTCCACCGTCCAGGCCTTCCGCATAGCCTTGAAGAACTGGCTCGCCCGTCAGGCCTGGGGATAAGGATAGTTGCCCCTCCCGAATGATGAATGTATGTTGCCTACCATTTTATTATATGTTTCTATCTTGATGTCTGTATTCCCCTTTCCCGGTTTTATGTGAGCCGCCCTGAGTCCCCTCAGGGAAAAGGGCGGCCTACAAATTCTAATAAAACTCTAAAACTCTAAAACTCTAATCTTATTGCATTCTTTGACAAAGTGACAAAATTAGCAGACCAGAGGAATGCTGCCAATATAATTTACTTGGACTTCAGTAAGGCATTTGATAAAATAGACCATAACCTGCTACTAGATAAAGTAGAAATATGTGGGCTAGACAGCATCACCACCAGATGGATTTGTACCTGGTTGACCAACTGCACTCAACATGTAGTCCTCAATGAAACTGCATCTGCATGGAGGGAAGTATGCAGTGGAGGACCCCAAAGCTCTGTTTTAGTCCCAGTACTCTTCAACATCTTTATCAATGATTTGGATGAGGGAATAAATTGAGAACACATCACTTTGCAGATGACACCAAGCTGGCAGGAATAGCCAACACTCCAGAAGACAGGCTTAAGATACAGAAGGATCTTGACAACCTTGAACATTGGGCACTATTTAATAAAATGAAATTCATGGAGAAAAAAGTAAGGTTCTATATTTAAGCAAGAAAAACAAAATGCACAGGTACAGTATATGTGGTACCTTGCTCAATAGTAGTAATTGTGAGAGAGATTTTGGAGTGTTAATACCACTTTATAATGCCTTGGTAAGGCCACACTTGGAATACTGCATCCAGTTTTGTTCGCCATGATGTAAAAAAGATGCGGAGACTCTAGAAGGAGTGCAGAGAAGAGCAACAATGATGATTCGGGGACTGGAGGCTAAAACATATGAAGAACTATTGCAGGAACTGGGTATGTCTAGTTTAATGAAAAGAAGGACTAGGGGAGACATGACAGCAGTGTACCAATATCTCAGGAGCTGCCACAAAGGAGAGGGAGTCAAGCTATTCTCCAAAGCACCTAATGGCAGGACAAGAAGCAATAGGTGGAAACTGATCAAGGACAGGAGCATCTTAGAATTGAGGATAAATTTCCTGACAGAACAATTAATCAGTGGAACAGCTTGCCTCCAGAAGTTGTGAATGCCTCAACACTGGAAGTCTTTAAGAAGATGTTGGATAGCCATTTGTCTGGAATGGTATAGGGTTTCCTGCCTAGGCAGGGTGTTGGACTAGAAGACCTCCAAGGTCCCTTCCAACTCTGTTATTCTATCCTACTTTACTCTAAGATCTAGACTAAGACAAAATATGAATATGAAAGCGCTTTGGTTTTGGATAGAAACTGGTGCTTATTTATATATTTTAAAAGTGTATATGCTGTATTTCTAAGCTGTAATTTTTCTAAAAATAGGTGGATAAAATTCATAATAAATTAAATAATAATGGTCTATAAACTTCTGCTTAAGCATGAACTATTTTCTGTGAACAGTGTTAAATATTCAACTTAGGGGATTCCAATATGTGTATGCATTCAGATTTCCTGTTCTTATTTTCAATTTCATTTTCTGCATATTTCATATTCAGTAGGTCTTTCATTCATCTTATAATGGAATATGTGACTTGGCTACAATAATATCATGTGAAATTATACGTGTGCTTTCAAAAATAAGGTATATAAGGCAATTTTCTAATCGGTAAAGCAAAAACGAATAAAATAATTGTATTCATATCTTACAGCTTTTACTCCCTAGGTAAGAAAGATTTTCAACTGGCAGGAGGTTGGCTTTACTAATTTACCAAGTCATCATAGTAGAATCTGTAAATTTATTGAAAAACCCTGGAAACATTAACAGGGACTTTAATGGATATATTCCACATACAGGTAACACAGGTCTGCAAAAAAAAAAAATTCGAGAGCTGTTTTGTTTATTCCACATAATCTTTATGTTTTTTGGTGCACTGAATCCGAAAATGACCTCCATTTTGTCATAGGACATCACATTTCCTGACAATTTAGGTAACTATGTTAAATAAGGCAATACCTCAAAATAAATGGAAATAGACATAAAATTAAAGTTTTATTACAATATTTTCATGAAAATCCTTTTTTGAACTGAAATGAGCTCACCTACGTACACTAAACTCGATTCTTCTTCCTTGTGAGGCTCCTCTTGGTGCATTTACGCTTGTGAGTAGCATCTGGAATGTCTCTCTGAAGCATCCAACAGTAATCTGCCATCATTGTAATGCTCCATTTTCCCTGGTATCTCCTTTCCATCTCTTTAATGTCTTGGTGGAATCGTTCACCTTGTTCCTCACAGCTCCCAAATTTTCAGGAAAATAGTCAAAGTGGGACTGGAGGAAATGCACTTTCAAACTCATCAGACAACCTAAAGCTTGAAATGCTTTCAGCATTCTTCCAACAATCTTTTTGTAGTGAGGATCTTTGTTATTGCCTAAAAATTTCTGTACAACTTCTTTAAATGCAATCCACCCTTCTTTTTGAGGATCCGTCATGGTATTGACAAACTCTTGATCAACTATAAGCCTTCTAATGTCTGGTCCGACGAACACACCTTCCTTCAATTTTGACTCCGACAGGCATGGAAATTTGGTGACCAAGTATTTGAAGCATTCTCCATCTCTTGGAAGTGATTTTACAAATTGCTTCATCAATCCCAATTTTATGTGGAGAGGTGGTAGAAGAACCAAAGTTTCTCGGAGGAAATTTTTTTCACCGACTGTTAGCACCCTTGGCTGCCAACTCTTCTTGGTCCAGTGATTTTGTCGGTTTCGACTGTCCCATAGACACAGAAAACAAGGATATTTGGTATACCCAGCTTGTTGCCCGAGCAGCATGCACAAGACCTTCAAGTCCCCACACACTTGCCAACCATGGTCTTCATATTTAAGTTTACGAAGAACCAATTCCACATTCTCGTAGGTTTCCTTCAAGTGTACGGAATGACCTACAGGTATGGAAGTGTAAAAACCGTTGTGGAGTAAAACTGCTTTGAGACTTCTTTTTGAAGAATCTATAAAAAGATGCCATTGCTCTGAATCATATTGGATTTTAAATTGACCCATCAGATCTTTGACATCGATGCAATAAACCAACTTGCCTTCCTGGGCGAAGTAAGGAAAGAACTCCTTTTCACGATGTCTGAACCATAAAGATGACACTCCTGGCAACAATAAATTCCTGCTTTTCAGCCTTGATCTGAGTAACTCAGCGGCATCTTTGGGAAGATTCAAGTCTCTTACCAAATCATTCATCTCCTCCTGAGAAAACAATTTTGGTCTTGTATCATCTTCAAAGTCAGAACTTGATTCGTCATCTGGTTCAGGTATGACTTCACTTTCATCGGAGCTAGGTATCTCTTCCAAGGTAGCAGGGGGCTTGGGTACTGGTATATCTGTGCCATGGGGGATGGGACGAATTGCTCAGTGAAGATTGGGGTATGAAATGGAATGCTTCCATTTGGAATTAAACCCTTTCACATCGCATGAACAAAAGTAACAGTCATCACTATGGTTCTTTTGCTCTCGCCATGCCATAGGAATCCCATAACGGAAAGATTTTTTCTTACCCTTGAACCAGTTTTGGAGGTCCTCAACACACCGTTTGCACACTTTATGAGGCCCCCAAACTTTATCTTGATCTCCAATTTTTAGTCCAAAGTATGCAAAGTATACTTTTTTCACAAAGTCTGTAATATTCTGCTGTTGCTTCACTGTATATTCACCCCAGATGAAACAGAAACTGTCTGGCAAATTAATACACTTTCGCGGAGCCATAACATAACGGTTGAAGAATGACGAGCTAACATGAATTGCGATGAAAAAGTGTGAACAGCCTAGAACCAAGAACTTGATGATGATTCGTGCACAAGTGTGGCATGCAGGAGAGAGCAGCTCTGTGTCTGTACATGAGACGTCACAGTGCTGGCCACGCCCCCTGCACTGACCGGAGATGCTGCTATCTGCTCTGTGTCCCCCTCCCACTGGATTCTTCAGGAAAGATTAACTCCTTCTACCATTAGAAGGACAGACTTAAAACTTGCTTAGCTTATGTATATATTGCTGACCATCAGATTTACAGTGCTATATTTTTTTACATAACTCAGACAAACCGTTTAAGGTTTTTTTTTAGCATTTTATATCTTAGATGCACTTATGTGAATTAATTAATAGTAATTTGGACTTTAAAGTTGGTTAAAAACCCATAATATAAAAAAATACCAAAAATTAAATTTTTTTGATAAATTTGAAGACAATTTTGCATGTTGTGGCAAATCATGACGTCTAAGAGTTTTTTCACTATTTTATTTGTTTTCAGCACACCAAAATACATGGAAATTAGATGAAAATAATCAAACAGCTTTTGAAATTATATTAAATCACATTTACCTATTTATTTCTTTTCATTACTCGAAGTTAATTTGGGGTATATGGCCTTTGATCTCACCATTCAAAATCATAAGGAGAGCTATTTGGACTTAAATACTTAAGTGGTTCAAAATGATGCTAATTAAACCTTAAAGCCCTCCATCCCCTAGATTTTTTCTAGAGAGAGAAAAAAACAAACCCTATCAGTGATACTATACTTTCCACACCCAGTTTTTCAAGTAAGATGCAGTTCAGACCTCACAAACCTAGCTAATTATTTGGATTTGAGACATTGGCCTACAAATCATTATCTTGTTCTGTTTAAAATGCAACCATGGTTAGATTGTCTAACTGCCCAGTTTTCTAAAATACTACTTTTTCAGTCTTTGGAGGATTTGTATTTTTATGAATAGCCATGTGATAATCAGAGACAGCAGAGCTCTGGTATTTGTCCCCTACCCCCAATGCTCTTCTGCAGGAAGAAAAAATATGAATCAGTTGCACTTGCCATACATTACCATCACCATGGTTTTTACATACCATTCCTATAACACGATGCAAAGTATGTTTCTGTGGAATATAAACAGACTACAGTCTGTTTGTCCAGTGAGCAGTTGGAAAGCTAGAAAAAAATGAACATTAACAATGGAAGAGAAAAAGACTACCTTTAAACTCTGCTGCAGGATGTTTTATACATGGCAGCTATTTTTTTAAAAATAATATAGGTTAGTTTAATATTGATTCGGTCATGATTATGGAATATGTTCATGTAGAATGGTGCCAGATGTCAAAAGTGGGTAGTTAAAAAGCTTACTAATTTTTCAAAAATGTGTTACTAAGAAACAACTTAGTAAATAGTTGCATGATCTAGTGTGGTATATATGAGGTTAAGAAAGCCTGAAACACCTATGCTTCCTCTGCTTCACTTTGGAAAATGTCCAAAGTTAGCCTTTGATGGCAAGCCACCCAAAGTTTGAATTAAAATGAGCAGCCATATAAATATTTAAAATTAAATAAACAATTGTTACTTTAATTTTGGTTAACTGCTGTTTTTCACATTCCCAGCATAAATCTTGTGGTTAAAGTTCAGTTTCAAATAAGTTGTAATCAATCCACTTGATTGCAGCATATTGGTTAAACTGTTGGACTGGGACTAAGACTCAAGATCAAGATCTACCTCAGCCATAGCTCATTGGGTGACTCTGGGCCAGTTATAAGAACATAAACAGTGCTCTCCTGGATCAGACCCTTTAGCCTATCACATACAGCAGCCTGTTTTCACAGTGCCACCTAAATTCACAAGGAAGCCCGCTTGTCTCTCACCAAGTGGCTTTCAGAGGCAGTCACAATGCCATCAAGGCCAATAGCCATTGATCCTCATGACTTCTATAGATAGGTTTACCCTTCTTTGAAGCAAGCCAAGATGGTAGCAAGCACCATTTCTCATGGTAGCAAATGCCAAAGTTTAATTACAGATGTGAAAAAATATATATGAGCTACCTTACCCTAAGGTATCTTGCAATATTTTTGTAAGAAAAATTGGAATGCCAGGCATTTCATCTTTTGCTTTTGCAAGAAATAATCTTTTAAAAATCTCTTATTCTAAGTAGTCAGTTTTCCAGGTACATATAATTATAGTAAACTAAAGCCAATACTAAAGTTTCTGAGTTGTGAGGGAAGAATGAATGGCAGAAGCATATAAGCATAATATTTTCTACAGTTCATTAATATCCTAGTAAATAAGGTTTACCCTGATGAGTGAAATACAGCAATATGTGTGATTGTACAAATCTATGTATTTGGATTTCTAAAAAACAGTTTTAGATGTTTTAGCAACTCAAATCTAACTCTGATTTTTAAATTATTTGCCAACTATTTGATAAGTTGCTTTAAGAAAAAAACTAAAAGTAAAATCGAAGGTACATCAAGTTAACTTGATGTTAGGATCACTTTCTAAGTGTTCCACAGCATCCTTGTGTTTTACCTGTTTATGCCCCCCCCCCCGGCAAAAAAGAGTAGAAGGTATCTGTAGATTACTAAGAAATTGTTAATTACACAGGTTTTTCTTTTATGATTTATTAAAATAGTAACAACACATTCTAATCTAAATTAATTTAAGCCTTTTAAATGCTTTGGACATTAAGCATGTCCTTTAATCTATTCCACTGAAAATATAAATTTTGTTCCTTCCCTAAATGTCATGGTATAAGCACAATAAAATATTAAAATACAATTTTAATTAGTCCAGTTATTTTTCTGTTTCTTCTATGACTTGAATTGTAAAGAATACTACTAGCTGTTGCTAGGTAACTCCTAATTGTAATATTAACTGCCAACAGTTGTCAGAAAGTATAATAAATTCTTTTATCTTCTTAATAAAAATTACTAAAGTGATTGCCATACATAAATATTCCATTTTAATTTAAAAATTATAATGCTGCAATATAGTTTAGCTTACTATTAGTGCTTTCTCTTGGCCTAAATATTAGCAACTTTTGTTACTTTGTGGTGAGAACTATCTTTTGGTACTCATAATGATTAATCATGCATACATATATATAAAATACTGGAATAATAGCATTTATCAAATGTAGTCATGTAGTTTCTGATTGCCACCTACCAGCTTGATAATGAACCATCAATTCCATCAATATTTGAGTGGTTTTGACATAGTAACTGCTCATCCCAGAAGTCATAACAGCCGTGTAACTGTTCTGATCGAGGCTTCCCAAGAACATGAAGCAAACTCCTTGCCACAACAAAAAACCCTTTTATTAATTTACTGTGAATTCTGCTCATTCACATCCAGCAAAGTCTTTCAAGGGAGGATTTACAGTCACAGGCCTTACCTGGCTTGGAGAGCTGATGGGGCGATATCTGCAAAACTTGGCAAGGAGCCTCGTAGAGTCACAAACCAATTAAGCAAACTAATTGTCTCCTGCAAACTCCATTCCCCTTTTGCTCCACTTTTATTTCCTCTAGGAGTGGCCATTTATGGTCCACCTGTGCCATTACTCCCAATTCGACCCCTATTCTTTAGCTGTTTCCTTCATCTGGCAACTCTGCATGGACACAGTGGGAACAGGCTCCAGCTGTTCATCTGCCTCACTGATGTCTGACTCTTAAGACAGCTGATAACTGGCATGCGGCTGTGGCCCCCTCTCTGCCTCCAATACAGAGCCCTCATCAGAGCCTTTCCCAGACTCCAGAACTTGCCCATGTTCCTCCCCAACCTCCTCACTGTCTGAATCTGCTGCTAGGTCCACTGGCTGCCGGCAGGCCACAATAGTAATGCAGGAAGGACTTTTACCTACAAGATGTGTTTGTAACTGGCAGTTTTTCTTTCTGACTTTTCTGTCACTTGACGTTATTTGAGAAGGTCTTCCAGTTTCTATGATAGATTTTCAAGGAATAAAATAGTGGGGAAAGGGATAGTAATAAATACTCCAGGGTATTTTCTTTTTTTACTCTTTGAATCTTTGACCAAAAAAGCTGTTAGGGTAGTATGGCAGCAGTATCCTAAAACCTTTATTGAAAAAACAAGTAGAGGCAGTCATTTACTTCCAGTTTCTGGCAACAAATGCTCATGATGTCCATGACTTAACAATTGTTATTTTGGGCTCAATTACAATACTAAGTTGATGACTCCTCTATATAAGAAATAGTGGTGAGAAGGAATCTGTAGAGTTAAGTAATACCTATTCTTGTATATAATTTAGTGAATGTAATATTTGGAAGTAGTATATGAGAATGGATTGGGCTCACATGTTAACATTAAGTATATTTTCCAAATGATCTTTATTAATTTTACTTTTATACATATTTGAACTCAAATGTTGTCTTTTCACAGCTTGTCATTTGAAGAAATTAAAAAGTGTTAAAAACAAAAATTCAGGTAATTTAATAAGTGCTAGGGAACAAGAAGGAGGAGGCTTGCCATATTTTTTACTTTGTACTTTAAATATAAATATTAGGATACAAACATTTGAACATTGTTGAAGTAACTGAGTGCTTGTTTCTGTCTGTCTGTAATTTTATTTATTTATTTATCTTATTTGTTTGTTAAACATGTACAAGATAACAAGTATAGGTATGAACATAAACATGAACAAAGGAAGTAAATACAGATAAATGGAGACAATAAGACAGGGACGGTAGGCATGTTGGTGTGCTTGTGCATACCCACTTAACGGACCTTAATAATGGGGGGAGGTCTACGGTGGACACTTTAAGATTGAAGCCTTGAGGGTTTGAGACTATAAGAACGGAGTCAGGTAGAGCATTCCAGGCGTTGACCACTCTGTTGCTGAAGTTGTATTTTCTGCAATCGAGTTTGAAGCTCTTTACCTTGACTTTGTATCGATTGTTTGCCCGTGTATGATTGTGATTGAAGCTGAAGAAGTCGTTGACAGGCAAGACTTTGTAGCAGACAATTTTGTGTACTATGCTTAGATCGGACTGCAGGTGGTGCTGTTCCAGATTGTCCAAGCCCAAAATTTCAAGCCTAGTGGCATAGGGAATTCTATTGTGAATAGAGGAGTAGTGTACTTGTCTTGTGAAATACATCTGAACCCGCTCAATCATGTTAATGTACGATATACAGTGTGGATTCCAGGCGGACGAACTGTATTCAAGAATTGGACTGGCAAAGGTTTTGTATGCCCTAGTTAGCAGTACAATGTTACCAGAGAAGAAATTTCACAAAATTAGGTTAACAACTCTTAATGCCTTTTTGGCAATGCTGTTACAGTGAGCTCTGGGTCTTCGATCGTTTGAGATGAATGAGTACTCCTAGGTCCTTAACAGAATGAGATCGTTTCTGCCCAACTTGTATTTGGTGTTCTGATTAATTTCATAATATTTTTTGGGTAGTCTTCTTTATAAGGTCTGATAAATATCTGTCCGAGACACTGAAAAATAATGGTTAATCAGGATTAATAATACTAGGCCAATCTTGCATAGATCATTCTTAGGAAATACTGCTTTGTATTGTATTAGTAGTAATGATCATTACAGTAAGTGAAGGTCAGACTGCATAATCAGTCTAAAGTTGGCAACTGGTGGAAAATCAGTTTTTCCATAAGACAATGATGTTTGTATGATAGCTTTTGTTACTTTACTTACAATCAAATCATTCTTATAAACAGAGCAAGAATGTGGTACATCTTATTTGTTTAAAGCTTAAATATCTTCAAATCAGTCAAGCTCTGAAAATATCTGATTATAATTCCATGTATTTATTAAAACACACACACACACATACACAGTATATTTTATTGTTTGATTTTATACATATAGTCTTTTGAAAATCTGAAACTCGGTTGCAAAACTTTGGTGCCAGTGGTTGTTTCCTGGCTACTGCATTTTTGCAAATACAGCAGCATTGTGTGATAAAATAACTGTAGAGTGCCACATAGATGAGACCTCTAATACAGTTTAAAAGGCTATTATTTTTCCTCCTTAGTGCTCTTTGTGCTCTTTCCAAATCAGATTGTGAGCAAATTGTTACCTTAATTTGATTTGGAGGCCCAGATGCAGATTTTACTGTAGGCAACTTCTTAAGTTATACCTGATTTAGCACCTATGTAATTTTTATTTTTTATTGTGGCTTTATTCAATCTATATCTATATAGATATCTATATTTTTCAGACCAGGAATGTTCCAAAATGTAAATGTATGGTAAAAATATACTTCTTTCCCCAAATGTCCTTATTCTAGTTTCTGATGTCATATATCTATCAAGGGCATTTCCTGTTGTGCTACTCATAAGTCTTTATATGATATATCTGATCTGACAATACACACAGAAATTATTAGCTTATTTATAGTTTGCTTGGACTGGACACTTGCATTTAGTAGTGTATTAATATTCTACATGTGTTTACATTTCATGACGGTTAGAACAGCCTATCTTTTTTTTTTGCGCAGAAGATGTCCTAGACTAAAATAAAATAGTATCCAGTTCAGGGCCAAATCAACAGCTCTATAATTCTATTTAAAATTGCCTTGAAACATATGAGAATGTAAAATGGTATTTTAACATTAAACTTAACGAAAGCTTTACTGTTAATGGTTTTTAAAGAAATAATAACATGTTGTTTCTAGTTTCCCTTTCTTAAATAGGTGTAGGTAGACAATAGGTTCTTTTTTTTCTTTTTGCAAACAATATGATTGATGAATATTTTTTTATAAAGAGATAATTCTGCTATTAAAAAAAATGTTATTTTCTTAAAACTGATGTCCAAATTTACAAAATTGTATAAAAATATGATTAGACAATTTGTAAATATAAATGTTTTTTTTACACCATTTCCCCTTTTTAAACTTTAGCACATCCAGTCCACCCATTTGGCCAGGAAGCACCTTTATCAAAAGAAATGGAGCTCTTCTGCAAGGTAGGCCAAAGATTCTCTGTTACAATAATTGCCATAAGTTGCCCATTGTTTCAGGAGAAAAGCTTATTTATAGTGCTTTTATCCTTTTCCAGTATCTACATTCATATGTAGTATATTCATGAGCTCAATTTGTTTTACCATGAAATACTTTAATATGCTATGCGTGTATCTCTTTTCCTCCATCCATGGTTCACACAGCATGATACCTTTCAACTTGTGTTGATGAATAATATAGTTTTGCTTCTGCATGTATCAGTGGAAAAATACTAGCTGTAGTCGTGTGACAGGTGTATCTCAGAGGGCGATGTACAGTGGTTGATATGCAAGACACAGTCACTTTTTTCTATTACAATATAATTATGAGTATTTTTCTCCTATTTAGTACTGGAGACAAGAATTGTTGTTCAGTAGCGAAGGAATGCATGCAAGGCATGATTGTTCTCTTTGTATTTGTTGGTTTTCATTTTTCCATTTGAGTGATATTGACTAGTTATTATGGAGCTGAACTTGGAAATTACATTAGATAGAATATGAAAGCATTTTTTTATTGTTGCATGCCAGTTTTGAATCTTTGAGGGTTATGTGATCGGAATAATCTTATTTGAATTTAATTGTCAGTGATGGAAATTGATATTCTGTGTAATTTTAATGTATTATTTAAGAGGAAATCTATTTATTTTTTGATGACTCTTGGGGAGTTAGTAAGTATCCAGAATCTCTCATCCAATTACTACTGCTTCATTCATGTTCAGAACATAGAGTAAGGCTAATTTTCTACAGCCTTGAATATATTTTTAATTTCTGCTTTAATCATGTTGGTTAAAAATGTCACTGTGTCATTTTTAGAGATTTCTATCTTTAGATCACAGAATGCATCATAAGAACCATATTAGATGACTGAATGGATATAAAACTGAAAATTGGTATCTAATCTACCACTTATATAAATAGTGCTCAAAAGAGGAATAAAATACACCAACTATTTTAGTAATTATTATTGTTAATATATAATGAAAAATATTATTATTATTTGAAGAGATATTAAGAATTCTAATATCTAGGTCCTAGCAGAGAAAGACATCTTATACTTCAAACTTTTCAGATTTACTAAGACTGCAATCCTCTACATGCTTATTTGGGAATATGTTAATTTTACCCAGAGGAGATCTGGATAAGATTATGATTTATGTGTGTATTGTTCACATGTCCTTGCATTATCATTCATCTTTTTATCTAGAATTTCTGTTTTAAAGTGGTATAAGCTATTAATGATGTATTTCTTACCAAATATAGTTATTATCTGAATATATAGACAATAGCTTTACAAAAAGAAGAAAGAATGTCTTAAAATTGCAAAATAGAAAAATGAATAAAATAGTATTATTGGTGCTGCCTATTCTTGATTATCAGGAAAAGATGCATGTTAAAATGTTTCTTGTGAAATTTCGTAGGACATAGGCTTCTGTGAATATAGAACAGCATAGAAAGAACTCATAGATGAAAACAAGAGAAAATACTAAAATATATAGAGAATGTAATCAAAGAATTTAATAAAAAGGTTTAATTAATTCAATATTTTAGGACATGGCATCTTAATAAGTTTAATTTTAAATTCAGCAATGGAATTATTCTTATTAGTAAACATTAATAGAAGTACCTTTCATATATTTCTTCCTTACGTACTTACTGTCAGCGTTCCAAATATCATGCAGAATTAAATCAGAGTCCAAGGCAGAGCTATCCTTAAGGTTCCAATTTAATAAGACAGACATGTTGGCACATTGCTATGGAATCCCAATACAGGAAATGACATCAAAATTCCACCCAGTTAAAAGTTCATGATCTTGTCCCCACACCCACAATCCATCACATGGTCCAATCTCTTTCTTCCACGCTGGCATCCACACCCAGCTGCTTCTGGTCAGGTGTCAAAAGTACGGAGACAAAGGATGACCTTGGCTTCTAGTAAAGAATGAAAACAATACATTCCACAATCTTACTGCTATCTTTTCCCCCTCCCATCAACTATACTAATGAAACAACATAATGAAATAAGAGAAAGTGTGGCAGGCAAAAATTCTAAAAGGAATATATTTGCGGGCCTGACACCTACATTTTAATAGTAAAGTGTTAGTAGTTGTCTGACCATTGTAAGATTAATCCATGAATGGTTCATATCTCAATAGCTATACAAGTAAGACACAGTAACTGAACAACTGAGTATATTTAGATGCAAATTTAAAGCTATATTTTTGTATGCATGAAAAATTATGTCTGCAAAAAATATACAAAATATAAAAACAGTTGATCCATTGTAGCTAGATCATTTCTAGATCATTGAGCTAAATCTACCTCAATTGACTATCTGCATTTATTTCATTATGCTTTATCCAGGTTGATTGTAACTAGAGGGATAATGTGCTAGAATATTCAGAATCTCAATAATGTTTCCAGGTTGATTACATAGCTGCCATCAAACATGAGGATTTTAATTAACAAACAGGTTGTAACACATTGTCATAATGACCATCAACATCACAAACTGTTTATTCAACTGGTTCCTTTTTAAATTGGTTTTGACTGCTCTAAATAATCTATAGCTTCACTATTTTGATTGTAGAAACTCCACTGTATGTGCAATTAGTTTTTTATGACCTTGTGCAATTATCTTGGTTACAGTGTATCTTAAAATCTTTGGTTTTATCATTCTTGTGTTTAAATGAAACTTTTCAACAAAATCCTTTGGATGTATAACTGGTTGCTTTCTAGCTACTCCCCCCCCCCATCCAACTCATAGAAATATTTTTACCTCCTGTTTTTATAGCAGATGTAAATTGTTTTAATTTGTTAATAATGAATTAATTGTACAAACATGCTCAAGGAGAAATAACATTGTACATAAAACTATGTACAGTCCTAGTAATCCTTGTATGATTGAAACCCAAATAATGGTAACTTTTCTGTGTAGCTGGATACTTCTAATTTCTGGGGTGTAATATTTTAGTGTTATCAGAATGTCATTTGCTAAATGGAACACAAGGTGGGTTTTTTTAATCCAACATGTTACATTAACAAAATGCTCAAGATTTTGAAATTGTGTCTTCAACAATACAAACAATGAGAACTTCCTGTTATAAAAATTAGATTCAGAAGAGACAAAGAAACCTAAGATCAAATTGTTAAAATCTGATCGTTTGTAGAAAAGACCAAGGAGTTTTTTTAAAATTCTCTTTTTGCTTTATTAAATATACTAAGGCTTTTAACTGTATAGAAAACAATAAACCATGGAGGGTCCTTAAAAACATAGATGCAATGGATTGCCTGAATATCCAAGTATAAATTCGGACATTCTGAATTTATATGGAGTTGAGAATGCAACAGCTAGAATAGAATTTGGAACAATTAAGTAGTTGAAAATTGGAAAAAGAGTATACTAAGGTAATTGGGAGGAGGTGTGTGTCTGCCTGTATGTTAGCTTCAATGGCTGCCAACGTCCATAAAGGGTTTTTTTTTTTAACTATGACTCTTATATGCTGATTTTTTTCAGGAGAAATACTGAACTATAAAAAATAGAAATTGAAATTGTTAGGAGAAACATCAGCTGGTGAAGTCATCATGGTTTTTCTTCAGTTCTAATTTATCAAAGTGAAAGCTGGATATTCAGAAAAACTGAATGAAAGGTGAAATTGATGCCCCTAAAATGGGGTGCTGGAGATAATTGAGAATTCCTTTGCCTATAAGAATAAATCACTCAAAACTAGGTGAAAGTGAAACAAGACTGCTCATTGCAGATCCTAATAATAAAGCTTTAATATTTTGGACAGATAATGCAAAGGCAAGTGTCAATGAAAAAGACTTCGATGGTTGGAAAAATCAAACATATTTTTTTTAAAAAAAGAAGCTGACAGAGAACAAGGTAGCTAGGTGATATTCTTCATAATGCATGCATGAGCTTGAGCTTGAGAATGCAAAGAAGCTATTACTGCAGGCAGTTCTAGTTAAATTATGTCCATTAGGTCATGAAAAGTTAAAAGTGACTGATGAACAAGAGTAAATTTATGATGGTGGCCTTTAGCATAGCTCCTTTCACAGCTTTGCTCTTCCTCTACTTTTTATATTGTTTGAGTGATGATCTATATGGCTGCCCGTCTTAAAATACAATTCTGGGTAGCTCACAATGCAACCCCAAACTATAATAATCATAAAAATACCACCAATCCCCATCACTTCAATCATGTCCTAGGGTTGCTCCAACAACCAGCCCAAAATATCCTCACTTTATTTCAGCATTTGGATAAAAAGACACTTCCTGATGGCCTTGTAGAAGACTGAAAGGGTGGGGGTTCATCATTGCACAGGGAATGGTGTTCCATAAGGTAGGGACAACCACAGAAAATGTGCACTTCTGAGATCCCACTAAATGGCAACAGATTAGGAAAGGGACCTGGATCATGCCTTCCCTATGTGATCTGGTGGGACAAGGCAAATACTCTCAGAGAGAGGTGGTCATGCAGATATCCTGATCCCATACAACGTAAGACTTTAAAGGTGATAAACAATATATTGAATTACACCTGGAAGGAAATTGTGCATGCAGCTCATGCAACAGATGCATTACTTGGGTAAACCTAGAAGCAGTCAACATTCTGCACTGCTTCATTCTGACCAAGTTGTTGTTTCTGAGTGGTTTTCAAAGTTAGCCCCATGTAGAGCATAATGCAGTAAATCCAAATGGGAAATGAGTAAGAGATAAATGACTATGACCAAGACTTCCTGATCCAGGAAGAAGCACTTTTCCTGTGCACTGCTTGGAGAGTTCAAGCATGGATTAAATTAGTCTGGTTGCCCTAGGACTGAGGAATCTTTTTTCTTTGGCCACCCCTCCTGGTCCTCCTTAACGCCAGATTTTTTCCTAAGTCTGGCCCGTTAAGGATTGTATTAGTGAGCTCCAGCTTTAATTTAACTCTGGCTTGGACTCTCTTATGTTAGAATTTTTTTTCCTCTTTTTTCCTTGTTGCCTATTTTCATTTCTTAGACTTAGCTATTTTTTTCTCTATTTTTCTCCTTTATTTCCTTGACTTTTCACCTCTGACAGCTTGCTTCAGGTAGGAACGGACGTGGGGATGGAAGCAGAGTTTCGTCAGGCAAGTTTTCTCGCTCTGACAGGGGCGCAGCTCTTGGTGACTGCCGGAAGCGCACAGAGGTTCGCCTTTGTAAATTTTGGCTTGCGGCCTCGCTGTGGAGAAGTGTGGCCAGCTTGTGGCCACCATTTTCTCCTTCCTCACCCCCACTTAAAGCAGCAGCCATTTTAAAAAGGAGTTTTTCGTGCCCTTTTAATCGGCCATTTTGCTGCTTGTCTGTTTCCCTGCAGATTGCCATCAAGTGGCCAGCTGACTCTCCTGCAGCGTTGCTGCCACTCATTATCAACAATTGGGACAGTGCTGGTGTTTTTGGCTGTCTGAGGATCATTCACCAGCACGGACAGGGTTGAGGTAGTTTTTGCCCCTCTCCAATTGATCTGCTAGGCCATGCAAACCTCCCTGGTTCGCATTTTTCAGATTGCGTGACTGGCTAATCCTGCCTACTAATTATTCTACCGGCAGCAGACGTCCCCAGCCCTTCAGCCAGCTTATTGCTTCACTCCTTGATCCAGTTCCACCTTTCTACCGTTGATCTTCTCTTACGTCTGCACCTCTAGAGCACCCTGGCACTTCTTCCAACCACAGTAGACCAGGTTCCCCGCAAGACTCTAGTCAGGCCAAGGCCCCAGACAACAGCAGGAAAGCTAGACAGGGCAGGGTGGCAGGTACAGGCAGCCATCCCTACCAATCATCCACAGCTGCAGATAGGGATGCAGAACACAGGCCAAGGCCTTTGGAGAAACAATTTGAAAAGGCCCAGTGCCAAGCAGCTAAGACCAACCTGCAGACCACGGCCCAAGTAGTCGCAGTGCATCTCAGGCACAGACCCATAAGGCTCCAGTGTTACTTGGATGACATACTCATCCAGTCATTGTCCAGGAAACAATCCTTGCGGGACCTTCAGGTCACCCTGAGGTCCCTCCAGATTCACGGGTACTCCATGAACCTGGAGAAAAGTCATCTCTCACCGACCACCAAGCTTCTACACCTGTGGACAGTAATAGACACTTCCACCTGCAGGGTGTTCCTCTC
Source organism: Thamnophis elegans (assembly GCF_009769535.1). Taxonomy (NCBI): domain Eukaryota; kingdom Metazoa; phylum Chordata; class Lepidosauria; order Squamata; family Natricidae; genus Thamnophis; species Thamnophis elegans. The sequence continues at coordinate 139,200,802 of NC_045541.1, read as the reverse complement.
CCAGGACAGGTTAGACAGCATAGGCTCCCTAGTCCACAAGGCTCAGGGTTTGAGGCAGGTCCCGGTGCTGCTCCTCTCACAACTGTTAGGGAAGATGATCTCGTGCATCTCAGTAGTTCCCTGGGCAAAACTCCATTCCCGGGACTTTCAGTGGCTCCTCCTACCTTACCAGAGGTCCAACAGAAGCAACTCTCCCATGAAGGACCAACTTCCACTGACTGTGAAGAAATCCCTCAGATGATGGCAATCAGCAGGACTACGAAAAGGTCATCTCTTCAAACAACCTGCAAGAGTAGTCATCACCACGGATGCCAGTCTTGCCGGTTGGGGTGCACACATGGGATATTGTGTGACTCAGGGTAAGTGGTCTTCAGGCCAAAGCAACCTGCAACATCAACTGGCTAGATCTGCGAACAGCAAGACTCGCCCTGCGTCATTTCCAACAGGACATTCTACACCAGCATGTACTATTAATGATGGACAATGTGGCCACCAAGGCTCACGTAAATTGCCAGGGCGGCACGAGATCCAGGAAGGTCATGGCAGAGGCAGAGGCCCTGGGCAGGTGGGCAGAGCATCATATCAAATCCATTTGATCCGAACACATCTCGAGGGTGGACAACATCCAGGTGGACTGGTTGAGCAGGACCACCATAGACAATGCAGAGTGGTGATTGAACCCGGTCCTGTTCCGCCAGTTGTCCAGCAGATTCGGCACCCCTGTAGTCGACCTGTTTGCCACCTGCGAGAACATGCAACTCCAATGCTTCTCCCACTTCCATTCGCCAGAGGCGGAGGGGACAAATGCCCTTCGCTGTAGGTGGCCTCAGGAACTGCTATACGCATTTCCTCCGCTTCTGCCACAAGTGATCTGCAAAATCATCGCGGAGAGGGCGGAGGTACTGCTGGTAGCATCCCACTGACCCCGGAGGTCCTGGTACGCCAATCTCGTCAGCCTGTTGGTGTCCAGCCTGTGGAGAATCCCTCAGGGCTAGGTCTCCCTCAGCCAGGAGGCCATCGTCCATCCGGATCACCAGTGGCTCCACTTGAGGGGAACTTCCTGAGGAGGGATGGCCTGTCGGACAAGGTGATACATACCATCCAGGAGACCTTCGATGACCAGAATTTATGACTGTACATGGTCCACCTTCGCCAAGTGATGCGACAACCTACAGGTCTATCTGATCACAGCTCCAGTTCCCCATGTACTGGACTTTCTACGGAAGAGTCTTGATCGGGGACTCGTCTCCAACACTCTTCAACATCAGGTCACTGCATTATCCACCATTTGGTCTGGGGATTTGGTTCAGTACCTTAGCAGACTACCTAGGGTTCGCTGGTTCCCCAAGGGCGCCTCCAATCTGCATCCTCCGGTGGTTCACCAATACCCGATCTGGCAGTTATCGCTGGTTCTATAGGCCCTCACTTCATCTCCCTTTGCACCTATTCGTACAACTTCTCTCCGGCACCTCACGCTTAAGAGAGTTTTTCTTATTGCTATAACATCTGCAAGGAGAATATCAGACCTGGCGGCTCTATCAGTCCAAGAAGACCTATGTATTATACATCTGGATAGAGTTGTACTTCGCTTGGACCCGACTTTCATCCCAAAAGTTAACATATGGTTCCATAGGGCGCAAGAAGTGATTCTACCAAACTTTTGCCCATGCCCCAGGCACCCGAAGGAATGCGTCTGGCACATGCTGGACATCAGATGGGCCCTGTGGAGATACATTAAACAGACAGCAGGATTCCGCAGGTCCGAGGCCCTTTTTGTGTCTTTCCAGCCAGGGTTCATGGGACGAAAGATAACATCTTCCATTGTCAGCAGATGGCTAAGAGCGTGCATTGCAGCTTTGTATGAACACAGTCCAAGGTAGTACCTCAACATATCACTGCTCACTCCACAAGGAGCGTCACCACAACTGTTGCCTGGGCAACCCAGGCCACAATAGGTGAAATCTGCAGAGCAGCTACGTGGTCCTCCCCATTGCCCTTTGTCAAAAACTATAAATTGGACATGTTTGCTTCAGCCAAGGCATCATTCAGCAGGCGGGTTCTGCAGGGGGCTGTTTCCATGACAGAATCCCAGGACAGAATTCCTTCCCGCCCTAGTGACAATTAACTTGGGTATGTCCCATGTTTGGACTCTCCAAGTAGTGCACAGGAAAATGATCATTGGCTTACCTGAAGGGTCCTTTTCTGTGCACTGCGGGAGAGTCCAACCCCACCCAGGGTCTTCAGGTCCAGGGATTCAGGGCCATCACATGGACTTGGACAGTTTTTTCTTATCATATCAGCCTTCACTGGTTCCAGAACTGGTCAGAAATATTGCGTTAAGGAGGACCAGGAGGCATGGCCAAAGAAAAAAATATTCCTCAGTCCTAGGGCAACCAGACTAATTTAATCCATTCTTGGACTCTCCCGCAGTGCACAGAAAAGGACCCTTCAGGACCAATGGTCAATTTGGCACACAAGATGAATCTATACAAGGCGTCCCTACTCACAACTGCCACCTGCTTGCTCATCGGTCAATGCGCTTTGGTCGCATTGACCGATGATCTCTGGAGGGCCAGAGATGGAGGCCACGCGTCCATCCTGGTTCTCCTTGACCTCTCAGAGGCTTTCTATACCATCGACCATGGTATCCTTCTGCGACGACTGCGGGAGGTGGGGGTGGGAGGCACTGTTTTGCAGTGGTTCTCCTCCTACCTCTCGGACAGGTCGCAGTCGGTGTTGGTCGGGGGGCAGAGATCATCCCTGAGGCCCCTAACATACGGGGTGCCGCAGGGTTCGGTCTTATCCCCCCTACTATTTAACATATACATGAAACCGCTGGGCGAGATCATTCGGAGGCACGGGATAAAATACCATCAATACGCGGACGATACGCAACTGTATCTGTCCGCCCCGTGCCAACTCAATGAAGCGGTGGACGTGATGAACCAGGGTCTTGAGGCCGTTAAGAACTGGATGAGTGCTAACAAACTGGTACTCAACCCGGACAAGACCGAGTGGCTGTTGTGTTTCCCTCCCAACAATTTGGCTGATATTCCAACACTCAGGCTGGGGGGTCAAATTTTATACCCCTCAGATAGGGTCCGTAACTTAGGAGTCCTCCTGGATTCACAGCTGGCTTTTGACCATCAGTTGTCGGCTGTGACCAGGGGGGCATTTGCCCAGGTTCCCCTGGTCCGTCAGTTACGGCCCTACCTGAACCGGGAGGCGCTCGCAACAGTCACTCGAGCCCTTGTGATCTCTAGGCTGGAATACTGCAATGGGCTCTACATGGGGTTACCCTTGAAGTGCATCCGGCGACTGCAGTTAGTCCAGAATGCAGCCGCGCGAGTGATAGTGGGCACACCGCGGTTCGCCCACATTACACCTATCCTCCGCGAGCTGCACTGGCTACCTGTCGATCTCCAGGTGCGCTTCAGGGTACTGATGACCACCTTTAAAGCACTCCATGGTAGTGGATCTGGGTACTTGAGAGACCGCCTTCTGCCGATTACCTCCCTTCGACCGATTAGATCGCACAGACTGGGCCTCCTCCGAATTCCATCCGCCAGTCAATGTCGACTGGCGACTACACGGAGGAGAGCCTTTTCTGTTGCAGCTCCGACCCTGTGGAACGATCTCCCCGTTGAGATTCGTACCCTCACCACCATCCAGACCTTCCGCGCAGCCCTTAAGATCTGGCTCTCCCAGCAGGCCTGGGGATAGGTTCCCAATTTACCCGCCCAAGTGTTGACTGTGGAATGCAAGTTGTGTTTTATTACTTTATTTTGTTCACTTATTGTTTGTTTTTTGGTATTGCACCCCCTTCCCTGTGATTGTAAGCCGCCCTGAGTCCCCTCAGGGAGAAGGGCGGCCTATAAATCTTAATAAAATGTGGGGAAAAAAATGTGGGAAAAAAAATGAGCTGTGAGTCTAACACACACAAATTGTGCACCAGCTCAGTCCATGGAAATGCAACCCCATTCAGAGTCACAGATGTCTAGACTCCAAGGGGCTAAAAAAAATCAAAGCTACTCCATCTTGCCAGGTCTGATCAGTTATTCTCCATCCAAACCCTTACAGTCTCCAGGCACTCAGTCAATACTACAATAGTATCTTTTGCTTAGCAGGATGTGGAGTTTCATAGCTGCATATCATCAGTATGCATATCTGTGGGGTTGAAGGACCATCAGTTTCATGTATATGTCAAAGGAAGAGATGAGAGGTCTAAGCCCTGAGGCACCCCACACTGTAGATCCTAGAGCTCCCCCCAACACACACCAATTCGAATCATATCCAGAGAAAGGAGGTAACATGCAAAACAATGTATGTTACTCCCAAACTCTGTATATAGTCCAGAATGATATCATGATATCATGGAATCAGAAGCTACTGAGAGATCTGGGAGAGCCAAGTGCATCACACTTGTCCTAAGCCCTCTAGAAATCATCCACATGTACAACCAATGCCATCTCAATACTCTACCCTCACCTGAACCCAAAGTGAAAAGGATCCATATAATCCACTTCATTAGGGGTCCCCTGAAACTGAGCACCAACCACTATCTCAATAACCTCCAAAAAGGGGGGCTATAGACTAGACAAAAGTTGTCTGATAATTTAGATCCAAAGATTGCAACTTAAGAAGAAGACATACCACTGCGTACTTCAAATCAGGCAGTACCATCCCCTCCCTCAAGAGGCATTAACTATCACTTGGACCCAACCACTGGCTACCTCTTGTGAGATCTTAAAGCAACCAAGACGGCATGGTCCAGAAAGAGAGGCCAAGCTCATATCCTCAGGATCATTTGGCTCAAACTCCTTTCAGATAACCTGTGTCTTGGTCACTTCTAAAGGGTCTGCCAAGTCAGAGTCCGACTCCAAGCTGAATGGGTATCAGGGTTCCAACTAATACACCCATAGCAAGCAGGCCAGGTCAGCTTCAGGGTTTCATTCCTAAGAGAAAACTGGAGCAATCTCCTGGGTTTTAGGTCAGCATTTTCACCAAGTGAAACAAGTCCTATAGCAGATACAATAAGGGAAGAAAAATAGGTACAACTTTTACACCTTTTTTGCCACAAGGTAAGTCCTAATATGGGTTCTAGTCTATAACTCGGTTAACTCTGTCTTCCTCCAGCAGTGCTGTAAGTGTCTCTTTTCAATCCATATTAACCCTTTCAGAGGTGAAAATGGGATGTTATAAGACAGGGTGGTTTATAGTAGCAGCATTTTCAGCTCCTGGGAAAGGTAAGACAAAAGAGTAGACTGCCATAAAACAAAGACTTTTGTTTCTTTTCATGCTGCAAGCCAGGAAAATGTATTAAGGCAGCCGGTATTGCTGGCATTTATTGAATTTTCAGCATTTGAAAATTAGTATCCACTTATCACATTGATACACAGTTACTTTGAATATGGGAGAAATATTTTTAGTGTGTTTCAGAAATTTAGCTAGTTTTGTTTGTATCAGATGAATGGCTTATTCCCTGTTAAAATTCCTCAGGCAAAGTTTACCATTTGTTTACTTAGCCTTGACAACTGATGGGAGTGGTATAGTACCTCAGGGTAGGTCAGAGTACAATATGAATGTTAGACTGGGTGTGTTTGTGCTGTAGTAAACTGAGTTTCTATGTAATGTTCAGCAAAAATAACGTTCTTGTTTTCCTGAAATGTACTTTGAAAAGTAAGTTTTGCTAATGACAGTGTCCCCTCATTCTCCTTATGCTCATCCTCTAGGATGTAATAATCTAAAGGGGACATGAAACAGCTAACAGAAATAATATAGTGAGACCATGGAAAAGCAGATATATATTTTGTAGAAACTGAATGTGGTATTTTTACGCAGCCCATACCCATACAATGGTTCATGCTTTTTAAAGCTAATTTGTCAAAACAATTCTTTTTAATATGGGGGTGTTATTGTTGATACATTTAGAAATTAAATGCAGAATGGAAATAAAAGAATATCAGTTGAATTAAAATATACAAAAATAGAAAGTAGACACAAAAGCTAGCTAGCTTTAACTTTAAGGGAACAGTGGAATGCCCAACATGTAACCGTTTTACCATGAAAAGAATAAGTAAACTGGCCCAATTACTAAACTACTAACAATATATAATTAACTCAGTCAACTAAAATTAACAAATAGAGAAGATTAAAAACCATAGAAGCCTATCGCTGGCAGCAGTCCAGAAGACACAGGTTCCTAATCAGACGACCCCCTTTATTTCTCATGTGTTGTCTTTGTTTCCCTTGGAGTGGGTACATTTTGCTTTAGCTGTGCGTTCCAAGTACAGTGCTGTGACTATAATTTTCCATAATGCTTTGGATTGTACTGCCTTCTGCAGTTTGTTTATTTATTTACTTCTATCCCACCCTTATTATTTTTGTAAATAACTCAAGGTGGCACGCACTGCATTCTTTCCCCTCCTGCTTGTCCTACATAACAACCCTTTGGAACGAGCTCCCCGTAGAGATTCGCACCCTCGCCACCGTCCAGGCCTTCCGCACAGCCTTGAAGAACTGGCTCGCCCGTCAGGCCTGGGGACAAGGATAGTTCCCCTCCCGAATGATGAATGTATGTTGTTTAATATTTTATTATATGTCTTATCTTAATGTCTGTATTTCCCCTTCCCTGATTTTATGTGAGCCGCCCTGAGTCCCCTCAGGGAAAAGGGCGGCCTACAAATATTAATAAAATCTCAAAAAAAAAAATCTCAAATCTGTGAAGTAGGTTGAACTGAGAATAACTGGCCCAGAGTCACCCAGCTAGCTTTCATGCCTAAGGCAAGACTAGAACTCATGGTCTCCCAGTTTCCATCCTGGCATCTTAACCACTAGACCAAACTGGTTCTCTGCAGTTGCACCACTAAGGAGCTAAGAACCAAAGAGGCTACTTACTTTCTCACAATTTTCTTAGTCCTCAGAGCTTGTTTGGGCCAATTTTTCAAACAAGATTCAGATTGAATTTGATTTTGATGTTAACTTCATTATGGTTGCACCTTTTTTGAGTTAACTTTCTTTTGTTTTGGTAAATTGTTAACACCAGCTGTGGCTTCCACTTTTGAAAAATCAAATCAAAATGCTGTTAGCTGAAATTGTAGGTTATTCTTTGTTGCTGTTCCAAAAAAGGAGGTACAGGAGAGTTCAAGAGTTGAACATTTATGTGCATAATGTTTAATTATGGTTTAGCCTTGCTTGCAAATCTTGCCATTGTACTTGGAGAGCCAGACAAATTAGACCTATAAAACCATTGGTCTGGGAATATTTAGGCTTCCTTTCATATATCAAGTTGCAAGTTGAAAAATATGGCATTCCTCATACTAAACCTGTTCATGACACAAATAACTGTAACTCATAATAATATGATTTGGTACATTTGATCTAAGTTACAGTATCAGAGTATTCGATCTTCTATTTCTATTATATTTAAGGAACAGTGTAGCTTTGTACTGAATATTTGTTGGGTTTTTTTTAAGTTCATATATGTTACACCTATATTTGAAACCTTGGACAAGAATATAAGATATCAAGATCCTCTATCAATCAAGTAAGATGGATAATTTGTTGGAAATTTACCAGTGTCCTATTTCCTTTATAATGAATCAGATTTGTTAAATATTTTTAGTGAAGCCCTGAACCCCAAAAGCCCCCAAAGCATTTCCTCCTGGGTAAGCATTCTTTTCTGTCTTCTCATTTATCTACATTTGCTCACACACTAGAACTATCAAACCAATTAGTATAAATTGAACTTGTGATAGTTTTCATTAAAGGAAGTATTATTTTGCGTTTGTATATTTTAGAATAGTAATTTCTTCATGAATTCTAAACAATTTTTGGAAATAATTATATAAATAACCTTTCATGGGAATTAATTGTTTTGCATATCCTAAGTCATAATAGATATGCCAACACTGAACTGAACCTAGTAGAGGCCATTTACTTCAGAATTGGGAAGCAATTGTATTAACTATACTTAATACAATACAATAAAATACAATAGCAGAGTTGGAGGGGACCTTGGAGGTCTTCCCCCTGATTAGGCAGGAAACCCTATACCATTTCAGACAAATGGCTATCCAACATCTTCTTAAAAACTTCCAGTGTTGGGGCATTCACAACTTCTGGAGGCAAGTTGTTCCACTGATTAATTGTTCTAACTGTCAGGAAATTTCTCTTCAGTTCTAAGTTGCTTCTCTCCTTGGTTAGTTTCCACCCATTGCTTCTTGTTCTACCCTCAGGTGCCTTGGAGAATAGTTTGACTCCCTCTTCTTTGTGGCAACCCCTGAGATATTGGAAGACTGCTATCATGTCTCCCCTAGTCCTTCTTTTCATTTAAACTAGACATACCCAGTTCCTGCAATCATTCTTCATATGTTTTAGTCTCGAGTCCCCTAATCATCTTTGTTGCTCTTCTCTGCACTCTTTCTAGAGTCTCCACATCTTTTTTACATCGTGGCAACCAAAATTGAATGCAGTATTCCAAGTGTGGCCTTACCAAGGCATTATAAAGTGGTATTAACACTTCACGTGATCTTGATTCTATCCCTCGGTTATGTAGCCGACAACTGTGTTGGCTTTTTTGGCAGCTGCTGCACACTGCTGGCTCATATTTAAATGGCTGTCCACCAGGATTCCAAGATCCCTTTCATAGTTACTACTGTTGAGCAAGGTACCACCTATACTGTACCTGTGCATTTCGTCTTTCTTGCCTAAATGTAGAACCTTACTCTTTTCACCATTGAATTTCATTTTATTAGATAGTGCCCAATGTTCAAGTTTGTCAAGATCCTTCTGTATCTTAACCTGTCTTCTGGAGTGTTGGCTATTTCTGCCAGCTTGGTGTCATCGGCAAATTTGATGAGTTCCCTATTTATTCCCTCAATCAAATCATTGATGAATGAGTTAAATAATTTTGCTTTCTCCCTGTTGCTTGTCACCTTCTTGCCACTTTCTCCCAGCAATTTAGATATTACTAAATAATAAATTATAGTGCTTTAATCAACATTGATATATTACATAAGCTTTGGCTATGTAATCATTTCAAAGAGAGAAAGGAATCATTCAAAAAGAGGGTGAAATTTGGCATAATATTTACAGATACATACAGAATTTATCACTGTTATTTAATTAGAAATGCTATACATTTCATCATAACGGAGAAGATTATGGCCAAGGGTATAGTTTCCATTCTTGGACTTCTATATGAATATTCACAAAGATTTTGCTCTCTCTTTTTTCTTGAAACTAACTTCAGTTTGACAATCTTTCATATAGAAGTCACCTTCAAATAGAAAATTGCCTTGCAGCAACTGTACAGAGGTGGGTGTTTTATAAAGTTGGTCTCATGGCTACACACTATCATATGAACTTTAGACAGCTAAATCTTGTAGTACAATGAGATTTGCAAAATGAAAATAGAGCCAATAATTGGAATTTTTATTTTAAATGAAATAAAGTCACCCCATGATTTTCTTTGGAAACATAATTTTTACTACAATTTTAGATTTGTTTTTATATTATTTTTAATTGTTTGGCTTCTTCCCCAAAATCCTGAAATGCCAAGAATTTTGTAACAGATCTACAATCGTCTCTCAAAATTATAAGTGCCCAAGGGATGCTGAGACAAAGAAGTAACTTGGTATACATTGGTAATGTGATAAATCTTGGAAACTGAAGTAGCTAAAATTCCACAGAGATAAGTTTTCTAATGAATGCTTTGGCACTTTCTCTGTTGGAAAATAAGCTATTTTTGCTTCTCGGTAGCTTGTTCCCTATGCTCTTCTTTTTACAAATTAAGGTTGATATAGTTGGATGGATGATTAGTTATCTTCCTAGAAAGAATCAAGCTATGGATTGGCAGTACCCAAATGCTGAATTTGTTTTCATAAAATAAAAGGATGCCATGTAATAAAATTCTTAATCTAAGCTTTTGGAGGTAGATTTTGTTCTTTTGTTGTTGTAAGATCACTGTCTTTGTTTCTCTTTCTCATTTCTACGACCCCTTTTTCAGGTTCTCTGACTTAAACGTCATGCAATATGTATAACATGTTGAAGCTTGCTATTTTTATAAAACATAATAGTGAGCTAGAAGTCTATGTAAACATTACAAAACAATAGCTTTGCATACCAGAATACCAGTCTTCTTGACAGAATTGTTTTTCTTGTGATGATGGTATGCAAATCTGTCTGTCTAACTATCTATCATTGCTTGTTGTTTTCTTATCTTCCCCTTTAAAAATGAGTATAGTTAGGGAAATAGCAGAAGTTTTTATTTCCATTTTCAACCACTTGAGGTGGCTTACAAACATCTAAATGACTATAAGCAAAATATGAATTCTTTTTTTAAAAAAGACAAGGAATGATCATTACCTAAATAATTACAGACACCTAAGTACAATGCAGAACAAGCCAGCTTCTGAATAGTTTCCATACATAGCTTTCACTTCCTTCTGCCAAGACCTCTGAGCCGCTCCAAGTCCAGACCTATTCTTTTAAGGGAAATAGAACCCCATCTAGAGCTAAAACTGGAGCTGTGATTGAGTCAGATGTATCACTGATGAACAGTAACTATACATTGCAAGGGTTTAATCTAATCTTTTTTTTAACCCTTCTAAGCCCCCACATCTCTAGAGACCAAGTCAGAGCTCCCACAGCATACCCATCTTGTGTTGTAGCTATGATAATCGAGTATCATCATCATAGTTCATTCATACAGATAGTTGACCTCTACCAGCAGTTTCATGCTCATATTAAATAGCATAGGAGAGAAGAGTGAGTCTGAGGGCCCCCATATTAGAGCAACTATCAGTTTGTTGTCACTCCTCTCAAAGATACAGAAACTGAAACTGCCAATTTAGGAAGGGGTAGAACTACAGCACAACAATGCATCTCATCCACACTCTTGCAGGCAGCCAATAAGAAACTGTGATTGATTGTATCAAATGCTGCTTGAGATCTAAAAGGACATTGTTATTTCATTATTTCAATACCAGTCAACCACATAATACCCCTAAACACTTCTATATCCGCCATCCACCATATCCACCAAAGGGAAAGGAGAGATTTTAGCTCCCTTCCCTAAAATCTTCTCCCACTAGGCCCCAGGCAATAGGGGTGCATCCTATTCAGGCAAGTGTAGGATGGTTCACTTCCCTTGTCTCATGTCTAACCTATAAGGCAATCCCAGATCATCATTTCACAGCAACAAGTCAGCTGGACAATCTTCTAGGCATACAGGTTTGCCACAAATTTAGAAGCAATAAACGTCAGACAGGGAGGGAGTTTAGACTTTCATTTCATGTGTTCTCAGATGGGAGTGTGGGGGAGAAAAAGGTTTTATGCATGCTTTCTTAGTTGTTTTACCTCGACATTAAATAAATCAAATTAAATAATTTGCAGGAATATCACACAGATTTTTATGGCAATCTAAACTTTTAAATGAAATATATATTTAAGTGTGTAGTAGGAGCCAATTTAAGAGATGTAGCTTACAAATTAAGACTGTAAATATACTAATAAGTTTATTGCCCATAATTGTATGTTGCTGTCATTTAGATTACTGCTATAACTATCAAAGTGAAGCCAAGTGTTTCTAGTTTTTGATAAAAAAAATTTGCAGCTTGGTTTATTTGAAAATAAGTTTGATTTTGAATTATTTACATGACTTTTTAAAATAGTTCAGGTATGATGATCACATGAAAGAATTACACTATATATTATCTGTATTAACTATGTACATTTAATTTTTAAATTAAAGTTGTTCAGAGAGATTACTGCCGGATTTCTGACACCTGCATTTTACAATTAACAGGTCAAAGGCTGGTAAAATTGTATTGTATTTCAATGTATGTCTATATTTTATATTTATGAATGATTGACAATTGTCCTGCACACCACTTGTGTGGTGTGTATTTCTGCCAGAAATTGGAATTATACAGGAGTAATATCAATGAAGAGATAGGTTGAGGTAGACTGAGACCTGGACTCCTGGCTAGGTTTGGAATATCAACCCTCCTCTTACAAACAGAAATCTGGAAAGGGTTTTTTCCCTTCTATTAGAAAAGCAGCAGAATTGCATTTACTGGATTTGCTGAGTTCTTTCAAATAAAAGCAAGACTGATTGATTCTGCTGTACATTTTATGTAATGATGAGTACATTAGGATTATTATGGCATTGAAGGCTGGATGCTTATCTAATAATTAAATACAGCCTAACAGTTAATGTTTGAGCTGGACATGAAGTGTAGCTTTGAAACCTTTTAAATTTAATTACAACATCTGTCACAAATGTCAACCCCATTCTAGTAGTGTGTGATTTGCCTGTTTGTATTTACCCCTGAGTTCAGCTTCACTTACTAATTAGAGTGAATTTTGCTTCTTCCCCCCCCCCCCCCAATAGTTTTTGTTTCTTTCCCCTTCATTTGTCTTTCCAGGTTACATTTTAGGGACTTGGCTGCATTATTGAGCTGTCTATGTCATTGTCAAAGAGACCCGCACAACAGTGGGAAATGAAATACACCATTACATTTATTCAGCATTACTAAAATACCTGGAGCTTGGGTTGCTCTCAGCTGAAAGGAGAGCAATGCCATAATATGATAGTATGATTATGTGTGTATGTTTGTAGTGAATGGCAGAGAAGTTACAGCAAGGCTAAAAACAGATTCAGTGTTCATGTGGAATTACCTCCTGATATTTCTTTGCTGCAAAATACAAGTTAAAAATATATTCTCTAAATTGCGTAGTATTGATCTAAGGAGGATTTTTAGGAAAGCCAGTAGAAATAAAATCTATAAAGGATTGTCAGCTAAACCTTTTTTTAAAAAGAAATAAGAGTGATATAAAAACTATATAAAACATATTTATGTAATATCCCCTTTTTCCTTTCTGGGTATGCTATGATCTTAAATGTGGAAATAGTAAAGCATAATAGAAAAGCAAGAATAGCATTGTATCTACCAAGAGAAAAGAGAAAATAACAATTAGACTAAAATCACCAGTCAGTTGCCAGGAAAAAAAAATCAATCCTGACTGCCAAAATGGAAGGTTAGTGATCTGATGCCAGTCTTTGTGGATCAACTTTCCCCATTGGTGCCTTCCAGCTGTTTTTCATAGAAATTGCCAAGCTTGCGTAGTAAGAACAACGTGAATAGTAATGACCCTGTCCACAATGGTACAAAGTCTATTTCTGAAAGTAAATACTGTGATAAGTTTTATCCAGCAAAGCAAACAGTGATCAAATACTGGCTGAGGAAAAATTCATGACTGCATCGTTTCTTGGAATTTGTATAGCTTTTACCTTGCACTCATTTCCTACATTTGAATCTGCTGCTGGTTAACTGAATAAATAGTTAATGCTACTACATAATCACCTAAGTCCACTTATTTGACTGGTACAGGATGGCACAAGAATACTTGCCAATAAAAAGGGAGGTAGTCAGTGGTGGGTTCCGGATTCCATTTCAACCGGTATGGTTGGAACAGCCCCGGAGTTACCCACATGTGCTTGCATGTGTTCTAGCATCAAATGATGCTTCCGCAAGCCTCCACAACGCTCCAGCTACTCCGCGGAGCATCGCACAGGCAGCGTATGTGCCATGCATATGCGCGGAAGCACCAAAAGCATAAACCACTTGTAAGGAGGGCGGGTGGATGGGCCCTCCGGCGCACCATACTGGAACGGTACCCGGTGCTCTGGGCAGGATCCGGTACGTCCGTATTAGGGCGTATTGCCTGCAACCCACCACTGGAGGTAGCCCTCTGGTTTTTTATATAAATATCATTTTACTATAGTATCAGGGTGATACTTTGCAAGGGGATAACAGTAGCTGACCATGTAGGCAAAAGCCATAGTCACCCCTTCAGTATATCATTCCAAGAAATTCTGCAAACAATACACAACGGGCAGATTGTGTGATTTAAGCATAATGACAGATCTCAGGAAGGCAGCAATTGAAAGTATTGTATAAGCCCAATAAACTGCCATACCCAGTGAGTATTATTATTTCCTATTTACGGATCGGAGCAATCTTGGGAAATGACACTAATATACTATGTACTGTATTCCCTAAGTGTTGCAATTCATTTTTCATGCATAGGAATTTCTTCTCAACATTTCAGGTCATTGAATGGCTAGATGCTAAATTTAAAGCCCCAGATTCATCATCTTTGTTAGCAAAACATCCATTTAATAGGGCATTATTCTGTACTGTTGATTGCAGGATATTAGATTGCTTATTTGGAATCTTTTCCTAATTGTCATTAAGAGTAATGAAGATTGCACATCTGTTTTAAGTTCTGCAAAGATTATAGGAAAAATGAAAGTCTTTGCTTGCCAATAAAGAGTTGTATACCTGTACACAATTCTTTCTTGGAACATTCCAAGGTAAAAACAGTACAGTATTGAGAATTTCACTTGACCCAAATCCTGCTGATTGTTACAACGAAACCAGGGATTTTGTGGTTTAAATAAACTTGATTGCTTAAAAAAATAAGTCACTGGAGTCTTTCATGGTTGATTTGTTTAACAATCATCTAAAGTTTGTAATGAAACTGCAATCCCTGTTACACATTGCAACAACAATCCAAATTAACAGAAATTAAATAGACATCCATTTTTTCTCTTCAGGGCAATGATGGAATAGTACAAAGTGAGCTCTTTTCTGCTCATACTTACTGTGTTAAACCATGGATTACTGTTGTGTTATGTAACTGTCCTATTTGCTAACAAGCTTTTTATGGCCAACAGAACCGAGCGATGAAGTTTTAGGTTACTGAACTAATAGGGGGATCCAACTTAGAATATTTCATTTTAAACATGGCGAAGTTATCCCAAGGTAAACTTTAGGATCTGTGGTGATTGTCTGAATGCTTTTAAATGTAAAGCAGAAATGAAAAGACATTTCACCTATTTCAAAAAATGCAAATTTTCATGAGGTGTGAGTTGCTTTTTTCCACTGTGAAAGATGATTGAGATAGGAGTCCTCTTGGAAATAATCTTGGTTGAAAGAAAGCTCTGTAACATTTACAGGTATTGCAGCAAGGTTCATATGTATCACATGACAATAATCATTACTTTTCACGGTAAAAATTTCCCTTGGCATCTCAATAGTAATTGTAATGAATTTTCACTTGTATCACAGAAGAGCTGTGGTGGCACAGTGGTTAGAATGCACTATTGTATATTGACTCTGCTCACTGCCAGGAGTTTGATCATGATTGGCTCAAGGTTGACTCAGCCTTCTATCCTTCCCAAGTCAATAAAATGAGAAGCCATATTGCCGGGTTTACAAAATTGTAAAGCACTATGAAGCAATATATAAGTCTAAGTACTATTGCTATCTCTGAAGTGGCTATAATGAATTCTTTTTTCTTTGTCAAGAAAAAGACAACTATTTTGTACTGAGTCACATCCTCTTGTTCCTATAGCCTAGAAATGGACAATGTAACACTCCACTTGAATTGCAATCTTTCAAATCCCTTCACTTTTACCAGTTGAGGCTGGATAAATTGTTCTTCAGCAACACCTAGAAAACATGATTTAATCCCAATTTTTCTTCCAAATGGCAAACAAAAGCTAGGAATCAACTTCATTAAAAGCTGGATATTTCTTACAATGATTCTTGCAATAAATTGTGCGTCTCTACAAATATCTATGGTAAACCTTTAAAAGTCACATCTAAGCAATATAGATTATATATATTTTATTGCATAAATATGAAGCATATCAAGAAGTCAATTTGTAGACCAATCAATATATATCTATATCTAGGTGTGCACAACATAATGTAAAGAAGTCTGATTGCTGCCCAAACATCTTTTTTTTAAGAATTTTTTTTATTTTAATTGAACAAAAATACAAAAAAAGAATCATCCTTCATTACATCTTGTAGAAAGCGTGTCGATTGGTTACAGATAACTTTCGTGCATTTCTTCCACAGTCATTACTTATAGTTCATATTAGATTATACACTTTAAGTTAAAAAAAAATTATATCTTACTATCAATGTATCACAATTCTCATTTGATTACAATTACTTGAACATGCTTTTACCTCAAATCATTCATACTTAAAGACACAACCACATAATGGCATTCATTAGCTATTTCAAAAAATCCTCCAATAACATCACACCTTTATAGCATCTTTTAAGTAAAAGTCAATTAATAAAGTTTCCCTCCCTTTTTTTCCCAACTCACTGACTAAAATTTATATCCAAATTACTGTAGCCAATACCATAGCATGTATATATTTTTAAACAATGTCCATTAACATTTCCTTGTTATTATAACTGGCTAAAAATCATTTATTATTTATGCCCCATCTCCTCTCATCAGCCCCCCCCCCAAAAAAACCTTACACCTTTATAACAAGATCTAAATAAAAATTTGTTAATAAAATTTATAGGTTTTTTCCCCAAGTCACAATTTACAATTTATATCCAAATTTCTTTTACTAAATTGTCAATACATGTATATATCATTACGCTGTATCCATTATCATTTCATTATTATTATTTATAGTTAATTAATTGTTAGTGAGTAAACATTTAATAACAATCTAGGAGTTACAAAATTCCTACTTATTAATCACCAATAATAAAACAAACTATTTTTTTATTACCAACTTTCATTGTCAACCTGTATCTTTCCAGTAACAAAACAGTCTTATCTCTCTTGCCAATTGTGGAGTCAGTCTTCTTTTTATCTCCTTTATAAGGTTTTTATTGGCTTCTCTCCGCACTTTGTTGCTTGAAGGGTCTCTCAGATAATCTCCTTGCCTACCAATTGCTACTAAAGTTAACATATCTCTGTTTGTCAATCTTGCTTCTGAAAGAATTTCTCTTCTTATGTCTATTATCAATAGTATTTTTTTCTCTTCTGTGTCCTGGAATCTGGGATAGAGCTCCAATTCATCGAATTCCCTTTTCCATATTCCCTTCTTTCCATTTTCACCCACATTTGTTCCATTAATAAATTAATCTATTGTCTTATCTTTATCCTCTATATCTTCATTCTCCCCTTTAATTTTGGGGGCTGAAACCCCATAATATTTTGCTGTGAGGAAGACTAGTCTTTCCAACTTCTTCTCAATTCTCCCATATCCTTCCAATAGATTTTGAATTCCAGCCAAGATATTTTGGAATTTTAAAGTTTCCTCATCTGAATATTGATCCATGTTTCCAAAAATGAAGGAGGAAAGGGGAAAAAAAGAATAGCCACTGCCACTCTAGCCTTCCAGGCCTCTTTTATTTTTTACTTTAGGTTGACTTGAACACAAGTTCTTTTATGCTCTTCAAAGGGGAAGGGTTCTGTTCCCCACCCCCTTTCTTTCTTTCCTTCTTTCTTTCCCTGCCAAAATAATTCTCAGAGGCACCTGTGAAAACAGTTCGTGCCCTTGGTTCTTTATCAGTTTCTGTAAACAAGTTGCAAACCCTTCAGCTGCAAAGTTAGTGGAGTCAAATAAAAAAAGATATACGTTGTTTCAAAAAACTCCGAGTGGCAGTTAATTTTCACCTTCTGTAGGAAACAGAGTTCTTTAAATTTCTTTTAGTGTGGTTTAATAACAAGTAGTAGGAAGAATTGTTAAAATAAAAAGGAAGGTTTTAATCCAGAAGTCAAAAAATAAAGTAACAAGAAGCAGAAGGGAAAAAAACCAATCCGTTCACTTTAAAAGGAGAGATGAAGAATATTACAAGCATTTCAATCCATAAAAAATAGTTACAATGACAAAGGGAAAAACAACTTTAAACAGCGATCCCATTAGGATTATTTTTGCCACTCAGTTCTTTTGTTTAATGATCTAATTTGGCTTTAAAGAAACATTTCTTTGGGCAGTCTTTAGCAAAATAAAAAAAAAACCTCACCGGATGGACTCACTTTCTCTTTTCACTTCCTTCCTTCTGGAGCGTCCTAATTTCATCAACCTAGAGGCTGCCTGTTTACCGCGGGCTTGAAGCACTTCCCTTGGGTCTATCAGGGATTTTGCAATATCCCTGAGACCAGCAACGCTTTGTCTTCCTGATCACCATTTCTACGGGACGGTTTAGGTCTCAATGGACCCACCCCAGTGGCAAAAGTGTCAATGGCGGTCTCAGAGTATCGAGACCGCATGTTGTAACATCGTGACGTGGCTCCTCCTTCCCCACCCAAACATCTTTTGTGCTGGATTTTTCTTAATGTATTTTCCTTCAATAAAAGAATAGAAAGTATCTTCCTAGATCATTTTGCTTGGCAGCACATTCAGAAGAGAAACAGGCTTTTTATTACTTCTCAGCTCTTTCTCACACGAAGACATATTGTACTTTTAAAAAAAATCTTAGTTAGAAATGTCTCCTGTCACAAATCATCAGCATTCTGCTTTTTTGACATGACTCTAGTTGGTAATGCAGTTTTATAAACTTATTGTACAAAATACAGCAATATTTCACAAGGATGAGCACCAGATATGTTTTGTTTGTTTTTGATGATGATGTTTATTTTATTATTTCCAAATATTTATAATGGGCATGCATGTAAGGCATCTATTAATGATCTCTATAAACATCTCTCTTCCAATATACTTGTAGAAATCACTTAATTTTTTTCATAGTTTTTTTATTATCTTTCACATTTAATCTGCATATTCCTAGTAAAATCACTTTGCAGCAGCGTGTTCTCCATAGTGGGGGGAATAGCATCCTGGCTGGGTTGACTTCATCTGCTCATTGATTTGACTGAGTCTGACAAGACAGTTAAACCACACCCATGTTGCCAGGCAGACCCAGCTTCCAATTCAGTCCCTCAGTGTGGACGGATGTGTCATCTCATTACTCCAGAGGAATTTGCAGTAGAATTGATTTAATTGTGAATTTCTGATCTGTATAATAGTGAATACCTCCTCACTTCACACCAAAATCCCAATTGGGGTGGTATTTGCCTGCCTTTACTCTCTTGGGGGTGGCATAGAGAGTCCTTGGTAAACTGTCAGCCTCAAAGAGGAATTCTGAGGGAGGCTTTTCCTATCAGAAGAGCCCTCATTGCCTCCTACTACAGGGTTGCCTTCGGGGCTTGCTGTTTACTGAAAGACAGCCGAAGAGGAGTTTGACAGCCAGGGCAGCCGTGGGCTCTGCGCTGGAGCGCTCTGCCGCTCCCTTTGCAGGTTGAGTGGCAAACTGTGGCTGTTTAAAGCGCCACAGAGTGCCTGCGCTTGAAAAAACTTTAAATTGTGAGGCAAGTGGCTGGGAGGCTCGGATCGTCGCCGAGGGGAGGCATGCAGCAGCCCTTAGAGGCCCAAGCCGCTTATTTAAGAGCCTCGGAGAGTGTGACAGTTGCTTTTAGCATGAAACACCATTTTGAACAAAGCTGCAGCCATAATTCAAAATGGCCACCAGTAACAGCACAGATGCTGCGAGGAATCAGGTTCTCGCAGATGTGTCCACCAGGCCTAATGGAGGTCAGGAGGACCTCATGGCCACATCGGCTTCCCTGCCAGAGGAGCCACCAAGGGGAGGGGGCGCAAGGCCAGCAAAAAGACCAAGCACCTCTCCAATTCACCTCAGGGCAAAAAAACCTCAAAGCTCACTTCCAGGTTTGAGTGACAAAAACATAAAGCTCTTGAGTGTATTTATAAAAAAGCCAGCAGCAGGAAGATTGCCCCTGCCCCAGCCTCTGCTAGAGGTCTTCTCTGGGGCAACTGACAGGAATTCCTTCTCCTGAGAGAATGACAGACAGAGATCCTTCTCTCAACTTAAGAATCCCAATTGACACCTCAGGGATTTGGAGGTCTACCCAGGGATGGCAATTTGGCCACACACCACGCCTGTGGCGCCTCAACCTGCCATGGATTTAGCACAGGGGGCTCCATCCACCACTACAGGGGTTCCACCTGGGCAGATGTTCCCCATGTGCATCACCAATTTCCAAGACATGATGACTAGAGCTTTTCAGCAATGTCTGGCTGCTGCATTTCAGCAACCTCAGAATCAGCCTCTCAAGGTGGTCATGCCTAGGGCAATAGGGGTGGTGTTTAAGTGTACTTGTCTCCTTTGGTTACAGGATCTGTAGCAGTGGGTGCCTATTGCGGACGTCAGGGCTCACCAGGACATTTACAAGCTGGAAACGTCCATTTCATGGAGGCGGTGGCGGCCACTCCTACCGTTGGGTTTAATTCAGGGCTGCTCTCCCCCCCGCCCCATCGGGCGATGCTTGGCATATTTTGCTGATTGTTGGGATTTTTCCACATCAAATGCATGAGTTAAGTCCACTGTCAGGTCAGGACTCTCTATTGAATTTCTCTCCAGCCCCCCGGGGTTTTTCTGGACTTGTACAGTATCAAATAACCTGACTCGGAGGCAGCTTATGCAGGAGCCCATTCAACACCTATTGGACATTAGGGCTAACCAGCTTGTGCCCACAGATCAGCAGGGCCTGGGTTATTACTCCATTCTTTTTGTGATCCCAAAAGCCTTGGGCGACTGGAGAGCTATTCTTGACCTAAACCACTTTGTGCATTATTGGAGATTCAAAATGCACTCACTGCAAGCCATTCTAGAAGGTATAAGTCAGGGGAACCTCCTCACCTCTATAGACCTTACGGAGGCCTACCTGCATATACCCATAGCTCCTGAACATCAGCAGTATCTCAGGTTTTGTTACTTAGGGCACCATTTTCAGGACCGGGCCTTACCCTTTGGATTGTCATCTGCACCTGAGGTTTTCACAAAGGTGATGGGGGGTACCTGTACGACTCCAATGCTATTTAGATGACATATTATTACAGCCATCTTCTGTTAATGGTGCTCTAAAAGACTGTCAACCTTGACCTAGGGGCCTTGATAGACACAGTGTCAGGCATAGTCTTTCTGTTGCCTGAGAGACAGCAAAATCTCAGGGAGTTCACCTCCCAGGTCATCAGGGAAAGAAGGGTGTCCCTAGCTATGTTGTCCAGTTGGTAGGCACTATGGTCTCAGCCATTGGCATTTTCCCTTGGGCACGCCTACACACCAGAGACCTTCAATGGTTTCTTTTGCCATTTCAACTTGGAACTGAGCAGAAATTTCCTGACAGTTAGAACAATTAATCAGTGGAACAGCTTGCCTCCTGAAGTTGTGAATGCTCCAACACTGGAAGATTTTAAGAAGATGTTGGATAGCCATTTGTCTGAAACGGTATAGGGTTGCCTGCCTAGGCAGGGGGTTGACTAGAAGACCTCCAAGGTCCCTTCCAACTCTGCTATTGTATTATTGTATACCTTATTGGGGTATTAAGAGAGAAGGGAAGAAAACACGCTTGCACAAGATTCTGTTAACAACCAATTCAATAAAATATAGCTCTTGTCTTTCTGTGGATCATTTTCCTGATCTGGTCTAACTCACGGCATTGGATGGTGATCTGATGTGAAGAATCGATTACATTTGGAGTTTGGGTGAAAAATTTCAATCTATCTCTAGGCAGTTTTGCCAATAGAGAAAAATGAGTTTTCTTCTTTTTACTGTTCCATGATTAGTTAAGAAATGCAAGTTAGCATTTTATGAATAAGACTTTATGAGACAACTCCTGTGTGGGAAGTAAAGCAAAACAATTGTTTAGTTTTCGTTTTGCAAAGCTCATGTATTGCATAGAAGATTAAAGCACATTTTGTTTTTTTGCAGGTAATACATTAGGAAGCAGATTGTACATAAACAATAGTATTTTACTCTAACTGCCTAATGCATATGGGTACTTTCTTCTTTTTTCTCTCCTTTAAGTTAAGGTGGCTTTCTAAAGTATATTGTGGCATTTCTTTTCAGCCTGGGTTTTATATGATATAATGCTTGTGGTATGTGAAATGTTACTCGTTGCCATGGCAATAGATAGCTGACCTAAACTGAGGAAGGAAATGATATGTCAGAAAATCTTGAACTGGGAAACGACAAGGCATTGTGTTTCTGGGTTGTAGAAGTCCCTTGAAGGATCAGCCAGCACATATACTGAGTCCATTTTAATATGTAAGTCTGGCAACTAGTACAGTAGTGGTCTATTTTTAGGTTTTGAAAAACTATGCAGTTTGAAGATTACAGTTCTCCATTTTTACTGGGATGAAATTCAATTTTCTATAGACAGTGTAGCTGTGTTATTATGTAGACAGAAAACAAAATTGCAAAATCAGTCCATGTAGATGTAAAAGTGTCTAGGATGAATATTTTCCCATATTTAATTTCCAGAAATTTTCTTCCAAGATTAAAATTGATAATCTCCTTAAGAAGAGAATAGTTTTTCTTAGATCTCTTATTTTGAACAGAAAACTAATCTGTTTTGTTTTGTTTTTTCCTCTTCACTTTTATCCCTTATTTTCTCTTCCCTCTTCCTTTTTTGTTCTTTCATAAGGGCTTTCCTTTTGAATGCTAGCTATGTTTTTTTTTAAATACTTTATAGAAAATTATTTTAATTATGATGACTTGTATACATGTTAAAATATTTTGATTCTTAGTTAACGAGATTCATATACATCACTTTCACTGAGAGCTACAGACCTATAGTCAGATAATGAGCAGGGTCCATTTAGGCCATCAAGTCCGATATCCCTATACCCTATCCCTATACCCTGCCAGTCAGAGCAAGCATCTAATTTAAATTTAAAATAGTTTAATTTAAAATATCCCATGCACCTGATTATTTAACTTCTGTTTGAATAAATCCAAGTAAGGAAATCTGTCATTTATCATTGTATCTAGTTTCATTATGAAATTGCACTTAGCAATATTCAATTGGAATCTGCCTTTCTATTACTTAAATTATGTGTGTCCAATCCATGACCCATGGGCCACATGCAGGCCTGGATAGCTAGTTATGTGACCCCATAAGATTATAAACTTTTAACATTATTATGTGAATTGTAGCGATATTAATACACATTAGCTATATTATGTATTTTATATGTGGGCCAAAACAATTCCTTGTCAGGGTTCCGACCAGTGCCCTAACGCAATAAAGAGTCTCAAGCCATCCGGCAATAAAAATCCAGTCTTTTATTAGGAGAATCATGTCAACATTACCTAGGTGAAGCCAATTCTGACTTCAACCCCTTTGCGCCATGCCTCTGTCCCTGTTTCCCCCTCACCCCAAATTGTATTACCCTGTTATCCAATGAGGTACTTTTGCGGGTTGCAGAAGTCACTCTCTTCCAGGCATTGCTGGTATCCATGGAGATGGCCTTGACTTGGTCAGCCAGAATGCATCTTGTTATGACTGAGGAATAAATCCCCCTGCCTAAGGCAACTAGAGAGCAGGTCAGGGAAGCTACACAAGTTGACATTCCTCTTCAATCAGTGCACCCCAGCCAAGTCAAAAGGTTGGACTCCCAGCACTTAAATCCATTACTCTGTGTTCTGCACTTTGGAATGAAAAAGAATAATACTTGTCTTTCTTATATATTATTTTTTTTAAAAATATTAGACGAGTTCTATTATATCCTTCTTCAATTATCTTTTCTCACAATTAAAAATATCTTTATCTCCTTCAGAGGACTTAGTTTCATTTCTCTAATTCCTGTTGCAGTTTCTCAGGATCTGTCTTAAAATGTGCTCTCTAGAGCTCCAACTTAGTAGTAGTGATGGGAGTTTGACCAGAGCAGAAAAAAACAGTGTTTACTTTTCATGATTTGTATATTATATTTTATAGTAATATATTTTTCAAGTATGATGACGAACCGTTGATAAGTAAAAAATTTATAAACATTGATCAGTACATTTTTTGAGTAAACTGTCTCTCCATTTAATTATCAATTATTGGCTACAATCATCTGACACTTTATCAATTCTCCAGAATTTCTTAAAGTCAGGTGTTCAACCAGGCCATCAACCAAGGTTCTTCTCTAGCCTCATCTGCATACTAGAGATTCAGATCACTTTCCCCCCAGTGTTAATTTACATGCTACTAAAACCCTCCTGTCTATTTGTAATCTTCAGTTAGCTGAAATTGTACATCACAGGACAACAATTTCTGAATAAGATATCTCAATGTATTAATTTGAAGAATGAATACAAAACCCAAGAGTCATTTCTTCTATGGAATTGAAATTTCAAACTTTTTAACACTAGTTGAACTCATAAACATATGGCTTTTGCAGTGTAACACATCAGCTTGGTCAATAATCATGATTTCCAATATTCCCTGCTAGTTTCCACAAGCAAAGGCAATTGGGCAGCCAACATGAAGTCTGAAATCACTCCTGCTCACCCTTCTTTTTTGCCTGCCTGTGGTCATTTTGTTTATCTCTATAGGCAAGCAAATATTGACAAAGGATGACTCTAAGGATTCTTTACTGGTTAGGATCAAGTCAAGGACAGCTGATTATATTTTCTGCATTTTCATGCATTTCTTGGAAGAACTTCGTGTGGCAAAGTTTGTCTTCCAACAGTTGTTTAGATGATTAAAACCCAATTCATTGCAAATTCATTCATTTTTGAAAAGTCTGCGGTTTGCTTTTGGAAGATATCATAAACATCTTTTTGTTGAGAAAGCAATAGTAGGCATTAATAATGATTTTGTTTTTTCCCTTCAAGTATTAAAAAATACATATTAAATTCACCATTACAAAATCAGAATTTGTAGAAGATGACCAGGCTGAGCCTGAGGGAGAGTCAAAGATGTCATAAGTTACAAATCCATGCATGCCTGCAAGAGATCTAAGTTGTTAAGTATATTTTATCAATTGGCCAATGCTACTCACTTGGTACCCCAAAAATGCTGTATGATAGGAACTGTCAGAACGAAAGTGGAAGTGGGGTAGACCTTGCAAAACTTGGTGTCAGATGTTAAAAGATGACTTACAGACAAGGGATATCAAATGTGAAAATGCCAACGATATCGTCATGGATAGGATTCATTGGATGAATATTGCTGCCCTACGCGCTTTGCACCAAAGGAACCACTGATGATGATGATGACTCATTCAAGCTATTTTCTTGTTTGTTTGTTTTTATTCCTCTACCTCGTCGTCCTCCTCGTCTACAGAAAGATTGCTTTATAGTGGCATTTTAATGATACAGAATTATTAAGAAGTGAGTTAAAATGAAATCCATTACATCATGTATTTGTATAATTTATGTATTGTTGAGGTGCATTTTGGGAGCATCTGTGGTCTGTGTTCAAAATATCCAAGACTGCTTCTCAATCAAATAAAATACATTTCTTTTAAGGAAAAAGCAACTATCACATATGTGACATAGAACAAGCTTAACTTGAAGAGATTGACAGATTATTGAGCACTCGCAAAGCCCTGCTTGCTTTTCTGGACAAGACATGAAATACAAAGGGAAATTGGCCTGTGAAATTATTCTCTCTTGAAATCCATTGAAGAGGATTATATTACAGGAACACATTTTAATTAGTTTATCAATATGTATATGTTTCTGTTTGCCTATGAAAGGTAGGTTGATTTTACGTTAATGCATATTTTGTTAAAATAAAGATAATGTGAAATATGGCAATAATGTCCATAGCCCATGAATGTTGTTAATTATGGGATAACAAGAAAAGCACAAAATGCCACTAGTATTCTAAGTAGAAAAATCCCTAATTGTAGAAATATAGAAAGGATGATTGCTGATTTGCAGTAAATACAGATGTTCCTTATGTCCAACTGCTTCACATAAACACCTTGGGGAAGAGATTGTACAAGATGAAATCACAGTCTTCTAATAGAATTTAAACATGTCTGTACTGGAAAAATGAAGTGCTGTTTAGGCACAGTATAGGCAATTCAGAATGAGAAATGCAGTAAGGATATGTAAAGATAGCAAATGCATTCAAAATACAGAGGGTTACCAAAATTTGATATTGTTCAGTAAAATAGGTAGCTCGGGGTTGAACTGTGGAGTCCTTGGTGCTCTCTGAGCTTGATTGTTTACAGACTTTTCATTATCAAACTAGGTAGCAACATGTAACATTGTTTGTGCTTTTATTTTACTGGCTATTTCAAGAACATTTTAATTCCACAGGAAAACATTTATAAGATCTCTATATCAAAGTCTAAGCTTAGAGATTTATATAGAATATTTAACCTACATTTCAATAAGTGCTGACGTATCTTTTAAATCCATTTTTCAGTGGATATCTATGCAACTATTAAAAATCAGAAACGTCATAACTTTTCTTTGTGCTGTGATATTAGGGCAAGTTTGATGCAGTGTTTAATGTGCTGACTTAGAAAGTGGGAAACACAGTTCACATTGTTACGAACATATAACAATAAGCAAGCATCTGCCTGTCCTTGCAAAGAACTCAATAGGTGGATAAAAATGCTGAATCCAATCTAAACAGCTGGCTGACCCTGCAACCAACCTGATAATGAAGTTAATAACAGAATAATTGCTGTTTCTGGGGGGAAAAAAGCCTAAACATATAGTGGACCATCTAGTTAGCTGCTGCAAGTAGAGACAGACTGACCACAAATGACAGCATGACAAAGTAAGCAACAATGGTTCATTGCAATATCTGCAACAAAAAAAAATCAATTTGCCTGCCCGACAGAATTTGTGAAGCCATAAAATAGATAAAATAATACAAAATGAAGAAGTTAAAGTGTTTGGGGACTTTAGAATTTAAGCAGACAGGCATCTGACACATAAAATCCAGACACAACAAGAATGACAATAAATCTGGATAGTAAAAATTACAATATCTGAAGAGAGGAGAAAGATCTGCAAATAGAAGTAAAATGATTGTGGCAAAAGAAAGCAAAATAATATCAGTAGTAATAGGCACCTTGTGTACAATTCCAAAATATCTGGAGCATCTCTTGAATACCATTAGTCAATTGCAAAAACAGCTTTATTTGGAGTAACTTTTGACAGATACCTTTAATATTATTAAATAAAATCTGTCTATCCAGGTCCTTAAAAAGGATAGGTGGACAAAAATGCTAAATTCAGTCTAAACATCTGGCTGACTGCAATCAACCAAACTAATAGTGCAGATGTCATAATGGATCAATTTGAAGAGTTGCTCAGATTGTATTACAGTTCTACTTAAAAATTATTTTTCCTTTAAAAAATATTGTCTATTAATTTCTTGTCTACGTAGAAAAAACACAGTCAGTTCAGGAGTAGTTTCTTCTAGCCAAACATCTTTTAAATTAAAATGATATTTATATAGCCTTTTTTAAGGATATCATTTGGGACTAATTTCCTTACCTAACTAGACAAGATGTAGGTTTGCAAAGTTTTTCTTTCCTTTTAAAGGAAAATAGATTCTGGTTCTGATGTATAAAATTGTTTTTAGCATTTAAATAATAGAATGGTGAAAGTTCCACCAACACCTGCCATTTTTAAAGGATAGGTGATGGTGCTTGCAGGATTTTTGCTAATTAACATGTTGAATTATGTGACAGCATGCTTTTAGGAATTTTTTTTCCTTAAAAAAGGGTAAATAGACAACTTGAGTTTCAAGAGCTTAATACATAGCCATTGGAGACTAGACAGATGCTTTTTGTATGCAAAGGAATGAATGAAGGTATATAATGCCTGAAATAAATTTAATGCTTCAGCATGACAATGCTGGTTATGACCCTATTTAAATATAAAGATTAGCTTCATTAATGCAAGCCTTGTAAAATAAATGTTTCATACAAAAACAAAACAGCCAGTCCTTTGTTAAATAGCCAATTTAAAAGTGCTTTTAAACAATTATAAATCTGAATAGATTCAGTGTTCCCAGTGTCATCAAATATGATCAAGATGTACTAAGCATGGAAAGACTGGCATTTACCTGAAAGGAACAAAACGTTGAATTGAAAACAATCCTCTCTCAAGGAAGGCTAAGCAGAATGAATGTTGCAAATAGACAAATCTTGTATTCTTCTCAGTTTCCCTGCCATCAACTTAAGTTATCATCTCCCATTGAAACTAATGCTGGTGATTTTTTTCTTTCAACAAATATGTGCTTATGACATTTTCATGTTTGTGTCACATACTCCCAAAACAGGATAAATGTAGATTAATATTTATTGAAATTAATAAATGATTAACCGTTTAAACATCTGCATATAAGCAGATCATTCTTTCTCAGACACAGGGAAATAAATGAAACAGAGACGAATAGAATGAATTACTAATGTTTTCCAGTAGCAGCTACTTTTGTAAGATGTGAAAGCATGCCATAGAAATGCTGTATTAATTAGACAGACAGACACACGCTTCAACAAAGAGTGCGATAATATTGTATACCCTATTAAGGCAAACAAGAAATATTACAAAAGCAGGGGGCAAAGATATGTTTCTCTCTGTGTGTTTTTTTATGTATCTTTAACATCCCATTCTGAAATGTTAGAACTTTGTTTTGAATGATTTCATTGATGATAATCTTCTCTAACCTGAGATTCTTGAAGATTCACATCTGGTTAATTCTGCAATTTGGAAAGGAGATTTACAAAATGCATATTCCCAGAACTGAAATGTTTCTTATTGATGCAGCCCTGCAATGATACCATTTTACAACTGTTTCCTTAATGTATAATGTTTGAGTCATCTTTCAAGATAGAAAAGATCCTTAAAATGACCATATTATTTACATTAAGAACATAGACTTTTATGTCCCATAAAACAGATTAAAAAGAGGGAGAAAAGAAGCCAGTCCTTTGTTAAATGTATCCATTGACTTTAGACAAGTTTGATTACAAAAACTAAATAGAAATGTGTCTTTTCTCATCCAAGACTTGGCCTGCTTATCTTAGAAATTTCTCTGTCCAAAAAGCAGTTTGCTCCTCTTTTCTTTTTTTTGTTCTCCATTGCTTTCTTGCAAAAGGAAATGTGACCTCACAATTTGAAACTTATTAAATGAACTCCATCTGCTTATTTGCTGTTTAGTTGTTGTGGGCAGTGAAAACTATGTATGTATGTATGTATGTATGTATGTATGTATGTATGTATGTATGTATGTATGTATGTGAAAACAAAATTATCCAAATTGAAAGATCAAAACCCTATGCCAGTTGTTTCATTCAAAATTTGAGGTTGTCAAATAACCTCAAAAGTGGTATGTATGTGTGCTTCTAGATGGCTATTCTTTCTTATGATGTTTGTAGAAATAATGACCCTTTCATTGCTACTTCAGCTATTATAACAATAAAAGAATAGTGAAGTTGCTCATGAATCAAGTTCAACTTCCACGGTGACTCCCTGTGTAGTGTTCTTGGAAGCAATATGGATGTGGTTTTCTATTAGCTTTTCCAAGATTTTTTTTTAATTTCCCAGTCTCATCTATAGCTCTAACATTTCACAGCCCTTGCCTTTCATTCAAGTATTAACTAATTCTGATTCTGCTCAGGACAATAGTCCATGCAGTGTTTATACATCATACTAAACTGTTCTTTGTTTTACCCATAGTTCAGTGCTCTTTCTTGAACTATTGTGGATTGGTTAGATTGAATACAATCAAAGCTGATATTCCAAATTGAATCTCATGTTGAACTAGTTCGTTACTGTTTCAAACAGTGATTTACTTCTCTAAAACTAACTACATCTTATTTACTACCCCACGTTCACATTAAATCAAAACCAAGTCTTACTATGCTTAATGTAAGTATGAACCCAGCCACAAATTTGAACAGCTTTTAAGCCATAGGGAGATAATGGTATCCCTAGGCTGTATATAATACCTACTTTTATATTGAGCTTCTGCACTTTATTATTGGCATGAACTTTGTTAGATTCAGATAACTGCCAATCATATTTTAAAACTTTAGGTTTTCCTTTTTTTCCCATCTGATAAATGGTATCTTACTTTTACTTTGCAGTTATTATTTGAATTTCAAAGGGTAATAATTCCTGGTTACCTGTGAATTCTTATAACACCAGTATATAGCAGATTTATATGTGAACTGAATAATATTATGAATGAAGTAAGACCAGCAACAGAAAAGGCAGTAGAATGAAGATGCTAACAGGCTATTATTGGTTTAGTCTCCTGCATAAAGTAAGGACAAAAAAAGCCTCTGGCAGTTATATGAAAAGTATAATTTCCAAGAAGCATTGGCTGGCAAAGCAGTTTTTTTCTGTGTGGCGGGGTGTGTGTGTGATTTTGTGGCTTAGAAGGACAGGAAGAGAAAACCTAATAATTAGTTTACGGTAACAATGTAGCTAAATTCCACATAATTGAAGTATTTTAGATATTTAGCTCCAAACATATAGTATATTAAATCTATCAAAAAGGAAAGGGAATTGCTCATGGCAGGCAGATTCTCTGATGTTCTAAGGATATCCCCCCAGTGTCTGAAAACCAACTGTATTATGCTCTAATACATTTAGATTATAGATTCCTAATCAGTGGCCATGTTAGTGGAATCTTATGGCATTGTAGCCCCAATTCATCTGAAGGATCCCAGCTTGCCCGGCTCCACTGTAACTACTTTCCTGATATGCTAAATATGGAGTCATTAAAGGTAAAGGTTCCCCTCGCACATATGTGCTAGCTGTTCCCAACTCTAGGGGGTAGTGCTCATCTCCTTTTCAAAGCCGAAGAGCCATCGCTGTCTGAAGATGTCTGCGTGGTCATGTGGCCAGCATGACTAAACCCCAAAGGCATACAGAACACTGTTACCTTCCCACCAAAGTTCCTATTTTTCTACTAGCATTTTTACATGCTTTCAAACTGCTAGGTTGGCAGAAGCTGAGACAAGTAATGGGAGCTCACTCTGTTACGCGACACTAGGGATTCGAACCGCCGAACTGCCTATCTTTCTGATTGACAAGTTCAGCATCTTAGCCACTGAGCCACTGCGTCCCATTATGGAGTCATAAGTACTAGACTATATGATGTATAGGCCAGGCAATGATAAGGAGGCATGGTCCTACTCCCAGTTTCTATCTACTTAATATGGCAAAAATTGCCCTATTGACTCTAAATGCTCTAAGAACATAGGAAGAGTCCTCCTGGATCAGGCCATTAAGGGAGTTTACTGTTCACAATGTTCACATTATGTGCAGCGAAGCAAATAAGAGAAAAATATCTTTTTTTAAAAAAAAGTAAAAATTGACTTTTGACAAGCTAGAATGCAAAAACAATGTTGAAAAGTCTATTTTTCTGAGACATGGCATGACCTGTGCATGCCAGAAGCCTTTCCCCATCAAAGAAGCTATTTGCTCCCTCCCAGAAAAGGAGCAGGCAGCCTTTCTATTTGGAGTCTGTTAAATGAACTCTAGTCATTTATTTGCTGTTTAGTTGTTGTGGAAGCAAGACCAAAGGCTGTAAAGAATTTAGCCAAACAAAAGACCAAAGTCCTATCTAGTCCAGCATTCTGTGCCACTTAGCAATCAGTCAGATGCATTCAGGAAATACACAGGCATGGAAACAAGGATGATAGGCTCTGCTACTGTTTCTCTCTAGCAGTTGATTAGTTAAGAATGCTGCCTTTGTTTTTTGCAGATAGCCATTGATAACATGAGTGATTGAGACTAGAAGTGCTTAATACTGTATCTCTGTTCCCACTGGATTTGTCCAGTTTTAAAATCATCTAAATTAGTGGCCATCAATTATACATAAGAATCTTTTGTCACTCTTGAACTTACATTATGTTTTAATGGTTGATATTGTTCTCAATATTCAAAAAGGAGCAAAACTTTCCTTCGATGACTTGTTATATACGATTTATGATTTTATGTTCAGTATTTCCTCTGTATCTGTCATTATTCATTTTCTTTGAAAGCCAGAAAGTTCATAGGGGAATTGTTTGGATGCATAAACACAGCATTTTGCTTACACGTTTTTACACTTATTTTGACAAAATTATGTAATTCCATCCAAACAGTCTAATCTAACCCAGCACTTGGGAGCTCAACCTATATGTTGTAGTTGGAAAAATTGAACCTAAGTGGACTGTTCACAAAGATGACACCTAGGCCCACAATTCCTCACCATCATGGAGCATAAAGTATAGTAGAATAGAACAGAACAGAAACTATCTGCATGTCATGCCCCCAGGTGGAAACTGAACTGAAATAGATCTAGGCATACAGCTTCATCCAGGAACACATAACGTTGTTCCATCAGAACATTCGTAGTCATTTTGGCCATGAATGGAATATTCAAAAGTAGCCTGAAAATATTTTTTAAAAGTGAGCAATCTAATGTTAGCTTCCTCAGGAAGAAATGTATAAATGCTTCTTTTATAAGCCTTTCTTTCCCCTGCTGAGTAAGTTATTAATATTAAATGCAATCTCTCCCTTACCTGATCCCTCCTAGCCAGTACCAGCCAAAGGGGAGCAGGACACATTGTGGTCCAAATTCATCCATGAATCCTGTTCAGATCCTCAAGGACAACAAACTGGAACTGATTCAGCAATCTCTCACATTGTTGCCAAAATTTTGTTGATCTGGCACTTTGATGAAGCGGTTAACATGCTGGAGTAGAAACAGGAAGGCCGTAGGTCCGGGATGGTGAACCTATAGCACATGTGCTGGAAGTGGAACACAGAGCCATCTCTCCGGGCACACCAGCCGTCACACCCATTGCTCTTCCGGATTCCAGCGCGCATGTCAGCTGGTTTTCTCATACACAGGAGCACCGGAAACCAGAAGAACAGCTCCCTGATGTGCCAGGAAGCTAAAATTCTGGTTTCCGGCATGCACATGCATGCTGACCAGCTGGTCTTAACGCACATATGCACACCAGAAAACCACGTGACCAGTGCACATGCCAGAAACCGGAAGCTTGCACCAGGGAAATGCTCTTCTGGTTTCTGGTACTCCCCCGCATGTGCACGTCCACTCCCATTTTGGCACTCGGTGCCAAAAAGGTTCGCCAACACAGCCATAGGTTGTAGTCCGATGTATAGAAGTCAATTAGATGCCTTTCAGCCCATCACAATGTTTAGTCCAACCTGCCTCAGATGAGCTCCTGAGTGCCTGGATTAGATTAGATTGTAGCCTGGATGGAATAATATAATTTTGCTAAAATAAAATAAGTGCAAAAAAGTGCAAGCAGAATCCTCAACCTAATTTATTCACCTCGTTCATGTATTTTTCTAAAGATCTACATTGCAGTTCATAGTAGCTACCTTACAAAGAAATATGAAAGTTTTCCCCCTGAAGGAGAAGACGATATCAGGATTGCCTGGCATGCTTAGTGAATACCAGCCCTCCAGTGCTTTGCCCTGTGCCCTGTGCTAAAATTGGCAAACTGCCCTTAGTATTGGAACATTTCCAAATCCCTTGGAAGAATTGACTATTATTTACTAAGTCTTTTTATTCATAATGTTCCAAATTTTGAACTGTTTTACTCGGGGGATTTGTTTAAATTTCAAAGTTAAGTGCTTTAAGGACCTAGTACCATAATACAAAAACCAGTCACTCTGCCCAGTATTGAGTGCCATTGGTTATTGCATTTTAAATGACACATAGCAAGGCAGATACACATTGCGGTGATTTTAACAGTTGGGTAGAAATGAAGTGGTCTGAAAGTAGCATCTTCTCTCTGTTGTGCTATATTTAGATATGCAATGCACTCCTGTGGCAATTTAAAAAAATGAATACAGTTACCCAAAATAGAATCATTCTCAGCCTTCAAATGTGTGTTTGAGTCATTATTTTTAAACCTAAGCTGTAATTTTCAGCACCTCTTAAGGGATTTAATATTTATCCATGTTTCCATATTTGTTGAAAGTTTTCAGCGAAGCTCTGAATATTCTAATCAAAATAAACTCCCAACATAATAAAACAACAAATCCAAATTGCCTGGTGTTTGTTAATTTGAGGTTCATGAGCTGAAACTAGTATATAGCTTTGCAAGTCTATTGTTACATTTTAACTAATGCTGTAACATGTTTGGAATAGTCAGTTTCCCAAATAATTTCTTGAAGTATTCCTCTCTGCCTCCTGAATGGCAGCCCATATGTGTGAAACTGTGCTGGTAGGGAGAAAGAACTTGCATATATTATGCCAAGTCCAAGCATCAGTGCCTAGGAGGTAATTGCTGAAAAGACATTTAAGTGGAAATTCCATGGACTACACTGTAGCATTTTATATGTAAGTTAAATATATATATATATATATATATATATATATATATATATATATATATGTATGTATGTATGTATGTATGTATGTAGGTAGGTAGGTAGGTAGGTAGGTAGGTAGGTAGGTAGGTAGGTAGGTAGGTAGGTAGGTAGGTGGTAGGTAGGTAGGTATTTATACTTTATTATTTATTTACTTTGAAGTGGTTTGGAGTGAATATCATCAGTATGCTATAACAGTGATGGATAACCTTTTTGTCATATAATGCAGTACACAACATCCCCCCCTGCATGCCCCCCCCGTGCATGAATGCACGACACCCCTGTGCCCTGTTTTTGGCCCAGCAGGCCTCCTTGCAGCCTCCTGAGACCAAAAACAGGCCGTGGGGCGCATGGTCTCCCCCATCCCCTGCTAATTCACGCGCGCCCCCTGCCCCAACACACATGCACAGTGGAGCTGAGGGTGACGGCTCATGTGCCCATAGAGAGGGCTCTGCATGCCACCTGTGGCACGCGTGCCATAGGTTCGCCATCACGGTGCTATAATATCCAACTTTATATCCCTATCCCAAGTTATCTGAGGGACTCCACTTCCCAGTGCCTGGAGACTATTAGGGCCTAAATGGGCATAGACTCAACCCAGACAAGACTGAACTGGCTTTGGGTATTTGGGTCTTCTGGTGACATGGTTTTTCTACTTTTGATCTTGGATGGGTTGGTACTGCCCCATACAGACCCATGTGCAATCTGGAGGTCATTTTGGACTTATTCATCCTGCTAGAAGAGAAAGTGGTAGTTGTCACTAGGAAAGCATTTGTACAGCTTCAGGTTATACATCAGTTACGTTCATTCCTGGACTAAAAGGCTTTGCACGCAGTCATCCATGCCATTGTGACCTCTTGTCTTGACATATGTAACATCACTACTGTGTGAGCTGTATATTTCTGGAATGAGTTTGGATTTCTGGAGCCAACAGTTCCAGAGAAAGTCCATCTCTGGTACTGAATGGAGTTGTATTTCCCTGTCCAAATTTAATCTCAGGCCTGGGCACATAATCAGGACTTCAAGGCTTTACAAAAGGCCCACAGGTTTGAGGCCATCTTAATGAGATGGTGTGCACCCATCCAAGAAAGGAACTGAGTTACATGGCATTAAATTCACAGATTTTCTGGATAAACATTTAAACTGAATAGCGGGGACAGAGAATTAATTGGTACAGAACATTTCTGTCCCCAGCAACCTAAAATTCATAGGGTTATCACTCTGCACCAAGTGGAAGATCCAACATGTTCCTAACAAACCTAGCAGACAACTTTGTTCCCCAAAAAGTAGAGAAGGGAACAAGGGGATTGGCCATATTAGACTTAATTCTCACTAACAGAGAAGAAATGATAGAAGGTGTTGAAGCCATAGGAACCCTGGGGGTAAGTGATCATGCAGTATTGGAATTCAGCATTATACAAACACAAGTAGTAGAACAAAGTCAAACTAGAGTCTTGGACTTTAAGAGAGCTAATTTCAATAAACTTGGGAAGAATTCCATAGATGAGAATCCTCAAGGGAAAAACAACTCAAGAAGCTTGGGAAATTTTGAAAAATGAGATTGCAAAAGCTCAGTCTAGCACAATACCAATGAAGAAGAAAAATAACAGCTCCCAAAAGAAACCAGCAAGGCTGCATAAAGAACTCTCTGACAAATTGAAAGACAAAAAAGTTAAGTATAAAAAGTGGAAAGGGGGAGGACATAACTAAGGCAGAATATCAGCAAATAGTCCGAGCCTGTAAAGATGAAGTGAGGAAAGCTAAGGCTCACAATGAAGAAAGGCTTGCCACAAAAGTAAAAAAATAACAAAAAAAGCTTCTTTCAACCTGTTAAAAACAAGAAAAAGGTTAAGGAAACCATTGTTCCATTGTTGGGAGAAAGTGGCAAGAAGGTGACAAGCAACAGGGAGAAAGGAGAACTATTTAACTCATTTTTTGCATCTGTCTTTACACAAAGGGATAAAACAGTCCAACCTATCAAAAACAGCACCACAAAAATCAGATTAGGAACACAAATTGAACTAGGGAAGAAAATGGTAAGTGAGCACCTGTCTACCCTAGACGAGTTCAAATCACTAGGACTGGACGGATTACACCCCAGGGTTCTGAAGGAACTGGCAGATGAAATCTCAGAACCACTGAACTATATCTTTCAGAGATCCTGGAGCACCGGGGAACTGCCAGAGGACTGGAAAAGAGCTGATGTGGTTCCCATCTTCAAAAAAGGAAAAAAAATAGATCCAGGAAACTATAGACCTATCAGCCTGACCTCAATACCAGGAAAGATTCTGGAAAAGATAATCAAGCAATGAATTCGTGAACACCTAGAAGTAAACAAAGTAACAGCCAAAAGCCAACAAGGGTTTGTCAAAAAACAGATCATGCCAGACTAATCTTATTGCATTCTTTGACAAAGTGATAAAATTAGTGGACCAGAGGAATGCCGTCGATATAATTTACTTGGACTTCAGTAAAGCAGTTGGTAAAGTAGACCATAACCTACTACTAGATAAAGTAGAAAAATGTGGGTTAGACAGCATAACCACCAGATGGATTTGTAACTGGCTGACCAACAACATTCAACATGTAGTCCTCAATGGAACTGCATCTACATGGAGGGAAGTATGCAGTGGAGTACCCCAAGGCTCTGTTTAGGCCCAGTACTCATCAACATCTTCATCAATGATTTGGATGAGGGAATAAATGGGGAACTCATCAAATTTGCAGATGATACCAAGCTGGCAGGAATAGCTAACACTCCATAAGATAAGGCTTAAGATACAGAAGGATCTTGACGAACTTGAACACTGGGCACTATCTAACAAAATGAAATTCAATAGTGAAAAAAGTAAGGTTCTACATTTAGGCAAGAAAAACAAAATACACAGGCCCAGTATATGTAGTATCTTGCTTAGTAGTAATAATTGTGAGAGGGATCTTGGAATCCTAGTGGACAACCAGTTAAATATGAGCCAGCAGTGTGCAGCAGCTGCCAAAAAAGCCAACACAGTTCTAGGCTGCATAAACAGAGGGATAGAATCAAGATCACATGAAGTGTTAATACCACTTTATAATGCCTTGGTAAGGCCACAGTTGGAATACTGCATTCAATTTTGGTCTCCATGATGTAAAAACGATGTGGACACTCTAGAAAAAAGAGTGCAGAGAAGAGCAACAAAGATGATTAGGGGACTGGAGACTAAAACATATGAAGAATGATTGCAGGAACTGGGTATGTCTAGTTTAATGAAAAGAAGGACTAGGGGAGACATGATAGCAGTATTCCAATATCTCCAGGGTTGCCACAAAGAAGAGGGAGTCAAACTATTCTCCAAAGCACCTGAGGGTAGAACAAAAAGCAATGGGTGGAAACTAATCAAGGAGAGAAGCAACTTAGAACTGAGGAAAAATTTCCTGGCAGTTAGAACAATTAATCAGTGGAACAGCTTGCCTCCAGAAGTTGTGAAAGCCCCAACAC
The DNA here is from genome assembly GCF_009769535.1 of Thamnophis elegans. Taxonomy (NCBI): domain Eukaryota; kingdom Metazoa; phylum Chordata; class Lepidosauria; order Squamata; family Natricidae; genus Thamnophis; species Thamnophis elegans. The sequence continues at coordinate 139,163,317 of NC_045541.1, read as the reverse complement.
TGGAAGTCTCTAAGAAGATGTTGGATAGCCATCTGTCTGAAAGGGTATAGGGTTTCCTGCCTAGGCAGGGGGTTGGACAAAAAGACCTCAAGGTCCCTTCCATTCTGCTGTATTATTGTATCTCTGTAGAGAAAATGTTACAGAGGCATGGGCTATGACAGAGAAAACTCACTTCCTAATTCCCACCAGCTGACATTTCTACGCTGATGGGACCTGTAGTATTTACAACCTGCTGGACCAAATTGAGTGAGTGGAAACTACTAGGAGATAGTGGTCCCTCAGATAACACAGTCCTAAGGTTGGGACCCAAGTGTATTAAAATTGATAACCAGCACCCTGAATTGCACCCAAAATACACTGGCAACTAATGCAATTCATAATTCACTCACCAGTTCCTGGGTCTCTCCTGCAGTCATCAATGCTGTTTTCATCTAGCCAGTTGTAGTTCGCCATACTTTCCCAGAAGTTCTAAGCCATTTTCCTTTCATATACTGTATTTTTTGGAGTATAAGATGCACCAGAGTATAAGACACACCAAAATTTTGGAGAGGCAAATTTTTTAAGGTAAGTTTTTGCACTCTGCAGACCTCCCAAAAAAGGTCTGTTTTTTTTTTTTGCAAAAACTGGCCATTTTTTTAAAAAAAAACAGGCATTCATAGCCTTTTGAAGGCTTATAGAGTGCTCCTGGGAGCTGAGGGGGGGGAATCAGTCTGTTTTTCGCTCATTTTTGTTTTCCACAGCCCCCAGGAGCACTCTAAAAGCCTCCTAAAGGCTATGCGTGGCCATTTTGCTGAAGGGGCGGGGTTTCAGGAGGCAAAACATGCTGTATTTAGTGTATAAGACGCCCGCAGATTTTCAGTCTTTTTTTTTTTTTTGAGGAAAAAATGTGCGTCTTGTACTCCAAAAAATACTGTAAATGGCAATGTCAGATTTCAGAAAAAGCAGAATAAAGACATTGATGTTCTATTACAAAAACTTGATTTAAATTAATTTCATAATTATCATATTTAATATTTTTTCTCCTGTCACAAATTTTACTTTAATAAATTTTTTCAAAAGGGCTCTGGGTTGAGAATTAGGATATTTGGGTACAGTTGAGAATTTTGCGGGGTGCATGTACATCCTAGCTGTAGACTCTTCTACAAGGAACTCTGACACTTCACACACATGGCATATTTGGAAAGCTTATCTCCAATGTGCCAACAAATAACCTCAAAAGATGCTATGATTTCATAGCAGCAAGAAGCAAAATTGTCATCATTAATTTTAATAAATATGCTATCTATGTTTGTAGTATCTATGTTTTATTCTCTATAAGATGCCGAGAGTTGTTAGCAAATTGATGGCTTTAGAAATTTAAATTATAAATATATAGGTAATCCAGTCAATTTGCCTTATAGTGAAAAGGCAGCATGGATTAATATTTTATTTTATGCAGATAACTAAAACAAGAAACCCATATGTTTTCCAAATTTATGGTATGATAATCCGGATCATTACAGCCTCTGTCCTTGATTCTATGACTCTCTAAGCTTTTCTTTCACCTTCTGCATGCCAGGGGAACTAACAAATACACTTGCTTATAAGCACCCATTTGTCAATTTTTTGCTAAGTTAACACATGGATATTGTCAGGGCTAGGTGGAAAGCAAACACTTATAACACAAGGGGCAAATAAAAATTTACTTGCTTTTTCATACTTTGGGGAAATTATTGGGAGGACATTATTCTTCCAAACAAGATTTGTAAAGTTGATAATAAATTCAGTTGCCCTAAACTTGAGCTGAAGCAATATGTCAAGATAAAGATTGTGCTTAATTTCTTCTTATTGATAATGTTGCATAGATAGCCATAATACTATTCACTTCTGGAATAAACAATATTTATGTAGAGCACAAAAAATTGATCTAGGTGCTAGAGCAATCTTTCCTTTTGAATCTATAGCAACAGCTGATTTGGCAATTAAATGAAAGGTGTTTATTAGATATTACAAGATCTTCCAAAATTACATTTGTGAATATTATAAAACCAATCAGAATCAATTAATATCAGAAATACAAAGAACTTAGGTACCTTATATGTAACACAGGTGGAGGAAACGGAACATAGTTAGGGATAGTGAAATAATGGAACTGGGGAAAAGCCTGATCAATGCAGAAGTAAACCTCCCAATAATATATATGTTACTAAAAGGAAGAATTCTGGCAAACCCAATATACAGTAAACACTGTTAATGAGCATGAAAGGAGTTATACAAATAGACAAAATCTGGAAGAGCCAGTAATTTGCAGAATGCCAAAAATTAATTACCTACTGAGATGGATAGACAATAAAGATAAATACTGCAGGAATTTGTAAGACTTTTGCAGAAGTGCATAGAATAAAACAACCAATTAGAATCAAACCTAAGACCTTCAGGAAAACTCACGATGCAACCTACAGGTTTACACCAAATATCCCTGAGTTTAAAACAATTGCGTTTACAAAGATATTCATGGAATTTTAAATTTAATAGAAGAAATGAAATGCCCAGAGGATGATTCAAATACTTCAAAGCAAAGAAGGAATGGCTCAGAGGCCAGCAGAGATATGAATACTTCAACATTTTGCAAGAGAAATAGACAAAATAGTCATGAGAACGAAATCCAAACTTAATGAATAGAGTTAACAAAAACCTAGCATGAAAACAACTACAATTAAATGTGTGGCCTTGAATAGCAATAGTACTTAGACATATACCGCTTCATAATGCTTTTACAGCCCTCTCTAAGCAGTTTAAAGAGTCAGCATATTGCCCCAACATCTGGGTCCTCATTTTACCCACCTTGGAAGGATGGAAGGCTGAGGCAACCTTGAGCCTGGTGAGATTTGAACTCCCAAATTGCAGGCAGCCAGCAGGCAGCAGAAGTAGCCTGCAGTACCGCACTCTAGCCACTGCACCACCTTGAACCTGAATATTGCTGTTTGGACAGGTAAATGCATAGATAGGGATTTTTTTTTCCCATTTTCTACAAGATTATATGATTTTTTTTTCAGGAACTTGGTTGATGGGAAGTAATATAATAGCATAACTTGGCTATAGGTGTTTTTATAAATGAGTCAAGAGGGATCAAAAGATGGGCCATCCTAATGGGGCTGAATGAAACTAGTCACACAACATTTTGATGTGAGAATAGAAGAAATTAATCTGGAAAATTATGATATACGTAGATGAAATTAAAATACTGAAGGGAGAGTAAACATTTAGTTGCCAATTTAGTTAACATCACTCATTGTATCGCAACGTATCTTTATGTCTCTGCAAATTAACTTTGCTTTTATCACATCTATATACTACTTTATACATTACTTTCTACAACCTTAACATCTATTTTTGAGAATCTCAACCCCATCCACCATGACTTTCTGTCTTTCCTTTCCTCTCAAGCCATTCACCCTTCCTTTCTTTCCTTGTTTGCAATTCATCCTCATTCTTTAATTAAGCTTCCTGTCAAGTTGCTAGACTGACCTACTTGTTTTTGTTTTTCACCAGTTGTATTTTAAAATAGTTTGATCACTTTCCCACAAATGCAAGTGGAAGCTACTTTTACCCAAGCATTTTAAACTGTGCAAGCTAGGATCCTTAATATAGAAACCACCTTACAAGTTATTGAAAGCATTATATTGTCTTTCAGTGTTTTTTTTTATAAGGCTTTTGGGGAAAGATATTTGCTACTAAGAACTCTATTCTGTGAGAAACAGGATCATAGCAGGGTCTTTTAGTTTCTGGTTAAGCGGGGGAATTTTGTCCAGCTTCAGTACCTGACAAATGGGGGGGGGGGGGAGAGAAAACAACATCCAAATAAAACTGCCACTGTTCCTGATTGTCACTGTGTCTGGCTGGCAGAAATCCCATCAAGACTTGATGCCTAGAGAGAGAGAGAGATGATAGCAATGCTGTCTATTTTGAAAGCAGCCATGGTCATGTTAAGTTCTCTGAATAACCCAATGCCATTGCAACTAGCTATTATAAGAATGGTGAAAAATTGGTGATAGAGTTACTTTGATTTTGTTTTTTCCTTCTTAACCTTTTTATCTTCTATGTCTATTTGGAGTATATGTTTGGAGTCAAATTTATTTTGATTATATAACATAAAGTTGTTAATGATTATCAATGACCACATAGATAAATTTTCTCTAATATGTTTTGTAAATTGCTTCTCAACAAACATGTTTGAGAGAGAAGACTTTCTTTTCAAGATAACAATACTGAAACAAGAATTGTTATTATATTAAAACCAATTGTTATTATATACACTAGCTCCCCCCAAAAAACTAAGCCACAAGCATTTAATACGCCTTGGCTGTTAATGTTCTGTATCCTGTTCAACCTGTTGATGAAATCAAGACCTACAGGTCCTATTATCTCCCATGCCCAACTGTGTGTTGCCAAGCCTTATATTTGAATCACATAGCAACAGTATTTGTTTTCTCTAAGTTTGTTTTATAAAACACAACATTTTACCTGGTTACTCTAAACACAATTGGCAAGAGCAGATTGAACTCATGGGCATTCTGTTGGCATTAGGAAGTGAAGTCTACAAGAAAAACTTCTATCCTTGCTGAATAATCCAGCATTTCTACTTCATTTGGGGTTTTTTTCCAATTAAATTTTCTAACCTCAGTTTTTTTCAGACAGAAAGATTTAAAGGGGAACGAGGATGGGGGGCATTTTGTCTGCACTTTTGAACATTCCTGTTCTCCTGGGTGGACAATTTTCTGGTTGCATTTAACATTTGGGGGGGATGTGTTAGCCTAACTTGAAGAGCACCCGGAGACATCAGCTAGTACAGAACGCGGCCGCGCGAGTGATTGTGGGCGCATCTCGGTTCGCCCACATAACACCTATCCTCCGCGAGCTGCGCTGGCTGCCTGTAGATCTCCGGGTGCAATTCAAGGTCTTACTTACCACCCATAAAGCGCTCCATGGTAGTGGATCTGACTATCTGAGAGACCGCCTCCTGCCAATAATCTCCCTGCGTCCCATCAGATCGCATAGAGCGGGCCTCCTCCGTATTCCATCCGCCAGTCAGTGCCGACTGGCGACCACCCGGAGGAGAGCCTTCTCAGTTGCTGCTCCGATGCTATGGAACAATCTCCCCGTGGAGATTCGTACCCTGACCACAGTCCAGGCCTTCCGTACAGCCCTCAAGATCTGGCTAGCCCGTCAGGCCTGGGGATAAACTCTTCTGCCCCTCCCGAATGCTGAGTGAATGTTGTGTTTTAGTACTTTTTAGTTATTTCACATTTTTTTTTGTATTTTGTCTTTCACTCCCCTTCCCTTACTATTGTAAGCCGCCCTGAGTCCCCTCAGGGAAAAGGGCGGCCTATAAATGCTAAATAAAATCAAGTTAAAAAAAAAAAAAACTAAGCTTTTCTTACTTTTTTCATCTTTTGATCTTAACTGTTATGCTATATTTTCCACATGCTTCCCATCTATTGAAATTTGATTATGCTGTCAGAGGAAATCAGTGGTCCACAAAAAAGTACTAAGTACTATATGGCGTTTAATTATTGCCCTCATGAAAAATCTCTTGGTAAATTTCTTGGGTGTAGCTATCCAGAATAATGGAAGTAGTTTAACAGAAAACTATTTCACATAAAATTACCTGAAAAAGCAGCTATGTTATAATGCCTAGAAATATCCCTAATGATCTGGTCTCTGCTTTTTGATCTAAATCAAAAATGCTGTTGTTTGAAAGGAGGGGAAAAAAACCCTGAATTATCACATTCAGAATTAAAGTTGTTTGAAATAAATAATCCAGAGTTATTTTTTATACTAGATTTTTCTACCCCCTACTGGACATATAGAAAGGCAAGACAGTTGTGTTTTCCAGAATAGCAATTATCTTCTTCTGTTAGATAAAGTAATTTTAAGTGTTTGTGATTTTTTAGAGCCTTAAAAGAGTCACCAGGAATAGTGGAGCATTTCTTTGCACTGCAGCTTCCTTAATGCATTTTATTTGCTGCCAGATGATTGTTAAAGATTAGCATTCGTGTAAGAGAGAATTAGAGAGTAAAATCAACGTTCTATTTTTATATTCCTTCAAGTAAATTTTATTAAAAGGTTTTGGAAATAAACAAGTCTGGTTTCTTTTTTATTGTTTATATCACCTAAAATGAAGAAAAATGTAAATTGCATTTTAATTTAGTGTTTTTCTTCTTGCCCAAAAAGGCTATTTGTCAGATTTAGATTTTTTTAATTGTTTTAATTAATGAGTATGGCTATGCAATGTGTATTTGCATGTTCTTCTGTTCTAGATCTTACCTTAAATCTATAGAGAAATTACTGACACTGTAAATTCTGGAGATGGGCATGTGGGAAATTAAGAGTTGCACTAGAAAACTACAGAAGAAGAATGCTTTCTCAACTGGCTGTATAAAAATCTTTGAAAAATTTACTAGCTCTGGTGAATAATCTACCCTGTTTTCCCCAAAATAAGACCTCCCTGAATAATAAGCCCCATTGGACTTTTGAGCGCATGCGCTAAAATACCCCCCCCAAAAAATAAGCCCTCACTAAAAATATTGCAACACAGCAACAGCCATGAGGTGATCACGCTCGCCATCTCCTGCACCTCAAAAATAATAAGACTCCACAAAAATAAGGCCAAGCACTTATTTCAGGGATCAAAAGAAAATAGGACCCTATCTTATTTTGGGGAATACACGGTACTAATAGAAATGAAACAAATGTCATTCAAGCAAATTGCAAACAAGTTTATAGTATCTCTAAGATGAATTGGATTATCATTGTCTAAAAAAGTTTTCCATGTACATTTTTAAAATCCCTTCTTGCATACAGAAGGTTTGAATTGGTTTGATAACCATTAATGTTTCAAGGCAATTTTTTCCTGGTTTAAATAATTTTTGGAATAAAGTATGTGTAGGAAAGAAATATTAGAACAGTCTACATCAAAATTCATCTTACAGATGCAGGAGTATCTTGGTTGATTTTATGAGATGATTGTTTTCTAATCTGCTTTAGAGGATTAAAAAACAATTATTCCAACCCAATAACATTGTTTTGTGGAGAATACTAAAACTTCTAAAAATATGCATATGTGTAAGCCAATACCTAATATTTCAGGCTTCAGTAGCTAAACAGCCATATAATAGAAAGAATTTGAAGTGCTCCATTTATAAATGGGCTTTAATCTCCATCTGTAGCTATAAGACTATGTATTTCATCCTATTGTTATTTATTGAGAACTTTATATTTCACAGGATTAAAAACTAAAGAGTTAATTGACCTACCTGTACAGAAAGCTATTGGGAAATATTGTAGCTTTAAAACAAAGTATTAATTTAAAAGTTTGATCCTCTCTGATTCAAACTCAAAAAGGACTTTTTAGGAATACAACATTATACATTTTAATCACTCAGCAGTGTTTGATATTCATGGAGATGTGATGGCTCAGTGTTTAAAGATGCTGAGCTTGACAGCTGGAAAGCTGACAGCCCAGGTTCAAAACCTGGTGAGCTCCCATTACTTGCTCCAGTCCACCTAGCAGTTTGAAAGCATGCAAATGCAAGTAGATACATAGGTACCACTTTGTGGGAAGATAACAGCATTCCATGCTCCTTGATTTATAGTTATGCTGGCCACATGATCACAGAAGTATCTTCTGACAACAGTGGCTCCCTTGGCTAAGAAACCGAGATGAGCACTTGCCCTCAGAGTCAGACATGACTGGAAAGGAGAAACCTTTACTTTTACCTTTATTTGATATTATTAGAGAAGGGAGTGATCAAACAGAGAAGTTTCCTTTATGCATTTGATGAAATATTGTACAGGTGGTTCCCATTTAATGACTACCTATTTAGTGACTGTTTGGCTATATGACCGTACTCAATGATTGGTATCTCGTACTTAAAAGCTGTTGAAGATTCCTGTAGTTGCAATTTGCAATCTTCCCTGCCAGCTTCCAACAGACAAAGTCAATAGGAAAGCTGAAAGGAAGTCAGAACAAGTGATCCTTGTTTAATGACTTCAGCCAGGACTGCCTGAATTGCCATTTGACGTAATGAGTATGGCACTTAACAACAGAGTTTTTAGTTCCAAGTAGCATCGTTAAACTAAAGCTACCTGTATAAATTTAATGTAGCAATATTGTTATTGTCTAAAATATTGCCTAAAACCTAAGAAAAGTTTGCCACCACTATTACAAAGCCACAAGTCATGGCAGTGAAGTGATGTAACAAGCGGGAACCAAAACATTTTGTGTATGAGAGTTATGTGTGCATGTCATTTGGGTTATATTTGATTTCAAAGTTCAGGGAATTATGAGCTCTTATGTTCCTGGGTGTTGGGCAGCAGATACCCCATTTCCCTGAAAATAAGACCTTCCCGGATAATAAGCCCAATTGGGCTTTTGAGCGCATGTGCTAAAATAAGCCTTCATTGAAAATATTGCAACACAGCAGCAGCCATGAGGTGACCATGCTTGCCGCCTCCTACACCTCAAAAATAAAAAGACCTCCCTGAAAATAAGGCCAAGCGCTTATTTCAGGGGTCAAAAGAAAATAAGACCCTATCTTATTTTGGGGAAAATTTTATCTATTGCAACCAGATTAAATAAAAATAAACATTGTGACACTTTTAAAATGTTAAAAACTACACTCACATTCTTATTATAATCTTTATAACTATCCTAACTATTCCTTGTGGATTACAGAGAAAGTTGACTTAATTAATACCCTTGAGTGAATTTATGTAAAGATAAGATTTGAACTAGGGAGTTCCTGCTCAATCCCTGAGCAATTATATTATTGATTTTAAAATACTTGGCAAGTGTTTTTAATTCAATCATTTTCAGGAACCTTTTAATTATATCCTAGATGTTCTGAATATGTTTGCTGTAATCATGCACCACAATTGAGTTTGAATACTTCTTGTTTTCTTAAATGAATTTTTCAAAAAGATAAGTGTCTTGGAGGATTCTGCCCTGTAATCTTTTTTAACTTCAATATCCAAGCAGCCACGTCAAGTTGTAACCATCCATTCATTACTAGGGGATTATATTGAGTTGAAATATCATGTGACTGCACCAATTTATGTTGGCAATCTCAGCTCTTCCCTTAGCGGGCATTAACTGAGAATTGTGGCTTGTTAAGTAAGTACCCACCCTAATCCAAGCCAGTCCAGGTTTTGCCCCTTCCAGCCCCATGCCTAAGTATGATAAAGGATTGAGTCCAACACCTGCTACCTGCCTGTTCCATCCAGCAAGCACTCTCACCCAGTTGCCTTTCCCCCCAGCTCAGCAACACCAACCATTCACCCATCAGTCTTCTCTCCTCAGCCCCACATGGCTCTCCAGCCCAGCCTAGCCCAGCCAGCATTTGTTCACCCAGCTGCCTTCTCTCCAGTCCATGCACCAACCTTTTACAACCTTCTCTAGTGAATGTTTCCTACTTTCCTACCTTTCTTCCTTATTTCCCAAAGTAGCACTGCTTTTGGAAAGCTTCACTGTCTTTGGAACTCTTTGCTCCAAAAGCAGCATAGCTTTCTGAAGACAGCACAGCCTTTGGAAAACTGTTGTCATCCAAAGGTGCTCTGTGGAAGCCATAGTGAACTGGAGTGGACCTTGGTAATAAGAGGAGCCACTGAATGGTTCAACTCCTCAGAACTCATCTCCAGATCAAGAAAAAAGACTAGGATCATTCACAAGTTTGCTCCATATAAAATCTGTCCACAAAGAGATCATGAAGTAGAGCCCAGAGTCACCTTTATGGGGGAGATGGGTGGTTTAAAAATATAAATATAAATTTAAAAAATAGTGATCTCTAGCTTGTTTGAGAGCTCTGGGGACTGAGAGAAAACCATCCAGGCCTATGTATTGTTGAGAAAGAACTTTTATGAAAGTCATTCTAGAAGCATTAATACTGTCTCATTTGGACCTGAGAGTTGCTTTTCAAGAAAGGATTGATAGCTTATAAATTTGGTGTCTTGTAGCTTGTTTTATATACTTCTTGTCATCTAGTTGGTATTGCAAGTCATAGAATTTTTTTTGCTCTTGGAAGCAACAACAACTAAAAAGAATACTACCTTTTTTCTTGTTTGGGTATCTTGTTTCCTGACATCTTGTACATTTTAAGATTTTCATCTTTAAAGGTTTGATTTTGCAACAATATCCACTAATAATTCAGCATATAATTGGAAAGTACTTTGATTGGAAAAATATATGGTATCAAGTTTGAAAAATATTACACACATGACTTTATTTGTAAGGCTTATATATGAAACAACCTAATTCCAGTCAGTGATTCAGTAAAAACAGTTTGAATTTGAATTCTATCTTGGAAACAAATAAAAGATCTTCAACTATCACTATGCAGAAAGTTCTGCAACTCCTGGGGAGATCTTGAATAATTCTATATCAACCTGCTTCAGATGGGTACGGTTCAGGTTTGTTGGGGTTGTATCTTTCAATCAGCAGTCACATTTTGATTGGCAACACTTGGGGATTGTTTTTTTATATCTATAAATATATTCAGAAACATGTGGCATTGCAGTCAGAGCTGTTTAGGTGTGTGTGTGTGTGTGTGTGTGTGTGTTGAGACAGACAGACATACATGCTTACACACATACATACCATAAATAAATAAATAAATAAATAAATAAATAAATAAATAAATAAAATCACTTAATTATGTTCTTATTCAGAGCTGTAGCCAGCAGACCAAACATGCCTTATTTTGGAATGAAATAAATTATTCCTCTCCCCCCCCCCTCTTTCAGTTTTTTGTGATATGTTTCCATCCAGAACAATTTATTTTTGAAGTTCTGTTAGCCTCAGGGAATTTCCCAAGCATATGAATACTTTCCTCCTTGTTTCTCAGCAGCCTTGCCTTGACTCAATTTCTGTTAGCACAGGGCATGAGTTTACTGTTTAAAAAGGCATAATCTATAAATGAGGGTAACATGACCCTCAGAGAAATGCAACCATAAAAGGTAACATGTGTGGAGGAGGGGGGGGTCTCTCTCTGGGAAAGAAAAGGAGGAAAGTAACCATTACAGCCTCTTACATTGTACCTCCCAGCAGATTGCAGGGTTTTATACTTGATTATATTATTGCCCTTGAAATTGAACTGCATTTATAACATATGTGAAATATGTATTTTTAACACTAAAGTGTAATTTTCCAACATAATATCCAAAATAAAGTGCCAAGAAGTTATTAACCGCAAATTGAATTTTGTGGTATGTAATTTAGTTTCAGTAGTGACAAGTATTTTTTCTCTTTTTCTCTCCCGCCCCCACCTCAAGAAAGAAAGGAAAGAAAGAAAGAAAGAAAGAAACCCATTAGTCATTCAGTTTAGCAGCACAGAGGCAGCAGTCAACAAGGGTGTTGCATTCTGTGTCTGCTTCAATTGCACACTTCATTTATTTGAACATGGCATAGGCGGCTTTCTCTGTCATGCAGCATCACTACACTATTAGTGAGTTTCGCCCCAGGGCAGCTGGGACGCTTTGCTGGGGCAGATGTTCTTTTCAGCTTATTCACTGGCTGTTCTTGGTTGTTTACTGTTGTCATGACAACGTCTATTTCCATAGCAGCCATGTGGCCTCCTCTCAGAGACTAAGGAATATAGTTATAAAAGAATCATATTTTGCTCTGTGTCTCTTACTTACCATCTGTCAACTAACTGCATGTGATGGATTCAAAAACTGATTAAGGATAATGGCAAGCCCTCAGTGATAATTTATTAGAAGTAAAACTGGGCCTTATGCAAATGTCTTTGTTGCCTTCAGGGGCGGCTCTGCTTTTTCATATACATATTTTTGAGCTCTGTATACTGATTTTTTCTTTATTAACCCTTACTGGTGGGAAGTGGGGCGGGAAGTCTCTGAATTTATATGCAAAGAGGTAAAGCCTCTTTTCAAGTGAAGATCAACCTCTAGTGTATTCAGAAAGACATTAGTCCAGATTTTGACAATAGTATCATGTATACAATTGTGTAAACTATTTGGCTCATACTCCACCTTTATCACCCACCTCTAATTTATATGGCTTGATAAGACAGCAATCAATTTAACCTTTGTTCACTAACGAATTGCAGTACAGCATAGTACAGCTCTTTTAACTGCATCCAGACAAAAGCTAGGTGGTTCGAGATGAATGAATGGTTGGAGATGAATGGAGATGAAAGATGGTTAATGATGCACCTAGACTTTCTAACACAATTAGCTAATTAATATGATATAGTCTATATTAGGTCTCGCAAACCTTAACATATATATTCATATATAATACCAAAAAGAAAAAAATATATGACCTAGCATAGTGTGCAAAGCAATGTTATTGGAGAAAGGAATCAGACTGGATCCCAATTTTTTTTTTTTTAAAAAAAAGCCTTTTTACCTGCATATTTGAGAGGATTAAGACACGTTGCAGAGAGTCTCCGGGTGAGTGAAAGTCTTTTTAAAAACCAGCTTTAAAATGCCCTAGGATACTGTGTGAATGTGAAAGCAGTAAAACCTGACAAATAGAGATCTCTGCAAAAATTGAAAGAAACTATAGCATAGTTGATAAGCTGAATTGTGATAGTATGCCCGTTTGTTTTGAATATTAGGACTTTTCTCTGGGTTTTTGTTGTTGTTGATTTAATCTTTTTAAATCTTTTAGCGATTCAGTTCATTCTGTCAAGTCATGGGGATGGGAATTGGCCCATTTGTAAAGTAATGTATTTATTGGTTGATTTTTCCAGATCCTGACATTGATGCTGCCACTGCCATGATGCTTTTGAATACTCCCCCTGAGATACAAGCAGGTTGTGAGTAGATATTTCTATAGCCTATAGCACCATAGATATGTAAGCCTAACTCTTTCATTAGTACATAGCATATTAGGTTTAAAAATAAAACTAGTTGGAGAAATCAGATTTCTTAGCTAGACCCTTACTAACTCTCTTACATAGTATTATCTGGGTAGATGTTCAGATGGATAAGTTTCTTTGAATACTGAACTGTCACAGTTGTATATATCTCATTCACAGAATGATCTATATATGCAACTGTAATTCATATAATAATAGCACGACAAGCATTTTTCTTCTTTAGGGCAGATAAGAATTGTAGGGCCAACAAAAATGCTTTGGTTTTGATTTGAATTTATTTGTGGGGATGTCTGTACAAGCATCAGGTGTTTTAGAGATCAAAACTTGAAGCAGAAATAAATAAAAATATATGTAATGTACCAGAGTTACATTTGAATTAATCAGTTTTTTTAAAATAGAAAGGTGGATTTATCATAAGGAGAGTTAAACAGATTTTTAAAAAAACAAGAGAAGATCTAGTTTCCTAATCTAGTTATTTAACCTCATACTGGAATGTATTTTACATAGAGAAGGCTTCTTATCAGATTAGAATTTCATTTTTAACCATTTTTAATACTTGGTTCCTATTCTTAAAATACAGAGTCAGTTTGGTGAAGGATTAAAGATTTTAGTCACAGAACTAGATGGCTGACTTAGGCCATTCCTTTCCTCTGGACCTTGGAAGAAGGCAATGGCAAACCACTTTCAAAACTGCTCTCTAGAAAACCTAATGAATTTATCCCTGCAATCTAACTTGAAATTAAAAACAAAACATACAAAAAGCAAAACCTCAAAATGCATATATGAGAGAGAGAGAGAGAGAGAGAGAGAGAGAGAGAGAGAGAGAGATTGTGTGTGTGTATGTTTGTGTGTGTGTGCAGAATCTTTGTGGTTCATTATCTACCACAGTGCTTCATAGTTATTTTGTGGGCAATTATGAAGTTGTTACCAGCACACTTTAAAAATATATTACTAATTTCCCTTAATGACAATTAGTAATCGGACGGTATTAAATTGGAAGTATATCCATTGACATGGGAGCAAGGCATTTTATAATAGGTGGCCAACTGAAATAGTAATTTCCACGAACAATATTCTTCACTTTGGTTTTTAAGATGTATTTTGAGTCTTTCATTAACTTTACTGGAACCCCTAAAATAATAGTTATTAGCTATCAAGGACTATCATAAAGTGTGTGCAAATTGGCTGGTGTGCAGGTTGATTCTCCCTTTTCTAAAACATTAGAGAGCAGCTGAAGGCAGCATAAGAAGCAATGGATGGAAACTAATCAAGGAGTGACCCAACCTACAAATAAGGAGAAATTTCCTGACAGTGAGAGCAATTAATTAGTGGAATGGTTTGCCTTCAGAAGTTGTAGGTTCTACATCACTCAAGGTTTTTAAGAAGAGGCCACTTATCTAAAATGGTATTATCCTGTGAAATTGTCTGGCAAAGAATAAAGTCTGGTTCAAAATCATCCTATAAGCTATATTTGTTTCTCCTAGTCCATCATGACTATCTTTCACTGATTTTGTCTTGAATTTATAGGTAACTTTTCAGAATGGTAAAGAATGATCATTGATAGAACAAAAATTAAGTTGAATATTGCCTTAATCAGCTTACAAAGGACCATATGAGAGAATAAAAGTGTCAATAATAAAAATGTGCCACAATAAATATGCCTTTTAAAATATCATAAAGAAAAAAGTATGAGAGCAGAGCAACTCAATGTCATAAAATGTTCCATGGCATAAAACGCATAAATGGGAAATTGTTCTAAAGATAATAAATGGCTTTACTATACTTACGTTTGAAGATTTCAGAGAATATAATCACTATATACAATAATACAATAATAAAATAGCAGAGTTGGAAGGGCCCTTGGAGATCTTCTAGTCCAACCCCCTGCCTAGGCAGAAAACCCTATACCATTTCAGACAAATGGCTATCCAACATCATCTTAAAGACTTCCAAAGTTGGGGCATTCACAACTTCTGGAGGCAAGCTGTTCCACTGATTAATTGTTGTAACTGTCAAGAAATTTCTCCTCAGTTCTAAGTTGCTTCTCTCCTTGATTAGTTTCCACCCGTTGCATCTTGTTCTACCCTCAGGTGCCTTGGAAAATAGTTTGACTCCCTCTTCTTTGTGGCAACCCCTGAGATATTGGAACACTGCTATCATGTCTCCCCTAGTCCTTCTTTCTATTAAACTAGACTGTACTGTATGTGTGGCCATCCAAAACAAATAAAAAAATGAACCAAATTTCTGCAATATCAGAAAGTTTTTCATTACAGAACCAAAACTAACAATAAGGTAATTGCTTCATTTAGAACATTTTTCTCTATAACTCATCAAGTAATTATCCAACTGATACAGAACGTTATACAACAGATATACATTAGCTGCTTGAACAGGGATTTAAATTTCACTGGAGTGCTCTGTTTAAGTTTATCAGAAGGACTACATTTATATTTTTCAACATTTTAAACAGAAACACAATATGGTATTCCATAGAAATCGATAGTCATCAGTAGTTTATTAAAGTTTCTTGGTAATGACTAGTATAAAAGGCACTATCTTCATCAAACTTATATTTCCCTATATAGAGACTTGATTTCTCTCAGTTTGTAGACTGACTCCAATAAGCTCTGTATATAATCAAACAGTAGAATTGATTAATGTACGGAGGGATCAGGATTCCATGCTGCTGTATAATTGTTTCCTTTATTGCATATGATAAGGTATTCTATATTCTTTGAGTTGGAGCAATTTGGAAACAGACATTTTGGGTTTGGACGGACTAAGTATTATAAGATTTATCTTCCAAAGATTGCCTTTGGCTTTTCCAATCTATATGATTGTAATTGACTTATTGGTTTCTATGGAGAAACATTTTCACTTCCTTATATTTTCCCATATATTACCTATTGATATTTCCACATTTAAGAATATTCTGCATCTAAATCAGCTGTTGAGACAGATTATTCTGTCTCAACAGCTGATTCCCTCATAGAGGGAATTCTGAAGATACAGGCATGATGTGGGTTAGACTACATTTTAGGTAGGCGCATACCCAATTCTACATTTATTTATTTTTACTTATATTGGCTGATGTTCATATGAAGCCATTGTATTTCATAGTGTCTTATATCTAAATGAATTCGGGGGGAGTAAAATTTCTGTAGCCTAAAATCAGGCCATCGTTCTACTATTTTTATTGGGCCAGACTTTATTGTGATACAGTCCAAGCACCAGTCCAACATAAGAGTTCTACTAAAGTTTCCCTCTTCTATTTTATTTTGTTTTTGTTTAATTTGATAGTAAGGCCAGTAAATCTGTAAAATAGAGACATATTAAAAATGGAAAATCTCTGTACTTTTACTACACTTTTTAACATTAGTGACTAGAATTATTTAATATGAACATGGCATTCTCTATTATTAATATAATGATCAAAAGTTAACAAAAACTAAAATATGAAGTGTGACATCATTAAAAAGGCCTTAATTTTACATAATGTGCTCTTCATTGTCTAATGACAGGGGGGAAAAGATTCTTATGAAAATCTTAACATTTGTATAGATAACTGGCACTTCTGTCCCTATAATCAGTGATAGCAAGGAAAAGCTTTCACTCTGATATTCTTTAAAGTGAATATATAAAGTATATTCTCTGTTGGACTTTTGATTTGCCCATTAATTAATGTTTGCAAGGACAGATATGAGCATGCATGTATGTTAAATAAAATATATTCTAAAGTTGTGCCATAATATCCATATAAAGAATTTAAGGGTTTTCTGACTATTTTTAAAGTAAAGTTTAAATTACTGCTTAGTACAGATTACATCCCTGTCGCTTTTATAAAATAATGGATTCAGAAGGTAAAGGTAAAAGAAGAACCTCTTTCAACCATCATGGTTAATTCTGCTGTGGGATTCCTAGTGAGTAGAAAAATGCAAAATCAAAGTGTGGAATACCTAAGTTTGCAAAGCTTATCCAAAACTTTAGATGTGTTCTGAATGTGTGAGTTAGTCCATTTGATGTACCTTGAGTCAAAAGTTTCATTTAGTTAAAGGTTACAGGAATTAGAGTTTCGAGGTAGGTAAGACAGAGACAAGACAGACTTGCTACATGAATAATAATGCAAACAGCTGAGATAGGATCCTGATTCAATAGAGCCACAACTATGAAAGTCGGTGAGAAAGATAATAAGTGATAGCACAGATGGAACTGACTGCCAAGGAATAAAAAGAACTTAGCAAATGCAAATAAGATGGGGTTCCTGCTTAAATTGATTTAGGAAGTTGTCTGGCATATTCCTCTGGGCACTTCCCAGATGCCAATTTAGTTCTGTGTTTCCTCACCAGAGGGATTCCTTCTGCCTAAAAAAAGCATAGTAGATAGAATTATAGGTAAGACCTAAATTCCACATTTTTGAAAAGTATTGTACTAAAAAGCAAGGCCGGAAATTTTTCCAAAACCAAGTCTTTCCAGATATTTTGCTCTACAAGTCCCCTTTTTACTTGATTTTGTGGTATGCTCAGGAAAATATAACAAACCAAAATGAGACAAAATCAATTTCTTTTTAAAGTAGGATTAGTCAACCTGGAGATTTTCAGATGATTCAGGTTTCAGTTTCCATTCACCTTAACTAGCTTTCCAATAGAAGTGAACTGAGGAAGTTGGGAGAAGACGTGACATTGTCTAGGCCCAATCTAGAATTGCTTCAGTGTAATTACAAAATAGACTTCTATTAGCTCATATGAAGAAAGCGTTATGTTAAATTGAGTCATCTAGTCTTTTCCCAACATTTGTAAGCTTTTACATATATCTTTTAAGCAACTGTCATGAAATGAATAGAGTAACTTAAATGTGTGAGAGAACCGCTACTATTGGGAGTGCTAAAAGTGTTTGCTAGACTGTTCTCTGGTTTTGTATCTGTGGACAGTGGTAGTAATTTTCAGTGAAATTATTGTTTCCATAGAAACAGGATGCTTATGCTACTTGCTCTTTTATCCACTGTGGGGAGCTGCTGTCTCATGTTTGAGATATGCCAAGTATTAAATGATATGTAAATCTCTGCTAAAATACAAAACACATTTTTGTTTGTTTATTTTAAAGTTAACCATAGTTGCGCAAAATTAATGCAAGATACTATTAAAAGCATTTATAAATTCAGATCCAATAACCTCATTTGCAAACAAATATGAAATATACCATAGATAGATGGTATAAATATCCAGACTTGCTACTGATGCAAAGTTTCTTGGGATTGCAGATCACGTTGCAAGTTAAAACACAGTATTTGAGGAAGATGTATGCTTGTGATGTTAATAACAACAACAAAAATTGGTACAGGAGTCAGTCGGTAATTAGAGATTATTAAGGCTTAAAAAGAAAATTCTAACTTCAGATAGTTCAGATCTGAGACAAAATTTAACAATTAAATTTTATTCCATATTTCATTGGCCTACAAATCTTTGGCTAACTATAAAAAAGATATAATGTTTTCATTAGTTTAATCTTCTTAAGTCTCGTCAAATATTATTAACAAATTGAGAGTAGGCAATAATGGCTATATTTGTGCCTAGAAAAAAGTAATCCAGTTTTATTCCATACAATTCAGTTGCCATTCTGTATCAGTTTGACAAGCAAAATTAGCGGGGGAGGGTATTTTCATTATGGAAAAAAAATGAATAAATACATTGATCAAGCTTTTCTTCTATCTTTCTTTTTTCTGTCTCCTGCAAGTAAAAGCCCTGAAACATACATAGGTATATTTGTATAATTGAAGTATTTTTGCAACTTTTTGCTTACAATGTATAATGATGTATACATTGTATATTATGGGTGTAATCACAATAGTAACTTGAAGGTTATTGTGATAGCTAGTTAGAAATTATAGCCAATTTTTAAAGAAAATATTGTGAGGCTTATTTTTTTCCCATGGACATTGCCACCAAATTAGAGTATTTGCATTGGAAAGTGTATAGCTGAGACTCAAATGTATCCTGTGCAAATAAGTACAGTATTCCTTTGCCTAAGAATTTCCCAATTTCAAAAATTCTGGAAAAGCCATGGTTTCAATTTGCAGGGGATGTGGAGCTCCTACAGATCCTTCTGTCCAAAGAGGCATAATAATGTGAATGTGTATATCTATTTATTTTTGTTACAAAATATTTGAAAAAAACAGGGGTTGAGGTTGATACAAATGGGTAGGATATGTGTATCTTGCTCTCCATGTAGCTAGAATTCATTAATGGGCATTATATATTGTTATTGTGCCTAGTCATTTAAAGTGACTGAAGGAATTAGACTATGGTTGTCTAATCTTTTGACTTCCTTGGGTCTCATTGAGTCAAGAGGAATTGTCTTCGGCTGCATATAAAATAAATAATACAGTTAATGTACATAAACAACAACATTTACTTTTTCAATATTTTTATTATCTTGTGGGGCCACATTACTATCAGTAAAGGGCCACATGTAGCCTATGGACCACGGGATGAACATTATTGGGTTAGATTATGATTAAAACCTTGGCATATGGAAACAGAAGAGTACGTTTTCTTTCAAATATCCTATAACAATTTGCATTCTTCTTCATATTAATCATTATTTCAAATGGGATTTTCGATGAATATATTGGTAGAGTGCCTGGGTTTTTTAAATTGTTTCTGTTGTAAGATGTTGTTATTTTTTATTCTACTAGTTCTGTGGATGGTTTAGTTTAATTTTGAAATGTTCGTTATAGCAGGGGTCCTCAATCCCTGATCTGTGGACCAGCACTGGTCCACAGCATGCCAGAAACCAGGCCGCACAAACAAATAAAGCCCCATGTGCAGGATCCGGGCAGCATGCAAAACTATGCCTCCTCCAGTCCACGAAAATATATCTCTCCACAGAACCGGCCCTTAGCGCCCAAAAAGTTAGGGGCCGCTGCCCTATGAAATGCATAGATGGCAAAATACAAATTCTAACTGCCTAACACAGTTGTATAAAAGGCATATACTTAAGACATATACTTACTAAGTTAAGCTATATTGATCTTCATATTTCTCTTCCTAGTATTTTCATTTGCTGATGTGTGCCTGATGTTGATTAAATAAAAACTTTTTTAAGATTACGTATATCCATTTTATTGGATATTTCATTATGCAGAAATAATAGCCATTCACAAGAAGTTATAGACGTCTACATTTCTTGAAAAGTGATTTTTATATTTCGTTCCTTAAAACTTCCTTCTCTCATCTGCTATGTTGCAGACATTTTTTCACAGTTCCATTCCATTCCACTACTGAAGCCCTCCTTAGTCTTATCTTTCTAACTTGTATATGTTTTGTATCTCATATTTCTATTCAAATCACTATATTTTATTCATTGGATAAGTAGTATTAATCTCAATAACAACACTTACTATAGATAAAAAGGTGTGATGTTGACAATTCACATGAACAGTGAGTTGTGTGTTGCTGCTGCTACTCCATCTGTGTAAATTAGGCTTTTCATAGGCTATAATCTATGAAAAGGTTTCTACTCCAGGTGAGAATATCCTACTGTTTCAGAAGATATTGATTCTAAAAACAGTATATGTAAATGTGATACAAGACATTTATACATATGAGTGAGGCTAGATTGGGAAAAATTTGTTTGAGGTAGTCTTTTAACCGTAGGGTAGATATTTGAGGAGTTCTGCTACAGTCTTTTTCATTTCAAAATATATAAAAATAATGTCGTCCATTTTAGCAGTCATTGTAAGGGAACTTTGAGTCCAAACCAAAGGCCCGCCAATTGCTATTTCCTACCTGACCCAATGTACTACTTATCCTCCTATTTAGAAAGGAAATAAAGTAATGTACAATGAGTTAATACTCATTGGAGTAGCCTTTATCTCTGATAAAGCTCTTGCTTTTATGTATTAAATGACAATTGGGAGTTAACATTGTTTGGAAAAGGGGAAAACTCATTTTAGAAACTTCCATAGATATATAATTGCTGTTGATATTTATTTGTTTGTTTTAGGAAATTTATATTGCCACTTATTCGCACCTGGCGACTCAAGGCACCCTACAAGAATAAAAAACCTCATATATAAAACAATAGAACTAATAAAAGAGAATAATCATATAATAATAAATAATAAAATAACCCTCCCCCGGCAACAACACATCACATGAGCCACCCCTCTCTGTATTCCTCAGGTCCGCTGGCAGAATTAGGTCTTCAGTGCCTTCCAAAAGAGTGTTAGAGTGAGGGCCATTCTAATCTCTGGGGTAATGATGTTCCAGAGAGAGGGAGCCACCACAGAGAAGGCACTTCTTCTGGGCCCACCAGGTATATCAATATTCCTTCCTCCCAGCTCTGGTGATATAATACAGACCTGGGTATTTAATGGTGCGTGGGCTACATCCATCTATACATCTATAGATTGTGAACACTGATTTTTCCTTTCTTTTGTGGCCTTTGGAAAAGTTATTGCAGAATTGTCCAGAATTTCAAAAATTTACAACTCTTAATATTTTTCTTGTTATGGGAGAATAATTCTGAATCTATCCCTATTTCAGGAGCCTTCAAAACATGCCTATTAGATTGACCATTACTTTTAGTCCCCATTTGAGGAAAGAATATTGCTGCCAAGAAAATGTGCACTATATACTTGAGTTGAATGAATTTGCAAAATTCAGCTTCTCAACCAGATTACTTTTTTCTTACTAGTTTAGTAGTATTAGTTCTGGTTATGATTTCTTTTTGAAATGCTAGGCAGGGGTCTTTCCCTTTCTACAAAGATTGCTTGTTAAAATAGATTATATCTCGAACTTTGGGATATACGTTTTCTATTCCACTGTATCATGGCTTCTACCAAAACATCTTACCTTAGATCACTTGGTAAGTATGTTGCTGAAATGAGGTTTGGACCAAGAACATTTCAACATGTCTTCTTAGTAAGCATTTTTCAGCAACTTTTCACAGTGTTTGTAATTATACTTTGTGCATGATATATACTAACGTTTTCCCCTGTATGTGAATTTAGGAAACTGGCGACTCTAATATAAAAATTGATAGTCAACATTCAATTTTAATTGTATTTTCTTTTCTTTCTCTTTCCATTTGTCCTCAGTTCCCCCTGGAGTGATACAAAATGGAGCTCGAATTCTGAGTAGAGGAATTTTCCCAGGAGTTAGACCACTGCCAATAAACCCTATTGGAAACATGGCTGCTGCAGTAAGGTAAGAGTTCTCAAGTGCAAGATCAGTAGCACTGCACTTAGTTGTGCAACAGAGTCAGTTCGATCTTGTCTGTAATTTCTATCATGTCCCAAGATTATGCTCTCTGTGAAAGTCAAGAAAACCAAGAATCTTCAAATAAGAACTCTCAAAGGATTCTAATACATTTTCAATTGATTTTAGTAAATTTGGAGACATATAAACGTGACTTAGACTCTTCAATTTTTTTCAGGTGAGGCCATGACAAAACATTTTTCTGTGACTACATAATATTCACATACAAATCTGTTCAATCTGTCCGTATGTGTCATAACATATATAAGATGCTACCCTTCCATCATTAATTGCAACTTTGGTAAAATATTAAATGGAAGTCTGCATTTTAAATTTTTAAAAGCTATATTGGATATATTCTTTATAGTTATTGGACTATAATTTGTGTTTGCTCCTATTTGCCTATTTTACCATTTCAGTACCAGCAATCAAGTCATCTGCAATGAAGAAGATAACAGTCCATGATCTATGTGACTGCAACATTATTCACCATTTTTTTCGCACTATAAGACACTCCGGATCCTAATACGCACCTAGCTTTTGGGAAGGAAAACAAGAAAAAAAATCTGCCTCTGAGTCCCAGCAATTTGCCGCCTCCTAGCAAATAGCCTGGTCAGCTTCCGCACAACCTGATTTAGCTTGAGCAACTGATTGATGGTTGGATCAGCCTCTGGAATACCGCCAATCAGCTGTTCCAGGCTGTGGGGATCACCGCCGCCCATTGCCCCCATCACTGCCACCACCTATCACCACCTCCACGTGTCCTGTTTTCAGCCTCTGCATGTGCCGGTTTTGGCCTGTTCCAGGCGGCGTGGATCCAGATGCGTGGAGGCCGAAAATGGGGCATGCGGAGGCCAAAAATGGGCACATGGAGGTGACAATGGGCATCGACAGAGGCAATTGGCAGAGGTGATTCCCCACAGCCTGGAACAGCTGATCAGTGGTATTCCAGAAGCCAATTCAACCTCCAGTCAGCTGTTCGTGCTAAACCAGGCTGTGCTGAAGCTGACCAGGCTGTTTGCTACAAGGAGGCAAACTGCTGGGAGGCAGAGGCTGAAGGGTGGGGGCCGGCGGGTGGGCGGGGCTTCAGCAACATTCGCTCTATAAGACGCAAAGGCATTTCCACCCACATTTTTGAGGGGGAAAAAACTCTTATAGACCAAAAAGTACAGTATGTACAAATGACTTCTTTGGTTGCAACATGTGAAAATACAGAATTTATATTTTAACTGATACTTAAATTCTCCTAGATTATACTGTATATATTTCTAATGCATTGCATTTTGCAGTTGTACCATGCTCAAGCCACTTGTAGTCTTTGAATGAATGAATTATGTAGCCAGTTTTTGTAACCATTTTATGTTTGGGTGTCAAAATCAAGGTGCAATAGAATGAGAATTGTTTTGATAATGTGAATTACTCAAAAATACTAAAACCAGCAGAAATTCTATGACTTGACATGAAACGTAATGGAGATTGTGCCTTTATGTTTCTTGTTGTCTTTTAAGCTTAACTACCTAAATCAGACATGTCAAATTTAGGGCCCCGTGGGCCAGATCTGACCCACAAGGTGTTTAAATTTGGCCCTTGGGGCCACCCTGGAGATGGCAAGGGGCCGGCACCTGCTGTCTCGGCCCTGGCCCACGCCAGCCCTCAATCAAAGGAAAAACCTGAATCCAGCGGGCCAGAAGGCAGCCCAGCCACTTCACCCTTCCGGTTCCTTCTCAACCTCTGGGCCAGACACAGTTGCTATTCCTTGGCTGGAATTGCAATTACATCCGCCCACTTTGTCTTGCAAAGCAGGGCTCAACCAGCACCATCACCTAGCGCCATGCCAGAAGCCCTGATTAAAGGCCGAGTGCTCCAGCCTCGCCCTCTAAGGAAGGGGGCAGCAGCTGAGGCTACATTGTGTCTCTCCAGCTGAGGTTCATTGGATGACACCCTCCCCTCCCCCAATGAGCCTGGGTTACTTACCTCTTATTGCAGATTTTGTCAAGAGCACTCAAAGGCTGCCCAAAATTCACTCTGGAATTTTGGGGTTGGAAAGCGGAGGGAAGCTCCGTATTTGTAGGCATCAGCTGCACCTGCTTCCTGCTCCCCACTTGTAGTTACTTCCTTTGGAGCCTTCCTGACGCTGACGACAGCCTCTGAAAAGTGCTATTTGATCTCCCCTCACTCTTCCTCCTCAGATCTAACATCTCTTTCCTCCCCCTACCACCCCCCTCTCTCACACACACACACACATACACACACACTTCAAAGGACATAGTTTCTGGTCCCATACATCCTTATTGCAATTTTCTGAACCTTTCCTATTTCTCTAATTGCTTCTTAAAGTATGAGGACAGGACTGAATATAGTACCTGCAATATGACCTGTCCAAAGTAGAATAAAATAAAATTTCAGGTTAATTGGAAACCATACTTCTGTCAGTGTTTATGTTTTCATGCATATACTGTCTGCCTGCCTGAAAAGAATACCAGACTTAGTCTCATACATATTAGAGTTCATAGGATAGAAGTTGAAAGATAAGGAAGGAGTGAAAATAAATGAGCAAAACTGAATGCATAGAAAGTAGAATAGATGAGATAAACTTTTATAAATTATATTTCCATTGCTCAGAAGCTGGCAAATATACAATTTCAGTTTTTCAATAGGAATATTTCCCTGCATGTGCTTTACTAGGTAGGACCATATAATCATTCTTGATTGATTAGGTGCAATCTACTTATTTCAATTTCTAGTGACTGCATCGATTTTCTCCTCAATTATCTATCCATAACCCAGTCTTTCAGATCTTCCAACAGTGTACTCATTGCCACTGAAACTGACTCAGTTCATTTACTGCTAGTTGTCCTCTTCTCTTTCATTTCACTATTCCCAGTAATAGAGCCTTCTCCAGAGAACTAGATCTTCACATGTGGCCAGAATAGGATAATTTGAGCCTGCTCATTTGGGCCTTGAATAAGAACTCTGAGTAGGTTTCTTTTCTTGGTCATTCACAGGAGTCTTAAGAGGCTTTGCCAACTCCAAAATTCAACAGTGTCAATACTCTTCCTATCCTGTTTCTTCAGCATCTAGCTTTCACTTCCATAGGGATGGCTTGTCCAATTCTGTTATTTGTGGGAGTAGGTGCACCACAGCATTTGAATATCTTTTCTAAGGTCTCCATGGCTGCTCTTTCAAATGCTAGTTTTATCTGTTGTTTCTTTGCTGTTGATGGTTGACCTAAAAGACAGAAACAATCCATCACTCCAGTATTATCATTGCCAATTCTAAAGCTGGTTGTTTTACCTATTGTCATTAGTATATCTGCTTTATATTTAATTTTAATACTATTTCTTCCCATTGTTGTTTAATTTTTATTATTAAAACGTGCAGTGCAGATCCTTTGCATTTTTGTCTATTAAAGAAGGTAGTGTCATAAGCTTAGCACAGGTTTGATGTTTCTTTTTCCAGTTTTAAAACCACATTAATTTTCTTCCAAACCAGCTTCCTCTAATATACAGTTCATTTAGCATATAGATTGAACAAATAAGAGGATAGTATACAGCCTTGTCCATCACTTCACTAACATGAAGCCAATCACCATGTTTTGCCCATACACTGGTATTGTGATTCAGGCTCAAAAATTACATCAATTATGACAGCACAATAAAAATGCCTATGTGCAAAAAAAATTGTAGGATAATTTTCATTCTATGATGACTTTTTCCTAAGAAAAAGCTAAGTATAGCAACTTATGTATTTGTTTAAGGCATTTTATAGAAAAAAAAATCTTACCATAGCTTAAGAAATAGAAATGTAGAAAACTGATGGCAGTTGTATATCTCCTCTTTAAGCAGCCAGCACTATAGATCCAGCACTTCTAAAAAAATATTCATTCTCCAACCTTCCATTTTTAGTAAAATTTGTTAAGAAAGTGGTCAGATTACACTTCTATGATCCCTAGAGAAAACAAGTTATCTGGACTCTGTTCAATCAAGATTTACACCGGGACATAGTATGGATATATCATTTGTTGCACTTGTGGATGAGATGACCTCTGATAGAACATGGACAGAGTGTGTACTTTCCAAAAGATGCCCTAAGTAAATTACGAGCCTCGTGACAAAGTTCAAAAGAAATCCAGTCATTTATTAGGAGCAACATTTTGGCATTATCTTCTGCTGCGGAGCCAAATCTGATTTCCACTTAATGGCATCTGAACTTTACCCCTGTATCTCTCCTCCCTTCTGTCTGTGTCATAAATCACATCCACCAACAAGGTGCTGTAGCAGGCTATGAACTTGCGCATTTCACATGCCAGCTGTAGAAATATGAGACCTGACTCTGGCCAAAGATATGCATGGCATTCTCTCTTTTCTCTCTTTTCTATGTCAACTTGATAATAGTCATGGAAACACTTTGCAAGTTGACACAGAGTGCTGTAATCTCTCAGTTCTTTTTATCTCTCTTTTGATATTATTAGCAAGTTTGATCTAGTGATTAAGACACCAGGCCAGGAAACAGGTTACTATGAGTTAAAATCCTTCCTTAGCCATGAAAGCCAACTGGGTTTACCTTGGGCCAGTCACTCTCTCACACAGCCCAACTCATTCCAAGGAGTGTTGTGGGGAAAATAGGACAAAGGTATGTTGGATACTTTCACCACCTTGAGTTATTTGCAAAAATAATAAAGGCAAGACCCAAATAAATAAATATTTAAAATACCATCAATCATGGTATCTTTCTGGATTGCCTATAGAATTAAGAATTGGGACTCCATATTCTAGTGGTTCTTTCTGTGGCCAGTTCTAGTCAGTATTGGCAGGAAAGAGAGTCTGAAGCCGAGGCTCCTGTTGTGTATGATCCTACAGGGCTTATTGCTCTCCCTTTTGCTGTTTAACATCTGTGCAAAGCCATTGGATGAGGAACTCCCATCAGATTGGAGTGACTACTGTCATTAGTATGCTGATGATACCAATTGTACATCTCAGTCTCAATTCAGCCAAGTTGTGCTCTTAAGTTCTTGTACCAGTGCTTGGAAGTAATTGTACAATTCAAGGATTTTCCTGGACTCATAGTTCCTGCTAGAGGAATAGGAAGACCACATATATTCATCTTGAGTACCAGTTGCACTGATTTATGGACTGGGAGGTCTGTGGACAGTTACTTATATACTTATATACTTTATCAGCTTATATCCATATCTGGTGGTTCTTTTATCATGAGGAAGTGTGCAGTATATCCTGTGTGGCACTGTTCTTGAAGTTCACTAGGAAGCTGCAGAATGCAGGAACATACAAGTACAGGTAGTCCTCAATATACAACCATAATTAAACCCAGAATTGAGCCCATCCTGTCATTAAACAAAATGCCCACATGATCACCTTGCTCAACAATCACATTCCTGGCTCTTCCTATTGTGATTACCCAGAGCACAGAGAAATGTTGATAGATCACATGGCACAGTTGAACATAGCAACATATTCTGGTTTACTCTTCAAGTCTTCTTGGCAGAATTGTGTTAAAGTTTTTATCTTTCATTATGGCTGAATCGTTTGAAAAAATATATTGTCCTAGATTCAAGAAGGTACTTATTTTCAGGGATTAATCATGTGGTTTACATGCAGATAATCAGAATTCATTGGTAAGCATTTTAAATAGAGGGATCTGGTAGATGTGGTGAAGATCTCTGATATCTTGGCAAATCACTGCTAGCAAGTAGAACTGAGAATTGGAAGATACCTGGGCAAGAGAATTTCCCCAAGGAGGCCCATTACCAGTCCTCTCAATTACTTGGCTTTCCTCTCCCCCTCCCCCAATACCCATCTCAGCCTTTTGATATATATTGATTGATTGATTGATTGATAGATAGATAGATAGATAGATAGATAGATAGATAGATAGATAGATAGATAGATAGATATTAGGATACTTGCTTTCACTAGTTACCAGCATGGATTGTGTGTGTGTGTGTGTCTTTGTGTATTGCATCTTTTTGAGTGGCTAAGCATTTCTGGACTTCTGCAAACATATTTGGAGGTTAATTTTACGTGCTATTGTATGTGATGTTTTGTTGATATTCTCATATCCATATTGCTGATGATCATGTCTTTTATTTCATTACTGTGGCATGTTTAAGTCTATTATAAACTATTTGTGGTTTTGGGATATGGGTGATGTGAAAATACATGTAATAAATAAATATTGAAGGTGCCATTGCAAAATGGCTGCCATGGAAGAGTATGAGTAGTCAGGAACTTGGACATACGTCTCCAAGTTCTCTTGTAATTTTCATTTCCAGTTCACTTTTGTCCTCGTTCATGGCAAGTGGGCATGTTTCCAAACATAGCTCTGGGATGTAACAGACGCCCACCCACCCACCCACCCATACTGGGTTCAAAGGCATTTTTCAAAATAACAGTTAAACTTTTTTTGTTAAATATTTTTTCTAAACTATACTCATGGCGTAGGAAGCCTGGGAAACACTAGTGAAGGTGTCTGTTGAGCACATTAGTTCCCACAAGCCCAGCATTTGCATTTCAGAGTGACCTCATTTGGGAAAGCTTTTAGGCTTTTAGGCAGCTTTTCCTATAAATGCATTTCATCTGTTGAACACACTGGGGGGTGGGGGAGGCTTCTATGCACTCACAAAAAGGCAAGAACGCTCCCGTTGCTTATTTTTGTGGATGTGCAAAGATCTGGTTTCAAAAGACAAAATGATATTCAGTGCCTGCATGGATGCACATATAGCACCTATTGGGGAAGATCTTAGCCTCTATGTGTCTTTTTCCGAGGTCATGCAGTGGCAGCTGCTCATAGTTACTTTTAAGGTATTCCCAACAGATGGTATGTGTGTCCCTTTGCATGCTTTAAATCTATTTTGCTTCTCATTCAGGATCTATTATTTATTCTTCCAGAACCTTGCATAAAGGTTTGTTTTCCTCAATGCACTGTCTTTTTTTTTTTTTGATTAAAATACAATTTGTATTTGAGGGGGTATTTTAAGCATATCCATTCAAATAGGTTTGTTAAAATAAAAATACGTGCCATGCAGTACAATTTCTCACCCCTTATCCCCTGCCTTTTTAGTTTTTGCCTTTTGGAACAAAACCTTTATTGCTAATACCCTGTTTCCCCCAAAATAAGACCTCCCTAGATAATAAGGCCAATTGGGATTTTGCGCACATGCACTAAAATAAGCCCTTTCCCGAAAATACAGCAACATAGCAGCAGCCATGAGGTGACCACACTCAAAAATAATAAGACTCGGAAAATAAGGCCAACTGCTTATTTCAGGGGTCAAAAGAAGGGCATTTGCTTCTTTTGAATCCTGAGATATGCAGCATATCAGTGGATAAGAAAATGTTCAATGTCATTATTAACTCAAACAAACAGATTTTAAAGCATAATATGAAAAGGATACATACCAAGCAATGATGGCCATACCCAAATCTCTTGTAAGTTGCCAACAGAGATACCCCAAGAGCAGCTAGTTTCCATGGTACCCAGTGCCAGGTTCTGTGCAGAAGCTCACAACAAACAATCCCAATATTTTTATCAAAACCTGGCACCATATCTTCATGACCTTGGCTATGGTCATGAGACTGCAAGATCTGATCCTGGCAAATGACTCTGGCATGGGAACTGAAAGTCTGAGATTTTCACAAATTGACAACCAAGTGAAGATTCTCCCTCCTTTTTCTGTATTCAACAAGCAAAAGTGAAAAAACAAGCAGGTTGACTCAGAACGAGCTCTAAACCTTTAGACTTTTCTTTATATGAAGGAGATATCAAAATATGTCACTAAAATCTTCAAACTTAAGAATCATCTTCCGCAACCCTACTACAACATGCAGGCTCTTGATTGAACCACACACCCCATCTTTATGCAAACTAATGAAAAGGAAGCATTTTTTTTTCATAAACTGGTATAATCTGTTAACAATTTTCTCAAAATGTCAATGTTTTATCTTAAAACATTTTTTTTAATTTAAATATTTAAAAACATTTTTTTAAATCTCTTCATTTTGCTTTCTCTTTAAAACCTCACTAAATGGTTTTAAGGGAATGCCAATAAAATTCTCCACTGTACCACCTTGCTTTGAATGTATACATGAATGACTTCCTTTAAGTATTTGGCATCATTTAATCTTAGTTCTTGCACTGGTGATGCTGCCTCATTGTAAATGCAGCTGACTTCCTGCACAATCATGAATGACATTGCATTTAGCTATTATTAACTGAAGGAGATTCACCTTTGTCTTTTTTCACACGCTGAGATCGGCATAATTTATCATCCATAGATGCTAAGTTTCCTTTATATAAACCAGGAGTTTTAGAGAAACTTTTCATACGATTTTAGAGTTTAGCCATTTGTAATTGAATAGGAGCTTTTTCTTAAATTGCACCAGGACTATAAATAGAACAATATTTGAAGAAGCAGGGTTTTCCCCCCTATGGCCAGTTATTATACTACTAGACAATCCATGATCTGTTGGGTCGTTGTTTCAGAGATACCTAATACCTGCAAAACCTCACATATTGTCCTGACCCTTGTTGTGCCATTCTTGTGCACAATCTCCCTGACACATGTTGTGCCCCTTGTATGCTGTCTTTCACCCTTCCTAATCTGCAGGATGCCTCTCATACACTTTTTCCAATCCACATGGTGTCTCTTATATGCACTCTACTCCTTATGTACTCAGTATGTTAATTGAAATTAAATGCACATCTAGTAATTTTGCTTTCTGACATACTAAAAATCAGAAGTTCTTTGCAACTTTTAAATGACCTCTGATGGCTCTTTTTAAAGTAGTGGTGTCAAACTCACAGCCCATGGGCCAGATGCGTCACACGCTGCCATGCTCATTCCCCGTTTAGCAAAGGAGATAAAAGTCATACATCACGTAACGATGACATAAGTTTGACACCCTTAGTCTAAAGTGTTGCAAAATTATATGCAGTCCTGGTCCTTGGGCTTAATACAA
Organism: Thamnophis elegans; assembly: GCF_009769535.1. NCBI lineage: Eukaryota > Metazoa > Chordata > Lepidosauria > Squamata > Natricidae > Thamnophis > Thamnophis elegans. The sequence goes on along the minus strand of NC_045541.1, from coordinate 139,132,207 downwards.
CTATATTGGAACAAATGCTTGGATTTCAAGATTGTTAATTCTATATGTACAACTGCATTAGGTTTTGAATGGTAGAAAATAACAATAATGATTGAAACAGCTAGTCTAATGTTTATCCAGTCTTGCTCTACAGCTTATAGCAATAACTCATATAGGATAGATGCAGCTGTGAATTACCCAACTGCAGCCTTAAGTAACACTCACCATAATAATGAAGCTTAAAGTAACTCCTCTTCAATGAAGTATCATTGAAATACCTTGTATTTTTAGCTCTCCGGTGATTACCTACAGTATATAATCTACTCAGCATTGATAATCAAGTATGGCAGACTTAAGGGCACCTGTAAATCATAGTCATCATGTTATTAAAATGTCACAACAAGAATGTATTCCTCCCCCATGCATTACAGCAGCATTCTTTTGAATTAAAATGAAATTCTCAAAATGAATTATTCTGCATTTTTAATTATCATTTTGTATGATAGTGTATTCAGTGGTAGAAAAACAGTTTTGTCTAGAGATGCTATTATCACTAATACCTATAACCATCAATAATGAAATTTTAGGAGATGCAAATTTTGCATAGAATTTTCAGCTTTTGTGTAAGTTTAAAGTTAGGTCCAATAGTAGAGGCATGGTCTGGGTACCATCTGTTAGGGGGTATCATTTGGTGAAAAGAAAGTTTTATATCATGGCACCTGTCCTGTGGAACAACATTCCCTTGGTGTTTAAGGACTTGTCCCAACTCTACTGCCTTTCATAAGACCTTGAAACCCTGGTTTTGCCATTGAATCTGGAATCCTGGATGTGTGGCTAAGTTGACATTGTTGATTAAATTTTCTCAATTGCTCTAGATGCTATTTATAATTTTATTATCTAGTGTTTATCTTGTTTTTAAGTGTGATTAGATGCTTGGATCATGCATCTAAGATAGATAGCTGAATAAATAAATTAAAAAACGAACTCCTTTTATCCTAACAGTCAAACAGGTTCATAAAATTATTCTTTATCTCCATTCATTACTTCATTATACATGAAAATCAAAATGAATTTAAATAGGACTTTGTTCTATCTTAGTCTGCTCAGTTAAATCTATAATTCTTCAAATGATTTGACTTTTTTGAAAAGCGGATTAAATCTTATGCGCCTAATGATAATAATTATCTATTTTGCCCTCAGCAGGCCATCCAGAATTAATAGCTCATTGCTACTGGCAGAGTTAATGACTCTGCTCTCCTTAAAGTTTTAAGATTCCAACAAATACTAAGGAAAGTGCCTAGCTTACCCATCTCCTTCCAGCATTTTGATGTCTGCGTTACTTGCTTGCTTTTTGTTGTCACAAAAAATACAGCTTTTCAGAAGAGTTTGACTATGCTTCTTTCTCTCTCTCTCTCTCTTTCTCTTTCTCTTTTCAGGAATGGAATAGCAAATTGCCGAATGAGGACAGATAGCGAGCAGTCGTGTGGTTCTCCATTGGTGAGTGGTGACCCAAAGGAGGATCATAACTATAGCAGTGCCAAATCTTCCAACCATAGGAGCACATCACCCACTAGTGATTCTGTTTCCTCTTCTTCTGCTGATGATCATTATGAATTTGTCGCAAAAGGCAACCGGGACAGTAGTGAGAGCAGCGAGGTCAACTTCCATAGCCACGAGAGCCATAGTGAGGCAGAAGATGAGAGCAAACGGCAAAACCGAAAAGAGACCAAGGATTTTGTAGCTGATAGCGGGGTCCCCTCTCAGCACAAAAAACGTCAGCATTTATTGAAGGCGAAAAAAGTACCAAGTGACACACTGCCTCTTAAAAAGAGACGCACGGAGAAACCCCCTGAGAGTGATGATGAGGAGATGAAAGAAGCTGCTGGGTCACTCCTGCATTTGGCAGGAATTCGATCTTGTTTGAACAACATCACCAATCGGACGGCAAAGGGACAGAAAGAGCAAAAGGACATGGCGAAAAATGAGAACAAATCCATTGACTGAACTTATAAAACAATTTTGTTTCAGCACGTCAGGTGAATTCTAATGATTTGTGGCAATATCAGAAAATATTTTCTTCAGTTTTTTTTTCTTCTCCCATTTTTTTCCTTTTTTTTCTTTCCCCCCTTTTTGAACCCAAAATATTTGTGTTGTATTTTTTTAAAGGAGATTGAAGCCATAGAACTCATACTGATACTCATCTAATTTTACAAAAGCTTTTCATTACACGAAGACAAAAATAAGTAAAAGCCAAAATTGCCATTGCTTTCTCCAGTTCTGTCAGAAATGCATGGTTGAATACGCTGTGATAACCACCAGTTAATGTGAGAAGAATAAAAATTGGCACTTGAAAATACATTATATAATGAGAAATTGAATAATATGGTAGACCCAGGCCAGGCTCTTAGAAAAATAATTTAAAAGCCTTATAATTAAATGAGAGAGAGAATGTATGTATGAATTAATGTATGTATGTATGTGTGCATGTTCCATAAATTTGAGGGAAGTCAGAGGCCCATCTTCAGAATCAAGAATAAGATAGTGGCATTTGCTTGCATTTGTGCCATAGAAATCTTGGAATATCCACTAAAACAGCTGCTCATACAGTAATGAATAACTTAAGCTTCATGTACTGTATATGGCTCATAATGTGAAGACTTAATACTTAACTTTTTAAATTATGGAAACTGAAACTGTGTATGCAATGAGTTTCAATAATATAAGGAGAAAAGGGTGGAGGGGGTTGGGGGGATTAGTGATATTCTTTAATCAATTAATTGTCTTCTATATTTAAATTAAAAGAATGTTTTTTTAAAAAGCCATAAGCCTGAAGATTGGCACTGCCTGCAAAAATATTATGGGAAAACAAGCTATGAGTTCTTAACTGCCTGAGTGAAAAGCAATCAAATCTAAAATAAAAATATGAGTAGATATTTAAAGAGGATCAAAATGAGGAAACCTTTTTGATAGGATAAAAAAAATGATCTCATGAGAAGAGCAAAATACATATGCTACAAAACCTGTCATTAGTATTATATTATATTTAAAAAAACAAATATATTTGGTTGGACAAGAAATCCTAATCTTAACTAAAACTCTGTACAGTGCTCCTCAAAACGCTGTACCTGTTAAATAGCCAGGATACATTGTGCAAAAATAACAATATATTTCCAGTTATAACCACTGTAGCCAGATTCACTGATCCTGATTCAAATTGCATGGATATATTTCCGGGAGGGCTCAGGAGTACAAAATAAAACCCCCCCTTTTTAATTCAAAGATAACAAAAGTTCTTGTAAGGTAAATAATGTATTTAGCATGAAGCATGAATTATTTTCATATAAATAGAGAAAAAATAGAGAAAAGGCTATGCCTCTAATTTTTAAGCCAATAGGCTTAGTTTTGGGGTTTTTTTTTTTTTTTTTTTTTTTTGGTTTGTTTTTTATTTTGTTTGGGAAGCAGGTGTTTAAGGTTTAACCTTTTTCAGGGACAAATACTGACTGTTGGGGAACTTATTCTGCAATATTAAAAAATAAACTCATGCTCGGGTAGGGCTTGGATGGTTGAATTATATTGCCTTGTCTGCACATTCAGCCCCCTTCCCCTACTTCTCTGTTTTTTGAAGATGTTGTCCTTTCTTTGTCTTTACATGTATTAACATTACGCAATAATTTTGAGGGCAAAGCAAGTAGTGAGTGTGTATGATTAAGACTCCAGGAAAAGAACTCTGAATTTACTGTATAGATGGGAGAGAGGAAACAATAGACAATTCGGTTTTGGAGAGATTGTAACCAATGAGATACACAGATATGCCAAGAAGGGATACATTTTGAAGGGCTTTCATTTTGTTCACAACTTGACTTGAGTACATGATGGAGAAGCAATTTTGTTATGGCCATACCTGTTTTGCAGTGGTAGTCCCTGTAAATGGACTGTAGAGTTTATAATAAGGCTCCATACCACCACCACCCCAAAAAATACTAGTATAGCCAGCCATAATCTTGACATTATTTTTAAGACTTGTACATTGGGTTCCACATGATTTTTACAGTGATCTTGTCAAGAATCGGATTCTGCAGCTTATAAAATTCCTCTTGAAAATGTGGAGCTACAATCAAACGAACATTCTAGGAAGCCCTCACAAGAATAGTATCAGGAAGGCAACTCTTTCGATTTTAGCTGCTTTACTTTAAATAAATATAGTGTTATAGTAATGGAAGTAGTGATGTTACTGACGATATTTTTAAGGTTTTAGAGATTAAGGTGAGTTGAGAATAGTCAATAGCAAGAAACTGAGAAAGAATTCGAAATATCTTTAGCTGTCATTGAATTATATTCTAGGAACATAGTATCCACTGAAAGATACAAACAGGTTTTAAAATAATGTGTGCCAAATCAGGCTTGAGCTAACAAAGGTTTGAGAGCAAATTTCAACCTCTGCATTGCCTATCAAGACACTTTTTTGTATATTCAAAATTAGAATCCCTATTTCTGCCTTTACCTTCTGAAAGAATTGATATTTGCCTAAAAGCATCAATAATTTTAAGAGTTAATGAAAAGAAACCACATTAGTGAATTAGGAGTTTTCTCTTTATAGAAGAGTGCCATATACATCTTGCCATGGAGTCCTGATGAAATGTAAAATATGTTGTTGCTATGTATTGCAAAGAATAATTATTTCATAGTGAAACTTTTCAGTTGTAGAGTTGATGTTGGAAGGATTCCCAACTCAAATTTTTATTGCTTAGGCCAATGTTTTGACATTTTGAAAATACCAACAATGTAAAAAGAGAACTGAGGTTATATAGTATATTATTATATTGAAATTATATTATCCCAAAATTTTATCCAAAGTAAACCAATTTGTCTACTAAAGTCCACAGAAATGTACAACATGCTTCCAACAGGACTGTATCCCACTGACTGAACATCAATAATTTGAACATGTCAAATAAAAAGTAATGTGCTGTAAATATGTTTAGCTATTGATATACAAAAAGTGATCACAGTTGATATTTTTACAAATAAGGCAAAATTCATTTGAGGTTGCAAGATAAATACCTAGATTTTATTAGAAAGTATGGAAGATTTACTAAGAATTTGCCTTCTCAGTTGTACAGCCACAATCAATACTTTAAAACAAACTCCACAACACTATTCTGTTGTGCCAACTTATCTTTAGTGCCAACTGAAAATAAAAGAGGTGGACCCAGTTAAAACATCAGATACTACTTCTATTCATGGTGAAATCCATCCTCTATGTGTTGAGCCCCATCCTTATTCCTACACTTCAGGCATTTGAAATACGAGAGGGGAATGTTCCTAACTGGGGGATGTAAGCAATAATAAACATCTGTTTGCGTCTTTCTCTGCTCCCACAGAGAGTACTAAAATAATCCAGTAATACTCACAACCCATTGTCATTCAGGCATAATTATTCAAGCTTTTAGGAATTGTAGATGTCACAGCTGCATTCTTCTGTATGAAGGTCTTTAAGTTTAGCACAATCTGAGATATTATCTCTGAAGGCCTTAAGCAAATGGAGCAAGTCCTGTGCTGTATGCATTGTGGCAAAATGCAAGGAGAATGTGTATATGTACTTACAGAACATATACATCTATCTTGTTGTACATCGTTCATTAATGTGTTTGGTAATTGAGGCAGCTTTTATGTCTGCAAATAATTTTTGTAGGAACTGTGGATTGTCAAAATAATGTGTAAGATTTTTTTCCCTATAAATAGTGAATTGTTTACTCCATATTTCTCTTCATAAATGAAAGGGCTTTCTCTGTCCACCAAAGCTTTGTTCTAATAGATGGTTTTAACAGAAGGGAGAAGAAACAACTGTTGTCAATTATCCAGCCCCTTTGTAGTTCCAAATATCATCTCCCACTTTATGCTGAAAAATCCTCCAATTTTCAGAGGCTGCAGCTCTGGCATGGGAGAAATTCATTTTTGTTCCTCTTACTGCTATTGGGACATGTCCTGAACAGTTAGCAGAGGTGGATCCCATTAGTCGGAATAAGATTTGGATTCAAGCCAGCATCAGCTTGGATTGTGATTTAATTCTCAGTAATATTTTTTCATAGCAGACCATTGCAGAATTCTTGTCATCAATCTAGGTTGCCATTAAATTATTTTAATGACAACTTTTACAAACAGTGTTTTAATTCTGAACACTCCAAAGTCTGTAGTTCTTTGGTGACTTCTGAGTACCCGTGTTGTGACTTTTAACATAAACGAGGTTGAACGTAGTTCTGCTGGAATGGAGGTCTGAATCCACAATGAAACCTTAATGAGATGTGATGTGAGGATATCCATATGTCACTCCCTGAAAAAAAATAGACGTGCATCCAAATGATTTAGAAATAAAGTGGGATTAGTAATCTACCGGAACAAATCTTCTGACTTTTAGATCAGCTGTTCAGAATGTGCCAGCTGCAAATCTTTCTTGGAAATTGCTCTCGGGATTGTTCTCCTAGCTGTATTTCTGTATAGCATTGGATAGATGGCAAGTTGAAAACTTTCATGGGTTATTATTAGTGTCTTATGTCACAGAAGAGAATCTGTTTAACTGTATAAACTTGTCAGCAGTTGTTGCCACTTGATTCAGATAATCTGTCTTGGAGAACAGAAGTGATTTGAAAGCCATTTTTCTATGACAAATGGAAATACTTCAACAGAAGCAGTGTGCTGTGTCTTTATACAAGCAGGTTCTTGCTAGTCTCTGTCACCTTCAAAAAGGCATACAGACTATGTAGAGTTGAAGTTGGTTTCAATAAGAAAGTTACCGTGGTGGAATTCGGTTTCCTGGCTACTAAATTATTTTAGGCTAAATGTTAAATGTCCATTCACTGACCAGAGTCAGTCATTCTTTTGGTTGTGTTGTAATTAAGTTTGTGAGTGAATTTCATGACACTGCCTGCAATATATAAAACACTGTTATGCACATAAATGCAGCACTGTGATCTAATTAAATAACTTTATTATTATTTATATGTAATATATGTTAATACTTCAGTATGGAAAGAACCATGCACAACCTCTGACCGTCTGTTTTTCTACTATCAGGAATTTAAAACATAGTTAACCACGTGTATTTTACTTTTCCTATGAATCTATAGCCTTGGTGTAGGATTTTTTTAAGTTGAATTTTATAAGTATTTACTAAATATTCTATGCTATCACATATATGAACATTCTCATACTCATCTTCTTTATACAAACCTCCCTTCTGATTGTAGTTCTAACTGGAAAATTGGGTGGAGAGATGTTGGTAAGCCAGGGATAATTCTTTTTCCAAACTCTTCTTGAATCAAAATGCAAAATTGTAGATGTGAAATTTTTATAAAGCCAACTATGTCTGTGCAATTCTTCACAACTCAGCATGCCAGCACTACTTCACTACCAAAAACTATCTTTGAATTCAATATCTGGTGCTGTATTTTGCTAATATTCAAATTTAAAAATAAATGTTTTAAAACCATTTTTTTCATAGAGCTTCTTAGGCTATTTTTTTTCAATAATAGCATTTGAAACTTATACTTACCTAAAACAAAATTTATTTTTGAACCTATTTGCCAATGATAATGAGGGAATGCCTCTGGTTTTTTTTCCAATTCTGAATGAGAACCACCTGATACCCAGCATCAACAAAGTATACACCAAATACCCAGGGTTAAGCTTTAAAAAAAAAAACAGAAGTCATATCTACCAAACAACCTTTTGATTATGGAAGAGCAGCTAATCCAACTTCTCACCCAAAAGATAATTGATAGAGATTGAATTAGAAAGTAAGAGTTGTGGATTTGCACACATATTTTCCCAATAGATTTGTGTGCAGAAGCTGAAAGGGGAGATTTGGGTTGCTCTGTCCTAATGTCTATTTCTGAGGAAAAGATCTGATGGCTGATATACCTTACAGGTTTGGATTTCTTCTGGCTTGGCTTGACACTGATTTAACTTTTCCCTTCAGTACTACTATTAAGATGAAAATGTTGGTGCTTGGAGTCTGTTTAATACTTTCATTAATGAATTTCAAAATCAATCGATTTAGCCTGGTTTCACTTTTGTATTATACACACTCACTACTTCAGTCTGCCTTGGGGTCAAATGTTGGAAGAGATGGGGTAGGGAATGATTTCTGTGTGTATGAAAAAGCATTATGGATTTGTACATTTTTATACTCTTCTGTAATATTTTTGAAATATTTTTGTTCTGCAGAAAAAAAGTGATGAAGCAATCAAAAGACCAATATATACAATATCAATGCTTTTAGGGGCGGGTCATGAGACCTTCATTGGCCAATAGGTTAATTTAGTACAGCAATAAGCCAATTATGTTGTTTTGTTTTGTTTTCTGATTTTATTCCTCTTTTCCCCGAAAATGCTGTACTAGTTGAATGGAACTGCCAGTTTCTTTAATATAAGTGAGAACTGGATGGGGGACATAAACAGAAATGTTAAGTTGTATTTGTGTTTACCTAAATGAGCAGTCAAAGGCAAGTGCAATCAGCCAGAAATATGGAAAAATGTTGATCTAGAGGCATACTTGCATTTTATGTTTCTTGATGTATAATCATATTGCCAAAGACAAACTCTTATTATCAGTTATTATTGTAAATAACACTCTCCCAAAACCTTCCATAAAGTTCTGTGATGTATTGTCTTCCAGTTGCAATAAAAATTACCGAGTTGCATCAGTTGAATAACTGCAGTTATCAGTGTTGGCTGTTATTTATTTAAAACTGTACAATGCAATACTACTGAAGCAAGTATTTTGCTGTGAGTTAAAAAAAAATAACACCAATTGTAAAGTTGCACTTTCATAAGAAGCTGTCTTCTTTCAGGTAAGACTTCCTCCAGCTTTTTTGGGAGGTGGGGGCACCATTCTTTACTCTGATGGCAGTGGCTCTTATCAAATTAACCTTTTAATTAAAGATTTCAAAGACAGAAGTAGGAATGTTTAGTGTATAAAAAGCATACTATACCCTGATCTATCTTCTTTCTCAAATTCAACACATTTGCAATCCTGCTACGTATTGTGCTGAGTCTAATAAGTTACTGAAGTCATGGTTGGTAGATATGAACAATATTTGATGCCTTTTAAAAATATAAATGATGCTGCACCTTAAATGGCTAGATGGCCTAGACCAGGGGTCCCAACCCCTGGTCCGTGGACCACCACCAGTCCCATGGCATGTCAGAAACTGGGCCGTGCAAATAAAAGCCCATCCATGAGAAGCAGGCAGCACATGAAACCACAGCCAAGGCCTCCAGTCCACGCAAAAACCTCTCTCCATGGAACCAGTCCCTGGTCCCCAAAAGATTGGGGGTCGCTGATCTTTAAACAGATCTTTTTAACATTTATGTTTTAATGCTTTTCTAATCCAGGTGAAATGTCAATATGTTGCTAGTCCATGTATGATATGCCATATGCTAAATAAATAATCCTGGTGAAGCCATACCATTGTCCTGCCTGTGACATCAGGTAAATATGTCTATGCCAATACCGTAATCACCTTTTTAACATTAATTCTGGAATATACACAATTACCTCATCAATAAAACAGTGGTTTCCTTTAACAGAATCAGTTAAATGGCTAACAAAAGGCAGAGTTTAGTGATTTGGCTTCTTACATGAATTACGAATCATTATTTAATTTTTACTCTACCTTTTTAAATACAACTCAAGGCAGCCAATGTGCAAATACTTCTGCCTCCCATGTTCCTCACAACTCTGGTGGGTTGGACTGAGAAAGAATTGCTGATCCAAATTCACCCAATTAGTCTGGGTGATAAAGTCAGGTGGGTCTCCAACAGAAAAGGTCATCAAGCCTGCAGGTTGCCTCAACAACATACTGTACCGGAAGGTCTCCAACCTTGGCAACTTTAAGACTTGTGGACTTCAACTCCCAGAATTCTGGGAATTGAAGTTCACAAATCTTAAAGTTGCTAAGGTTGGAGACCCCTGCTGTCCTGTGCTAAGAATGCTGTGGTTTCATATTGTATAAGACATAATTTTAAAAGGATTTTATGCTTTAAAAAAAAGGAAAAACCTCATAAAATAAAAATACTAAAGAAAAAACTATCCCTCCTCATGTTGTACAATTAGATTCCTGGCAATTAACTCTATTTATTCAAAAAGAAAACTAAGCAAAGCTGTGGACTTCACATTTCTATATATTCCTCCAAAAAGGAATCTGAAGGAGAAGGGTGGTTAAGAAATAGGAAATATATAAAAAGAAGTTGTTCACATATAGAAATATGTGAATTCTTCTGAGATTGCACATTTGATAGAGATGGATGTCTTGTTAAAATCAAATCATGATCACACAAGCATACACCATGCCAATACTGACGTATGCCAAGACTTGACCTCTGTTCTCCTGGCAATATCAGCTGAAGCCAGTTCAAACATGGACCTAATCCCTAGCCCTAACGGAGATCCAAGGGAACCCATTGGTGCTGACATCAAAGTTGCTTCAGATCCAGGAGAACAACACCCATGCTCTTCCCAGCTACTTTCCAGTATAGTCACCTGCCAAGATGACAAAGCAATTTCAGTGCTAAATTCCAGCTGAAAGTCTAATTGAAATAGGTCACAACTAGTTTTTCATACATAGCAATAGCAATAGCACTTAGGTTTATATACAGCTTCATAGCGCTTTACATTCCTCTCTAAATAGTTTACAGAGTCAGCATATTGCCCTTAACAATCAGAGACCTCATTTTACCAAACTTGGAAGGATGGGCTGGTCAATCTTGAACCAGTCAGGATCAAACCCCTGGTAGTGGGCAGAGTTAGCCTGCAATACTGTATTATAACCAGAGTGCCACCAGAACGGTATGAATTTGGGTTGTATAAGATCAGGAGAACATTTCATATGTATCTCCAGTTAAAAGTCTGTGGGATGTATGTAGCCTACATACCTGGGATGGCGAACCTATGGCACGCATGCCACAAGTGGCACACAGAGCCATTTGTCAGGGCACGCAAGGTTTGCCCTATCAGCTGGCCAGCGCGTATGCGCGCGCTGGCAAGCTGAGTTCAGCCTTTTTTAAAGCCATTTTTTGCCTTCCCCAGGCTCCAGAGGCTTTATAGGAGCCTTGGGAGGGCAAAAGCAGCCTCCCCCAATCCCCCAGAGACCCTCCAGAGGCTTCAGGGAAGCCTCCTGAGGGTTCCTGAATGCTCCGGAGGGCTAAAATCGCCCCTACAAGCAACCTGGAAGTTACTTCCGGTTTGCTCATAGGGTCATTTTTTGCCCTCCAGAGGGCCGGGGGGGGGGGGGCTTTTTTCCCCCCGAGCCTCTGGAGTTTGAGGAGGGCGAAAACATGCAAAAAATGAGGGGAGCGCCTGTCAGGTACGCATGTGCGCTGGGAGTGTCATGCATTGCATTATGGGTGTGGTACGCCTGCGCACAACCCCCCTGTGCTCCCCCTGCTTATGGCACACGAGCCAAAAAAGGTTCGCCATTGCTGCTACATACCATAGTGGGATTGCCATGCTTTCGAACACCATTAGATGGCAGCAAAGACAAAATAAAATTGACTCCTTGTTGCAATCTGGATTTTTGTAGATGAGAAAGGATAGTCTTGTCATGTGCATAGCTACCGAGAGGAACCTTTCTTAAAGTGACCAGATGAGTTTATTGTTATAGTCAGAAGTGCCAATTGCAGCTTCTCACATACCTAATCACTAAATGACTAGGTCATCTTTCAATACATCACATTGATTGTTCTCAGAACCATGCAGGCCAAGATGACCTGCCTTTTATATAATCAGTTCTTTCTATTTTCCATTTGAAGGCAGAATGTCCTGTTCTAGTGAGTTGTCAATCTCTATGCAGGAGAATGTGGATCACGTTCCATCTTGTTACCACTGTCCCAGGAGCATTGGGGATAACAAATTGTTTATTCAGTCTTCTGACGAGTAATCTCTAGCTTGTAGAACAAGTGTCACTAGGAGATTTGCCAGCCCATATATTCCACGGAATCCCCATAGGCTTTCATTAGTTTCTTCTTGCTTTATTTATCTATCCACATGCTCACTCTTATATACATCCAGCCTTCAAGAATGTAGACAGTAACGTATGTAAATCTAAGTAGTTCATCTAGTCTGTTGCTCATAATATTGAAAATGGTAATAATTATGAAAATTTTATCCCCAATTTTATTTTCTAGATTGACTCCAGCAAGCAGGCTAGAAAATGAGAAGGGCGAAATAAAAAGATCTTAAATATTAATTTTCTCCTACATGATGCCCTCAAGATGTTTCTCCAGCTTTTTTTTTAATGGACATCATTCTTTTCTCGGATGTGTTGGAAATAAATCCTTACAAAAATTTGGATTGGTAAGAAAAGAATTTTATTAACAAAAATAAAAGAAAACAAAAAAGGAGTTTGCAAAGTGCAGTGAGCTTGAGCAAGACTTCAACACAAGTTCTAGGCCCAAGAACACATCCCAGAATTCAAAGTAAGAGTTTTTATATCCAGTCCCTAATGTGATGCCCTTTTCCCTCCCCTTTGGTCCCATTGGATAGGTCCTCAGGGTTACAACTAATCCGAGGCGCCTATTAGAATACATTAACCCTCTCCCTGCCCTTCCTGCCCACATGCTGTTACAGTTTTAATCCCCAGCTAATCCCAAATACTTTTGAAGAGTTGTAGTTTTTATGAAATTGACTTAATTAGAGAATTACAGGAAGTGGGTAGACTCTCAATGGAAGGATTTAAAGACAAACATTACTTAGAATGAATGATAGGTAAGGAGGAAGAGCAAATTTAATTGACAATTGGGATTTTTAGTAAAAGGTGAAAGGAGGGAGAGAGTTAGGGATACTGATACTAGAATAGGTCAGGGTATAGATATACACTCTTTAATTTTGCCTCTGGCTATAAGATATTAGTGCAGCAGGCTGATCCACTATTCATCAGTTGAACACCGGGTATTTCAATCTACTGAATTGTTGTTGTTGTTGTTGTTTTCCAAATAATTCTCACCTGAAAATGAAAAGGCAAAGGTTTGCGTGCTTTGCCCAGACAGGGGAAAAACTTCAACTAAACTGAAAGTGCCGTTTCAGGAGAACACCCTAGTATGGCACATGGCCAGCTAAAGGAACAAGAATTGGCAGGAGGTCAAGAGAAGGCCTAGGCCAGTGAACCCGAGATGTGACCACTCACCTCACTGCAGGGGTGGGTTTCAGCAATCAGTACTGCCAGTTTGCTCATGGGCACACCACGCACACATGCACAGTGCAATAAAAATTGTTCTGCACATGCATAGAAGCAAAAACAAGATGGACAAGAAAACAAGAGAATTGGTTCAGGGGCATGGTAGGCCTGGGTTGCTGCCAGTTCCAGCGACCCAGGCCACCAAACCACTAGCGGTTCAGCCAAACCGGTCCAAACTGGTAGAAACCCACCACTGCCTCACTGCAACTGTTTCAGCATGACTGTATGAATTCAGTTTTCTAACATCCCACATGATAAAACTCCCTGTATGATTACAAATATGCCATGTTTCAGACTGGGAGATAAATGTCTTTTTTTCTTGGTGTTTCATTACTCGGCAGATTTCTGAAGAGAACTTTTACAAGAGAAATGAATTTCAAATATGGGACGGGCAGAGGTCACTTCTCAGGTCCCCAAATACTCACAATTCAGCATTACCAGAGTGTTGATAGAAAAGTGACCCAGAGGATGTGTTCTATCAAAAGGGCCTGAGCAAATTATTGTGACTTGATGACATCTGAAAAGTCACAACTCAGTGGGATGCCAAACGCATCCAATGAAATGTGAAAATTAGCACTCTCTCTGAAATCAGAGCTTTGAAGAATGAAAGCAGGCTTAACGTTCTAAAAATGAAAGTGCTGGTGTCAGAAAACAGATCTTGCTTGTGCTTATTAAAATGCAAACAACAAATCAAGACATGAGCTGTTTTTTTCACAGAATTTCCAAATTCATCACTCAAGTCTTTTACTTTGGTCACCTTTTTTTTGAATATTTTTTCCTTTGGAATGTGTCAGATTTGCAACATTCAGAATGTATTTTCAAAAATGCAACTATATACTGTAAATACGTAGGCTATACATATCTTATGGCATATATATGTATGTATGTATGTATGTATGTATGTATGTATGTATGTATGTATAGTCGTCATCCTCAGGCTGGTGTCTTCGGCCTCGTGCCTGTGCACGAGGCTTTGCCCACAAAGGCACAAGGCCGAAGACACCAGCCTGAGGATGACAAGTGGGATCTTGTCGAAACATTGCCAAGATACTCCCAATCTTACACGAGAAAAGACCCAAATACACCAAAACCTCTGTGTGTGGTGTGTGTGTGTGTATGTATTACATATACATACATACACATACACATACACATACACAACACACACACCACACACACACACACACACACACACACACATATATATATATATATATATATATCATAGCAATAGCAGTAGACTTATATACCGCTTCATAGGCCTTTCAGGCCTCTCTAAGCAGTTTACAGAGAGTCAGCATATTGCCCCCAACAATCTGGGTCCTCATTTTACCCACCTCGGAAGGATGGAAGGCTGAGTCAACCCTGAGCCGGTGAGATTTGAACCGCTGACCTGCTGATCTAGCAGTAGCCTGCAGTGCTGCATTTAACCACTGCGCCACCTTGGCTCTGTCTGTGTATGTATATATATATATATATATATTATAAATATATATATATATCTATATATATATATATATAGATAATATATATATATATACATACATACATACACCACAACATACATACATACATACATACAAATGTATTCATTCTCTTCTGAAGAATGTTCAGTCAGAAAACATGATGAAAATTATTTGATTTCACAACATATAGGCAGATTTAACCATAGTTTCAATTGGGAAAATGTGACAATCCTAGACCAGGCCAAGTCCAAAACTGCCAGAGAATTTCTATAAATCTGGAACTCTGACAAATCAGCCATCAAAAGACACATTAATGTCTAATTAATAACATCTATAGATTATGCAAAAGAGACAATCAACCAGCCCAAAAGAGAAAAGACTCCAGCACTTCTCCACCAGCAATCAGCACCCAGATCAGCATAGATTAACTGAAGTTAATTCCAAGGTTAACTTCAGAGCAACAATCAAGTAAGCAATACCCCAATCAAGAAATGGCCAAAGAACCAAGAGTAAACAGCCCAACCAAACAATCTCTAAAACCAATCCCACCAACACTGACAGGCAAGCTATCAGAATATAAGCTCCTTACTAGCACTGATGTTATCTAATTAGGGTAATGAAACGTCTGCAAGAAAACAAGCAAGCTCAGAGAGCACGAAGGACCCCTCATTTCAACCCTGAGCTACAAATATTCTCCTTTATTGGTTTACAAAATTACATCATCATGCTGGAGAATTTTTTCAACATTATGGTCATAGCAATACTTTGGGGGTCATCAAATCTATGTGTTTTAAATAAATTATAATATACCATATTTTTATATGTGGTCATATTTGGGGAATTTTGCTTCAGCTGCTTATTAGATGGTTCTCATCTTCCTCTTTGCATAATCTATGTTTTCTGCTGTTTCAACTTTTTTTTTAATCTTTGTTTTCATGGCATTTTTTGCTACAACTTGTTCCTGTGCTGCAAATATTAATCCTTGAAGGATATAACCTGAATTCATTTCCAAGTTTTGTTACTGTTCACTTTGTGTTTGTGTTTCACATATTGACCATGAAATATTGATTTATCTTTCCAATGTTTCATTTTCTGTTACTGTGTAACTGTTCAATTTTGTACCCTATATTTGATTCTGCCACATTTAAAATATTTCTTTTAGGTAGTTATTAATATCTTCTTTGCTTACTTGTATATAATCATTTAGAACTCTGCTTTCATCCTCTACACTCTGCTTCATTTGCAACAACCAGGATCATTTATTTTCTTTGCAAATACAAACAATCTACTGTATATTGTTTGGGGGAATGTAGTGCATAACATTTGACCACTATAAGCTTTTTCACTTTCTATCTAGTCAATAATACCTGCTGTATAATATTACAGGGACCAAGTATTAATGGTTTCGATTGTAATTCTATTTCATGATAAACATTCACTTGTATCCTGCCTTATGAAGGTTTAAAAGACAGCAGAAGAAGTGGAGATATTTACCCCCAAAAAATCATTTTATGACAAGTTGCTCTTGAAAAGCCCTAGTGGAGAGATTGTTTGCTTTATAGTATCATACGATAAGTACATAATATTTAGAACAGGCTACATTTCTCATGCTTGGGAAGATGGGATCAATACACCAACAATTAGATAAACTTTGAGGAATAAAGCGGCTAAGAATAAAAATTAAATTAAAAGTGGGATTTCATTGTATATATATATACACAAATTAAATTAAATTTAAGCAAATGCATTTTTCTCCTTCCTTAATCTATTATTATTCCATTATATTAGGGACAGGAAAATCTGCCACTTAGCATTTGTAACAGATTTCCAAACTGTTATGGATAACATTCATCGAAAGAGAATTCCAGTGTTTAGAAATTATCTTGTGCAAGATATTTATGTTTTAAGGTTTTAGCACAATGCCTGGGAACCTGGGTCGGTCCCATAACCAGAGGTTTTATCTTCCAGGCTTTCGGAATCATGCTGGAGCCCATCTTCAGGGAGCAAAGTCAGTGGTGGGTTTCATTTTATTTTACTATCGGTTCGCTCATACACGCACACATGCTTGTGTGACACTTCTGCACATGCGCAGAAGCATCCAGTTGGGTGGGTGGAACCTCCCACCACTGCCACTACTGGCTCGCCCAATCTGGGTGAACTGGCAGAAACCCACCTCTGAGCAGAGTGTGTGCTGTTCTGTGTGGTTCTGTTCAGCCATTAACACACCCCAATCAACATCCAAAAAGCCACATACAATGGGCGCTATAAATACCACACACAGAACAGCACACACTCTGCTAGAAAAAAGTTCCCTGAAGATGGGCTCCAGCAAGAGTTCGAAAGCTCAGAAGACAAAACCTCTGGTCCTGGTGACCGACGCAGATTGAATCCTGCAACATTATCCTGGGACATGTATATTCACCTTCATCTGCTTAAGGTTTTTGCTGATCTTTATGAATGTTCAAGATAATGATGTAATTTAGTGTTTCAATATCTTAAGAAATTCATGATTTCATGAACAAGTATATTGAGGAAATGTGTATGCAAACACATCACTTTACTAATTATCTTAAGGTTTCCTTCTTATTGCTTTGGATGGAAACCAAGTCACAATATAAAAATGATTTCTTCATAGTAAAATCATGATAACATATGAATAGTCTGTAGTTATATAGTTGTACTAACTATAATTTGATTGGGAGCCTCCCAGAACTGGTTGATAGTTGGGCAGCTATATAAACATTTTAAATAAATACAATAAAATACATAATGGTGCAAAATATACATTTTTTCTTTACAGTTTTAAGAAACATGCAAATAATAAAGAAGCTTTAGATCAGCATAAATGTTTATTATTTTTCTTCAGTAAATCAAGACTCATTTTATTTTCTAATATCGGCATTTTCTATTACTTAATTTGAGAAAGAAAAACTGTTTTAAGCAAAACTGTATTTGTCAAATCAAGTGTTAATCTTTAGGCATTTAGCCTTCCTTCAGAAATAAGGAACCTTGAGCTGTTGACAGGTATTTCAGAGTAACCGAGAAATTAACAATAACAGTGTCCATTTATCAGTCACCTTTGGAAAGGCATTTTCAATAACACATTGCTTTACTCTTGGACAAAATCCAAGTTGCTTTGTGTTTGATTCATTAAGTGGTGACAGGCTATCTCAAGCCATGTGCTAGTGAATTAGCATCAAGGTTAGTTTGATTCCTGTGTGATGTTTCTTTACAGTTCCATGGATTTATTCAACCAGGTATTCTATGCTTCTGAACTCTGATTTCACAAGATAATTCATCCGGTTTCGAGAACTAACGGGTGCACTGCATTATTTTCCTGGCCTCCTGATAAATAGACATATTAATAAACAATCACAAAAATGTATTTAATTTTATTTATAAGTTGTCCCACTTGTCAAGCCCTACCTTTGCCAGCAAATCATATAGACACATGACTGTCTGCTGATAGAGCACTTCTGCCTGACTCTCATATTGGCTGGCTTCTGACTCTCTTCACTCCAAATCTGCTCTGGAGGATTCAGGGGATCCTGAAGAATAATTCTGAGAATCTCCATAGATATCCAGGGACAAATGGTGGTAGGACACAGAGGATGTTCAAGAGAAGGGAATACAGAGAATTAGAATTCTGTTTTTGTAAAAAAGAAAGAGAGAGAAAAGGAAGTACAAGAATATTTACTGTAAAATTGCTAAAATTAAAACACCACAAAAATATTAGTATGCTAAAATATAATCTGGTAATAAATCAACAGTTGAAAAACATCTTACACAGGACATTCTGTGCCCAATCTGGTCCTTCAAGTCCCCCCCACTAGTGTTTTTCCGAAAATGTGACCTACCACAAAAGTCCTAGCTTGACTTCCTGGGGGCGTGGGGACTTCCTGGGGGCGTGGCCTGTTGCCGAGGAGGGCTCCACCGAGCTCCTCAGAGATCTGGTCTGTATATCTAAATAAGATCATAGATAGCACCCCTTTTTGGCTAAGAAAGGGGCAGGGAGTAGCTCTGTAGGCTAGGGTCTATTCGTAAGCCACAGCCTTTTCTTTTTTTTGGCTGTGGACAGAGATTAGATCCAGCCGGAGCGGAGCTTTTATCTCCAGACAGTTCTTCTCAGCTGCCTTTTTTTTTTGGCAGCCCCAGACAGGCTAGCCCCCCCCAGGACAAAACAAAGTTTTTTTCAAGCTAGAATTGATACGGGCGGGTCCCACCCCTGTGAGATTTATGTTTTTATTACTATCTTAAATACCAGCACCATTTGTCTTAGAGACTTCTTTGTCTAAATGGATTTCAAAATGGCGATTTCTCTCCGTGGATGATTGATAGTGGATATACTTAGCCGGTTTTACCTTCCTGCAGACCGCTCCTTAACAAAATAAACTCTTCTTCTTTGGAAACAGAGGGGAGCAAAGCGCTGCTTACTTGTGTATTTATTATGGCACCCAGGTCAAAGAAGCGCCTTGCTACAAATGTGTCTAAAGAATTTAAAGAATTTTTACTGGAACCACAGCCTTTGTCTCCTATGCCTTCTACTGGAGAACTTTTAACACAGGAATATTTCTTTAAAATGTTTAATGATTTTAAACAAGAAATTAAGGAATTTGTATGGAACTATATGATGATTTAAAGTCTAAAGTTAATCAAATGAAGGCGAACACGTTTGCAGCCGTGTCTGCCCTGTCAGATTATTCTGCTGAAATAGAGAACAAATTGGAAAGTTTGGAGAAGGCTAATTTTAATTTGACTACCAATATTCAAATTTTACAACAAAAATTAGAGACACTGAACAACAGCTTATATGATAAATTTTAATAGGAAGGCATTTGCAATAAGAGTCAGAGGATTCCGTGAAAAGGAGCAAGAGAATCTGAAACAGACCTTTGCTGAAGCCTTCAGCCATGCGGTGGGAAGCCCGGGACTTAATTTTGATTGGCAGATTCGGAAAATCTATCGCCAGAACTCATTGATAGCGGAACAGCGACAGCTCCCGAGGGACATAATTATACATTTCTCTACAAAAGAATCTAGAAACGCGATTGTGCAAAAGTTTCATAACAACAGTCTCCGAGTTGATGACCAGGACCTGATTGTCTTCAAAGATATACCTTTCCAGATGTTGAAAGCAAGAAGGGACTACACCTTTTTAACTAAAGAGCTTAGGAGTCAACAGATTCGATACAGATGGGAGGCCCCTGCCGGCATCACGGTTACATTTGAGAATCAAAGATTTGTCTTAACTCTGTTTCGGAGGCTCAAGATTTCTACTGTAGGACTTTGAAGGCGGGACTTCCTGACTCACTTGGAAGAGAGGAGAGACAAGCGGAAGAGAAGGCAAGCGGCAGGCCATGTGGCTGCAAGATGGAGGGGGTAGCCTTTCCTCCCTCGGAGAAGCAGAAAAACGGAGATCGAGAATTTAGACATTTCAAAATATTCGCCAAAGTTAAGGACTGAATGGGGGTTTGAGACCTCTCTCCGGTAGAAAAGCGGACTAATTCTTATCAGAAGGGAAAGCTGGGTGAAACTACTTTGAGCTAGATTTTAAATTAACGTTAGCATAAATTTGATAGTGGTAAACATTAGACAAGCAAGGGATGAGGGTAAAATATATGTGGAATGATTTACGTTGTTTAAAGCTTATTAGAACAGAAAGCCGGTTGGGATTATCTTAAGATAGGTGTAAAAAGAATGCGGAATGATTTATGTTGTTTAAACTTTGTTAGAAGGGACTATTTTAAAACAGAAGGTTAACTGACTCTTGCTGAAAGTATTATTTGAATATGTGGAATGATCCATGCTATTTAACTTTTATTAGAAGGGAAAGTTGGTTGAAATTGCTTTGAGTTAGATTTTAAACAAATGTTAGCATAAATTTGATAGTGGTAAATATCAGAAAAGTAAGGGATGAGGGTAAAATGCATGTGGAATGAACTACGTTATTTAAATCGTATTAGAAGAGAAAGTCGGTTGGAATTATCTTAAGATAGAAGTTGATTTCTGTGTAAAGTAATATTTGATCTACGCTGCTTAACTTTACTAAGAAGGGGAAGCTTGGCTAGATTATTTTGAATTACTGTTTGAAAAGGAGGTTAAGAAAGATCATTTACGCTGTTTAAATTTTACTAGAAGGGAAAGCTTGATTACTCTTCTGCAAAGTAATTTGAATATGTGGCATGAACCACGTTGCGTAAATTTTATCGGAAGGGATCATAAGGTTTAGGAAGAGGAACGGGAGAGTCTACAGAAGGTTGGGGTAAATAGCAAAGAAGTAAGAGACGAGAATAAAATATAGATAGAATGATTTATACTATTTAAGCATAGATAAAGATGGGGGGCTGAGATCAACACAAAGAGTGGTTTCTTTTTTTTTTTTCTTTTTTTCTTTCTCTTTTCTTTTCTCTCTTCTTTTTTTCTGTTTTTCTTTCTTTTGACATATTACTTTTATTTTTTAATCCATATGTATACAAGATATTTTAGACAGAAGGTAGTGCCAGGTGTGGGCCCTGGGAAGTCGGGAGGATTAGGGATGGGGATTTGTGGGGGTGGGTGGGGGGTGTTAACATAGTCTTAATAAGAACAAGAATGTATTTATATACGGTGGTTCTTTTTTTTCTTTTTTTTTTTTCCTTGGTTCATTTTACTTTTATCAGATCAAACAACACTCGAATAAAGGCATACACCAAGGAGGGAGGTAGAGGGAAAGAAGAGGGAGGAGTAAGGAAGGAGTAAGGGGAATGTAAGGAGGGTGTGTGGGGAGTAAGGGGAGAAGGAAGGCTTGAGGGGAAAGGGAAGTAGGAGGGGAGTGTTAGAGGGAGAAAGGAAAGTTGGAGGGGATAGATGGGGTGTATGGAGGATGGAAGGGTTAGGTGGGGTTGTGAATGATGAGTTGTGTTTCCTTTTTTTGTTCGTTTTATCTCCTTTTTTTTTTCTTTTCTTATAGTAAATACCCTGTATATAAGTGATTGCAAATGGAATGTGAAAAATGAATAAAATTATTTTAAACAAAAGTAAGTCCTAGCTTGATTTTAACATGTATGCCCAATAAAAGCCCTACCCTCAAAATAAGCCCTAATTAAGACTCCTTCCCATCCCAGGGTGCACGGGTAAAAATTAAGCTAGGGTGGGATGGGATGGTGGATCTGTCCTACTACTTGCTTTCAGACAGTTGCAGACAGGCCTCACACACCCCAGCACCTGCCTTGTCAGCCCATTTCTTCTGCAGCCAGCAAGACTGGCAATGCTTTCCTGAAGGATCAATCCGGAGTTCTGTTATCAGCTGCAGAGGCCTTCAGGAAAGGCTTGCAAGCCACAGAAGAAGTTCCTGAAGGCCTCTGACAGCAAAAAGGAGGCTGGGGTGGTCCTTGCAAGTGAGATGAGTCAGTGGACAACAACAACAACCCCCTGGAAAATAAGACCTTTTTGGTGGCAAAAAATATAAGTCAGGGTCTTATTTTCAGGAAAACACAAGTATATATAGTGGAGCTATGGTGGCATAGTGGTTAGATTGCAGTATTGCAGGCTAATTCTGCTGACTGCCAGCAGTTCGATACTCACCGGCTCAAGGTTGATTCAGCCTTCCGTCCTTTCGAGGTCAGTAAAATGAGGACCCAGATTGTTGAGGGCCATATGTTGATTCTGTAAACTTTTTATAGAGGGCTGCAAAGCACTGTGAAGTATATGTACACTGTGTGTATGTAAGTCTAATTGCTACTGTTATAACTGATTAAAAGAATAAGAATGATAAAAAGTTTGATGTAATATAAATTTTAAGTCTATTAGTCATTCAGACCATTGCAGCCCAGATCTGGCATGTGGGGGGTAGGGAGCAGTTCCAAATTTAACATTTGGCATCAAAGGACCCTGGGAATTACTTTAGCATGAATGTGGATACTCCTGTAACTAAACTACAGTCCAGTAACTAAATAAAATACCGTACAGTAATTTGTTTTGCCTTGGAACATGTTCAGGATTTTGAGAATAAGTTATGAGTACCATCACAAGACAGCTGTGGCAGTAGTTCATTTAAAGAAACAACAACAATGAAAAAG
Organism: Thamnophis elegans; assembly: GCF_009769535.1. Classification (NCBI taxonomy): domain Eukaryota; kingdom Metazoa; phylum Chordata; class Lepidosauria; order Squamata; family Natricidae; genus Thamnophis; species Thamnophis elegans. Next base: position 139,109,474 of record NC_045541.1, on the reverse strand, counting down.
TGGATGAGTAGAGAAACTGGCAATCACCAAGGAAAGTATTGGTGCGTACATTAATTCCAGGTTGTCTATCCATGAGTTAGGCTGTTAATTTTGGAGGTGAGAAACCAAAAGAAATTTGATTAGCTACAAATCTGTAAGGTGGCATATCCATCTCTCCTGTTTGGGAACTCTATTATTCACATATGATGGCAATCTGGCCTCACATTCCCAGAAGGAAAGATAGAATGGATAATAGTAGGAAAAAGTAGAAAAAGAATTTAATGTAGAAGAGTTTTACTGATGTAATTGCCTATTGGCTTTATTTATTTATCTAATATGTGCCACCTATTTTGTCCAGAGACAATTCTGGGCAGCTTACGAACTTTAAAACTACTACACATTAAAATAATAAAGGAAAATATAATCATAGTAATAAATACGTGGGGAGAAGGAGAACACGAACTGCACGGGAATAGCCACTCCCAATTTACACCTCTGTTAGTAAATATATAATTAAAACATGGTGCCAAAAATGGCTCCATAATAACATGATTCTGGGATGTTTGCACAGCCACACTGTTTGGGAAACAAGAGCCATGACCGAAATTGCAATCTATGGATTGTGCTTTGCTGCTACTTTGAAACAGAAATCCCCAACCCTCCTCCCAAAAAATATTGTCTGCCAGAGCAATATTATCAAATTCTAAAAACACAGTGTGTTTTTACTGCATATGCAAATAATTTTCAAACATGCAAATTAGCTAATTATATCATTTACATAAAACACCCCAAATAATCACTGCAACTTGGCAGCTATGAATTAAGTGAAGCTGGCTCCCTCTCTTCCCCCAGCTGTTATTTTTCGTCTCCAGCTCGCCTGCATTCCTTTCATTGCAAACACATGACATATACACACAACACTGTATCTTTGCAGTCGGCTGAGTCCTTTACCAGAAACTCCTTTTTGGGAAAAGAAATAAATGTTTAGCTCCAAAGTTGAAAGTAATGCCTTGCTTCTGTTTGAGGACAGATGTAACCTTCCCTTTTTTCTCTTCTTCCACACCCCATCCTCCCCGCTTCCCAGCCTCTTGTTTTGTTGATCAGAGTGAGTAGCTGCCAAGATCAAAGGGGCATAAGCACCTCTGCTAAGGTGGCAGGATGCAGAAGGGGCTGCTGATAACCCAGTTGTTTAAATAATTGCCCAAGATTTTTTGGGGCAACATGATTAATGATTGGGGAAAGATGATGACCTGATAGCAGAGTGGAGCATGGTATGATTGATGCAGAAAGCTGCATGAGGCCAAGCTTATCCACTGTGCATGGCAAATCATAATTATTGGTTAAAGGATCTTTATTCTTCATACTTACTAGGAGAAGCTGAATGACAAAATATGTTCTGGGCAATGAAGCTTTCCATGCCGCATCTCAAGCCTCAAGTTCTTGCTTTGTAGGGAAAAAAAACTATTAAGACAAAAGAAATAGGACTGCTACCAACATCACTGAACTTTCTTTTAATGGTTGATGTTTTATTTAATATTTATGATACTTTATGTATTTTGGGGGGTGATAGAGAAGAGAAATTGGGCCAAATGACATTCTTCCCTGATTTAACTTCCTTGAGGGTTAACAAAACTTTTTCCCAGTGGGCACATTTGAAATTTTGCAAGCGTCTTGTGGGCACTCTGACTGCTATGGGTCTTGCCTGTTCACAAAATGGCTGCCTTAGTGGTACCCATAAATATAAATCAATCAATCAGTTAATCAATCAAGTGACACATGTTGCCTGGGAAGCAGCCAGAGAGAGAATTACAGGCACCCTGGATTGGTCTAGAAGTCATCAGTTTGAACCTGGATTAAATATAATCACCAAGGAGCCATAAATTAGATTCTGCAGGCCTAAAGGAAAGCAATCTACTTAGGACAAGAAGTTGCAACATCAGCTTGACTTGAAACTTTTAAACAAATGTAAGGGCTAAATCAGCAGGTACATATCTATTTACTCTTTACCTGTGAACTTTCATTGAGTATATCTGGAGGTGATGGCTTGGCTATCCCAAAGCTACAGAGAAATTTGGCCAATCTTGAAAGAGGATTTCTGCATTTTATAAGGATGCATCCAAATGGAACATGAAATGTGGAAAACATGAGCCAACCTTAAAAATGTCAATGTAAAGACAGCATACTCTATTAATAAGCTTAGGATCAGCTTATTGGGGCCCTTGAAGTCAGATGACTGCATGATAGGCTGTCAGCTTATGAATCCTTACAAAGGAACAAAGTGACAATTATGCCCATCACTACATATGCCATACTTACATAACCCCAAAAATAAGAGGATCATATTAGAATTAAGCCAGTGAATGTGAATGATTCAGTAGTAGAAAAATATATATAAAATAGCATCGTAAGTTTCAAGAGATATTAAATATAACATCTAGAAATGCATTGTATTATTAATATTTTTGGAATTACTTTACTAATGAGCAATTACTAATACATTTGATAAGTGTTGGGGGGGGAGTAGGAACCTGGAATCAGAAAATACTTAAATTGCATAAATGTAATAATGTAGGATAAAAGTTAACTAAATTTTATGAAGGAAATTCTTTGTCCATTGCTAACACCTTTTTCAGGTGACATAAATACAAACCCTACTCCAGGATGTCTATGGAGATTCTCAGTCATCAAGGTCATGGTTGTCCCAAAGATTCTTTTGTTTTCAAGAGGCAACTAGACCTTCTTGTTTTCTTTGAAGACTTTTCGCTTCTCATCCAAGAATTCTTCTTCAGCTCTGACTGAAGGCTCCACACCGATTTACACCACTCAGATGACCCTAATGACATAGCTAAACCTCCGGGTGACCTTAACAACCCACTAAAAGAATGCAAATAACCAGCTGTCTGCAAGGAGTATAAATCCTTCCATTCCCCACCATCAAGTCAGAACTGAAGACGCTTTTTGGATAAGAAGCAAAACATCTTCAAAGTAAAACCAGAAAGTCCAGTTGCTTCTTGGAGGTGGGGGGGAAGCACCTTGGGACCTACTCCAGGATGTCACTGGGTAGACAATATTGGAATCAAATTGACTAAACAAAGGGGAATGGAAAACAAGGAAGTACAATCCAGTCAGCCAGGATATTTCCAGGGGCAGAATATGGAATAAGTCATGAATCATTACTGAACAATCTATTTGTCAGTTAGTTTGGAAATTTGAACAGAATAGGTGTGACCTAGAGGACACACAATCAGGATCAGTGTAAGGGACAGATTCAATGTACTTAACCAAAATGGAAAGTGATAAACTATTGGAAAAATAAGAGAATAAGAGATATTATGAAAACCAAAATGAGAAAACATTCCCAAGACTTTAAAGGGGAGAAAATCCAATAAGCTTTTAGAACAAGTTATGATGATAGTGAAAGAAAGTTGGATAATGAATGATTTGGGCAACAAAAAAGATACATGATGACTGAATATAGATGCTCAACATCAAGAAAAGAGAGGAAAAGATTCCTCTGTCAACCATGTCAATAAAAAGAGGGCAATACAAGAAAAAGAAAAGCAAAATTTTAAAATCATGGGAAAATTTACAGCCAAGAACAACCCTCAAGTAACCATGGAAAAGCTCTAATACAAGCAAAAGCATTTTCAAAAATATGGAAAGCTATAGAGAAGCCCTGTGTTAATAGGATCACAGCGTGACAGAAAGAACTAGTATTCTGAAGAACTGGCTCTGCTAAAAAGTGAAGAATGAGATGCAACAGACCATCTCTAAATAGGAAAGCATCAGGCTCAGATGAAACACCCGCTGATCTATTTAATCTGCAGAAGTGGCAAAGTGCTAATAGCTCTACGTCAAAAACGAAGAACTAGAATGTACAACCTGGAGATTGGAAAGGATTGTTTTGTGTATATACTTATTCTTGGGAAGGGAGAGATGCAAGTGGTGGTGCAATTTTTCAAATCATTTAACTAATACCTCACACTAGCAAAGACATGTTTGTAGAGAAAATTAGCCAGGCATAGAGAAAGAAATGTCAAATGTGCAGGCAGGTTTCTGAAAAGGTAGAGGGATTCAATTTCAAATAGATAACAAACAGTGAATAATGTGAGAGGAAAAGAATATAAGTTTACCAAGTTTACCTTTGCTTCACTGACTGTCCTTGAAAGATTATTGCCAGGGACAGGTTGAGATGGTGGGCATTTTTCTATCACTGCCAGAAGTCAGATTTGATACAATAGCATCTAAAATATCTTGCTCAGCAGCATTCCTTGGTGTTCTACTAAGAGCAGCTACTGTGAGCTTCAGCTCTGCTCTTCCTTTTTTATTGCCTTTGATAAACAGTGTGTAGATCTACCCCCATTTTGCCAGATTTCATTTTTACTGGCATTTTAATCTCAGCAATATCTGAGCAATTCTGTTTGTGTTCATTGCAGAGTTTATTATTGGATTCATGCCCATCAGCACTTACGATGATGGCTCTTTTGTTCTCCCACAGAAAAAATTGTTTTGTTATTTGACCTAATTTTTTTTAAAAAAAGCAAAATTAGAACTGAGAACATTGACAGTAGAGAAGAAAACATAGAAATATTGTAAAGTGAAAATGAGTGTTCCAGAAGTAAAGCGTAATGTTAGCTGTAGAACATGGGAAAAGGACTAATATGAATTCTTATTATGAATGATTTGTGGCTTAATATTTCTTATTATGAATCATAAGGGGCTACAGAAATCTGAGTTATGTAAAGGCCTTGTAACATATAAAATTTAGAAGAAAATACATTTGGTCACAAGAATGCTATCAGAATATTCTTTCCAGTGAAGGATAGAATCAAGATATAGGAAATATCCTATTTTCCATAATTTTTCTGAAGGACACAATAGCTAAAATGCATTCTTCCCATCACCCAATGTTTCTAGTTCTGTTCCCTTCCCACAGTCTGCTGCGATTTAGCTACTCAAATACAGGTCAAAGTGATTCACACAACTAAATAATGTTTTTAATATATTACTTGCAAATTCATTCTTATCAACAATATGATAGATGTTATTTTAAAGGCAAATATGGATTACTGATACAATTATTAGATCCCCCCCCCAAGAGCATGATAGGTAATTGGGTTTTGAGAATTTTCCTTGTAAATAATTCGTATCTGAAACCAGGTTTGGATTGGACAATCTTTCAAACAGAGGACCTGCTCTGTGAAACATTAGAATTATTATTACAAGAAATTTTTTGCTGTGTTCTTTTCATCCTTGATTTTATCTTATCTTTATCTTATCTTCCTGTCAAGAACAGGAATGAGATAGGAAAACTATTGTTTTGGCCTTGAAACATAGCCAAATTACAACTTTCAACAACTTTGGAGATTGTTAGCTGAAGCTCTTGGGAGCTGTAGCACAGCAACTTCTACGGTCTCCAGATTTTCTCATGCTTATCAACAATGGAGCTGTAACTATTTTCAACCAAAACAGCTACATGGGATGGGAGCTCTGCACAGTAAAACTCCATAGTTGTGCAGAGGCCTGCAATTTTATTAAGAAGGGTGTGATTTCATCCTAAATTTGAACCTTTTTTTGACAATGTTTAAGATCTGAATGAAAAAGAATGGAGGCAGAGTCTCTTCCACAGATTTATTTTTCCTCAAACCCTTGAAGAAAATTTGGCGTCTCCAGGAGGAGTTTCAACGCAGGATCTGCTTTTTGAGTATAAGACAAAGCTGCCATACTTGCCAAAAAAAGGCCTTGACTGCTCATAATATGCTTTAGGGAAAAACAAATCAAAATCCAAAGACTTAATTTTTTTATGACTTTCTACCCTTAAGTACTAGTGGCCCCTGAAGAGAAGTGGGGGGAAATTCCTATCCAAATGCAAGCCTACCTTGGACAGTTGTTTGGCAAAAGAGTGAGGTCTAGTAGGATGGATTTGTTACTATTATTTGTGTTTACTGATATGTGCAGTACTTGTTTTGGTAAACTTGTGCAGCAATTGGTTTTGATGTAATTGGGAATTTGGATTAAATAAATAAATGAAATATATCTGATATAAACAAATTATATGAAATATCCCGTATACAGAGAGAGACAGTATAATAATTGTTTTTTGAAAAATAAAACCCTAGAAGTCATGTTCCTGGTTAGAAGTAGATGGTGTTCTTCTTTGTTTTGCTACTATTTTGCAAAAGCCAGAGGTGGCATTTGCATGAAAACATCACAACACCTGTGACATCACCTGCCTCCCTAGACACAATGGTAAAGCTGTTAATCTAGATTGCACCTTCTAATGTGTTTACTGACTTTTGCTCCAAGAGAGCTTCTCCTCCTGAAAAGATGAACACTATAGCAAAAAAGAACTGGCAAATCAATGTGAGTACTTAGCACATTACCTTTGACACATTCAGCTGAGATGCTTCATGTCAAAGAAAATTACCTGTTGACCCTTGACTGTAGTGTGATTCCTATTCTTACCTGGTAGAATATAAAATATAAAATGGTGTGGAAAATCTTATTTAAACAAAACTAGAGACTCATTTCCTATCAAACTCACATCCTACTTAAAAATAACAACTGGTTTTGGCATTTTCGTTCAAGAGGATTATTTGAGGGGCTGCCACAGAGAAAAGGAGGTCAACCTACTTTCCAAAGTACCAGAAGGCAAAGCAAGAAACAATGGATAGAAACTAATCAAGGAGAAAAACAACCTAGAAGTAAGGATAACTTTCCTAACAGAACAAATAGAATGACTTGCCTTCAGAAGTTGTGGGTGCTCCATTACTGGAGGTTTTAAGAAGAGACTGGACAGTCAATTGTCTGGAATGGTATAAATATCTACCTCAAGAAGAATATGGGTGGTGTTTTCTGTAGCATACTATACAGTACTAAGAAACAGATATATTTTAAAGGTCCAAGCAGATAAAATGTGAGAGGCAATTAATCCCACCTATCAAAGACAGCTTTTAATTTAGCTATTTAGATATGGGCATCATTCAGGATTCTCCTCCAAGATAAACAGTGGGACAGAGGTGTCTGCAGGGAAGAGTTAAAAAGTGATAGTATGACCATGCAATTGAAGTCCCATCTTCTCTTTTTACCTGCATCACACTTGCAACACATGTCAAAAGTGTAGGGCTTCATGAGATGATCACAGCTGCCATTTTGAGTTTTCTGATCTTCCCACTGCTGGTAAAAATAAAGTGCATTTTCACAATACTATATACTAAGCCTCTGATATCTGGTACATTGGAAATCCCCAACTGGCAAGATAATGCCATATATCCCAACATTTGCCAGATGAAATGGTTTGCGATACCATTATAATCATAGAATGTTTGTTCTAGGTATTAAGGCATTCCTTTCTTAGCTGTCAATTAGCTTTCTCGCTATTTTTTTGTGGAAAGAAAAAAGTAGGGAAGCAATGAAAATGCAGTATAATAACTCAAAAATGATGCTCGAACCTTTCTCAGAAAACTTCCATCAACAAACTAAGAAATTGTGCAATAAAAACCTAATTTGGAAATATTCAATAGGTTCATCCATTTTCCTTATAATAAATTTGGCATCAAGAGATGCCCTGGAGCTAAATCCCCAAAATGGTGAGAGAGAAAATGGAAATTGTTGTAAGCAAATATCCCCAAATGTTATTGATTCCTAAAACCAAAGACTTTATTATCCAGCAGAGGTGGCAAGTATAGCTTATGTACAGCTTATTATTCATCACAGAATACTTTAGGGAGTTACATTTCCTAGGATACAGACATGGACAATGAGAAAACTTAACGGCCACAGAAAATGAGCTGAGTGAACTTCTTAACATTTTGCACATGTGCAAATACTGACATGAGCTCTGAGGCAGATGGTTTGATAACTGTGGCCTGAATATTTGAGCAGTCTGCAGAATGTCCATCTTAACGCAGCAACACGAGGTCAACATGACAGGATAAATCATCTGTTGCAAAAGAGATGCCATGATTTAACTTCACTACTTATCTGTCAAGCTACTTTATAACATTTGTTGCTCAGCACAGAGGCACATTATTCTTCCAGCCTGCGTGGCTATTAATAACTAAAGCATTAATATTTTGGAGGTTCATCTCGTAATAGAGGGGGGAAATTATTCTTTAAGTTCTTACATCTAAGACCATCAGTTATCGTGAACAGGTAAAGATAAATGTGATGCATTTTCAGAGATATTTCACTGTCCCTTCCCCTCCCAAGGAATTAAAATACAGGTAGTCCTTAATGGGTTGTTAAGTGAGACATTTGCCCCACTTTACGACCATTCTTGTCTCAGTTCTTTAGTGAATCACTGAAGTTGATAAGTTAGCAACCTGTTGTTACTTGAACCTGCTTCTCCATTGACTTTGGTTTTTGGAAGGTCCAAAAGGGGTCACATGACCTTGGGACGCAGCAACTGTCATAAATATGAACCAGTTATCATCTGAATTTTGATCACATGATGATGGGGATGCTACAAAGGTAATTAGTGTGAAAAACAGTCATAAGTCACTTTTTTTCAGAACCCTTGTAGCTTGTAGTACAGGTTGTAGGTGTGAACCCTAAAGTGGCTATATTGTCATTCAGGAATATATTCAGGTATGGCAACAACTTCCAAGCACTTGCACCCACTCCTCAATGGTTGAATTCTGGTTAAAAAATTTTTGAACTTAAATAGGTCAGGGTTTTTTTTCCCCCTGCTAAGGAAAAAAAAGCAGCCGCCTGAAGATCACTTTGAAACCTGGACCTAATGAATTGAGGCGCGCCTTCTCGTGCTTGACGTGAGGAGGCGCTTCGCTTTCTGTAATTCCACGCGACGCTGGCGAGCCGGCAGCCGGTTTTGCTTGAGCGACCCTTTTGGCCGATTCCCTGAAGTCTCGTCCTGACGCCTGAGGATTCTGAAGCCCAGAGCCACCGACTTTCCCGCGCCCTCTTCAGCGGAAGGCTGCTTGCCGCGTTTCGGTGGCAAATTCCATCGGATTCGCACCAGAATGAGGGCAGAACTCCATCGGTTCCAGCTCCTCAGGCTGCCTGCCTCGCGCCTTTGAAATAGTACAGCGGCGCCCTCCAGTGGCCAAGTCCGGTTACCGCAACACGCTTCCTGTCCCAGATAGGAAAATCCCGACGTCTCCTCGCAGATTGCCCCTAAAACGCTCGCTTCCTCCTGGGCGGTTCTTCGGAGTTCGCAAAGACAAGGCCGGTCCAAGGCCACCCTCTGAGGTAAACTGAGCAAAAAATCCCTGAATGGATGACTAGTACCTGTCTCGTTCCCATTCCAGAATTACACGCGCGCCCTTTCACAAAAGACAAAAGCGGAGCGCCGCGAGTTGACCTTTATCTTTTCCCCCTCCGCAGGTCGCACAGAGGTTTGTGGGGTTTTTCCCCTCATTGCGGCGGCCGAGTCCCTCTAGTGAAAGATGGGAAGATTGGGTTCGTAGACAAAAAGCCTTCAGAAAGGCTGGAGAAGGGAGCGGGATGATGGCTCTATAAGTCAGCGTTAGAACACGAGCGTGTTAAGTCGGGGTCCCCTCGGGGTTTGTTGCAGTGATAAAAAAAAAAAGGAAACAAGGAAAGATCCGCAATGGCGAATAGAATAGGAATTATTAGATTAGAATAATAGGATAATAGAATGTAATAATAGCTTTAATTTTCACTTTGAATATACACTAATCACCATACATTAAATGAGTGTTTTTTTGGCATACAGCTCTCAAATACACCTCCAATATACATTACATAAGCATGACAAATAAATAAGTAAGTAAGTAAGTAAGTAAGAGTAAGTAGTAAGTAGGTAAGTAGTAGTGTATACCCATATATTAGAGCAGTGTCTCCAACCTTGGCAACTTTAAGACCTTGGACTTCAATTCTCAGCAAAGCTGGCTGAGGGAACTCTGGGAATTGAAGTCCACAGGTCTTAAAGTGCCAAGGTTGAAGACCACTGTATTAATGACACAGGAAAAACACAGAATCTAGTTTGGATGTATACCTGTACATGGCAAGAAAAAAGAATCCTACGAATTTACCAGGCAGATGGCATAGGAAACAAAGCTGTTACAGAATCCTCCTAGAAATACTTGAAAACCTTCCCCTAGAGGGGAACAACATAAACAGACCCTAAAGTGGGATTCCTTAGGGGATTCTGGGAGTTTGAAGTTCACAAGTCTTAAAGTGGTCAGTGTGGACACTGCTGCTCTATAACTGCATTCACTACAACTGTAAAATAAGAATGGGGAGTAACACACTGGATGACTTGATAGCTACCTTTTCAAGGCCAGATCCTGAAGGGGGTCTCCCACTTATATTGGAGGGGTGGTATAAAAAGGATGGATTCACGTGATAAGAGAGGCATACAGTTAGACAACATGGGCTATTTCTTTCATGATAGGAGAATTTTGGAATAATATAGTAATAATGGCTGTATAGCAGCCTACCATTCACTTCCTATAAGAGAAGAGGGCCATAATCGTCACATCTTATTGTGGACATTTCTGCAAGGAGGGATGGCAGAACTAGATACGCTCACTTTTATTGTGAATTGATGGCAGTGTTTCCCACAGTTGAAGTCATCGTACCTTAAGTGGCTCAGATTGTACTTCTAAAACACTGTTTTATGAGTACAAATTGCCAAGCCAACAAGATAAGATCCATAATAAGTGGGTATACATATTACTTAGGTTCACTGATTTTGTTTCCAGGTGATTGATGGATTATATGCCACCAAGTAATTGTTGACTGTTAGCTACCACATAAACAGATTTTCTGCATTCTGATTTGCCCTAGCCTTGTCTTTCAGGTCTTCCAACAGTGCACATATTACCACTCTTAAGACTCCTGTTGAGTGTATATTAAGACATGCTTATTGCCTTGATCTTTACTACTAACTGCAGCTTTTCTTGGGATATTGTAGAAATATCTCTGAGCGTGACAATCAGTTTTCTCCAGTCTTTCTCTCTATTCTTCTCTTCCTTTTATCTTACCAAATCCAGTTGTTTTTCCTGGTCCCTCATGTGACACATCATTTCACTTAAGACGTGTCTGTGTTTTACTAGAAACTCATCCTCATGTCAGTGGCAATGAATGATTGATTGTCACAATATTTGCATTTTCTACCTATTCCATCACCTTAATGTGCTTAGAAGCAACTTTGGGCCTAAATTAATAAAGTAATTACAACTGCAAGTTTTTTTGATTTGAAAGCCACAACGGTTTCCCCCACAGATTTATTGTGTTTGACAGAAAAATTGAAGAGTGCTATTATATCACACAGTGAAGCATTTTTGTTCGCCGTTAAAACCATAGCTGGGTTGACATATTTTAGTAAGCCAAAAACTGATTTACAAATCATGCTAATCAAAACGATCCATTATTGGTTGTCTTAATGCAGTACAAAAACTCAGTCAAAATCAGTTAACTTTGAGTGTTTGTGGTGCCATGGTGATAATGTGCCTAGAGCCAACTAAATTCCATTTTCTACTACAGTTATTTTAACTAATGATATGAATGATATGCTAGCATTTTGCAAAGTAATGCACTGTGTTTTTCCACAAATATTTTCAACCTACTAAATAAACTTTCAGTTTATGGCTCTATTAGTATGTATCCCTTTATTCTGATATGTCGTGTAAGTTATAACAGAATTAAAAGTTTGCAACCTAACCCATAGGTTCAAGAGCAGCTGTATTTCTATACCTTTCCTGTCTTATTTTATAGTAATGCTGAGCTAACCTACACAAATTTGGATATCCTAATCTTTGCCAATATTAGATTGAGACTAGATGGTACAACAGAGTTAGTTTTTAAAAAAGTATTCAACAGAATACAGGTTGACACTCAAAATATCTCGGTGGTAGAAAACATCCAAAAAGAAAAAAAGCAATACAGTGTATTAAATATTCTGCAAAGTTATTCAGTGAACAATAATCAGAAAGGCAGGATTGTCCACAGCTTCTAAGTGAACAGACATCAACACATCAGACTGCCGCTGTGTATTAGGCTGAATGGTGCAACAGACTGGATCAGGTTTGTGGGCTGGACCTGTCTCTATTATAGTTTATCATGGTAAAATTATACTGTGGCACACCAAACTTCTTCTATGGCCTAATGATGATGTTATTGTCTTGGCATCAGCAAACAAGTGAAAGAACCTTTAGTGATATTAAGAATAGCGTATGAATTTTAAATAGGAATTTCCCCCTTAAAGTTAACATTGTGTGCCATAGCTTCAAGATGTGAGAAACGGTTTTGTCTTGCAAACTATTAAGTTAGAGGCAAAGCCAGGGGATCCATTATAGGTGCCTGATTAGAGCTGTGTGTGTGATTTGTAGGTAGGAATTGACAGTTTTCTTGCGACTCTGTCACTAGCAAACTACCTCAGCCATTTGTCTCCTATTGTTATCCTAGTTTGCACTTTGTATCCTTTTGTATCACTCACACAACATTCCCTACTTTTGACACCGGCGCTTCCCTCTAGGCGACCAATAGGAAAGTCATCCTCTAAGAACACCAATACACTTAGAACATACTAAGAACCAGTGCCAGTCAGTCAGGCATATGTTTATTGCCTATCTGAATGTGCTTTTCTTGCCCTGGGTTCAAGTTCCACTATCTGATCAATACCTTTGTAGAGGTTCTTCCTACTGTCCTTGAAGGACATTCCTTGTGCCCATGACAGGAATGTTTGTGCCATCATTATTCTATTTGGGAAGAAGTGAGATCTGTTTCCACTATTTTCACTTTAAGGTATTTAAATTTAGATGCAGGCCCTCACTTTTGTCAGTGTCTTGCAAAGAAATGTTCAAATGAACTTTGGTTTCTTATGTATTCCATTTAACCATTTCTCTTGTCTCCATTCAATTAGACCCAAAAGTAAAAGAGAGGCTGCCCAATAGTTTTACTTAGTTTCATCTCTCTCTCTCCCCCTCTCCCCCCTCTCTCCCTCTCCCTCCCTCCCTCCCTCCCTCTCTCTCCTCCCTCCCTCCCCCTCTCTCTCTCTTTCCAGGATTTCCTCATTGCATAGTGAAGTCTGGTTCTTCTTCCTTCCTCCTTGGGGTCTTTCCATATGTTTTTCTAGTTTGCAATATTTTCAGTTAGGAAGATCCCTCTGAGAAGGAACAGCAAAAACTAGATTGTAGAAGCCAAGGCAGAGTCTTCAATTCAGACCCTTCCCTTTCAGTGTCCCTTATCCGCAGATACACTTTTTGTTTCCTCCTACTGTTACATCCCTACTGCTCTTTAATATTAAAATTTGCATTAATTTCAGCAGGGCTCAGAATAGCAATAGCAATAGCAGTAGACTTATATACCGCTTCATAGGGCTTTCAGCCCTCTCTAAGCGGTTTACAGAGAGTCAGCATATTGCCCCCAACAATCCGGGTCCTCATTTTACCCACCTCGGAAGGATGGAAGGCTGAGTCAACCCTGAGCTGGTGGAGATTTGAACCGCTGAACTGCTGATCTAGCAGTAGCCTGCAGTGCTGCATTTAACCACTGCGCCACCTCGGCTCTGAAAGAAGGATATAGATAAAAATGTAATGCAATCAGACAATTAGTCTCCTTAAAATAGCCTGGTAAAGGTCCCTGAGAGTCATAAATCTGCTTAGAAAGGGGGGGAAAGTGTCTAAATGTTTTTTAAGTCTTCTTTCAATTTTCTCATAGCACAAGTCTTTGAATCCTTACCAGGAATAAATCGGATTAAATAATGTGCAACGTAATCATACAAATAAGACTGTGCTTGCAAATTCCCCAAGCAGTTGTAAGTATTTTTCTTTATACACAGAATTTACAATACATGCATGTATGCATTCATAGTAAGTGAAGTCCACAGACATCGGTTAGGTGCACAAATCATGATAGCTGAAGATGCTAAACTATGATTTGAAACCAGGATTCAAGCAAGTAAAAAAAAAAAAAATCTACATTTTTACTTGGTCTGTTTTATGAACAGTATTCAAGTCTGTTGCTGCTGTATTACTCTGCACTTTGAAAATAGGATGTCTAGAATAGCCAAAAATATATGCAATAGTTTTATGATGGTTTTTTTGTATTACTGAAATTAGACATCATCTCATGTGTATGTGAAGCTGCTTACACAACACACCACCACAAACACACACAGGTTTGATAGTTAAAGATGTTTGGATCTTTATCTAAACTCACAAAGATGAGGGATGCATCTTTTATTTTTGTATAAACATGTATAGGAAAGAATTATCGCTTCTAAAAAGTCCTTTTCAGTTAGTGCTAATCTGTGAATTCATTGTTTTGACCACTAGAGTTGTCCTTGTGTGTGATCAAACATGGAAAAATAATCCAGTCCTTCAAGGATATAATATGAAACCAAATCATTCTGCAAATGGTTACATGATTGCATTAATTGATTCTTTTTTCTGTTTGTAACACACAGAGAAATGAGTGAATATAGTAATTACACTGTAAGAAAAACACCCCTGTAGGGTAGAAATAGTAAATGGGATGAAAATGCATAGCATGTATTGCATTATTGCTATTGGATTTATAGGTCAAATAAGAATCCTGCAGCTTTTGATATGGTACACTCACTGCTCTTAAGCATGTTGTTGTAAAGGAATCTGATTTGTGTAGAAAGTTGCAGCACTAAGAACATATATAAAGCTTTAAATAATAATTCAAGTGTGCATTGACTATATTTTCTGGAAGTGATACAAAGTTTGACTTTTATTGAAAAATGAGCTTGAAGGGATAAAGGGAACAAACCCACAAAATGTATTGTATGCTTCTTCATGAAAAATAGGTTGTGAGGAATGTCAAAAGCTAAACGTGTTGTTTCCATATGTTGGAATTGTTTCAGAGAATAAATGTACTGAAACAGGTAGATAGCAGAGTTAGCCTGATTTCTTAGTGGAAGGAAGTACTGCAATACCAATCCTGCTTCTGCAGTTCTGTATCTATAGTGTAATTTTATCACAGGAGTTTCTACTAATTAGGTAGTTAGGTAATATTGCTATTTTAATTAAATCTTTTAATAAATTTTATGATTTTGCACTTTTAATGTTGTTGTGAGCAACCAGATTGTGCTTTGAGATGTGTGACTATGCAAATCTTTTTTAAATGAAGGGTGATAGAAAAAATACCAGTTTTCTTATCATCATTATTTACAATATTGTCTTTCAATCCTGGGTCCAAGCAAGTCAAAAAAGACCTTACCTAAAGCTAATCCAATGTTCAGATGCTCATTTTCTTCTTAAAATTTGTGAATATGGGGAGAAACAAGCTTATATTGATTTTTTTCAATGTGTGTTATTGGTGACTTCAGCTGTTGAAAGGTTAAGTCACCAAGTTTGTTACTCAAAAATCTCCAGTCTCCCTAAACATTTAGAAAGATCACATATACTGTTGATGTTGGATGACATGGTTTGGCTCATAAACTGCTTTAAGAGCTCCTTATATCAATAAATTGTTTGGTTGAATAGTATATGCTGTCAAATCAATGCCAACTCTAGAAAGAGGGCCTTCTCTGTTGCTACCCCTGCATTGTGGAACCTCCTGCTCTCAGAGGTGAGGAAAGTTCCCAATCTCTTAATCTTTTTCAAAGGGGTCAAAACTCGTGTGGGCAGCCTTGTAAGTGGGACACAGAGGCCTACACAACCATGGGACTGGCTGGCCTCATGAGAACCTATCTATTAAGAACTGCTAATCCCTCATCTTGGAATTTTTTAGCTTTTGAGATTTTATAATGTTATATCTATAATTTTAAATTTTTTTAATCTTACAATATTCTAATATTAAGGTTAATGTTATTGATTATATGGTACACCACCCATAGCCCGTCTCTGAGGGTGATAGGTGGTTAAGAAATATGAAATATAAATAAATAAATAACTTAGCAACTACAAAACATTTTCTCCAGGATGATCTGACCCTAACTTGGCCTTCAGGTCTTCCAAAAATGGTCTCATTGCCACTGTAATTCTGCCATCTACTAGCTGGTGATTTATTCTCTTCTCTTCATTCTTCCCCAGCATTTTAAGTAGGAGCCAGTCATCAGATTGTCATATAGGATAGTTTTGTTACATACGGGACTGTTTTCTTAAAGGCTCTATCCATTATCTATAATACTTTCTGCAAAGCTTTAATATTCTGTAATTCAGGATTAAGGAGACTTAGAAGAGCTGCTTAAACCATTTGCCAGCGTTCACTGTGGAGTTCTTATTTCTGCCAGGATGGATTATGGTGGTGCAGACTACTTTTCCAGTGGTTTTTCTTTGAAACTCACTAACAGTGTCTTATCTAGAGAATTATGCAGAATTGTACAAGACTGCAAGATATTATATAATACAATTCAGTGCATCGTACACTATATGTACAGTATTTGTTTATCTGGATTCTAGGACACAAGAGCATTAAGGCAAAATCAAATGGCAGATGCAGCTGTTTCTGACATATCCCAAAAGGAATGGAACTAATAGGATACAATCATCTTCCCAACCGCTAATGTTCAGATTAGAGGATTAAAACAAAATTAAATTAATTTTCAAATGAGTACAACGGAAGTTGCCAATTAATTATATTAACTAGCATTATTCATAATTAAGAAATATGTAAAGAAGAATTTTTGAAGCTAATATAGCTCTGACAATCTCACATGGCTATAACAATCTATTAACTTCATGTTTGGCCACTAATTCTGACCAGTTGGACACCTGATCTGGTAGAATTTTTCTGATGATTTAGATCAGGGTCCCCAACTCCCTGTTAGAACAAGGCCGCACAGTTGGAAGTGAGTGGCGGGTGAATGAATAAAACCGAAATTACACACGCACCCTTTCTGGTCCATGGAAAAATTAGCTTCCACAAAAATAGTCCCTGATGTCACAAAGTTAGGGACTGCTGATTTAGATGCTTAAGAATAGCCTCGAGAAAAAAATGTGTCAGTCAAAAGATTCAAAGAAAACATAAATATATAAATTACAATACAATACAATACAATACAATAGCAGAGTTGGAAGGGACCTTGGAGGTCTTCTTGTCCAACCCCCTGCCTAGGCAGGAAACCCTATACTGTTTCAGACAATGGCTATCCAACATCCTCTTAAAGACTTCCGGTGTTGGGGCATTCACAACTTCTGGAGGCAAGCTGTTCCACTGATTGATTGTTCTAACTGTCAGGAAATTTCTCCTCAGTTCTAAGTTGCTTTTCTCCTTGATTAGTTTCCACCCATTGCTTCTTGTTCTACCCTCAGGTGCCTTGGAGAATAGTTTGACTCCCTCTTCTTTGTGGCAACCCCTGAAATATTGGAACACTGCTATCATGTCACCCCTAGTCCTTCTTTTCTATAAACTAGACATCCTCAGTTTCCAGCAACTGTTCTTCATATGTTTTAGTCTCCAGTCCCCTAATAATCTTGTTGCTCTTCTCTGCACTTTTTCTAAAGTCTCCACATCTTTTCTACATCGTGGCGACCAAAATTGAATGCAGTATTCCAGGTGTGGCCTTACCAAGGCATTATAAAGTGGTATTAACATTTCACGTGATCTTGATTCTATCCCTCTGTTTATGTAGCCTAGAACTGTGTTGGCTTTTTTGGCAGCTGCTGCACACTGGTTGTCCACTAGGACTCCAAGATCCCTCTCACAGTTACTACTGTTATGGAAGGTGCCACCTATACTGCACCTGTGCATTTTGTTTTTCTTGCCTAAATGTAGAACCTTATTCTTTTCACCATTGAATTTCATTTTATTAGATAGTGCCCAATGTTCAAATTTGCCAAGATCCTCCTGTATCTTAAGCCTGTCTTCTGGAGTGTTGGCTATTCCTGCCAGCTGGGTGTCATCTGCAAATTTGATGAGTTCCCCATGTATTCCCTCATCCAAATCATTGATGAAGATGTTGAAGTGTACAGGGCCTAAAACAGAGCCTTGGGGTAGTGCACTGCATACTTTCCTCCATGTAGATGCAGTTCCATTAAGGACTACATGTTGAGTGCGGTTGGTCAGCCAGTTACGAATCCATCTGGTGGTGATGCTGTCCAACCCACATTCTTCTACTTTATCTAGTAGTAGGTTATGGTCTACCTTATCAAATACCTTACTGAAGTCCAAGTAAACTATATCATTGGCATTCTTCTGGTCCACTAATTTTGTCACATTATCAAAGATAATGCAATAAGATTAGTCTGGCATGATCTGTTTTTGACAAACCCATGTTGGCTTTTGGCTATTACTATGTTTACTTCTAGATGTTTCAAGTTCAAGTTTCAAGTTTAATTTTATTTATAGGCCGCCCAATCCCGGAGGACTCCGGGCGGCTTACAGAGGGGAAAGAAAGAAAACAAAAGAAATAAAAATAAAATAGACAAGTTAAAAAAAAACACAGATACATTCATTTCAGTCGGGGCTGGACCTCAACAATGAGGTCAACAGCCCCAGGCCTGCCAGAATAGCCAGGTCTTGACAGCTTTTCTGAAGGCCATGAGAGTGGGTGAGGTCCGGATTTCTGGGGCTGGTTCGTTCCAGAGGGTCGGGGCAGCCACAGAGAAGGCTCTCCTCTGAGGAGCGGCCAGCCGACATTGTCTGGCTGACAGCATCTGAAGGAGGCCCACCCTGTGGGATCCTACCAGTTCACTAATTCGTTGCTTGATTATCTTTTCCAGAATCTTTCCTGGTATTGAAGTCAGGCTGATAGGTCTATAGTTTCCTGGATCTATTTTCCCCCCCTTTTTAATGATGGGAACCACATCAGCTCTTTTCCAGTCCTCTGGCAGTTTCCCGGTGCTCCAGGATCTCTGAAAGTTATAGTTCAGTGGTTCTGAGATCTCATCTGCCAGTTCCTTCAGAACCCTGGGGTGTAATCCGTCCGGTCCTCGTGATTTGAACTCGTGTAGGATAGACAGGTGCTCACTTACCATTTTCTTCCCTAGTTCAATTTGTGTTCCTAATCTGATTTTTGTGGTGCTGTTCTTGATAGGTTGGACTGTTTTATTTCTTTGTGTAACGACAGATGCAAAAAATGAGTTAAATAGTTCTGCTTTCTCCCTGTTGCTTGTTACCTTCTTGCCACTTTTTCTCAGCAATGGACCAATTGTTTCCTTAACCCTTTTCTTGTTTTTAACATGTTGGAAGAACCTTTTTTGTTATTTTTTACTTTTGTAAAAGTTTTTTCATTGTGAGCCTTAGCTTTCCTCACTTCATCTTTACAGGCTCGGACTATTTGCTGATATTCTGCCTTATTTATGTCCGTCCCCCCCCCTTTCCACTTTTTATACTTAACTTTTTTGTCTTTCAATTTGTCAGAGAGTTCTTTATGCAGCCCTGCTGGTTTCTTTTGGGAGCTGTTATTTTTCTTCTTCATTGGTATTGTGCTAGACTGAGCTTTTGTAATCTCATTTTTCAAAATTTCCCAAGCTTCTTGAGTTGTTTTCCCCTTGAGGATTCTCATCCATGGAATTCTTCTCAAGCTCTCTCTAAATTTATTGAAATTAGCTTTCTTAAAATCCAAGACTCTAATTTGACTTTGTTCTACTACTTGTATTTGCATAATGTTGAATTCCAATATTGCATGGTCACTTGCCCCCAGGGTTCCTATGGCTTCAACACCTTGTATCATTTCCTCTCTGTTAGTGAGAATTAAGTCTAATATGGCCGATCCCCTTGTTCCCTTCTCTACTTTTTGGGGAACAAAGTTGTTTGATAGGTTCGTTAGGAACCCGTTGGATCTTCTACTTGGTGCAGGATTTGTTTCTCAGTTGATGTCAGGGTAGTTAAAATCCCCCATTACTATTGTGGTGGTTCCTACATACCTTAGTTAGCTGACTAGCAAAAAGTTTATCTACTTCCTCTGCTTGGCTGGATGGCCTGTAGTATAGACCTATGGCAATGTCATTCCCCCCCCCCCCAACCTTTAATATTGACCCAAATGCATTCAAGATAGTTCTCATCATTGTGCTCTATTTCTGTAGAGATGTAGTTATTTCTTATATATAGTGCAACTCCACCTCCTCTTTTATTTGGTCTATTCTTTTAAATAATTTAAATCCTTCTAGCTATATGTTCCATTTGTGGGTTTCATCCCACCAAGTTTCTGTAATGACAACAATATCGTATCTGCCCTCATTTACTTGAATATTGTTATGCTTGTCTGACTTCTTCCTGTAGACTGCAGTAAACATATTAACCTCAATAAGAATATTTAAATCCATTCAAGGGCTATGGAAAACCAAAATAGAACAAACAGATTTTTGATTGTTAAAATCTACCCAAAGTTCAAAAAAAGAAATAAAACTCAGATCAGTTTCTGTTTTTTACTGGTGGAAAAGTTATTTGGATTGGATATAGTTTAGCAATAAAGATAGTTGAATTCTCTGATTTTGCTTCAGAATAATTTGCTGCTCTTTTTCTTTAATTCATCGATTTTTGAAAAGTTTCCCTTATTCGTTTGTTTATTTATTTATTTATTTATTTTGCTCAGGGGAAAAATGACATCCAGAATCAGTTTCTTGAGAATTTGAATCACATTCCTATGGCACAGCATTGTGCTCCAAAGCCATGAGACCTTCCCTGGATTGGGATATTCAGAAAAGCTATCACACGAAGTTCTTCTCAGTCAGCATTCCAGAATCTTTATATTAAAGAAGCTGCAATTGTGCAAATATCAGATATGACGGGACTTGTAATCTCCCCCTCTGGAAGACAAAACACGAAAGAATGTTTTCACATATGTAGGTAGGCATCTTTATTTGTACTTTAAGTGGTAATTTCATTGTGTTTTCTGAATTGTTTTGTAGGCTGCTTCCTTCAGCTTCCAGAAACATTTATATATTTGTGGAATTTATGAGAAGGGGATCAATCATGTTTCTCATAGTAAATGAAACAGGCAAGAAAATCTGTAGTGTAGAGACCTATTTTAGCGTGGAAGTTCTGGTGAGGGGTTAAGCCAGCCAATATTGCTTTTTCCCTAGAAATATTATCCCATTCTTCCCTCTCTTCAAGTTTTCTGCCCTCCCTCAAATCTCTGCATGCTCAATTCATTGTTTGGAGTTCAGAGTCCATTACATCCCCAGGGTGATGTCTTCATTTAGGAAATGTGGTTCTGTCTTAATTGCATGTGTATCAGAATCTGGAAGAGGATGTTACCATTGCAAAAACAAGAAAAAAAGTTTTATTTTAATCTTGATCAAATAAACCAATGATTTGTATTTCCCTTTTAATTTTTTAAAACTTCAACAACTTTCTTTTGTACATCCAATAATGTCAAAAAAGTTTTGTTCTACCATTTGTATGACACGCCACACCATTACTTACATTATTTATAGATAAGGGATGTGATATGGGAAGAACAGATCATTTGTTGTATTTTAAAAGAAGGTAATAAGTTACTAAAATTATTTATATTTGTGTTAAAGGTGGGCAGTCAAGAGTGTGTGTGTGTTTGTGTGTGTGTACATGTGTGTGTGTACATGTGTGTTTTTCTTTACTTTATTCTTTTTTGCTTTTTATTTCTGTTTTCCTTTTTTATGTTTCTTTTATGCACCTTCTACCTTTTTATTCTTCTTTCTTAGTTTATATTAATTTTTACTGTGATGATTATAATCTTTAATAAAATTACTATTAAAAATACTGCATTTTAATCCAAGGCTCTGAGATGTTCCCAGCTTTCTTAGCAATAGCAGTAGACTTATATATTGCTTCATACTGCTTCACTGCACTCTCTAAGTGGTTTACAGAGTCAGCGTATTGCCCCTAACAATCTAAGTCCTCATTTTATTGATCTTGGAAGGATGGAAGGATGAGTCAACCTTGAGCCAGTTAGGATTGAATTCCTGGCAGTGAGCAGATCAACCTGCAATACTGCATTCTAACCACTGCACGTCCACAGCTCACCAACTTTGTCCCTGGATTTTTAAACAGATCAACGATTTTGTACTTCCAGCAGAGGGAGGCGCTGGATGAACCCAACCTTGTATGAGACTAAGAGCCATAGCTCTCAAATGGATGTCGTGACAATGTCTATGACTGTCAGACACATGGCCTGTGTGGTTGTGAATGTCAGACCTTGATGCTTGCCATGAATAACAGCAAGATATAAATATTAAAACAATAGTTGTTTTTCAGCACAATAGTACTTTTGGGATAAGGCAGAGGTGGGAAACTTTTATGACTTGTGCACTTCACCTCCCAGGATTCCTGAACCTGCCATGCTGGCTCAAGGATTTTGGAAGTTTGAAGTCCAGAGATCATAAAAGGCCCATAGTTCCCCACTCCTGAGTTAAAGGATAAACTTTTATTTCCATTTTACTTTTTGTGGTGCCTAAAATTCTACTTTATATCATTTTAAAACTTTGGACAATTTCTATTGGACTAAAAAATAAATTCATCCTCTTAGAAACTGCATAAAAGATATGTGGAGAATTGGACAAAATAGGAAAACTCTCACTGATTTTAATGCTAAGGATTATTGCTTAATGCAGTTTAATTAATGTGCAAGTTCAGTAGTAATTTGATCAGGGTGATTGTGTATATTGAAGCAAAAGTGTTTGGATAGAAGCAAAATCTTAAAGATGATAGCTGGAATGTGCCTCTCTAATTCATTAGGAAGGATTTGAGGGGTTGAAACTGGATCCTACTCTATTGTGCTTCTGTCTTCACTGCTGCATTTTCCAGCTTTCTCCATTAACAGAAACAGAGTCAAAAGATGGTTCAGGTTGATGCTAACAAAAGTGCTCTGTATGATAATTTATATGGAGATGGGTTCAAAATATTAATTGCTATTAAATACAAGCACTTTTAAGGAACATGGGATATCTGACTTCTAGGGGAAGTATGGCAAACCAGTTCCTTGGAAGCCCTCTGGATACAGAGAGGATGGGAGATCACCCACATGTACTCTGGACAGCTCATCTTCCTCATAACTGGAGTGAAGCCTTTTAAAGGACACTAATTTAGCAAATTTTATCTTTTAAAGCTAAACAAGATTTTCATCCAAGAAAGTTATAAACAGATTATGGGGCCAGATAAATTTGGAATACTGACTTTTACTATAATATTTTGAAATTAACTATAAAAAATAAATAACTTCTCATGAGATTTAATTTTGACTATCCTGGTTATTGCAAGTCATAACAAAAGACAAGTGTTAATTTTATAAAATGGACACTAGGGACTAACAATTTTAAGCCTAATTTTGGTTAATACCGGGATTTACAAAATGATGCAAAATCTTATTAGTTTGGAAATGTAAAAGGAAACCTTTGAAGAATTGTGTCAAAAATTACTGATCAGAAATTAGTAACTACAATATCAACACTGTCAGTAATGATCTCTGCTTCTATGGATAGACTATGTCCAAAAGATATTAATGAAGGAATGACAGATGTGGAACAAATGTTATCTGACAAGACAGAGAAAGTACTGAAAGTGGAAGTACAACTGACAGGCCAAGAGATTGATTTGGAAAAGGATGCTTTACTGGATAACCAAATCAAATTTATTGCAGCCCTAAGGCCAGATAGAAACAAAATATCAAATAAAAGAATACATACATACATACATACATACATACATACATACATACATACTCACTCTATTATTTGATGTTTTGTTTCTATATGGCCTTAGAGTTGTAATAAATTGGATTTGATAATCCAGTAAAGCATCCTTTTTCAAATCTATATATAAACAGAAAAATAATAAGTATAATAGAATCTAAAAATAATTAAGAACCAAGATACTAAAATAAATCCAAATAAAATACTGTTATAAGAAATTCCAAACTAAACGTCTTCTATAAATCCAATGTAGGAAAATTATCTACATTGCACTCTTTGTTTGTTGATGTCTCTTAATTATTAAGACATTGGCCAGTTTTTTAATATGTCCAGTGTAATATCTTATGGCCTGACATTTTAAAATCCACTCCCAAGTCTCAATCTTGTCTGGTAGAATTTGTTCCATAATACTTGTACTTGTACTTGACGCCTCTTCACCCATCGTGGGTATAGGCGACTTCCATGGAAATTTGACGCCACTGTTTTCGGTCCTGGGCTAGGGTTGTCAGGTGGTGCAGCCAGTCGCTATTATATGATTTTCGGCTAAGATTGAATGGGTGCATGACTATATCTTCGGCTTTCCATTTGAAGTGACGCAGAGTGGTTAGACGAACACCTCCTTTTGGCCGTTTCCAGGTCGGACCAGGCTCTGCAAGCAGGGAAATTTTTGGGATTCGATTATCTGGCATTCTCAATGTATGGCCTAGCCAGCGCCAGCGTCTAAGTTCTATAATGGCAGATTATATATAAAGAAACAGACATTCTTAAAATTAATCTCTGGATCTATTATTCAAAAATATTCTTTAATATGTCCGACATTTAAATATGTTGCTTCATTCTCTAATTGTAAATGAAGTTTGCCTGTTCTTTTCTTTTAATTGTAATCTTGTGGTGGAATGTGAGCTAGAGTGACAGGCGGGAGAGGCTCTTTCCCATCAAGCGAAGAGACAAAGAAACTTGGAATCTCAGGTATGCATAAAGACAGCGTAGGTGCACCCTCACTAGCAATTTGCAGCAGTGGTGGGATTCAAAATTTTTTTACTAACAGTTCTGTGGGCATGGCTTGGTGGGCGTGGTATGGCTTGGTGGCATGGCAGGGGAAGGATACTGTAAAATCTCCATTCCCTCCCCTTTCTAGGGGAAGGTTACTGCAAAATCGCCATTCCTCCCAATCAGATGGGACTCGGGAGGCAGAGAATAGATGGGAGCGGGGCCAGTAAGAGGTGGTATTTACCGGTTCTCCAAACTACTCAAAATTTCTGCTATTAGTTCTCCAGTACTGGTCAGAACCTGCTGAATACCATCTCTGGTTTGCAAGGTATACTGTATCTAGTAGTTATGCAGATAGGTGCTTTATTCTGGCAAGATTTCTGTCTATAGGTGAGCACAATAAAGAAACTGCTCAGAATAAACTCTTCTTGCTGTTCTTGATTACTTGGGCCTGACATATTTAGTTCATTCTAGTTCCCTTTAGGATCATTTAATATTTAATTCCAAAATCTTATTTAAAAATTTATCTGGACGTTTAGTCCATTTATAACTTTCTAAAGTCAAAGTTTTAATAATCATTTTTCTATTTATTTCTTTTAAAAAAATCTTATATTGTGTAGTTAAAGGTTATTTTGCTAAGGATTGAATGAAAATCTATCCTGTGCTATAAAATTTGTTGATCCAAAGGTTCCTAATAGCTGAAAAGCAGTTAACAAGCAATTTCCAAAAGTGATTAGAAAAGGAAGTATGCAAATCAAATGTCCTTGTGACATTGTTTAAAGCAAGATGGCTTTTCCTTATCTCTCAGAGTTCTAAGACCCCTGTCTTGCTGTCTCCTTGTGAAGAGCAACTATCTGGAATACTTGTGGGTGATCTCAAGTCCTCTCCTTTTCTAGAAAAGATTTACTGAAGACCCGGTCTACTCTCTATCTCTTCATTCCACCATAGGGGTCAGCTGTACTTTACATGGAACTTGTCCTCAGTTCATTAGTTCTTCCCTGGAATTAGGTATTTCCAGAAGAAAGGAATGCCACAAAGATTCTCGAGATAAATTTTATAATCTCTGCAGCATCTTTTGAGATTCTGCCAAAGAAATTCTTAACTTATTGTAGACCATCACCATCCTGTGGTTTTCTAATTAATGTATAATTTTATATGCTCAATATCTATAGTTCAAGATGGAGATTGGGGATGTTTAGAGTTTTCCTTTTTTAATAAAGGCAGTTTTAATCATATGTGGAGTTTGGTTTATCTTAATGTTTTATAAATAAGAGTAAGAATACTCATATATTTAATCATTAGAAGGGCAGCAGAGTTGTGAGAGCTCTATATCTTTCATGTGTCAGGATTAGATGGATGTTATTAAGTGAGGCACTCATGAACATAGGTGGTAACAGCTGAAACTGTCCATTTGCTCCTTCAGGACGTGAGTGTACAGAAATACAGGGTTGATGGGAGAGGAGAAATCAGACTTTCAGCTTTAAATCCTACAGGTTCAGGCATTCTGCTACAGCTGCTTGCAGCATTTCTAAACCATTTTGGTTGTTTCACAAGAAAGTAGTTAGGAAACTCAAACTCTAAATGTTAATATTTCACTCCATTTGCAATAAAATATATGTGAAGCTACTAAAATCACCATCCAGTTTAACTGCTGTGCACTTCATTCTCCATATATGACTGTTTTTGTATGATTTTAAGCAAACATTTGTTAGCATCAGGAATTTGTGTAATGGATTCTACTGCATCTCTCTTTGTTATTATATTTTTATATATCAATCATTTCTAACCTCTGCACCATAAATCGTATTTCATATTATTCATGTAGATCTCTGAACTGAAGCATTTTCCAGAATTATGTCAGGCATAGAAAGCAAGGTTATGAGTGGGAGGAAGGATCAGCAACATAGTCTTTTTTCTTCTTCCTCCATGAATAAAAATGATTTTCTGTTGGATTGTCAGTTGTTTTTATTTCTCCCTGTGCAAAAGAAGTATTCTTGATTGAAGTTATTGTTTTAATGCTATCTTAAGTATGCAGCTTGTGTTAAATTAACATTATAGTTCAGAAAGATTGCCAGCAGAATCAATTGTAAAGAAGGAAAATACTAACTATACATTTGTAAAGGTTCCTAGTCTTCAACAAACTGTGTTGGATGTTTGGATGTGTTTCACCTTGCATACATTTAAGTTATATTCTAAGGGCCATAAAACCATAAAGGTTAGCATATTTGGGGGAGGAGACTCCACTTAATGCTAGAGAACATGCTTCGTTCTTTTAACATTTAGCACTCAATTCAGAAATTCAGCATTCAGTTTCCAGATGGAAAGGGTTCTGCATAAATTTCCACCAAATTAGACCAGCCTCCTTCAATATTGTGTGGTGCTTTGCTCTCTGATCCAGATGCATTAAAATCTTGACCAGGTAAGATAGGAGTTCTGCTCTCTCAACACAAATAGAATTTTGTCTATACATTGGTATAGATAGAATCTAGACATTGGTATAGATAATATAGGGCTAGAGTTAGAGGTCTGAATATTTAAAGTATCTGTAATTCAGTACTGAGTTCTATAAACTTTTGTTCTGATTTTTTGAAGTTTCAGTTCTTCCCACTCTATCCTGAAGGTTTTGCACAAGGTTAGTAAGTAATAACTAGCACTTGTTTTGCAAGCAAAAACTTATCATACTGTTTGATATCTCGAGGCATGCACAAGTTGGTATAGCACTTTAATAGCTAATTACTTTTTACAGTCAGTGAAATTAAGCAAATAATGTGCTGGAGTGTAAGATAATTATAAGGTATCTAGAGTGCTATGTAAACAAGAGAATGAGCTGCAAATCAGTATGCCTCACAAATTTTTAGATGAAAAATCTCTTTTTCTCTTCAACATCTCTAAGTTTAAATAATTAATTTCCTGAGATTGTGAGAGGATCAAATCCAGAAGCATTGATCCTCATGTGTATATTGGGCATCGGTCAGCAATGGCAACACATTTTTTATTCATTAATAGTCAGCTTTTTTCTTTCTATATTTGATATATAAACATCAGCCACAAAATAGACTTTATAACCACCTAATTTCTAATTAATTTCTAATACGTATGGACAGTTAGAAGCTCTCCAGTTATTACTGAACTATAACTCTCAGCAATTTATATTCACAACATTGTCCCTGCTGGATAAGAATGATATTCAGCAGTTTCTGGTGAACTAAAATTGCTCATCCCTGACTTGTGATATTAACAAATAGAGGAATACTTTGGGCATTTGTTTTTTATTCTTTGAAGCAGAGGTCTATTATGCGCCTTCTCAGATGGATCTCCCAGCTTATTTTGCTTTGATACTTTAAATAAAAGCAATCAGATGATCACTTAAGCAAAATGTCTGCTTTTAAGCTGGATTTTTTTAGTACAAAAGTCTAGCTGAAATGGAATCTGGATCATCAGTCTTGGGGAACTGAGGGTAGGATGCAACTTAGAAAGCTTTGCAAATATGCTATTAAAAACAAGATTGTCTTATTTAGAGAAAACATCTCCCTTTGTTTCTGGGGTTTTTATATGACAAGGTAGACACTCAAACACAAAGTACAGATGGTGCTCAACTTACAACCACAATTGAGCCCATTTAACTGAGACATTCATTAAGTGAATTGCCCTATTTTACTACCTTTCTTGTCACAGTTGTTAAGTGAATCACTGCAGATGATAAGTCAATAACTTGGTTCTTAAGTGAATCTGGTTTTCCCATTGACCTTGCTTGTGAGAAGGTCACAAAAGGTGATCACATGACCTTGGGACACAGCAGTGGTCATAAATATGAACCAGTTGCCCAAGTATCAGAATTTTGATCACAGGATCATGGGGATGCTGCAAAGGTTGTAACTGTGAAAAATGGTCATAAGGCACAATTTTCAATGCTGCAGTAACTTTGGTCATTAAACCAACTGTTGTAAGCACAATACAATACAATAGCAGAGTTGGAAGGGACCTTGGAGGTCTTCTAGTCCAACCCCCTGCCTAGGCAGGAAACCCTATACCGTTCCAGACAAATGGCTATCCAACATCTTCTTAAAGACTTCCAGTGTTGGGGCATTCACAACTTCTGGAGGCAAGCTGTTCCACTGATTAATTGTTCTAACTGTCAGGAAATTTCTCCTCAGTTCTAAGTTGCTTCTCTCCTTGATTAGTTTCCACCCATTGCTTCTTGTTCTACCCTCAGGTGCCTTGGAGAATAGTTTGACTCCCTCTTCTTTGTGGCAACCCCTGAGATATTGGAACACTGCTATCATGTCTCCCCTACTCCTTCTTTTCATTAAATAGTCATACCCTGTTCCTGCAACTGTTCTTCATATGTTTTAGTGTCCAGTCCCCTAATCATCTTTGTTGCTCTTCTCTACATTCTTTCTAAAGTCTCCACATCTTTTCTACATCGTGGCGACCAAAACTGAATGCAGTATTCCAAGTGTGGCCTTTCCAAGGCATTATAAAGTGGTATTAACACTTCACGTGATCTTGATTCTATCCCTCTGTTTATGTAGCCTACAACTGTGTTGGCTTTTTTGGCAGTTGCTGCACACTGCTGGCTCATATTTAAATGGTTGTCCACTAGGACTCCAAGATCCCTTTCACAGTTACTACTGTTGAGCAATACCACCTATACTGTACCTGTGCATTTCATTTTTGTTGCCTAAATGTAGAACCTTACTCTTTTCACCATTGAATTTCATTTTGTTAGACAGTGCCCAATGTTCAAATATGTCAAGATCCTTCTGTATCATTAGCCTATCTTCTGGAGTGTTGGCTATTCCTGCCAGCTGGGTGTCATCTGCAAATTTGATGAGTTCCCCATTTATTCCCTCATCCAAATCATTGATGAAGATGTTGAAGAGTACTGAGCCTAAAACAGAGCTTTGCGATACTCCACTGCATACTTCCCTCCATGTATATATGTAGTTCCATTGAGGACTACACTTTGAGTGTGATTTGTCAACCAGTTACGAATCCATCTGGTGGTGATGCTGTCTAACCCACATTCTTCTACTTTATCTAGTAGTAGGTTATGGTCTACCTTATCAAATGCCTTACTGAAGTCCAAGTAAACTATATCAATGGCATTCCTCTGTTCCACTAATTTTATCACTTTGTCAAAGAATGCAATAAGATTAGCCTGTCATGATCTGTTTTTGGCTATTACTTTGTTTGCTTCTAGGTGTTTGCTTATTCATTGCTTGATTATCTTTTCCAGAATCTTTCCTGGTATTGAGGTCAGGCTGATAGGTCTGTAGTTTTTTTGGATCTGTTTTTTTCCCTTTTTTGAAGATGGGAACCTCGTCAGCTCTTTTCCAGTCCTCTGGTAGTTCCCCGGTGCTCCAGGATCTCTGAAAGATATAGTTCAGTGGTTCTGAAATCTCGTCTGCCAGTTCCTTCAGAACCTTGCGGTGTAATCCATCCGGTCCTGGTGATTTGAACTCGTCTAGGGTAGACAGGTGCTCACTTACCATTTTCTTCCCTAGTTCAATTTGTGTTCCTAATCTGATTTTTGTGGTGCTGTTTTTGATAGGTTGGACTGTTTTATCTCTTTGTGTAAAGACAGATGCAAAACATGAGTTAAATAGTTCTGCTTCCTCCCTGTTGCTTGTCACCTTCTTGCCACTTTTTTCCAGCAATGGACCAATTGTTTCCTTAACCTTTTTCTTGTTTTTAACATGTTGGAAGAAGCTTATTTTTGTTATTTTTTACTTTTGTGGCAAGCCTTTCTTCATTGTGAGCCTTAGCTTTCCTCACTTCATCTTTACATGCTCGGGCTATTTGCTGATAATCTGCCTTAGTTATGTCCCCCCCTTTCCACTTTTTATACTTATCTTTTTTGTCTTTCAATTTGTCAGAGAGTTCTTTAAGTCAAGGACTACCTCTACATTGAAATATTTTTATAGCCTTGCATAGTCCTTAATACTGATATAATTTTTCAAGAGTGCCAGAAATGGAGATTTCCATTTAGAAAATTCTTGTAGGTATAGTCAGCATATGCTGAGAATGCACTTACTTAAGATATAACACTCACTTCCAGTTTTCTGTTTAACAAAGATATAGCACAGTGATCTAAGAGATCTTGGCATCATGCCCTGAAGAAAAATATGAAATGTCAAGATTTTGTTCTTCTTAGTACAGCAATCTTTTACATGAAAGGGAATAATAAAAAAGAATGATGGAAAATTGCAAATTGAAAAAGCAGCTTTTGCAAACTGTACTGTTAATATTTCTTTAGAGTTAGAACTGATATTTCTTTGTATGTAATTACCTAAAGGGATTATACACTGTGACAGTCACTGTATGATTCCAGAAGAGGTTTTTTTATCAACATTTTTCTAAAAAAAAAGGAAATTTCTCAGTGTTGTGATTACAGATAGCAAAGCTTTTCAGTTATTATTGAAAGCCACTGTCAATAGCATGGTATTGGACCTGGGTACTTGAGAGACCGCCTGCTGCCAATTACCTCCCAAAGACCCGTCAGATCTCACAGGGTCGGCCTCCTCCGGGTTCCGTCCACCAGCCAATGCCATCTGGCTATTACCCGGGGGAGGGCCTTCTCTGTAGCAGCTCCGGCCCTTTGGAATGAACTCCCCGCGGAGATCCGGACTCTCACCTCTCTCCAGGCCTTCCGGAAAGCCGTCAAAACCTGGCTGTGCCGGCAGGCCTGGGTTGATGAGTTCCCCTCCCCTCTCGACTGGTATGGCTGTGTGATTTTCGTGTATTTTAATTATGTGTACTGTTGTTTTTTTTCCCTTTCCCCTTTGAGTTGTTCGCCGCCCTGAGTCCCTCCTGGAGAAGGGCGGCATACAAATAAACCAAAAACTAAAAAAAACAAAAACTAAAAACTAAACTCAAAGCAAAAAGCTTCTGGGTCTAAATGTGGCTGATGCATCTGATGAACCAGTAAGTACCAAGCAGTCTAGTAAATGTTACCCAGGAAAAATAAGACAACTCTTTCTTCTATTAAATTTTGCTTGATCAACAATGTCATCCTAAATTATGCTAGGGTCACATATATTATCCTGATTATGTCCTTAATCCTTCATTCTAGATTGTCTCTTGGCTCCTTTTGGTTTAATACCTTGTGACTACAATTTAGCTTCAGGTGTAACATCATTTTGAGGGGGAGGTCCTTGCTGCCCTCTGAACTTGGTTGTTTTCGTAGACATTTCATTACCCAAACTAGGTATGATCATCAGTGAAGTTTACCTAGTTTGGGTAATGACATGTCTGCAAGAAAACAACCAAGCCCAGAGGGCAGCAAGGACCCTACATTTCAACCCTGAGCTATAAATACTCTCCTTTATTGTTAACATCATTTTCTTTTGGGCAGGGATGCAAATATTTTGGGTTTGCCTTACCTTGTTATTTCTTGAGCATATGCTAAAGATGTTCAAATGCAATATAATATATTCAGTAGCATAAGATGCTAAAGGAGCTTCTTCCTTGAGTGAGGGATTATGGCAGATGGAGTTTTTTAGAACACAATATGCTTATAGGCATAGACAAAAAATACATCTTCATATCCAATGTGTTTATAATGGGAGTATAACTGTGGGAAAGCGGAACATGCTAGTATGGCCATGTGTTTATGGACACCAATAGCATTATGACCACAAGCTTCATTAGTTCTCATGTACGTTCATGTTTTTTAAATCCAAGTTTTGGTTGCAGACCTTAATAACTTCCTTTGTGTTGGATTCGCCACATATTGGATGTGGTTAAAAAACTTAAAAAATAAATCAAATGTTCAGAAATAGAGGCTGAAGTATGAATTTCATACTTGTATTCTTTGGCAAATTATCTTCTGTTTACTTAATTC
Source organism: Thamnophis elegans (assembly GCF_009769535.1). NCBI lineage: Eukaryota > Metazoa > Chordata > Lepidosauria > Squamata > Natricidae > Thamnophis > Thamnophis elegans. The sequence goes on along the minus strand of NC_045541.1, from coordinate 139,077,149 downwards.
CTCAATCACTTCTATTCAGTATTCCTTTTTGTTAGCTTCAGTCCTTTCTAGCCAGCAGTTTCACAGTGCAGTAGAAAACTCCATGGCTGGATTTTTCTTGGTTTCTTTAAGTACTGAGGACCTTTTTCTATAACTTTATTCCGGAAATGAAACTAACTGTACTTGAATTTCAAAAATATTGCACTCAACAACTTTCTTGGTGTTCTTCTAAATTCCCTATCTTGTTAAACTTAAATTTTGAGATATTAGTTTTTTAAAAAAAATGGTTCATGTTTTTGCACAATAAGTTATAGTATAGGTAAGCTAATACACTCACTTGTATTTGTTACCATAACTATCAGAGTGGGAAAGGTCTGCATTACAACTGCAGTTTCAGTATCTTTGTGAAAACAAATGGGGAAATGTAGGTGGAAATACTATTGACATAAACAAGCTCAGCTGCAAAGGTTGGAAACAAGGATAACTTCTATATCTTAATTAAGTTGCTGTTGAAATTCTGGCTAATAAACCTTAAAAGTACCCATGTCTTATAAAAGACAATTAACTGATAAAATCAGAATCTGGCAAAGCAGAGGTGAATCATTACTCATTGAAGTTGATAGGTTTTTGCTTGGAAACCTTTATTTTTTACTTTTTAATTAGCAAAATGATGGCTGCAATATATAAATATATTAAGCAGCAATATCTATTAAAACATCTCCATAATAAAATCTAATCTATAAAAAAGTAGTAAAAGTGAAGAATGTGGCAGTCCAAGTTATCTCCCAAAGAATGTCATAGTGGATAAATTTCAAACCAGATGTCACAAAACTATTCACAGATTCTGCAAGGCAAATCTAATATTTCCCCATTAATGCTTTGGGGTCCCTTTGCCTGAAATTCTATCCTTTGCAAAGCCTCAGTTACTAGGCTCACACTACAGTTGTTGATATTTGAGGATTTTCTACGTTGAAGAAAATCTTTCAGAAGCAACTTTTGTTCTTTCACTCGCTATAATTCTACGATCTGTATTCTACATTCTAACTGAATGAATTCCTTTCCCCAATCCCCTTATCTTCCAAGTCTTTTCTTTTTTTCCCTTCCATATTTTTTTGTCACAGTTTGTGATGGTTCTACTCAGAATTGTTAGTATCTCATGTTCATTATTCTTCTGGATTAGGCCATTTCTATTTGTTTCTTGAATGTGAAGCAAAATGTTTTCAAGGGAAAAAAGCAAGAAAATCCAGTTACCTTTTGAAAAACATTTTTGGGACAACCATGACCTGGATGATTTAGAATCCCCATAGACTTCTATTTCCCTGCCTTTTCTGCTCTTTCCATCTTGGCTGCCTCTGTCTAACCTTCTAAGAGTGAAAATAATGGTTATGAATTCTTAAATTTACCTATATAAGCAAATAAAGAATTCCAAATACTCTTTTATATGATCACTGTATACATTGCACGAGTATGTGTCTTATATCAAATATTTCTCTTTTAAATGATAAGCAGAAATGTATAAGGACAATTGTTGGTAGTCTTCCAGAAGTTGATAAACTACAATTCCAGCATCTCTCACTAATTTCCAACATTCGAGTCTAAATAGTAATTTGCTGCTTGGTGTTGGAGCCAAAGTTTTTATTCTACTTAATATGTTCCCACTAGGAAGAAATAGAGAGGGCATTTCCATAAATTATTCTCTCTCTGCAGTACTTAATGCAGCACCTCCCATGTTCCAGAGAAGTAAGAATATAGCAATAGCAGTAGACTTATATACCGCTTCATAGGCCTTTCAGGCCTCTCTAAGCGGTTTACAGAGAGTCAGCATATTGCCCCCAACAATCTGGGTCCTCATTTTACCCACCTCGGAAGGATGGAAGGCTGAGTCAACCCTGAGCCGGTGAGATTTGAACCGCTGACCTGCTGATCTAGCAGTAGCCTGCAGTGCTGCATTTAACCACTGCGCCACCTTGGCTCTTAGTAAAGAAAAAATGACCTCTTCTTCTGTCCATACAGAAATAAAGAACAGTTAAATCAAGAGTTTCCAATAATTAAAGAAGCTTCTTTTACTAAACAAGCCATACAATTTTTGTAGGACAAGACCTGGATAAAGTGGTCACCTTATCTTAAAAACATATTGATTAAGAATAGTACTTCTATTCTTCACTGGAACAAAGGATTCACTCAGGTCAGAACAAAGAGATACACAAATATCTTCGGTTTGTCTGTAATTTGGTATAGCATCTGAAAAATGGTGTGTTTTGCTTTCTTTTTCTGCATAATGACATGTAGCTTTAACCCTTTTAAATTGCAACCCTAGCCCTATTTGTCTGAGAATTTAACTCATTAGAATTTTTACTGAACAGAAATTAATTTTTAGTGGAACATTTGATTGGGGTTTTATGTATAGTACCATGAGAAATCTATAAATGCAAAGTTACCACTGACCCGTTCAACTGAATCTACGATACTGTCATGCAAGAATTCCACATTAGTTTGAAAACAACTCCAATGTACTGGCAACATGTGAGAATGGCATTTCTAGGTCAGCTCTGACTCAATGTGTACCTGACACCACCACGAAGCAAGACTTTTAAAATGTTGCATTTCTGTGAAGCTTGTTGGTAGCATGTTTCACTATTTGTAAGAAGACTTGCCTGTTCTGTCCCTTGCCCTTCAGCTTCTCTAATAGTTTTTTTCAGGAGAAATTAGAGGACAAGCTTAGATTTTATATAGCTTAAAAATCAAACATATACTGTATGCAATGTGAAACTAGGATACGGATTGTAGTTGAGAGGTGGGTAGAAAAGCAGTTTTCATATAATGCTAGTACAGGTAGTCATCCTATGACTAGTCGCTTAGTGATCATTATAACGGACCCCCCAAAAGCTACTTATGAACCGTTTTCAAATTACAATGGCTGCACACGATCCTGTGGTCATGTGATTGCATTTGGGCATTTGGCAATTGAATCACCTTTACGGCCATTTGCAGCATCCTGTGGTCTATAACCAGGTTTTTTTCAATATTTTTTTTGCCAGTTTCCAGCTTTCAATTCCAATTTCCAGGGGGGGAAAATGGTGGTGGTGGGGGGAAATTGGATACAATGCAGTGGTGGTATACAGTTCAGGTGAACCAGTAGTGGTGGTTGTGGGAGGCTCTGTGTTAGGAATATAATCTAACGGTTGGGTTGGCAATATATAAATCATATAGCAATGCTATACCTGTTTCTTTAAAACATACTGTAAAATGTGATTGGTTGCTGTTTTCCTCAATCGGCCGTAAGAGGGAGCCAGAATGACTGTTAGCTCTCTGTTTGTTAGATGGGCTGGGCTGATCTGATCTGAGTGTTTTTGGAAACTGGCTGTTAGAAAGTGCTGTGAGCTATTGTAAGTTTTGCAACTGCTAGCAAACTTTGAGTACCAGACTGTTTGTATGATTATGGACTATGTTATTTGGATTATCCCTTAACTGAATGACATTGATGTCTTATCCGTGTATGACTTGGACTGTTTGATGGACTCTGATACCTCTATTTCCACGAAAGTAAAAGCCTATTTAAACTGGTGTCTCTGTATGCTGGTTTGTGTGTTCTCCAACACAACTCTCACAACGCTTCTCTGAACGTGCTCGCTCTCCCAACAGGGAGCTTACCTAACACTCTGCCCACTCACCCTGCGATAATGTACAACCTTCTACGCATGCGTACTCACATTTGTGAATCAGTAGAGAAGGTAAGTGAATCTCATCACTGGAACAATGGGTTTGCTTAACAATTGTGATGTTCACACAGTCACTGCAAAAAGTGTTGAAAAATCGGGTCTGGTCATATTATGCTTCAATTTATGACTCTAAAGACTTGCAATTCCAAACTAAATTGCAGTTGTATGTCAACTGTAGAGGGTTAACTGGACATTTCTTTTAAAGGAGGTAAGAGCAAAAAACTAACTATAATTGCTATAAAGCTAACTTGGAGAAACCTAGAAAAGAGTTGATAGGCTATAAAGAACAGAAAGAGAATGAGTCAACTGGCATGTGTAAAAGACAAAATATTGCTGGCTGTTATAATAAACTATAAGTTGTAAATACAAGCATAGCTTTGTTCCTTAGCTTTAAATAGAAGCAACTTATATCCAGATGAATTGTTCATACAGTGTTATCTTTAAATAAATTTGTCATAGCTTTTAAACAATTTATCCTTTGGAATATATAACAAATACACTACTCTCCCTATTTATAAAGTCCTGCTCAACAAAAAGAAGAAACAGAATGAGACATATTTAAAGGGAGACATTTTATTGAGGTGGTGACAGATTGTAAACTATATTTATTTGTCCCCAAAATAAGCATAGAGGAAACTCTGCCACTTCAAAACAAACATGATTCCATCACAGCAAATATAAGCAATTTATTTGCTTCTTGTGCAAAGCAGAGGTGAGGCAAGATTTATTTTGTTGTGGCCCGCCAGCGGCCAGCAGAGGTGGCAGCAGATTCGGACAGTGAGGAGGTTGGGGAGGAACATGGACCAGTCCTGGAGTCTGGGAAGGCACTGATGAGGCCTCTGTTTAGAAGGCAGAGAGGGGGCCAGAGCCCTATATCAGTTATCAGCTGCCTTCAGAGTCAGATATCAGTGAGGCAGACGAACAGCTGGAGCCTGTTCCCAGGATGCACATGCATAGAGTTGCCAGACGAAGGGAACAGGTAAAGAACAGGGGTTGACTTGGCAGTGGACGATGAATGGCCTCTCCCAGAGGAAATAAAAGTGGAGCAAAAGGGGAATGGAGTTTGCAGGAGACAATTAGTTTGCTTAATTGGTTCGTGACGCTCTCAGACTCCTTGCCATGTTTTGCAGATATTGGCCTGTCAGCTCTCCAAGCCAGATAAGGTCTGTGACTGTAAATCCTCCCTTGAAAGACTTTGCTGGATGTGAATGAGCCGAATTCACAGTAAATTAATAAAAGGTTTTTTTGTTGGGAGAAGGAGTTTGCTTCATGCTCTTGTGAAGCCTGTCAAAACATCTTTATCCAACACATATGCTAATTTGAACAGAGCATTGGTGTATTTATTCTTCTCAGCTTTATGAGAACAATACACTAAAGTTATGAATAATCAGACTGCTTTTGAAGAACTGAGAAGTAAAATTGGGTAGTATCTTAGGTACCTCAGCGTTCTTTCAAGTTTGATTAATTGCTGTCTGACAGCAATTTTTTCAGTCTAAACAACAGTCAAACTTTTTAATAACTACTCTTCCCTTTTCAAATCTACCCTCTGTTCATCAAGTCAACCAGTGATCCTATCCCATTAGATCAAGGATGGGGAACCATGGCCCTTTTATGACTTGTGGGGTTCCACCACAAAACCGCGGTAGACTAAAGCACGTTCGACGAAAGCGCGTATGTGACGTCATCACAGCGTGACGAAAACAGCACGCTGTGATCGGTAAACTTAAAATTAACGCGGAAACCTTACCCAACTCCCCCAAACCTAACCCTAAGCCTAACCCTTAACCTAACGCTAAACCTAACGCTAACCCTTAACCTAACCCTAAACCTAACCCTAACGCTTAACGTAACCCTAAACCTAACCCTAACCCTTAACCTAACCCTAACCCTAAACCTAAACCTAAACCTAAACCTAACCCTTACCTTTATGTGAATCGGCTTGCTTTAAAAGCGCTTTTTAAAGCACCCTTTTTTCTCCGCGGTCGTATTTGTTGCGCTGATGATGTCACGTACGCGCTTTAATCGGGCGCGCTTTAGTGGACCGCGGTTTTGACGGGTCACGGACTTGTGGATTTCAACTCCCAGAATTCCTGAGCCAGCCATGTTGAAGTCCACAAGTCATAAAAGGGCCATGGTTCCCCATCCCTGCATTAGATCATTCTGCATATTAGCTGGCATTAACATTCTTTCTTCTCTTGGTTCCTTTCACTGAACAAACCCACAGCTCATCTGTTTTTTTTTGCAAGTCTGCAGAAAGGGCGATGAACTGCGGATTTTTTCACAACTGACTGATCTTGACCTCTGCTTTCACCTTCTCTAATCAGCATTTTGCCCAAGCTCCCTTACAACTGGCTGCACATTTGCAGGCTCTGGTTCTTGAGACTTGGATGCAACCATGTGTCAAGCTGGGACATGCTATCCTGTATTTTTTTTAGATATCTTTATATAGGTGAAAAATAAACATGAAAATATATAAAGGAAAATGAAGAAAAGGGGAGAAAGTGCAGGATGCAATAAAAAGAAAATTAGTTAAAAAGAAATTACTTCGGATTTTACAGCTATTGCATTTAGTATCTCTCCTCTTTAAAATTATATTACATGGTTCCTTTTTCTTCCATTTTCAACCCTTTTTAATCAGCAAACTCATAAATCATCAATTCTTTTTTTTTCTATTTTCAACATTTTATAAACGTTAGGACACACTCTTCTGCCTGGCACACACATTTTAAACCCGTGTTTTAATATTCCTGTATTAAGACAGAAGTAATAAATTTCTCACAGAACTAACAAAAAAACCCTAAAACTCATAAATTTTGGAGCAAATGCAGCATTTTCAATTTCCTCTTTATTAGTTTACATTTATTTTCAAGCTTATTTTTCATTTCTCTTTTATTATAATTTTTCCCTATTTATTTGTATATTCCTCCTTCAATATTGTAGATGGCTGTTAGCTGATTGCTAAGGGCAACGGTCTATAATCCGTCACTGAGAGATTCAGCAATCACACAGGAGACCAGGTTTTTTACTACAAAAGGTGCTTTATTGTACAATTAAAGATATACCAAGATTTCTTATTCATGTCTCTTTTAAACCTTCCTGTATATTTCTAGATAACTGTTCATTTCTATCTGTTTTTATTTTTATGTCCTACAGAGCAGGGGTGGATTCTGGCTGTTACTACTGTCAGTTCGCTCAGGGATGCGCTGTGGGCGCATATGCAGTACTATAAAAAAAGCTTCGGCACATGCGCAGAAGCAAAAAACAAGATGGCACCGCCGATGGCACCGCTGATAGAACCAGTTCAGGAGCATGGCCAGCCGAGTTACTACCTACTCAACTGAACCAATCCAAACCGGTAGGAACCCACCTCTGCTTCAGAGTTTTTAATCTTAAAGCTTCGTTTCTCCACCCAAACATTAAGTTCTCCCCTCCTCTTTTCAATCCTTTCTGCCTATTTATCTCTGTTAACACTTTGGCTGATTTACAGCTTACTTCCTAAACATTAATTACTTCATTTTTCAAATTGTTATTATGGCTTCTTTCTCTCCTCCCTCCCATCTCTGGTTTTGCTTCTTCCAGATTCTCCTTCCAAGTGTCAGATTACTTGAAAAAGAATTGAACTGAACTGAACTTTATTTGGCCAAGTATGATTTGACACACAAGGAATTTATCTGTGGCACAGTTGTTCTCGGTGTACATGCAAAGCAAAAGTGATAATATAATACCAATAAAAGGTATAGTAAGGAACATAAGGATAATAATGCTGCAGCCATACAACATGGGTCAATGTACATAGAGATTATACAGTATTGTGAACATTAGATGTTCAGCAGAGTGGGGACACGAGGGAAGAAATTGTCCCTGTGCCTAATTGTTTTGGCATGCAATGCCTTACACCAATGATGACCAACCATTTTGTCATCGTGTGCCAAAAATGCATGCACACGTGTGACAGCGTGAGCATGTGTGCCCACAACCATAATGCAATGCATATGTGATACTGCCCCAGTGCGGCCTGCCCCTCCACAAGTGCATGCAACCCCCCCTGCTTCCCATGCATATACATGCATCTCCCGCATGTGCCCTGCTCCCTGCGCAATCCGTTTTGGGCCTAGCAGGCCTCCCTGTAGACTCCTAGGACCCAAAACAGGGCACAAGGGGGCTTTCCCCCCACCCCTGCATGCATGACCCCCCTCTCTCCCATGCATGTGCATGCATCTCCTGCATGCGACCTGCCCCCCCCCCCCATGAATGCATGGAGAGACCTGAAAAAGCAGCTTGCGTTCCTATAGAGAGGGCTTCACGTGCCATCTGTGGCATGCCATAGGTTCACCATCACGGCCCTATACTATAGCATCACTCTGAGGGGAGGAGTTGAAAAAGTTTATGGCGAGGATGTTAGGGATCTGCAGATACCTTCTCAACCCTCCTTCTGACTTGCACTGTATACAGGTCTTCTATGGAAGGCAGACTGGCGTGCCTAACGTCCCTGTCCTACTGTCTCCATTTATTTGTACCCTTTTCCTGTGTTCTTATTCATGTTTATTCTTATTCCTGTTATCTTGTACATGAGTGACAAACTAAATAAATAAATAAAAATAAATTGATATTTCTGCAGTCTTTACTATTTTGGAATCTTAACTGTCCTGTTTGGTTGCTGTACCAAACCAGGCAGTTATAGAAGTACAAATGTGTCAAATAAAGTCACAAGATCTGAACTACCCTATTAATTTACCAGTAATTAGGCAGTGCATTTTGGAATTATCAAACCATTTTTCAGGCAGTTACAATAAGCCTTGATGTGACTAGGGCATAGATTACTGTAATAGCCTAAAGTAGTATAAAATGTTTTTGATCATTCTTGCAAGTGCTTCTTTGGTTAACTCTTATGAATTAAAGTCACTACCCTGCATACTTGGTCCTTTGGGAGAAGTGCAACATTGGGGCAATTGCTGGTAAAGCAGTCTATCACTATTTTATATGCATTTTCCTGCATATAAAATAGTGCATACAGCCTCCTTATTGTAAACTGTTCTGAAGCTGCACATATAGGAGATGTCAAATGTCATTTGAAGAGATATGGTATCAGAATAGGGCATGATGGCGAATCTATGGCACATGTGCCAGAAGTGGCACACAGAGTCATTTCTCCTGGCACATGGAGCCATCACCAGTTGCTCTTCCAGGTTCGGGCACAGCAGCCAGCTGGTCTTCATGCACATTGGCGTGCCAGAAAGGAGAAGAGTAGCCACCCGATGTGCATGCGTATGCCAGGAAAATTATCTTTTTTGTTTCCAGTGTGCACATGCATGTTGGCCATTTGGTGATCTGGTTCCTGGCACGCATACCCACACAAAAACCAGTAACAGGAAGAGCAACAGCTGCGTGTGCCAAAAGACGTGGAGAGGGGATCCTGGCCATCACTTCTTAGTGGAGCAGAGCTGTGGTCGGGGCTTCCCTCCCTCCCCGCAGGCTTCTTACGTGGCTCCAGCCCTCCAGCCTGTGGCTCATCTGCGGTCTGAAGTGCCTGGCCCTCTGGGCACCCCAGAAGAGCAGCGGCAGTGGCAGCCACAAGGGGAAGGGCAGGAGCGACCAACTGCAGCCACTCCCACACCAGCCAGAAGTGGCACTGTGACAGTCACTGGGGTCGAGGGGGCATCCGCGGCAAGGACGAGCAAGGGCTTCCCTCCCTCCCTATCAGAGTGGGCTACTTGCGCAGCCCCAGCCCTCCAGCCCATGGCACTGATGTGAATCCAGGCTCTGGAGTGCCTGACCGGCTCAAGTGCCCCAGAAGAGCAGCAGCTGCAGCCACAGGGGGAAGGGCAGGAGCAACCGGGCAGCCACCAAAGATGCTCCCACACCAGTGAGACAGGCCCTCAGCGGCATCTCAATGCGGATAGCTTGCCTCCCCGCCAGCAGCTCCTCCTCCAGCATCCCAGCTGGAAGAGGCAGCGTAACAGCCGCTGTGGGGAAGAGCCGAAGGGATGGCGGTCACTCATTCTTGCCACTGCCACCCTTCGGCCCTAAGTAGCAGTGGCTGTTGGGCTGCTGCTTCCAGCTGGGATGCTGGAGGAGCTGCTGACGGGGAGGCAAGCTACCTGTATAAAGACGCCACTGAGGGCCTGGCTTGCTGGCATGGGAGCATCTGTGGTGGCTGCCCGGTCGCTCCTGCCCTTCCCCCTGTGGCTGCTGCAGCTGCTGCTTCTCTTCTGGGGCTGCACAGGGCCTAGCCAGCTCTTCTGAGGTGCTGGAGCCAGCCAGACACTCCAGACCACAGATCCACGTAGTCCACTCGGATGGGGAGGAAGCTTGTGCCATCCTTGCCATCGCTGCCCCTTCACCCCCAGCGGCTGTCACAGTGCTCCTTCTGTGTGGGATGCTGGGGCAGCCAGAAGTAGTGGGGGAGGCAGGCTGGGCGGAGGGGGCCCCTCTAGCAACACCGATTGCAGATGCTTCTTGTGCAGAGGGACTACTGGGACCTGAGGCGGCAGTGGCAGCATGGACATGGGCAGCACACCCAGCAGAGGCAGCAGCATTGTAGGGAATGGAGGATAATGCCCGGGGGGGGTGGTGTTGCCCCATAACCCAGGTTGGGAACATGGAACCGGGAAATGGGTCTCCCAGGGCGTTGGCTGGCCAAAGCGGAGCTTTTGCAATGGTGGGAAAGTCTGTGCACTGGGCGTGGTTGCAAGGGGTGGGGTGGTTGCAAGGATTGGGGCCCGGTGTGGGCCAGCATGGCCACCCCACCAAGAGGAGCAGTTTTTCTCTGTTGCCTTCGAAGGCGACAGGGAGCGACGAGAGCAGCTGCTGCGGATGTATGTGGAAGGTGCTGGGTCCATTGCCTCCAAAATGGCCATTATATTACTCCCTGGGCTCCATCTCCCAGGCAGGCCGAGCAAGAGCTCAGGGCCAAGCCCATTGGCCACAGCCATTTCCAAGAGCAGGCTGCTCAGCTCACCCCCAGTGCTGTCCGGGAGAGCAAAGAGCATTGGGAGGCCTCCGGGGGGGGGCAGTGGAGGCTGTTTTCGCCCTCCCCAGGCTCCTAGAAAGCCTCTGGAGCCTGGGGAGGGCAGAAAAAGGGTCTATCGCAGGCCAAAAGGGGGGGTTGGGTGTGCATGCGTGGTGTGTGCGTGCGCTCACATGGCATGGTGGTCATGCGCATAGCATTATGGATGTGGGCACACCTGCACAAGACTCCCTGCACTGCCCCTGCTTTTGGTACACGATCCAAAAAAGGTTAGCCATCACTGAGATAGGGCACTGTGCAGATATGGCACCTCAACCCAAGCCTCTATATGATTTCCCTAAGTTGTTAATTAGTACAAATAACACATGAGAAAATAGACCCTTACAGCATTCCATTATAGCTAATGATCATGGTGATCATTTCAGCAATAGTTCATAGACACCATCTGCTGAGAGGAATCCTGTAAGGGCATAACTATTAGATGCTCAACAGTTGGTATCAAGAGCCAGTGGACTCTTTACAATCTCATATATTCAATTCAAATAATAAATCTATCCTTTTCTATCTCAAAGTGTACATGAAGGTAGATTACAATGGTTTTAAAACAGCAACCTCCAATATCGTCCTATCTTTAATTGGATTTTCTGCTTCTTGGATGGATTTGCAGTCTTCTTTGATGCAATTCAGCCTTTGAAAGTTATATTTGTAGCTGTGTTTTTACATTTGGAAATAGCAACTAAATCAATTATTTTGAGAGGAATAAAATTATATCAGGCATTGCAGTCTATCCTGCAGACTTCAGTGGAAATGGAACTTAATAAGGAAATGATCTGCAGGCTTCTGTAGATTATTTTTCTACATTTTTAATGTTACTTAATGTAAAATAATTGCTTTTATGTAGAAGGGTATAAATATAGGCAGCAGCTTCAAAGCAATTCTTCCGATGTACTAGATTATTCTAGTTGCAGCAGTGTAACAGTACCATTTTCTCCGCTGGCAAAGACAATCAGATATTATCAGTAAAGGATGCTGACTAAAGAAGACTGTGTTACAAGTCATACACCTTGTGCTATGTTTCAGGAAGTTTGCCACTATATGAAGTGGTTAACTTGCTCTATTAGAAATCTCCCATAGAGACAGCATAGCATATTATGCTTTGCCATGCTAAATGAACTAAAGGAGGATTACTTCAGGTCTAACTGGTTTGCTTGCTCATTGCTGCTTACATAAACTACAGAAAGACTAAAGACTGGCTTATTGATCTGATGCTCCTATTAATCTCTTATAACAAGAAGATACTAATATGCTACATATTCAAATAGCTGTTTGCAAATATTCAAATACCCTTGATTACAGAGAGGGTGAAAAGACCATCTCATTAAACAAATTTTGCATAAAATATGACAAGCATTTTAAAGGTTACATCTTGAAATTCCTGCTCAAATAGTTTCTCTTTTTATCACCCAAGAATAGATCCACTTGCCTAATATTTTCCTATGAATTCATAGCATAATAACAATTACCCCCCTCCAAATCTTCCATCTTTTATCAGTCATTTAAAAATAGATATTCCTTTGCTTTTTTTGTCCTGCATTTGGGGAACAAAGAATCTTAGTTTTTACTTCCAAATCAAAAGTGACCTAACTATTACAATATTTCCTTTGAATCAAGCAGTATCTTTCTAAAAATGTGAAAAAAATTAAGCTTGTTGGTACGTCAGTATGTATTTTTTTAACAAAAATATTGTTTATGAGTTGATAGTGAAGTGTCACAGAACAATTTTAGAGATTGGACCCAATAATCATAATATTGAATCATTTATTGACAATTCCATTATTATTGGGATTTGAAAACTTGCATTTGAAAACCAAATGGAATAGAAAACAAACAAAAGTATTATTGTAGAGAGAGTAAAATAACTGAAATGGAAATGGGCTGCACATAGCAAGAAGAACTGATGGCAGGTGCATCAAGGCAGCCATAGAATGGATCCCACTTGATAAAAAGCATCTACGAAAGAGATCTAAGACAAGATGGATCGATGATATCAGCAAATATTGCAGGCACAATTGACGAAAGAAAGTTCGGAACCTTATTGGTTGGAAACATGTGGATAGACAATGGCTAAAACAATGGTTGTGACTATATATGGATCTTGCATTCATGTATGTATGTATGTATGTATGTATGTATATAAAAATATATGAATGTGAATGAATATATGAATGAATGCATGCAAGATGCATTTCCATGCAAATTAACCTGATTAGAAGGAGGCTAAAACTCTACAAATTTAGAAAAACCTCTTAATATTTTATCCCATTTCTTTTCATCATCTGATTTGAGCCAGAAATATTAAAGTTTTGTTTGCTTTAGCAAACGAAGCAGGAGAATGAGTAAGAGGGGTCCAGTAAGGAACTAGATGGAAACTGAGTGATAGGAATGTCTCCTTTCAAAGAGATGAAGGAGTTTGCTTTTGGCAAACTGCTAATATTAGCTGCACAATAATCTACAAGATAAATTACAATTGGAAATTGGTCTGGATAGTGGCTGACAGTTGCCTAGTTCTGTTTTTTTTTTTAAATCGTAGTATTTTTAAATAGAAAAATAACAGTTTTTTTTTAACTTCAGGCAAATATGCTGGAAATTTCTATAAGTAGTAGGAATGGTTATATGGGAAAAAGAGGCTATTTAATGTTAACAAACGAATAACATTTTATGGATGTACATATGATGCAAAGATAAATGGCATTTATTACTTGTAACAATAAAAAGACATGAGGAAGTAATGTAAAATAAAGTTAAACCAAGCATTTTATCTACATATTAAGGATCAAATGCCCTTGAAAGTTAAAACAAATGATCCTTCACTGAAAGTAACAGTAGGAAAAATACCAGAATATGCATCAGTTGTCAAAAATATCCATGGTATGAGATGGAAGTTTTTACTGCAGATCTACACCTTCTCAAAACCCTCACTGCAAATGTCCAGAATTCACTTTGAATTCAGAAATGAAGGAAAATTAAGGAGGGCAAATATTTCATAGCCACTGCTTTTTTCTCAAGGCAATATCCCATTGGGGTCAGATATTCAGATTTGTACACACTCTTAAATTTCATTGCTTTGAAGCTACAGATCCAACTGTAGCTCCCTTTCTGTTTCTGCTGCCTCATTAATGCCCACTTAGACAGTGAAAGAAATAAGCTCTGGTTTGCAAATACCAATCATTCCTTTTAGTATATAGCCTTCATAAATCCCAAAATCATGAGCAAAGTGTGTCATGAACTGACCCATGGAGACAGCACACACCAGATTTTGAGTATTAACAATACAGGGATACATGTACATTCTTAGTTCATCAACACATTTACAAACTTGAATAATCTTTTATGGGTGCTTTTAACATTTGTGCTTTTCACATAATTTTCCTAAATAAAAGTGATAGTCTAAACCTGCTCTGGTGCAACAAAAAATTAAACAATTTTTCATTTGTGCTTACTGTAACAAGATAAAACACTACAATTAAGCAGTAAATTCAAGCTTCCTTGAAAAAGGAATGAAACAACAAGGATATATTTTTAAGCTGTTTCCTTTATTTGGAAATATTTCCATTACTCATTATGAGGTAAACTAAAATTTGCCTTGCTTCACTTAACATACTTAAAATGAATGCTGCTACTATTCAGGGATTCTTTTTTAAAAAGATAATATTCTACTAAAGCAGCTTTTAACTATCCAAGAGAATAACAATCTTCAACTTGCACCCAGTTTAACTAAAATTCTCAATATATAAATGTAAAAATATTCTGAGAATTCTTTGTAATTTTGTGTAAGTCTGCAATTTTGAAGAAAAATGATTATTTTCTTTGGTGGGAGGTACATCAAAGTCTGGCAAAATGCTGTTTTAACTGATTAATAAGTTGCTGAGAGTCGACATGCTCTGGAAAAATTTCTTTGGACTTCTGAGCTTCTATATAGCTTCTCTGAATATCTCCAACCTGCAGAAAAGCAAATATACCAAATGACATAGAAACGCTACTAACAGCCCTATATGTTAAGATTTCATCTAATGATTCACTTTTAAAATATTCATATTCTAACATATACAGTAAAAGGCACAATCCTAATTTACTTCAAAAAGTTCATGTCCTATTCATTTTGAACTCTAAGGCACTCTGCATGGGGCTGTCTTTGAACACAGTATAGATGCATGGATTGCTAGGATGAGATTGGAACACATATTTCAGATTTGCAAATTATATAAGACTTCTGCAGCAAAAGTTTAATTCATGAATTTATTGCTTTTCTTTCTCTTTTCAGACCTATTTTCTTTTTTGTCAAATCTTCTAGGTACATCAGATTATTTGTAAACTGATTTAACATATTTCCAGGCAAATTTCGGGACAAAAATACTTAAGATATATAAACTAATAAACATATGAAAAAAACGGGTGATGACATTACCTTTTCAGATAAGACAGCAAAATTGAAATGTGGCTCATACATATGAGGTGCTATTGATGAAGCTGTCTGCAGAAATACTCTTGCCTAAAACATAGAAACAGTGTTCATATTGGTACAGGTCAAGGTACTCTACACCCCCTTTCCATCTTAGTTTGTCCCATGTAATACTAATGTAATAACTTTTCTTAGACCAAGTCAGATAACTGGTCTATTTAACTATATATACAATATAGAATAATTTAAATACACTTAACTGTTCCTAGGGGATTCTAGGCAGTTTATAAATAGTTAACAACATACAATTATGCAAAATTATATATATTCACACTTAAGCAGTAGAACGTACTCTGAAACTAAGAAATTGTTTTTAGTAAAATCCTGTGCTGGGAAAGGTGCAAACAGAATTGTACCTATTACAAAGCCATTCTTGTGAATTTTTACCCTACAGCTCTATTCTTATCACAAGTGCTTTATGCAATTCAAGGTGCTGGTGATTTCCTAAAACACTGTACATGGCTGGGTACTTGAGGGAATCACCTTTTTCCAAGTATCTCTACCCATCCAATTAGAGCCAGCAGGATGGGCATGTCAGCCAAAGAATGTTGGCTGATGGGAACTAGAAGACAAGTTTTTTTTCAGAGGCAGCTCTTCTGTGGAACATCTTCCCTTTGGAGATTATAATGGCCCCAACTTCGTTAGCCTTCCATAAAATTTTAAAGACCTGGCTGAGTTCCCAAGCCTGGGGCACTACATGAATCAACGGACCTGCCTCCATGCTATATGTTGCTTGCAGATAACCATTTGTCTAGATCTGATTTAGTGCTATCACTGAAATTAAATATGTTATTCTGGAAGGTACAGTTTGTTACCATTTATCTCAACACTAACTACTCTGTATAAAATTCTGAATACAACCAGTGGTTTGGATATAACAGTGGAAATTTCCTCTAATCTCCAAATTGAAAGATGGTCTGTGCACCTGGTCCAACTCATGGTTATGAATTATATGAAGATTTGAACTGCGTGCTCACCATCAATTTGGATATGCAATATTCAGTACCAGAAATGTACATGTCTGCTGAACTGCAGAGCAAATTAGTAGGTATGGGATGGGGTGGGGAAATAGTCATTAAACTAAGCTGTAAAGACAGCTTAGAAAATATTTAAAAGGAAAAATGCTACACATATATATATACATACTACAGTGCTACGCAGACATCACTGTATATGATCTTTATTTATTACAGCAAAGGATTGTGCAGATGTATATTTGATAATTTCCATGGTAACTGCTAGAATACTGAAGCAGTAGGCCTGAAAGAACTTTGATAATTATGAATAGAGCTTTAATTAAAGTATATTTTTGAAACTTAATTTATGCTATCATTCATCTGCTAAACTAAAGCATGCTAGCTGGGAATTCTGGGAATTTATATCCACACGTTTTAAAGTTGCCAAGTTGAGGAGCACTGCAATTAATTTGTTCACATCCAAAGAGCAAATCTTAAATTCTATACTGGTTAAACGTATTCAGAGAAATTCATATATAAAATTCATATATACCCAATGCTACAAATAAGAGTTTCACGTCTTTCAGGACCGACACTGGGTTTACTTTACAATGCACTCTACATGCAACTCTTTTTCTTGGAGGATCGATTAGGTGTGGCTTTACATCTATCATATTTTTTTTACCAAGTTACAGTGTTTGTAACATAATTGACTCAATAAGGATAGCACAAATGTCTTTCTACTCTATATTATGTTGAGCTGGCCATTCTGGTTTTCCAGAATTTAATCTTCCAAATTGCAAAACATTTGTGGTGTTTCATCCAAAACAGTTCTATGCCAGACCGATACCAGAATCAGAAATCATTTCTGATTCAGAGGATAAAGAATTGAAAACACTCATTACGGCTTTATTGGTACAGTCTATAGGAAGAATTGGAACGTTTTGTAAATCTGTTGAATATTCTGCTGCTGCAACACTACGTTTTGTATATATCAAGTTTAAACAAACCTTCTCCTACCTCATTTTGGATTGGTTAAAGGCATTGGCACAGTTGCTTTGCCTACCATTGATGCAACCTACCAGACTTCATTACCATGGTTCTCAATCACTTCAAAGAACATTATTCCTAAAATACATTAGCTATAGAAACGTAAAGACCCACCTTCTTTTAAATTGTATACTAACCTGCTCAATGTGACCTTTTTGCATTTCCAACACAGCCAAGTTATTATAGGCTTCTGCATGGTCGTTGTTGTTAGCCAAAGTCAATTTGAAACATTGATGAGCCAAATTTCTATCACCTATTCCCTGAGAAGCCAAAACACAGAATATGTCCACAGTTTCTATATACCAGGTATTTTTTTCCTTATTCAGATATTATAAATCTGGAAAGGAGATATGGTTATATGTGTCACTCTTGCTTCCTTAGTCCTGAAATGGTTGAATTGGGAGTATCAAAAGAGAGTGTAAAGATGTTCCATATAATAGGAATGTAATTTTGCCAAGATTTGTGACCACATGGGGTTTTTAAAACAACACTTAAGAGTTAGGGCTTCCATTCAAACCTTTTCTGTAAAAAAAAAAGTGGGAATGGAATTAAATTCTTCCATTTTTATTTATTTTTCAAATTTATATTGCTGCCCATTTTACAAAACAAATGATTCCTAATTTTATCATTGTAGAAAACAGTGTTGTACTATCTGGAATTTTTACTGGATTCAGTAGAACTTGTATTAAATTTCTTGAAAGCATAAGAAAAGAGGCAATATCAAGCATTATTTCAGTTTGACAAAATTACCAAATGATCTACCACTTTCTGCCAGAACTCATTTATAGCTATAAGATGCAAACATGCATTTAACTTGGGAAATTAGACCACTAGAACTATTCATGAAGAGGAATATTCTATTCTAATTCCTGTAAGTCTGGAATGAACATATTTCCTTTAGTTGGGGCTGCATTTTGTTTATTTACATCATTTGTAATCCTCATATTTCCTTCCCTTTTGTGGTACTGTCATCATGCCTCTTGGAAAGTTGCAGGGTGTCTTTGAATGAGCAGGGCCAGCATTTTTAGCCCTCTTGGTGAGTTTTGGGGGCTGCAATAAAAAGTCACTAAAACTGCTGGTTATTTGTTCCTGAGAAATATCTTCAAATTTTTACTAATTTTTTGATTAGTAAAGTGAATTCAGCAAATTGTAATAATAATTTTATTAGATCAGTGTTAAAATCTTTATGTTAGCAGTTAGCCTACTTTCATTTTTCAATCTTTCACTTCAATTATCAATACACAGAAATGAGATCTATTTTTACAAGGAAGTTTTCAGAAGTCATCTCAGATTTAACTGAACCAAGACTTCCTCTCAAAGGCTGCTTCTCCATGAGAAGTTTTACCCTTGAAATGTACATGCTGTGAAAGTTTTGTTTGGAAAATCTTCAGGCAGGCTACATCAGTCTTCGTTACAGCAACATACCGTATAAGTACCCTCCATTGAGACTGTTCCTATCTTCTTCAAGAGGAAATAAATGTATTGTGATACACAGCATGCAAAAATATTTCTTCTTGCGTGTGATAGTTGATAAGTAGGTTATATGCCACTAACACTTTCTGGGCTATACTCTATACATTTGTGCATAAATATCCCATCCAAGTATTCTTAACAAGCATTACTCTTACCACAGCTACATGTCCCAAGTTGTACCACACATCTGCAGCTTCTTCCTCATTTTCTGCTAGAGATAGTGCACGTTCAAATGAACTGAGAATCATGTCATATTGCTGGGCATAGAAACAGCAAAGGCCTAGATTGTTAAAGAGTTGGCTATTATAAATGCCCATCTGCAGGAGTCGCCTAGTTCAATATAAAAAGTAAATAAGTCAATTTGTATTTTTGGAGCATGCTTCTTGAAAGTTTCTTGTGCTCATGCAAATTTCAGGGTACATGAT
The DNA here is from genome assembly GCF_009769535.1 of Thamnophis elegans. Taxonomy (NCBI): domain Eukaryota; kingdom Metazoa; phylum Chordata; class Lepidosauria; order Squamata; family Natricidae; genus Thamnophis; species Thamnophis elegans. The sequence continues at coordinate 139,058,061 of NC_045541.1, read as the reverse complement.
CTCTATATTTCTATACTGAATATAAGAAGAAACCAGGGTGCAATAGTTCTTTTTCCCTCATTTTCAATATGATCAGCATGTTCTCTCCTTCCCCCAAGAATCGAGCCTTGTTGACTAGAACAGAGTTCCCTAACCTGTCTGGCTTTGCAGACGGTGGGAGCGGTGGGGAGAGGGGATGGTTCAGTGTAAGTGGTAGGTGAGTGCATGTGTATTCCATCCGTGCAAATGGTGGGCACATGCACATGCACATCACCAATTCCAAAAGGCTCAAGGCTCAGTAGTGGGCTGCAATCCGGTGATTGGGGACCCCTGGACTAGAACCATCAAATTTAGCCCTCTAAAAAGGCACTCCTACTATAAAGGAAATTGCTGTTCAAAACACTGTGTAGTACCTTAAAGTCCAACCATCATTATGTCAATAATATATTATTTAGACAGCAAATATATACTCTGGACAAGAAAATCTATATATAATTGTTAAAAAGTTAACAGAAAATATGTTTGCCACATTCTCAGGATATATTATCAGAAATACATGAAGCATTGTAATAAAACTATATTACGTGTGTGTGTGTTGTGTGTGGGTGTTTCTTTCCCTGTTTCCCACATGTTAGGTCTTTTTAGTACATTAATATTTTAAATGCAAGACAATAGTCCGTTAATAGCTTTGTAGTCCTTGCAACAAATTTGATGGGAAAAATCTCTTGGAAAATGAGCACTAAAAATATAGGTAGATGGGTGAATGTTTGAAAACCATTTTTATGTTGTCTTATTAATCAGTTGAGGACAGACCACAAATCACTCCATGTGTTCCCAGGGTTATCAACACTGTGGGAAATAATGGGGACCTTGAATCTGTTTTAGGCTACCTTGAGACTGTGGAACAGAACTGGTAGATATGTAGAGGCAACTCAAGATTTCCTTCTGCATTTTAAATATTTCTACAAACAGTGCTTTTTCCGGTGAGACCGGTCTATCAGGGCAACCTGGTCTACCCAAATATGGAGCATACTGCTTCCGCTTTCGCCTTTCAACCCCAATCCAGGAGCCTTCACAGGCAGTTGCTTTCGCGACAAACTACTTTTGTGTGAATTTTATATTTCTACAAACACTTATTATGGATGTCTTAGTACAAAAATTAAGCGGTAGTTTCTTTGTATGTTCCTATCAGGGCTATAATTCTTAAATTTGACAGACAACCTACTGAGTGTATGATTTAAGATACTTTTCACCTACCCATCCATTTTGTTTTTTATTTTTATTCTATTTAACTATTTGAAAAGATTATCTATCTATCTATCATCTATCTATCTATCTATCTATCTATCTATCTATCTATCTATCTATCTATCTATCTATCTACATATATATATACACACTATCTTCTTACCTATAAAAACGTAGGGCTATCTCTGGCTGGTCAGAGTAAAAATGATTACTTGCAATGCATGCAATGGCTTCCACATGGGTATTATCTTGTTTTAAGACATCTTTATAGTATTCTGCAGCCGTAGAAATGTTGTTCATTTCCTATAAACAGATGAAAAGATAAAAGTATTTTAAATTACACATGATTAATAAAAAAAGAGTGTTGTGATTCCTTAAATATCCTTCAAATGTAGCTAGGGTGAATAAAAATACATCTCTTCTAATTTTACTGAACAAGAACAAATAAATTTGAAAAGATGTGCATGTATGTATTAATCACATATAATTATAAGTTTTTCTTTTATATGTTCACCATTTTTTCTAGCTTACTAAAAGTAAGTAGCCATATGTTTTTGGTTATTTCCTATTTCAGTACTACATAACAACATCCATTTTCTTCAGCAAAGAAACAGCCTTTTCTGCTTGTTTATATAATTTTCTGTCAGTTGTTACCAAAAGATTTTTAAAAGATTTATTTCTTACAGTAGAACACATATCATATCTAATCTCTAAACAGGCAATCTTAGACTCAGTTTAGGAATGATGTCCTCGTTCCTTAACCAAGCGAGTGTAGGATTGTATGGTAATGACTCCTTTGTCCAAGCAGTTACTTCAGTGGAAGCTAGAAGAGCTGTAACTCAATGATAAACTAAAATACCAAATTTCAGTTCTTGATATTTAGATTTTAAACCTAAAGCTATTGCAACAGTTTAAAAAATACTAGAGGAGGAATTGCTGAAGCTAGAGAATAGGTCAGCTCTCCTATTCTTACATTTTAGGACAAAGAAGCCATAAGCCTAGTTTTAAAGTTGCTCCCCCATTCTGCCTCCTTACCATTAACTTATCTGCACATATTTGTGCTACAATTTAAAGCAAACAACTGTTTGAGGGCATACTCATCAATTATCCTGTTGATGCAGGAGAAAAACTTGATTTGCATACCTCATGAATCCTGGCCATGCCACAAAGGAGGAAAAGTTCTCCAGGAAATCGTTCTAAACCTTGTTTGAAAACATTTAAAGCTGTCAAAGGCTGATCCAAGCGGGAATATACCTGGCCAAATACATGGGTATAGTTCCATCAATGTTAAGATTTTTATAATAACTATAGCCATGAAAATCAGCTGCCAACTAAATCATATATACATATATTAAGTCTATGCATACAGCTACATTTAAAGTTAGAAAACAATTCTCCATATTTTGCCTCTGCATATATTCCAGGATAAAATTCAGATAATGCCACACCACCATATCAACATGGTTTAAAAAATACTAGCATTCTTTTTACTCCTCTAAAATATTTAATGCAACTGTTTTGTGTCCCTCTGCAGAACTACCGTCGGAGGATAAGACGCGCCTTTTTCCCCCCTAAAAGAGGGTGAAAATTTGGCTGCGTCTTATACACCAAATGTAGCCCCACCCACCCACCAGCCCCCACCCTTTGGCCTCTGCTCTCAGCAATTTACCTCTTTGCAGCAAACAACGGAGGCTTCAATAAGCTATAGCAATCCCTGCAGCCCCAACAGCTGATCATCGAGAGAAATTGAAAGTAAAACTTGCTGTTTGCTCCACATGGCAAATAGCTGGGAGGCAGGTTTTTTTTGTATGTGCTAATCGGGCTGTTTGCTGCAAGGAGGTAAGTCAACAACTATAAATGCCTATAGAATGTTCAAATTATTAGACTTATTTTTTAAAGGCTGCTTTATTATTGTAAAGGTAACAAAATGAAGAAGCTTTTTAAAATAAATGCTTGATCTGAAGAGGCTCAGTGCTATTGTTTTAAAAAGTGCTATTCTTTTAAATAGCAGAGAATAACTATACTTCCAGAAAGCACATTTTAACAGCATCTGTACAAATATAGTCTGAAATATAACACTACAAACAGTGTATATTGTCTGTACTGTTTGTTGCAAGGAGGCAAATTGCTGGGAGACAGAGGCAGATATTTTTCCGTTGTTTTCCTCCCCCAAATCTAGGTGCGTCTTATATTCTGGAGCGTCTTATACTCCAAAAAATAGGGTAGTTCATTTATTCCAGCTCCTGATACCACTGGTTACATTTTTTCACCTTGGATAGCAGGCTTCTCTGTTAGGCCTTCAGCAAGACACAGCAGGCAGTGAGCTTTCAAGAGTGACAGGTTAGCAGTATGGTCTTATATATTGGATATTTCTTCAGGAGACTGATCTCAAATAACTAACTTATTTGTTAATGCTTGTACATGGGATGGGTAGGTGGGGGAAACCATACAAAAATATTTCTATTGCCACCAGCATCACAGCTAAACAGGCAATGCAATGATATTCTACACCTAGATTTACCCAGGTGTTGCAAATAGCAGTAGCAGTAGAAAAAGCTTCCAAAGTATCCTTTCTTACAGGAGATTTTAAAAAAGCATTAGCAACTGAAAAACTAATTATTTTAACAATCTTGCAAAAATTTAATTATAATCCAAGAGTTCCAAGCCATTTGTCTAAAATAATGATTTGTAATCATTTTTAAATTACAAATGCCAACTTACTTTTGCCAAGTACAGTACTGTATCTACCATATATTGTTGTCTGAGAGCGGATTTAAACTGTGTTTCTGCTTCACGGTATAATCCTAATCTGGAAAAATTTATAATGAAAATTATATTAAAGCCAACAAACTAATAGTAAATGGGTTATATTTTACAATAATTATACATTAAAACCACTAAAAATGAGAATATATATTCTACAAGTTACTTGATTTGTAAAAATGAAATTAAAAAGGCTAAATAACAAAATGAGATAAGATAAATACTTTTTTATGTTCCAAATAAAATAAAAGTAGCTACTAATTATGACCTTTAAAGCGCTCCATGGCTTAGGCCCAGGATACCTGCGAAACCACCTACTGCCACCAGTAGCCTCCCACCGTCCAGTACGATCCCACAGAGTTGGCTTCCTCAGGGTGCCATCGGCCAGACAATGTCGGCTAGCGACCCCCAGGGGGAGAGCCTTCTCTGTGGGAGCGCCTTCCCTCTGGAATGAGCTGCCCCCAGAGCTTCATATAATCCCCAACCTCCGGTCCTTCTGATGCACCCTAAAAAGTTGGCTTTTCCAGCAAGCCAGCCTGGCCTGAACAAAACAAAATAAATTATTGATCATTGTTAATTTTAATTCGATTTTTTTAAAAAAAATGTTATTGTTAATTCTAATTGGGTTTGTTTGGGATATTCTATTTAATTTTTTTAAAAACTTTTGTATTATATGTTTCTTTTAATGTTGTACGCCGCCCTGAGTCCTTGGGAGAAGGGCGGCATATAAATCTAATAAACTAAATCAAACCACACCTACTCAATGAAGAAAATGCAGAAATGATATAATTTCTACTTTAGGTAGGGTTTTTTTTTTTCTAAAAAGGAGATATGTTACAAACATGTACAACAATTATGAAGAGTAAAATGAACGGGAAATATAAAAACTTGCAACTGATTAATATATATATGTATGTGTATGTGTGTGATTTAATATATATTAATGAAATAATTACACATACACACTCACAAAGGTAGTCCTTGACTTACAACAATTGAGCTCAAATTTCTTAACCCATTTGTTAAGTGGATTTTCCCCCATCTTATGACCTTTCCTCGGTTGTTAAGTGAATCACTGCAGTTGATGAGTTACTAACCTGATTGTTAAGTGAATCAGGATACCTCACTGATTTTCTTTGTCATAAAATCGCGAAAAGTGATCACATGACCCTGTGAGACTGCAACGGTCACATGAATCAGTTGCTAAGCATCTGAATTTTGATTTCATGATCCTGCAAAGGTCATCACTGAAAAAAGGTCATGCCACTTTTTTCAGGGCTGTTGTAACTTTGAACGGTCACTAAATGAACTGTTGTAAGTTGAGGAATATATTTGTATTCGGGTGTATTTGGAGGAGTTAAAATTCCAGGACTGGATAAATTACAACATCATATTGAAAAAAACTTGCTGATGGTTTGAACTTTATATATACAGAAATCCTGTGAAATGGGTGAAGTGCTAGGCAATTGAGGTGGTAAACACTCTTCCCAATTTTTTTTAAAGGAGGGAATTTAGTCCACGTTCAGCAAATCAGTTAAGGTACCCTTAAGTATCCCAAGGGAGTCTAATTAGCAAGTTAGCAAAGTATGAGATGGATGGAGTGATAATTAAGTAAATTTCCTTGAACATTCCATTTAAATAGCGCTCATTAATGTTTGTTCATCCAACTGTGAAGAAATATAAAGTGAGTACCGCATGGTTCAATCTTGGATTCTGTATTCTTCAACACTTTTATTAATTATTTAGATGAACGGTGGAGGGAACATTTATATAATTCACATATGACATAAAATTGGATGGGATATAAAGGTAGACAAATTCGGTTCCTGGTTTACCTGTAATAACACTTCCCAATTTGCACTTTCCACCACCAGTCCTTGAATTGGGCATACTGTGTGGCATATGCTGCCAAATCTAAAGCCTTGAAAGGGAAGCAAATTTACAAAGGTCATCTTCAATTTTGGGAGAAAAAAAACATATACACTGAATATTTAGCAGGTTGTAAAAAAACTATAAGATTAAATCAGAGAAATATATTAGAGTTTCCCTTTTCTTTAGCAGAAGAATCGTTGATGGCATTTTAACCTATTCAAACCTGAAAGCTTTCTCAATAAAAGCATTTGAAAAATTGCTCAAACTGCTCTACCCCCATATAATTTAATATTTTCCATTTTTAGTATTAATTCCTTAAATTGGATCATTCCAACCATTTAGTATATGCATAATTAAATATTGAAAAAGTTTACATAAATTTTCTGTAGTTAATTGCAAGTTCAGCATTTTGTGCAAAGGCATAAATACTTCCCTAATCCCTCATATGCTCCAATTTTTCATTATGGAACAAATCACATCCATAATTCACTACAGCCTCCTCTATTTATATAAACAAGGCATGCCCTTAATGAAAAGCAAACTTACAACAGTTTAGATAAATGAGCTACTTTTTTAATACAATAAATTATTTTGAGAAAAGCATCAAGAAACCTGAATGATATACTATACAATAAAAGAGTTGGAAGAGACCTTGGACGTCTTCTAGTCCAACCCCCTGCCTAGGCAGGAAACCCTATACCGTTTCAGACAAATGGCTATCCAACATCTTCTTAAAGACTTCCAGTGTTGGGGCATTCACAATTTCTGGAGGCAAGCTGTTCCACTTATTAACTGTTCTAACTGTCAGGAAATTTCTCCTCAGGTCTAAGTTGCTTCTCTCCTTGATTATCTTCCGCCCATTGCTTCTGGTTCTACCCTCAGGTGCCTTGGAAAATAGTTTGATTCCCTCTTCTTTGTGACAACCCCGGAGATATTGGAACACTGCTATCATGTCTCCCCTAGTCCTTCTTTCTATTAAACTAGACATACCCAGTTCCTGCAACTGTTCTTCATATGTTTTAGTCTCCAGTCCCCTAATCATCTTTGTTACTCTTCTCTGCACTCTTTCTAGAGTCTCCACATCTTTTCTACATCGTGGTGACCAAAACTGAACACAGTATTCCAAGTGTGGCCTTACGAAGCATTATAAAGTGGTATTAACACTTCACGTGATCTTGATTCTATCCCTCTGTTTATGTAGCCTAGAACTGTGTTGGCTTTTTTGGCAGCTGCTGCACACTGCTGGCTCATATTTAAATGGTTCTCCACTAGGACTCCAAGATCCCTTTCACAGTTACTACTGTTGAGCAAGGTACTACCTATACTGTACCTGTGCATTTCGTTTTTCTTGCCTAAATGTAGAACCTTACTCTTTTCATCATTGAATTTCATTTTATTAGATAGTGCCCAATGTTCAAGTTTGTCAAGATCCTTCTGTATCTTGAGTCTGTCTTCTGGAGTGTTGGCTATTCCTGCCAGCTTGGTGTCATCTGCAAATTTGACGAGTTCCCCATTTATTCCCTCATCCAAATCATTGATGAAGATGTTGAAGTGTACTGGGCCCAAAACAGAGCCTTGGGGTACTCCACTGCATACTTCCCTCCATGAAGATGCAGTTCCGTTGAGGACTACACATTGAGTGCGGTTGGTCAGCCAGGAATATTAGGAATTAAAATCCTGGATGGCAATGGGGGAAGAAGGGAAGGACTAACATTTAATTGATTATGTGTTTTATATACTGATAAGGCTGGGAGACTTTTAATGACTTAACCAGCATTTGATCACATCAGGTATCAGTATGCTACCAGTATTCAATGCCATATTTAGATATTTTAGCAATTAGATTACTTCTAGACAATTAAGAATCAGAAAGTAAAGAATGAATGCTAGTTCCCAGTATTATTCCTATCAAAAATTATATAGAAATTAAAAGTCAGTAGTGCAGAATTAATTTTAATAAAAAATAAACAAGGAGGGAGTTACCAGTAGCTTATATGCAGAGGATATGGACACATAAAGCAGTGTTGTGCAGACAATCTAACCCTTATTTTCTGCATGAGTAAACTATCATCCATAGTTTTGCATATCCATGAAGAAACAAAAAACAAATCCCAAACTGCAGATATAGAAACACATTTATGCTAAGACCTTGTCTCACTGCAGACGAAAGCCACTTGTATTTCTTGGCAAATGTCAAGAAAAGAAAAATAAGACATCTTCAATAAAGCAATGAAGCCACACACTATTGACTCTTTCATAGGACAAAGGTGTAATAATTTTAATTCTTCTCTGTGATCAACATATTAAGTCATTTAAATACTGATTAAAATTCAGATCAATTCCTTTGGGCAATGAAGTCTCTCACCATATTTATAGGCAAAGACAGTTTGCCAGAGTTAATTTACCCTTGAACTCAGTAAATCCTAAAGCTTTTCAAGATGCAAATGGTTTTGAATTTCCATTCTAGAACTCTGTTACACTGCAATAAAAAGAGGGGGGATATTTACAGTATTGTATGTGATGTATCAACATCTCATTGTTGCCTAAATCTGATATCCAGTCTTCCACAAATCTACACTAGGAAGGAAAAACAAGAATGATAGGCTGGTATTTCTTTAGAATAGTTTGTTTGCATAACTGAACTACTTAATTGCAAAATCTATTGGAAGAGTCCAAGGTATCCTATTTTGATACTTTAGAAAAATGTGAAAACTTCCATGTTGAACATTACAACCTCCTTTCAGAGTCTCTTCATTCATACAGCTTCTGTCATCCTATCTTTTTTTTTTTGCAATATAGTTTATTCATACCATGCACAGACACATGTACGTATGTATGAATGTATGTATGTATGTGTATGTGTATGTGTATCTATATCTATCTATATCTATATCTATATCTATATCTATATCTATATCTATATCTATATCTATCTATCTATCTATCTATCTATCTATCTATCTATCTATCTATCTATCTATCTATATCTATATATATATATATATATATATATATATATATATATCCAGGGAGTTACATGTTTATATATTTTTCCAGTTTAGAAATAATAAACATTTGGTGTTCCTACTTTTATTTTAATACTTTAATACTTATTTTAATATAGAGATGGTTTTCCTTAAAAACGCTTTTAGACATCAATATATTTCATGAAGCTGAAGATTAAGGACATATTATCATGGAAAAATCTATCCACGTTTGTTAAGAACTGACACTGATTTGATAGAAATCAATCAATCAATCCATCAGTATTTCTTTAACACGAAAAGGCAACTGTTTTCAGAAACCAGTTGATTTCAGAACCATCTGTTGATTTCAACTGACCAGTATATTTTTGGGGGGCAAACAAGAATCATTTGAAAAACAAATTAAGTTTAAATTATTTAACATGAAAAAAACTGAACTCAACCAAAAGCAATACATTGTATATTTTTCTGAAGGAAGAAAATGCAGTACCATTATCATAGATGAAAGCAATAAGGAATTTGTTTTCTTCAACTCTTACATATTTCTCACATTCAAAATAAAAACAGAAAGAACATTAACCTTTTTTAAAATAACTATACTTACATTCTTAACATCACTCTCATGATGAAAAATGTATTCAAACAAAGCCTGTGAAAAAACAAATATAAAATATGTCATCAAATTGGTGGCAAATAAGATCTACTTACATTTAATTAGAAATAAGTATTTTATTAGCTCATTTCAAATTAAAAGCAGATTTAGTAAAAATATTGAATGCAATAAAGAATTCACATTTCAAAAAACTATGTAATGTTACTGCCTTGTTAGGCAAGAATTCTTAATCTTAAACCTGAAATTAATTAATTACAATTTATAGACCATGTGATTCCCAATGACTCAGGGCAGTTTACAATTAAAAGGAGAAAATACAAATACAAAAACCAAAATATAAGCACCCCAAGGGAAAATACAGTATATACTCCCCAAACCAAGCAACCAATTAGTCGACAGAGGCTGACACATCATTCTGTTCCAAAGCCTCGGAGAAAGCTAGGGAAACTGTATATTTTTTTATAGCTTGCTGTTACTGTATTTATCACAGAAGAAAAGGGGGGGGGGTGTTCATTACTGAAAAACTAGATGCTCTGAAAATTATCTTGGAAGATCAACTTTTGCTTTGAACAACTGATCACACTGTAAAAACAGATAGTCCTCAATGTACAATGGTTCAAATTAACGACAGCCTAAGAAAGGGTGTTTTACGCCCTGTAAAGCACATCCAGTTGTTGCCAAAGGTCACATCACCATCTTGCAATCACACGATTGCCATCTGGTACTTGGCAACCTTTTTGCACTTACAATAACTTGCCAAGTGCCCCATAATTATATGATTACTATATACAATCTTCTCTGCCAGCTTCTCCAGAAAACCAATGGGGAAACAGGTAGGGAAGGGTGCAAGCTGCTGCCACCTACCAAGAGAATACACTCTCATCTTAGGAGGTTGGCTGACAAAAAGCTCCCTGCAGGAGGATTTCGGCTCCATGCTTGATTTCATGGAACTGAAATCCTTCATGCCTGCTTTCATACAGCTGAAATCCTTTTGCAGGAAGCTCTCTGCTGAAGCATTCCAGTTTGAGCTGAAATCCTTCAGCAGGGAGCTCTTTCATTGAGCCTCTGGAGATGAAAGAGAATTGAAATCAAAGTAGCATTTTCAGCCATGAATGGAAAGGTGGTAAAGTAAAAAGTATAGGGTGTCTCAGGGGTATAGGGGATGCCCTTAGAGGCCTGGTGCAGACTGTATGCAAGTGTCCTTCCTCATTCAGGGGCTGAAAATACTGCTTGGGTTTTGGCAGGGAGGATTTTCATTCCTGAGTGGAGAGGCAGCAAGGTAAGGTGAGAAGTACAGGGTGTCTGAGGGGTATAGGGAAGGCCAAGAGGCCTGGTGCAGGCTTCATGCGTCTTTTTACTTTCTGGGCTGAGAAATTGTACTACACTGAATTTGGGCATCTCTCTTGAAAAAAAATAATAAAAACACAAAAGCTATTAACACCTGTTTTAATTAACAGGAAAGACTTAAAATGAACAAATCAAGCATGGTACATTAAACAAGCACATACCTTTGCCAACTTTGGTTTTTGAGCATAATTATTTAAATTCAGTTTAGATATATTTATGAAAGGACCATCAGGATTAGTGAGCATGGAGGCCTGTGGTGGGAAAAAGCATCAAACTAAATGATACACCACATTTGAATTATAACTGGCAATACAGTATACAATTCTGAGAAATCAATATAGTGCCTATAAAAAAATATTACATGAGAATAAATTGTAACACTTGCACAACTCCCAGCTTTTGCCACTGCTCCTAGAGTTGAGTCAACTAGACTTTCATCTGCTCCTTAGTAGCAACAGAGGCAATGGAGCTTAACAGAAAATTGGCTCTATAGTGCCCATCCAGAGTCATATAACTCGGACAGCTCCCAGTAAACTGTAATCAATAGGAATCTCCCTTTCTGAAAAAATATTTATTTGCTTTACATCTTTCTTCTATTGTTAGCATGTCTCAGCTACCCAATAACGAAGGTCATTGGGTGGAATGAAATGTTACTACATAATAACGAGGACAATAAAATGGGAAGAATAAAGAGCACAGGAAAATATGGAACATATCATTTGTTATCTGTAACAGGCAGAGCAAGTACCAAACAGTAAAAAAAGACTATAATTTGCTTTAAAATTCAATACAAGGCAACTGTGAAAACATAATATTTATTTATTAATCAAAGGTATGTGATATAAAGCATTGCTAAATCCAATGGGGTTTACAGGACTATAATACCACACTGTGTTTTTTCCTCACTACTATGCATAAATGGATATTTGTGTATTTTGTGGAACATTTGATCTTTAAGCAATAATAAGCAAAGTCTATTAGTATTATATAGAATACCCATATTTTCAAAAGTCTGCTCATGTAAACAAGGATGCTATTAGTTTTAATATAGCAGGGAGTGGGGGAAGTATCGGGGGGGGGCACACCTAATAATCCTTCCTATGCTGTATACATATAGTTCCCATTTCCAAGAATACAAACGTAGGAGGATCCTTACTGTTCCAAGCCTGACATATCTCCCTGAAGCACTAGTCATTGGACGGGCAGTGTGAGCAGTTCTTGGAGTCTTTAAGGCTTGTTCAATGCTACCTGGTCTCCCAGCCTGTGTGCTGGGTCGTACAAAACCTGTCAGGGGTCGCCCTGTTTGTGTCACTGGCCTGCAATGATCCAAACATGGAAGAGTATCATGATAAAATGATAAACAGAAGCATTTATTGCTATTTCCAAATCAAAAAGAGTACAGATTGTCATATGGAACTATTAATATAGATATACATGCCTTAAATCAATTTCCTATGCACAAAATGATGTATTACATTTATCATTATTAAGTACACACCCATATAGGATTTACTCACTACCCCATTAAATGTAACTTACATAATTCTTTTTTTTTTTGAGGGAGATCATCTGTGTTATCTTTTACAATGTGAGACCTCTTTTTGTATTCCTATTTTTGTTTACACTTTTACTGCTTGTAATGTATTCCCAAACTTATTTGGCTATAGAACATGTTGGGCTTTGAATATATTGACAAAATGCATACCTACGAGTAGTTTCTTATTTCATTAAAGACTACAACAAAATTGTGGATTTGTCATCCATAATGAGACAGAAAAATATCCCAGCACTTTCTGTTCCACTATAGAGAACAAAAATCATTTTAAGTTTGCATACTTTTAGAGCAAGAAAAACACATTGAAAAAAATAATAATAAATAGATGGAAGCTCTCCTTCAGCTAATTGTCCTTTTATAATACAAAAAAGCAACCAATGATGTTTTTTTCACAGAACTTTATTAAATCTCTGATGGTATTTCATAGAATGCAATCTAGAAAACTGATTTCCAACTAGATATCACACTTGCAATATGAGGTGGTGGTAAAATTAACAATGTATTTTATATGTCTATTTAACAAAGCACAGCTGAATAATTTCTTGACCCAAAGTTCAGTCCATGTCTACAACTTGATAGACATTTCTGAATATATAGGAACAACCACAAAGGAGCTATAAAGAACTGCTATGATTCCTATAAAATTTATTTACAGAGATTCAATTTTTTAAAATTTTTACTCCATTCTTTGGCAAGAAGACTTCTAAAGTAACTTAAAATATAAATAATTAGATAACTCTTGCCAGTTCTTAGGCTTACGATACACAAAATACAGGACAAAATGGAAAGGGCTGAACAGGGAGAAAGAAAGAAAAACACCAGCTTATCTTGACTAGTTCAAATGAAAAGAATTTAATAGTAGCTGCCACCTGGATGACAATTACAAAAAGCTCAAATCAGCTAGTCTCAAAATGTAAGAAATAAAATACATCTATTTCTCTCTGTTATAATTCTATGTGAAGATTATCACTTATGTACAAGAAAAAAAAAAACCAAATCAGTTAACCTCACTAAGAAACTGAGTACAGTACCTGATAGCCTTGCTAGGCCCAGCACCATTACCAGTTCCAGGCATTTTAAGTGAAGTACCAGGTCCTATCAAACAAACAAACAAAGAAACAAAACAAACAAAATCATGTTTATAGGTACTTTCCTATATATCTTTCTTTTTCCATTTATCTTTTGGTTCCCTTTCCCAGGTATTTTTTTAAATAAAAATCCAAAGAGAGAAGATGCAAAGCACAGATGAATAGTGAAGTGCCACAAATAAAATCTAATGCTATTATTTGTTTGTTTAAAAATGCACTGCTTCATTTAACCACGACATCGTAATAGGACTCAGAATCAGTCAAAACTGTAAAGGGAAGATAATCCCCTTATGCAGACAAAATGTTACCTGTGCAGAGCTGGAATTACATTCATAATTAAAACTGGAGATTTTAATTAGTGCACTGAGGATTTTTCTTGAAGATCAATTTCTTAGCTTGTTGCTGTATTGATCAAATACAAAGTGTACAGGAAGATTATTTACTCACTAAAGGCAATTGATATTTTATAGGCATATGAACATTTTAACACGAAATGCAAGCTTGAATTCTAAACTGCAATATTGACATAAAAATGTATTACTTCACTGTATTATGTATTATATCACTGAAGATAATAATTTTAAAGAAAAGAAAATGCAAGATAATAGTTTAATATTGATAGCAGTCACTCATTCCATAGAACAGCCTTTAGAGAAAAAAGAAATTAACCATTGAAAAGGAATGTTGGAAAATCCTAAAAGGGAATCATGAGTTGCTTCTTGCAATAGATTTTGGAGCAGATATAAATGCAGCTTACGTGCAACTTGTGCAATTGCATTTTCATCCAGCATCATTTCAGCTATGCCTTCCTGATCCACTTCAATTTCATCCACATAAACCATTTCCGTCAATGCTCGCATTTTTAAACACCATGCAGCCTAAAATAAAGATGGAGAGGAAACAAAGCCCAGTAAACTAAAATGTCTACAAAATGCTTTCAATGTTTTAAAAATCAAATAGAATACAATAGGCCAGCAGTTGATTATTTGACACTTGTGAGAAAAGAAAAAGGGCTTTGGGATACTGAGATCTTGGCTGCATTATAGTCTTCAATGCAAATATTACATAGAAAACATTTCAGAACTACTAGAGAAATAGGTGAGGAGGACCTCAAGAATGCAGAGAACGCATTCACAAAGGCTCAGTCACTCCCAATATTACATTTGAAGGGAGAGTATCATGTACTCTACTTCCTCCCTCACCTATCAGCAATAGAAAGTGTTCCATTTCAAATTAGGTAGAATCTGTAGGTGATACTATTGAATATTTAACTACATATTGATAAGGAAATAAAAGGATTTGTGTAGCTGAGCAGATAGTAAATGATGCTGGGTACAAGTCACAGGTAACACCAGGTGTAATTTCTAGGTGCTGGTGGTACCTTTAACGCCCATCAGAACGAGGATACCTGAGAGATCACCTTTTTTTTCAAGTCTCTACCCATCCAACCAAGCTCAGCAGAATGGACATGCAGCAGATCCCGTGAGCCAAAAAATGTTGGCTGGTGGGGATCAGAAGGTAAGCTTTTTCTGCAGTGGCCCTTGTTCTAGGGGACATTCTTCCTCCAGAGATCAGTATGGCCCCAACTCTGTTAGCTTTTTGTAAGGCCCTAAAAACCTAGGTATACCTCCACTTATGACCACAATTGAGCTCAAAATTTATGTTGCTAAATTTGTTAAGTGAGTTTTTCCCCATTTTATGACTTTCCTTGCCATATTTGCTAAGTGAATCACTGCAGGTGTTAAATTAGTAATATGGTTGTTAAATGAATGTGATTTCCCCATTGACTTTGCTTGTCAGAAGTTGAATAAATAAATTTATGCATTTTAGAACTCTATACAAATCAGTTTGACTTCATATTGCACACTGGATATCATGTGATCACTCTTAGAACGCTTTGTCTTAGCAGCCAGATTCCTGAAGCAATGAAGCCAATTAAGATCCCAAGTTGCCTCCCCTCCCCCCTTCTTTCCAGTCATCTTCAGAAATAACACATCAATCTAGGAATAATATGCTGATCTTGTGCATTAATTCATCCTGATGACAGGGTGGAGGTTTACCTGCTTTAAGCACAAATAACAAATGTAATAAAAGACTTAGTTGGAGAAGAGCATATATTACAGGCCTGCTTTATTGTACTGATTCATTCACTTCTTAAAATACATTTTTGTATCAAAATAAACTTAAGATGGGCCTATATGGTATTTATTTTGTAATACATTCTAACTATATGAAATCATTTAAATATGTCCAAAAGGTTGAGAGGATTTTAATAGATAGTCCCAATAAATATTAACATTAATGATAGCCAATAACCCTGTTTCCATATAATTCCTTTTACAATTTTTATCCAACCTTTATTTTTATAAATAACTCAAGGCAGAGAACATGTCTAATACTAAAATGGTGAAATGGGAATCATAGAGAATCCTAGTGAATCTTACTTCTTTTTTAAACAAAAGTGTACTTAATATAAATGAAAAATGAAGAGGCCTTCTTTTCTCTTGGCGAAGAGTCAGCTTGATGATACATGCCTGTTATTTCTCAGTCATAAGCCATAATGTGATTTATTTATTATTATGTGCAAGCTTGGCCACTAGTTTTTTGTTTAACCAAATGTCCTAATTTAGTTTTATATATAAACTCAGTCAGTGAGTAAGTAACAATGACTGATTTAGAAATTATATAGATAGTTAGGGCTCATACATATTAATCCAGTTTTCCTAGAAAATGGTTTGCTGAACAAAACACAATGTATTAACTCATAAATCATAGCGAACAGACCACAAAAGCTGTATTCACGTAATGAAAAATCAAACAAACCGTGTGAGTTAAATTTTGGCAAAATATAAACTCAGATGTAATGCAGATTCAAATTACATATATTTGAAAATAGTGTCATATGTGGGTATATGCATAATTTTTTTATTTATTGATTTATTTTGTCATGTTTATGCATTGTATATTGGAAGTGGTGACCCTTTGAGAGCTGTAGGCAATGAAATTTCATTTTAATGTATGCCAATTAGTGTACATTCAAAATGACACTTAAGTTATAAGTCATGTAAACAATTTTAAACATATTTATATTAAATCAATAAAATATAATAAATGAAGTGCTTAATCTCATATATTTTTCCAGAATTTATTAGAAAATGAATATATAAGTTATATAAACTACTATGTAACTTTTCTTAAAATACTAGTCTGTCTGGAGGAACAAAGAAGTATCAAATGAAACTTTCTATTTGCATGAAGTACTCTGTAACCTATGGTGACCTCCACTCCAAATCTCTTACTGGCTTATATATTTAATTATTTAAAACATTTATATAGCTGTCCATCTTATAGCAAACTCGGGGAGGGGGGCTCCAAATTAAAGCAACATAAAAGCCATACTAAAATTATAAAAACCAAACCCATTTTAAAAAAAACTGGTGCCAAAGCCAAGTTTTCAATATACAATCACCTCATGTTAGATCGCATAGATTAGGCCTCCTCCGAGTACCATCTGCCAGTCAGTGTCGACTGGCAACCACACGGAGGAGAGCCTTTTCAGTAGTAGCTCCGACCCTTTGGAACGATCTCCCCATGGAGATTCGTACCCTCACCACCGTCCAGACCTTCCGCATAGCCCTTAAGACCTGGCTAGCCCGCCAGGCCTGGGGATAAAGATAAGCTGTCCCCACCCGAATGATGAATGAATGTTGCTTTTATTTTTATCTTTATGTATTATTTTGTGTCTACTGTTTGTACCTCCCCTTCCCCCATTTTATGTAAGCCGCCCTGAGTCCCCTCAGGGAAAAGGGCGGCCTATAAATGTTAATAAACATTCCAAACATGTTATCCCAGTGCTTGTTGGAAAAGCCAAATCTTCAGGACTTTATGGAAGGCTGGGAGGTAGAGACCTACCAACACTTCAGGTGGAAGTGTTGCACAGGACAGGGCAGCCATAGAAAAGGCTCACTTCCTAGCACCCACACAATGGCAATATTTAAGAAAAGGGTCTAGAAACATGGCTACACTATCTGACCTAGCAGGATGGATAGATATCCTAAGGGAAAAGTCATATACCCTTGGCCTTATGTGATATTTAATATCAACGTGATATGTACCTTAAATCGCACCTGGAAAGAAATAGGAGCCAATACAGCTCACACATCAGAGATGTTACATGGGCAAATCTATGGACACCCATAGCTGCTGCCATGTTCTGAATAATTGAAGTTTCGGGGTACAATTCAAGGGAAGATTCATGCAAGAGAGCATTGCAGTAATCTAAAGAATTTTATCAGTTCTGATAAGGGAGTAAATTGCTGGGAAAATATATTTGTTAAATAGTAAAGCATTTAACTGTCTTTTATAAGAATGAAGATTCGTTCTCCAATCTTGTGGGTTGGTTTCCGAACATTTCGTTACCACATAAAGTTAAAGTAAAATCAGCAGTGAAATATTAGGATGAGCTAAGAAACTTTAAAATCAAAATCTGAAAATTAAAATATGTACATTTGCAAAGAAAACCATAAAATTATGCAATTCAACATATGCTGTTCATCTATTTTTCTTTGAGTACTTCAGTATTATAAATTGGTACTGTTTCCTGGTCTTTAAATTGACATATGGAACATAAAGAACAATAATCAGATTAGGCAAGCGATCAGGATGATCAACCAAGATAGTAAGACAGAAATATGTTCCTTTTAGGTCATGCTATAGTTATAAACAAAGAAGCTACAATGAGTTTAATAAGGTTAATGAACGATTATTTCTGGCAGTAATAGCTGATTTAGACCCTTTCACAAAAATTAATTTTAAATAAAGTATGTTTACTTAAAAGGAAATCCTACTAAATTTCCTGAATCCTGCCCTCTAGTATCAGAAACACATTTAATTGAAGACACAATGCACACTTCATCATTATCATATTTAAGAATGGATTCATATAGTTGCTTCCCAGTGAGTTAGCATTCTTTCTGAATTACAGAAAGAAAAACAAAGAGGAAAACAACGCCTTAATTTTTTAAAAAACAACAACAGCAAAATGTTGACTAGGAAAGGGATAAAGGGGACAGTATTAATGTGAAATAAAGACATAATATCAAAAGTGCTTTTGATATTATTTTGGAATAAAATAAACAGATCAGGCCTGTGTGATTGTCTGATATTAAAGGGAAAAAATTGAATTTACAAAATAAGATAAATGTAATAGGACTATGTCATTAAATCTATGAAAAGACAAAATGGATTAAGGGTATAAAGAAAGAGAATGAAGAAAGAAATCCAAAAAGCCTGCCAGACTATTAAATGCTGAAAAAATGGAAGATTCTTAAATATCCACAGCAGAGAAATGATTGGTAAAGGTGAGAGAATTTAGCAGAGATGACAAAATAAATTAGAAAAAGATCAACAACTATATTTATCAGTGATTTGAAATCCCTTATAGACTTTTTGCTGAAAACAATATGTATGTATGTATGTATGTATGTATGTATGTATGAATGTATGTATGTATGTATGTATGTATGTATGCTAGCTAAATACAAAAAAAATGTACTAAAAAGACAAAAAGGCAAGTCTACATTAAAACAGTACATTTAGAAACCAGGATGCCCCTTTTTTTAGCAATTTCCTAAAAAGGAGATGATGAAACGTAACTGCATTCTATGCATATAGAAAGGGTGATATAACACAATGAGAGTCATAGATTTAACATTGCTTATCAAAAGTGCAGAATATTATTGTGTACAGGACAGGAAAGTACACTAAGGCAGTGTTTTTCTACCTTTTTTGTGCATAGGCACACTTTTTTCATGAAAAAAATCACGAGGCACACCACCATTAGAAAATGTTAAAAAAATTTAACTCTGTGCCTATATTGACTATATATAAAGTAATTTTCCCACGGCACACCTTATACTATGTCACGGCACACTAGTGTGCCGCGGCACAGTGGTTGAAAAACACTGCACTAAAGCATGCTAAAGGCACAGCTTTTGTATATGTGAGGGCAGTTTTGATTTAGATAGCTTGCTGGCCTGATTAGAGAGTATTCCTGATACTCTCGCCCACAGTTCGGCAGAGACTCTTGCTGCTGCCTGGCACTCGGCAGCGTCAGAGTCTCTGGACCGGATTGCGCCACTACGGCCCCTCCGGGTCAGCGGCTCCCGGAGGCCTCCTTGGTTCACTGAGGAGCTCCGGGAGATAAAGCGCCGGAGAAGACGCCTAGAGCACCAGTGGAGATCCGATAGGTCTGAACCGAACCGAGCACTTTTGACAGCATGCACCAAGGAATACATCCGGGCATTAAGAACAGCTAAGAGAACACACATTGCCACCTTGGTAGCGTCCGCCGAGTCCCGCCCAGCCGCCCTGTTTAGGATAACCCGCTCCCTCCTAAATAGGAGGGAGACGGGGGACCCCTTACAGGGTAGGGCTGAGGAGTATGTTCAATTCTTGGCGGACAAAGTTGCTCGGTTTCGGTCGGACCTGGACTCCACTCCCGCAGATCCAGCCGAGACACAAGGGAATGACTTGGTAGACCATCTCTGGGTTGAGTTTCAGGATGTTGCCTCCGGGGATGTGGACAAGGCTATGCGAGCTGTGAGTGCCTCCACCTGTATACTGGACCCGTGTCCCTCCTGGCTGGTTGCCAACAGCAGTGAGGTGACACGAGGCTGGATCCAGGCGGTTGTTACTGTCTCTCTTCGGGAGGGGCACTTCCCCACCGCGCTCAAGACGGCGGTGGTGAGACCCCTCCTGAAGAAACCGTCCTTGGATCCAGCCGTTCTTAATAACTATCGTCCAGTCTCCAACCTCCCCTTCGTGGGGAAGGTTGTTGAGAAGGTGGTGGCCTTCCAGCTTCAGCGTACCTTGGAGGAGGCTAACTATCTTGACCCCTTCCAGTCAGGCTTCAGGCCCGGTTACAGCACAGAAACCACTTTGGTCGCATTGACCGATGATCTCTGGAGAGCCAGAGATGGAGGCCACGCATCCATCCTGGTTCTCCTGGACCTCTCAGTGGCTTTCGATACCATCGACCATGGTATCCTTCTGCGACGACTGCAGGAGGTGGGGGTGGGCGCCACTGTTCTGCAGTGGTTCTCCTCCTACCTCTCGGACAGGTCGCAGTCGGTGTCGGTGGGGGGGCAGAGATCGTCCCCGAGGCCCCTAACTTATGGGGTGCCGCAGGGTTCGGTCTTATCCCCCCTGCTGTTTAACATATACATGAAACTGCTGGGCGAGATCATTCGGAGGCACGCGATAAAATACCATCAGTACGCGGACGATACACAGTTGTATCTGTCCGCCCCGTGCCAACTCAATGAAGCGGTGGGTGTGATGAACCGGGGTCTTGAGGCTGTTAAGGACTGGATGAGAGCTAACAAACTGGTACTCAACCCGGACAAGACCGAGTGGCTGTTGTGTTTTCCTCCCAACAATTTGGCCGACGTTTCCATCACTCAGGCTGGGGGGGTCAAAATTTATACCCCTCAGACAGGGTCCGCAACTTGGGAGTCCTCCTGGATCCACAGCTGAGTTTCGACCATCACTTATCAGCTGTGACCAGGGGGGCATTTGCCCAGGTTCGCCTGGTGCGCCAGTTGCGGCCCTACCTGAACCGGGAGGCCCTCACAACAGTCACTCGAGCCCTTGTGATCTCTAGGCTGGAATACTGCAATGTGCCCTACATGGGGCTGCCCTTGAAGAGCATCCGGCGACTTCAGCTAGTCCAAAATGCAGCCGCGCGAGTGATTGTGGGCGCACCACGGTTCACCCACATAACACCGATCCTCCGTGAGCTGCGTTGGCTACCTGTTGATCTCCGGGTGCACTTCAAGGTCCTACTTACCATTCATAAAGCGCTCCATGGTAGTGGATCTGGCTATTTGAGAGACCGCCTTCTGCCGATTACCTCCCTTCGTCCCATCAGATCGCATAGAGTAGGCCTCCTCCGAATTCCATCCGCCAGTCAGTGCCGACTGGCGACTACGCGGAGGAGAGCCTTCTCAGTTGCAGCTCCGACGCTATGGAACAATCTCCCCGTGGAGATCCGCACCCTCACCACCGTCCAGGCCTTCCGCACAGCCCTCAAGATCTGGCTATCCCGTCAGGCCTGGGATAAGACTTTACTCTCGCCCCTCCCGAATGTTGAATGAATGTTGGGTTTTTACTGCTAATTCTTTTATTCACATTTTCTTTTTGTGTTTTGTCCTGCACTCACCCCCCCTATTATTGTAAGCCGCCCTGAGTCCCCTCAGGGAAAAGGGCGGCCTATAAATGCTTATTAAATAAAAAATAAAAAAAATGGCCTAAAAAGGAAGATGATTACTCTAAGGAGGACAGCTTGATCTCACTTTCTTTCCAAATTCATAGTACATTGCTTGGTATTAGGCACCACCCATCCATAACCAATCATCAAAAATATATCTTGGGCTTATGTTTATATTTCAAACTTAATGCTCTGAAGATCTTATAAGATATGCTCCAATTCTGTAGTATGGATGTCACTTATATATCTAAAAGAATTATAGTGCAGAACCAGTTTCTGCAGCAAATAGCTTTTAGTATTTTGAGCAGAATACTTTTAAAGAGTTCTGAGGAACTGCCCCCCCTTGATACAACGGCCTACCTCAATCTCACAGAGAATACCATCAGCTAGAGATTTACATTGGTGAGATCCAGAAGTACTTTCTCTATTGTTGCACCCACCTTGTGGAACATCCTTACTCCTGAAATTAGATTGCCAGATCCCTTTTAATTTTTTTGAAAGGCTGTTAAGACCTGGTGTGCTGTTGGCCTTGGGCTCTTTTTAATATGGTTCTGCATTTCAGTTAAGCAAACATATGAGCTTCTTTAGGTGGAAACTTAATCATAAACATGTTGTTACTTTGGCTTTATCAATTTTATGTTTGCTATAGATGCACAAGTAGTTGAAGCTTTTATCCTAGATAACATTTTAGTTTTAATTACAGCATGAGAGATAGTTACATATTTTGCAGATTTTACACATCAAGCTCAGGTACAATGTGGTTGGTTTGGTTTTGACAGAGAGTAAGATAGTATAAAGCAAGTGCAATTTGTATGTTTTTCAAAACATGTTTTTATAAGACTACTATAGTTATTAAAACTACGGTTAAATAAACCAGTTTAGCACCATTGCACAGAGGCCAAATAAGAGTTTTCTGTAATGTTCTGCTCCTATCTATGATCATCTGAATTTCTGCAACTTAGATCTGACAGTCCTAATAAAGGCCTCTGGACTAAACAAACTTCTTGTGATAGGTGGGGCAAGACTTTGCATCTGCCTTACATGCCATCCTTATTTATTAGATTTTCATCCCACCTTTATTACTTTACAAATAACTCAAACATACTAGTACTACTTCCTCCAAGTATGTGGCAAACATACTAGTACTACTTCCTCCAATTTTTCCCACAGCAACCTTGTGAGGTGAGTTGGGATGAGAGTGTGTCTGACCCAAAGCCACCCAGTTGGCTTTCATGCCTAACACAGAATTAGAACTCACAGGCTCCTGGTTTCTAGGCCAAGAAACTATGGTACGTTTGTGACTTCAGACATGCAAGGTTCTGTTAACTTAGCCTCATAATAAAGTAAATTTAGCTCATCTAGTTGTATCCTGACTGGTTTACTTGGGATGGCTGACATCAGTTTTGCAACTTTAAAGGTAAAAACTTCCTGATGATACTTTTAAGAGTCTGATCAATTGGGGGGAGGGGGGTTTCCTAAGTTTTCTTTGTCTGACTATTAATTGATGCAGGCTCCCCCCCCCTTATCAGATAGGCTGCATTTATATCCCTTGTCCCCCAAAGTCATCCACACATTCTATTAATTCGGTTAATGATGGTATTTGGGACCAACATTTCTGTCACTAAGTGAGTCATACAGCACATCATGGCCATGCTGCTTAGTGACAGCACATCTGGCATGTTAAACCCTGCATCATTGTTAAGTGAGGACATCCACGTGATCATCATCTGCAACCTCCTGCTGCTGTGATTCCTTGTAGGAAGCCAGAAAAGAAGGTGCAAATGGCAACCATGTGACCTCAGGATGTTGCAACAGCTGAAATTTTAAGCATTGGCATCAGGTACCAGGGATTCAGTGCATCACATGTTTGAACGGTGACTGAATGAGTGGTTGTTAAAGGAGAACCACCTGGATTTGACATCATGTCAGCTATTCATTGGTTTGTAACCTATCTCAAAATTATCTAATAATAAGCTATAAATGTATATTTTAATTAAATAAACTAGAATTTTGAGATCTTGGGAGGTAGGGATTCCAGTTATGAGCACTGCTGGAGTTAAAAAAAACCTCTGTATTATTATCTTATTCCAGCTAATTCGCCGTACAGAATACGAAATGCAGGAAAGACATTTACAAAACGCTCGCGCCGAAAAGCAAAAAGATCTGCATATATATATATATAAAAGAGCAGTTACTAAATCAAAGCATCCACCCAAGGCCCAGTTTTACATTTTTCCTGAACTCGGAAACATCACATCCAGGCGTCCAGTTTCTGTCCTGTCTCTCTTCATTACCTGATCGCCAGGCTCCTTTTCCAGCACCTGGGAACACAGATCCGAACAGAGTTGGAATTTCCTCCGCCTGAAATAACTCAAGGCGTGGAGCAACGGGTCCATTTCCATCCCCATAAACTACGCAGGCGACTAATAACGCCACGCTAACACCCCCCACCCCCCCACCTCCTACTTAGGCCCCGCGTCTCAGCTTCGTTTTGCCCAGCAACGCTAACAGGGGTCCTTGGCGAAGCAAAGGCGACTAAGCAACTGCCTGAATGGCCAGAGATTGTGTTTCTCTCCTGTCTCGGAGAAGGGAACGGGCCGGCAGGGAGAGTCAAACATTTCCGCGCCAGCAATCACTGCTGAAACCTTTCGGGGTTGCGGACTACGACTGATTTCTCTGCCTTCCTCTCGTTATGTGGCATGAAAAATGCTAAAGTAGCAGATTTTAATAGAGCGCAGAACCAAGAAATTTCATGTGTTGATGGTTTTTTGAACTTCATAATCACTGCAGAGGAAATAACTTGGGAGACATGAGTTAATATAACTTTATTTCTCAATAGCCGTTAATAATCATCTTTGATTAGTCATAGAAGATAAACGCATTTCATTATTTTTAACCAAATCAAACTGAGAAAATAATATATTGCTTGGTGTATGATACGAGAATGTACTATGTGGTTAATTTGTGGTTCAGCGTGTTATGCAAAATCCTGAACATTGAGTTAACTCTGAAAAATCTGGGGACAATTTTTCTCTGCTTAAGGCTCAGGATTGTTACTGTTATGGATAAAACGGGGGTGGAGGTGGGAGAGAACACCAAGCTGGCAGGAATAGGCAACGCTCCAGAAGATAGGCTTAAGATACAGAAGGATCTTGACAGACTTGAACATGGGGCTCTATCTAACAAAAAATGAAATGGTGAAAAAGTAAGGTCCTACATTTAGACAAGAAAAAGCAAATGCACAGGTATAGTATAGGTGGTAACTGGCTCGGTGGTAATAACTGTGAGAGGGATCTTGGAGTTCTAGTAGACAATCACTTAAACATGAGCCAGCAGTGTGCAGCAGCTGCCAAAAAAGCCAACACAGTTGCATTAAAGGAGAGATAAAATCAAGATCACGTGAAGTGTTAATACCACTTTAAAATGCACTTGGAATACTGCATCCAATTTTGGTATCATGATGTAAAACAAAATGTTGAGACTAGAAAAAGCAGAGAAGAGCAACAAAGATGATATGGGGATTGGAGGCTAAAACATAAACAGTTGCTGGAATTGGGTATGTCTAATCTAATGAAAAGAAGGACTAAGAGTGACATGATAGCAGTGTCCCAATATCTCAGGGGCTGCCAAAAGAAGAAGGAGTCAAGCTACTCTCTAATGCACCTGAAAGCAGGACAAGAAGCAATAGATGGAAACTCAAGGAGAGAAGCAACCTAGAACTATGGAGAAATTTCCTGACAGAACAATCACTGGAACAAATTGCTTCCAGTAGTTGCGAATGTTCCAATGCTGGAAGTTTTAAAGAAGAGATTGGACAACTATTTGTCTGAAATGACAGGTATAGGGTTTCCTGCCAGAGCAGGGGATTGGACAAGAAGACATCCAAGTTCAATTCCAACTCTGTTATTCTGTTCTGAAACTGTCCTTTACCCCTGTCTGAACCCTACTCAATAACTTAGTGATGTTTCACACATCAAAGAAAAGTGCAATTTCCTTAACTATGATCTGCTAAAAAAAACAAAACACAAAATGAACTCAGTTCAAAGAGTCTGTCAAACAGGATTTGGATGTAATCCTCCACCCCAAAACTATTTTTTTCTTCTTTCTGAAAAAAATACGTATACATGTGGGTGTGTTTATATTTCCATATGTGGGAGATAATTGGGATCCATTTATGTTATAAATTGTGAATCTTATAGTTTCTATCTTTTGCCAGGTATATGTAGACATGCTTAAATGACACACAGGTGCACATGCAAGTATTTTTTGAAAAAAAAAACATCCAGGACTTCTTTCAACTCATGTTTGCAATCTTAGATTGACAACATTGTAAAGGATTTTGTCAATATAATACTTTATTGATGTTTATGATACTTTAGTATATCAATCCCTTTTGGAATGGAAAGATATTCTTAAATTCAAGGTCATTTTTCTTTGGAGTGAATAGAAAAGTGTGTTATGTGTATCAAGCTGTTTTTTGTCATTAATGATCACAAGTTATACTGAATACCTTAACTGTTATATTATTGTACTAATTATAGATTGAATTTGGTTTGAACAATCAAGTGAAATTGAACACATTCACTGGAAGGATTCTGGATAGCTATCTAATTTACTGTGTTTCCATCAGCTGTTATCAATAGAATAGAATGGAATGGAATCTTTATTGGCCAAGTGTGATTGGATGCACAAGGAATTTGCCTTTGGGGCATATGCTCTCAGTGTACATAAAAAGGCAGGATACATTCATCAAGAATCATAAGGTACAACACTTAATGATAGTCATAGGGTACAAATAAGCAACCAGGAAACAATATCAATGTCAGGGTTCCAAATAACATCCAAAATTAAATCATATTCCAAGGCAAAGTATTGCTCAAAGTTCCAATTTATTAAGAGAGTCATGTTGGCATATCTGGGAAAACCCGAATCTGAAAGCTTCCCGGTTTCCCCCACCCAGTTGAAAGTTCAAGATCTTGCACCCACACCCACAAGTTCATCACATGGTCCAATCTTCCACTGCCATGCTGGCTGTTTCACCCATCCAGTTCCGGTCAGGTGCAGAGGTACCAAGACAAAGGATTACCTTGGCAATCTAAAAGGAATTTTATTTTGCTTACATCATACCCTACTCCTTAGTATCCCCCCCATTTTCCCACTATAGAAACAGCATAGTAGATAGAAATGTGGCAGGCCAAAGATCCCAAAAGGAACCTGGCTGCAGGCCTGACAGGCAGCATCTCCTCAGAAGAAAAATGTTTCCTGAAAAGAGAATAATGTAGAGGTTAACATAACAGAATTAACCACCTCCAGGGGGACTGTTTTGCTTATCGGGAAACTTATCATGGAACTGTTTTACTAACCTATCCGCTTTTAGGTTCCAGCTTTTCACCCAAGTAACTTCGGACCAAGGGTACCCCTTCCAATGCACTAAATACTGTAAGCGACCCCTATACAGCCTGGAATCTAAGGTTTTTTTTTCACATCATGTGTTTTCCCTTCTATCACTACAGGAGGAGGGGAAGGTTGGATATAAGGTCTTATGCTGGACCCAATTACTGGCTTCAATAAACTACAATGAAATACTGGGTAAATTTTCCCTAGAATCTGGGTAGACTGAGTTGAATTGTAACTGAGTTAATTATCTTCACTATTGGGAATGGACCTAGAAATTTTGGGCCAAATTTCTTACTAGGCATTCTTAATCTTATGTATTTGGTAGATATGAAAACTTTGTCCCCCACACAGAATGGGGATTGGAGTGAGTAGTGTTTATCAGATTGCTTTTTGTAGGCTTCTGCCTCTTCCGCTAGAGCTTTTTTCATATTTTCCCATCCTTTCTTTAGCGTGTCCATCCATTCAGTCAGAGACATGGAGGAGGGAGGTTCTCTAGGAAGCTCAGGCATGGGAACAAATTTCATGCCACTAGTAATTTGGAAATGAGTGAATCCAGTGCTGCTGTGGACTGCATTGTTGTACGCCACTTCGGCGAAGGGTAGCAAGTCCAACCAATTGTCTTGCTCATAGCCCACATAATACGGGATGTATTGTTCCACCATCGTATTGGCCCTCTCTGCTGCTCCGTTCATGCTTGGACCTTTTTACATAATCTTCTATTTCCAATTTCATCTTTGGCAACTAAAATTGGCGCCTGGTGAGGTGGAGCGTTTTTAGGAATCCAAAGTGGCCTCCTAGTTTCGCATGATGGCTTCGCTGTAGAACTTCCAGCCTAAACCTCGTGGGGACGTAAAGCTTGGACCCCTTCCAGGCTAAGCCATCATTCATCGTTAGAATGTCCTTATTATTGTTGAGCCACAGGTCTGCTGGGAGCGCCGATTTCATCGCTGTCAGCAGCTTATCCTGGCTTCGGGTGTTGAATTGGGCCGCCTTTTGGGAGGAAGAAAGGATGGGGTGAACCACATCTTCCTTCTTACTGTTGTACTTCGGTTTTCTTGACAAGGAGAGCACTGGGGGCTGCTACTTTCGAATTTGCTGGTTCAATAAAGCCCCGCTTCAAATTGATGTTGATGTACTTCCTCTATTAAACCATCTCCTTGGGAGTCATGGAGTACATTTTCGGCTTTGGTAGGGTATCCCCCTCGCATTTCCCCACTATAGAAATAGCATATAGATAGAAGTGTGGCAAGCCAAAGATTCCAAAAGGAAGCTGGCTACCTGACAATCAATATAAATCGTAAGGATACAAGCAAAAAATTACAGTCCTGCAGTCATAAGTGGGAGGAGATGGGTGATAGGAACGATGAGAAGATTAATAGTAATGCAGCCTTAGTGAATAATATGACAGTGGTGAGGGAATTATTTATTTAGCAGAGTGATGGCATTCAGAAAAAAACTGTTCTTGTGCCTAGTTGTCTTGGTGTGCAGTGCTCTATAGTGTTGTTCTGAGGTTAGGAGTTGAAACAATTTATGTCCAGGATGTGAGGAGTCTGTAAATATTTTCACAGCCCTCTTTTTGACTGTGCGGTATACAAGTCCTCAATGGAAAGCAAGTTGGCAGTAATCATTTTTCTGCAGTTCTGATTTTCTGCAGTTCTGATTTTCCGCAGTTCTGAATATGATTATATCAACTGCTAAATTCTTTACTAAGTTAAAAAGACTTGTAAAGTGATGTCCAAATATTAATTTGTTATATTTTTTTTTTGTATGTGTTCAGTGTTACTTTTATAATTACCACTTGTTTTACTTCATTACAGATTGTTGAGAAAGGACGCATTCTATTTCTGAAGTTCCTTCATAGTTTAAGTAAAAAACAAAGATTTTAAAATTATTTCAAATGTATGAAAATAAGCAGCATTTAAATGGCCGCTTTGTACCATAATACTTATTTATGTTCCCTTTTTAACCTGTCCACTTACCTGAGCTGCAAAATTTCCGATGACCATTAGTTGGAACACTTATCCCCCGATTTTTGCTAGCCAGATATCATAGCCCTACATTTCTCCTCCCACTCAGTCTCTGAAATCTTGGAATCGTTTTAGCAGTCTACTCAAGTATTAGATGGTATTAAGAAATGCTAGCCAGTTAAAGGAAAAATATACATAGGACCCGACTTTGCATACTATGCTAAGCTATAATTTGTTTTCATTATGGTTGAATAAACAGTAATTGCTGGATTCAACTGAACCCTAAGATATTAGTCATGGTTTATAAATAACATTGTGGGTTAACATGAGGCAACCTGACCTGCTCTCTCTATGTAAGGTATCCTACTCAATAGTCAAAAACTAAACTCCTGAGATCAATATAAGAGGACCTTCCCTGTTTATCTACTTGTCAACAAATTAGGCTGATAATAAGGTATGTAATCTTACTAGTGTTGTTCCCCCATCCCCCAAGTGCCAATGGAATTACAGGCCTTCCAAGTTAGTTCTGAAATATCACCTATTTACCTATGTTTATTTTATAAATAAGAAACTGTTTCAGTTAAAACTGACCCTGACTCTCTTTGTATATTCACATAAAATAACAATATTTCTTGTAGTGAATATCTCAGTTGTTAAGTGAATTCATCGTCCGCAGCAGATGTTCCCCCCCAAAAAACTGCCAAAAATTGCCAGTTTCTGAGAAAAAAACAATCAATAATGATCATCTGGCTGCAGGATGCTGCAAATTGCCATAAATGTGAGTTGGTTGCGGAGAGCCCAAAATGTGATCACATAACTACAAGAGTGGTGGCCCCACCATCGGAACTTAGAATCCAGATTGTATGTGTTCCCAAGGAAGTCCATCATAACTTCAACAAGTCACTAAGTGACAGATATTAAGTAAAGAACTACCTGTAATTCATCCTGCTGATTTAAATTAGTTAAGTGTTCTTGTGCTCCTTGTCTATCCTAAGCTGCAGCTCCTTTATTTCATAGCCAGCTGGAGCTTTGTTGCCTGAGTGAAAATAAGCAGAAAATAGTATTTAAAAGTTCTGCTTCCTCACCATTATCCCTTCTTTTTTCTTCCAATACTTTTGGCTTTTTTGTTTTTAATGTATCATTTGTTTCTGAAAATGCTGTTTCTTATTTGGGTTATTTCTTGCAAGTTTCAGTTTGTTCTGACATTTAACCTTTCTGACACAATGTTTAGTTTCTTGCAATTGCCTTATATAGTATTGGTATTTGGTTTTATGCACCTTTCCCCATTTCCCCCCTTTCTATAAATTTTTTGGGGGGGAGTTTTGTGGAGAGACACAGGTCTCTAAACAGGCCTCCCATTTTTTTATACTAGTAAGTATTATTTATAATTGCATTTTCTAGGATTTTTCTTCTTTACTGGACATTGTCCTCTTTCAGGATTTCAAGCCATTGGATTGTATCTAGCTTCTTTTTGAGTTAATCATAATCCACTTTTCTTCCAGTATGTATCCCTGATTTTTTCATCCATGCTTCCATGGTAAGTATTAGATCCAAAGTAATTGCATCACTGTATGCAAGGCTTGAAAGAAAATATATGTACCAAGACATTCAACAATGGAAATTTTCTCTGCCAGTTATTTGTCAATGCCTGGAACAGATTTTGTTCTTGTAGTATACTTATTCTTTATTTTTGCTTTCTAACATTATCCCAAATATAGATGTGGTTATGTCAAAAAGAAGCATTTCTCACATGTTGTATATTCTTTTCTACTGCACAATCTGCAAATGGAATCAAATAAAATAACCAAACAGCATAAGATCTTGACAACTGAGTACAGACTCAGGCAAATACCATACGAAAACACTAACCTAGTCAGGTTTATATTTTCACCATCATTATAAATCCCCTGTAAGAAAAATCCAGAATTTAGCTTTTTTTTAAAAAATATTACTCATCCTGTTTTTTTAAAAAAATAGGCTAGAGTGTGTATACTTAAAGTCTTGATATAAATAGTCCTGCATTTGTGTGCATTTTGAAATCTAGCATCTGGAGTTAGCTATTTATTCACTGAATCACATACAGTATCTTTCTGGCTTTTTAACATAATTGACTCCTTATCATATTAAAAAACCATTTGTAAATGAATGGAGAAGCATCAAGGCGAACATAGAATATTGCACTATACTGCACTTTAAGCGTGAATGATTAATGGAAAGTGTTTCTAGATGGCTGAAAGGAGGGAAAATAACAAGGAGAGAAAGAAAGAAGGAAAATATCTTTCACAGCAAATTTCTGTACAATTGAGACACATTTGTCTTTTAGGTGGTTCAGGAACCAAGGCTTGGACTGCACATAAGTCCTGCATTTTAACATGCACTTAGGTAGACAACTTGAAGTTACACACAGCTACAAGCCATTCTGTTTTGCAGCTTAAACATTTATCCACACTCACAATGAAATTTTGCAGAAGCTTTTCAAAAACAAATTCCATTTCAGAATTTGATAGACACAAACTCAAAATAAACCGCTCCAAACTTGACTGAAGAAAATACGACTTCAGCAACAGAGTGGTCAATGCCTGGAATGTTCTACCTGACTCTGTTACATCCTGAAACCCCCAAAACTTAACTTTAAACTGTCTACCTTGGACCTCACCCATTCCTAAGAGGTGTGTAAGGGGGTGTGCATAAATGCACCAGCATGCCTTCCCTCCCTGTCCTACTGTTCCCATTTATTTGTACTCATTTCTTATGTAAATATTTATACCTGCTTATACTTATATGTTATATTCATATTTATACTTGTTTTCTCAAACATGCTTGACAAACCAAATAAAATAAAAAAATAAAAAATGAAATCTGCGTTTATGGACACTTTACTACTGGAAAGTGAGATTCTGTCAGGTTTGGAATAGCAGTCTGGTTCCTTACTTAAGGGGTGTTTTGTTATTGTTTTAAATTGATATGCTTAGGATATTCTTTGCTCTAGAACCACGTTCCTCCTCCTCCTTATTTGCAAAGCAGCTTACCCTCGCAGGCAGCTTCGCCTCTTTCGCTTCCCCTTACCCCCCTCTTCATGTGGCTCTTAGGAGACGCGAGGACTGGCTAGGGCTGCCCTGGGAAAGGCTGGCCGTGAAAGGGCCCCCAGCTCAAATTAATAATAATAAATGAAGACCGGGTAACCGTTCACCGTAGCCCCTCTTAAGGAAGCGGACGAAACGCATCACTCCGACATCCAGGCAGCCTTCGGGATAAACAGAAAGGGAGCGGCGGCCGCCGCCAACAGAAGGGGACCGCGCAGCCGCAGTGGGGAGAAGGGGGGGCGGGGGTGGATTGACATTGCAGGAGAAGAGCCCGCGGGTTTCGGGAGGACGACGACGACGACGCAGCAGCCAAGTAGCCGCGCGTACCTCCGCGGCGGCGGCGACGGGCGCGCAGGTGTTATATGTGTGCATGTGGGGTTGTCTTCGCCTAGCAGCCTCCCTTGCAGTTTTCTGCCTCCGTCGCGCTGGGTCGGCTGTCGGGCCCAGCAGGTGGATAACTACGGTCGTCGAGCCATGGGGGCAGCACTGCCGCCGCGTAGCCATGTCTAGCGGCGACAGCAGCAGAGGCGCTGCCCGGAGGAGCGTAGCTCAGCGCGGTGCGCGACGCTTTCTTTGAAGCGGGCGGCTTGGCGGCGGCGGCTGCATGAGACGATTCCATGTTGGCGGTTCAGGATTAAGCGAAGGAAGACCCCGGTCGTGGCGCAGAGAGCCGGCTGACTTCTTCCTCTCTCCCTCCATTCCTCGGCGCTCCAGCGGGGAACGGAGAGGCATGGCTGACCGAAGCGCCCCGAAGTGCCACTTGAGGCTGGAATGGGTTTATGGCTACAGAGGTCACCAATGCCGCAACAATCTTTACTACACGGCCGCCAAAGAGATCGTGTATTTTGTGGCGGGGGTTGGAGTGGTCTATAGTCCCCGGGATCACCGGCAAAAATTTTACCTGGGGCACCAGGACGACATCATCAGGTAAGATGCCGCTTCTTCCTCCCCAGACCTTCTCCCTTGTTCTGCTCCAAGCCTTCCTTGGAACCGTCCTTGCGGGAATGATCGCAGGACAATCGGCGGGCGCCCTCCGTAGGGCACCGAGTCCCCGCTTGATTTCATTCCCTAGAAGCGTTGTAGTAGCTGGGAATTCTTCGAAGCTCTCTTCTTCTTCTTCTTCTTCTTTTATGAGACTTCTGCTTATCTGTTTTATTCCAAACATTAACGTTTGGTTTCTGATCATTGCAGTTCCTTTCTTTTTCTAAGATCCACTGAAATAATCTCCTGAAAAAAAAATCTTTAGTTTATAACTTACATTTTAGCAACTGTAACTTCCTTTTCCTGAGAATGAAGTAGAGGTTTTGAATCCATTTATTTTTGGCTAGTGTGTGGAATCGGAATTCACATAATGAATACTGCATCTTTGATTTTGATTCATACTTCACCTCTTTTTAGCCTTTTCCTGTAGTCAAGTTGAACTGCTGTCCACACATCTTTGAGAGACAACTACATCCTTATATGAACTACACAGTTTCCTTTGCCAATTGCTAGCCTGCCTTTATTCTGTGTCAGTAACCATAATTGATTTTACTCTTAAGGTACAGGGTCATAAGCCTATCCTGTTTTCCTGAAAATAAGATCTCCCCAGATAGTAAGCCCAATTGGGCTTTTGAGCACATGCACTAAGATAAGCCCCCCCGAAAATAAGCCTTCTCCAAAAATATTGCAACACAGCAGCAGCCATGAGGTGACCACGCTTGCTACCTCCTGCACTTCAAAAATAATAAGACCTCCCCTAAAATAAGGCCAATTGCTTATTTTGGGGGTCAAAAGAAAATAAGACCCTGTCTTATTTTTGGGGAAACACGGTAATAGATTTTACACACCATGAATCTGGCCTCGGATGGTATAGGAATAAGAACTACTTTGATACTGGTGTGGACTTAAACCCATCTAACTTGGTTTGGGAAAATGAGGGTTATATCATGTGGACATGGTGCAAAAAAAGTTAATGGTGTATTGTCAATGAAATTCTCATGCATTAGAGTAGAGTTGTACAAAAGTCACCTAGCCACAGCACCAGCACACCCTGATGTCTAGAAGTTGAGTCATGGCAACTGCACTTCTTTTCTGTTGGTTTGGAATGTTTCACTGCATATCCAAATAGTTTGGGTGACTGAAGAAGCTACATGGATAAGCAATGAAAAATTTCAAACCAAAAAAGACAAGAAACCCAATTGCCATGACTCAACTTCTAGACATCAGGGTGTGTTGGTGCTGTGGCTAGGTGTAAGTAAGGAAAGGTCTTCAATTTCCAAAAACTTCATCTGATCAATTGAAGGTGCACTTCTAATATAACAACAGTTTTTTTGCTTCTTAAATATTATCAAAGGCACCTGGAAATATTTTCTTATATTGCTGTTTCTTTTCCTTTCACTGCCTTATGAAATTGTCTACAGTTGAACAGTGTACATTTTGAAGCATTGCAAACTTTGTAAGTGGCTGATTGAAGGATAGTATTATCTTGTCCTGAACAGGTGTATTTTTCCATTCCTATCAAGTATGCTTTTTTAGTTAAAATAATACTGGTATCTAGTTTTATTCTCTTTCATTTATTAATAAACAAATTGACACATAATGCTATTTTTGCTCTGTCCTGGACAATGGATTTTCATTATTCCTCCCATTAATTCAAATCAGTAAACTTGCAGAAGTTTACTGTTGATGTATATATAACTGTGACCCATTTCTTCAAGCTTTTGAATATTATCTTGTGCTAGTAGTCCTGTTTTATATGAATAAATAGAATCACATTTTATTTAAGTAATGTTGGCAATCATAGCATAACATTGGTGAAATCTTAGAAAATAATATTAAAACATTGTTTTGGAATTGGTTTTCACTTAGGATTTAATAATTGTGTATTGTATTTGAATATACACAACTTTCAAAGTAGAAATAAAACAATTCTTGTTACTGAATTTTTGATTGTCTTACATTTTTCCTTAAACGTTAATCTTCCAAGCTCAAAATAAATGCTTTAAAATCTTTCATTAACTTTCTTAGAGCTATCAGTAAAAATAGAGACTATTTTGAGATATGATTTTAAATAAATATTTTATTTTTATTGTATCACTCATATTTTAGTTCATAATTACATATAGATAAAAGTATATTTCACTAGAATATACATTATTTGAAGCATTAGTGTCAAATATGTATAGCTGTATTTCCAATAAAAACATTTGTTCTTTATAGTATATTGTATACTATACAATTATTGCTATTAGCATAATTCCTATTGTTTTCTACAGTAAGTACATGTCATATGGAATTAGTCGCTTTTGTATTCCAACAATAAAACACATTAACAAATCTCTACCCTGTTTTTAAATGTGATACTACTATCATTTGCAGAAATTAGTAAATGTGATTGTGGGTCTGTATGATTTTCTCTAGAGTAATAAAATAAGCCAACACCTAGGGAATGTCAAATTTATTTTAAGACAAACACACATTTATTGCTCATAAAGCTGTAAAGATAAATTTTATAAATCAACATATCTAGGGAAACCTCATGTCAGTGAAGGATTCAGTAGGATGTTCAGTGTTGAGATTTGAGCATTTTTCATAGGGTACATTATTTGTAAGAAAACTGAAGAAAGATTCTGTTCAGCAGTTGATATTTCAGTCTTATTGTAACTGTATAGCCAAGGCAGTCACCAATCTACTGCAGGAACAGAAGCAAATTCAATGAACAGCAGGGGAGCTGTCCAGCACAAAGGATACCATCGAATGTAGAAGGAAAACTAGCCAAGGTTTTTCAAAACGGGAGCTGTCCAGCTTTTTTTAGATATTGGGTGGAGAAGTATATGAGAAGAATTATAACAGTTTAGCGTTTTGCTGGATTCAGAGAATTCTGTGGCAAAGGGTTCTTCATTCAGTTGTTAGCAGTATCAGCAGAGCAGATATAGTTATCCAAAACTCTTAAATATGTAGAGAAGCTTAAAGAAAGCAGTTTATATTAAGTAAGAAAGGATGTTTAGAATGAAAATCAAAAACTCTTATATCAGTAATATATCAATATTATACTGGAAAAAAACACAGAAAGCAGTCGGCCACTAGATTATTTTGCATTATTACAGTATCAGCTTACATCCACATTGCCCTAATATTACTTATTACATTGCTGTACATTATTTTGTGTACTTAGAAAATGTAACTTCTCAAATATTAGATTTAGCTATTATATTTGGACATAATACGAGTACAGATGTATGAATTCATAGTCATTTAAATCTGGAATGTGGCTGAAAGATGCTAGTCTATAATATCTAACTCCTGGAAATCTTTTTAATAGTATGTGAAAATGAATTAAAGAATACATGAACTTTTGAGATAACTAGCTTAAAATATAATTATGTAGCATTTTTTTCCTATATATGTTTTCCTGAATTTTTCTGAGTAAAATTTTCACATCTGTTTGTTCAACTGGCAGTAAAGGATATGGGTATAGCTACTTCTCTGCATGAGATAGTAGGAAGCTGCCTTATTGTCAGGCACAGTAATTGAAGATTGAGTTGTAGCTCAGATTTATTGCTCATAACTATATCCAAGAATCTGGTCGACTAACAGTCAGCACTAAATTGGCACTAGATAAAGGTCAACAGAATTCAATGAGGGTTGGACTTGGATCTCTTGTGGCAATGCAAAGACTAAATTGATGATGAGTTTAACTCCACCCTTCAGCTCTGCCTTCTTTTCTACACATGTACAAAATAAGGCCACTGATTTATTAGGTCACCATAGTCAGCGCTGTCTGGCATTAGCTGTTGAAAATTTCACTCCAACTTCCCTCCCAAGCCTATTTCGAGATTCAACCAGATTTCTTTGTATCTACTCTACTATGAAATTATTGCTAAAAACAAGGCATCCTATTTCCTATGAAAATGATGTTTTTTTCTATATCAAATTTTTAATGTATTTGCAATACATTAAAAAAAAAAAATGTTAAAAGTGTAGTATGTTTAGACTTACTATGTCAAATCAACAGGCTGAGGAGCTAAGGGCATAAGATAATAGTTTAAAGTTTATTCTTTACATGTAAGTAAGTTAATGGAATAATTAAACTATAACAATTTTTTGCAGCTTATTTTGAAAATCAACCATATTTTTGCTGCTAAACAATTAATGAGTTGTAGACCCAGTGACATTAGAATAAATATAGTGAGGTGGATACAATGTATTTTCTGGTTTGATATTTGTTAAATGACTGCAAGGAAGACTGCATCTTCCTAAATTAGCAGCAATAGCACAGTTTTCCAGATGGGACATAACAAAGGAAAAAAGAAAGCTGATTTCATCTGATTAGACCAGCTTGGTTTCTAAAGCTGATTTCACCAGGAGTCTCTACCTTTTTGTTCTGGAAACATCTCAAAATATGATAAATTATAATGCATCCACCTATATAATTGGTCATGAAGTCCTCTCTAGTCACATAAACACATCCCTTGCTCAAGAAACTGAGGTTAGCCAGAACTTTCAAGCCACTTCTTTGCTTTTGTAAAGCATTGAAAAATCTTTCCCTAAATATC
This sequence comes from Thamnophis elegans, assembly GCF_009769535.1. Lineage (NCBI taxonomy): Eukaryota > Metazoa > Chordata > Lepidosauria > Squamata > Natricidae > Thamnophis > Thamnophis elegans. The sequence continues at coordinate 139,020,359 of NC_045541.1, read as the reverse complement.
CCCAAAAGCTAGTGGTTTTCAGCGAAACATTCATATCGAACAGTAACATAAAATAAAAACACAGCAGTTTGGGGACATGGAGCAGGGGGAGAAGAGGGAGAAGGCAGAAGAACAGAAGCTTGTTTGATTTATCTGTTTTTATGGGGCTGCTTCCAAGAGAGCAGGTTATGGCTTTCCTGTTTTGGATAATGGGGAAGCTTTGAGTAACTTCCTTTCTCTAAATAATATTTTTTTAAAAGAAGGCTGTCCCTCTCTGTATCAGGAAAGTGGACTGTTTCCTGTTTTCTTCAGGATAATCTTAAGGCATATGGGCAGTCTTCAAGGGCAGTCTCATGTTGTTGTGGAATGGGAACCTTGACTCGGAAGACCATGCAACATTTTCAGTGTATCTTTATTATTTGATCAGTTTCATTTAAGACTGTTCTGTAAACTTTGATGAAACATAGTCCATTCTAGGAAATAGAAAATTCTTGAGAACATTCTTCTTGCCAGGGTCAGCGGTGACATGTCAGATTTTAGCATTGTTGTGATAATTTGGATGGGACTTCCAGATATCTGGCAGATTTGTAACCATATTGTTGTGGTGTACATATATGGTTATTATGTTATTATGAATGAACATATATAATTGGACTCATACACAAATGCTAGTACTTTAGAGTGAAAAAATGCATACACCAGCAATCAAATGTGCTTAGTCCCATGGTGAATGGGTGAAACTATTAGCTCTGAAAGTAAATAAAAAGTTATAAATCCACATTTGTTTCTATATAGTGTCTCTGGATCTTGAAGAATAATAAGTGGTAGCACCTCAAGTGACATATCTAGTAACTCAAGTGTGAATAAATCCCTGCATCTTAAATGAGTTATCTGTTATCCTTGGATATAGGATTATGAAAGATATTAGCAGGATGTAGTTTACAAGTAATGGATTTCTTTCTTCCATGCTTTTGCTCTATGCCAATTTACCGTTTGAAAAGTATTCTTAAAAGCAATTCCTTTTCTGTTCAACTAGAAAGTTGCTTTTAGAAAGATTCAGAGAGCTTGTTATACTGAAGTTCAGAATAATAATTCCAGATATGTTTAAGACACACAGTGAAATTCAGACTATAGACGTCCTGTTTCAAAAGTTATTAACTTTTGTTTATGCTTCTTTTTTCCAAGCCTTGCTTTACATCCTGATCGAGTATTGGTAGCAACAGGTCAAGTTGGGAAAGAACCATATATCTGTGTTTGGGACACCTACACTGTACAAACTGTATCAGTAATGAAAGATATTCATACACATGGTATAGCTTGCTTGGCATTTGATGTAGATGGTCAGGTATGTATCTTTATTAATTATTCTGTTTAATGTCTGCATAATTTGCTGCAAATTCTACTGTATAGACTATTTGGATGATACATTGAGATATTTAATTTTAAAATAATATATAAAAGTGTTCATAAACATGAGAACATTAAGGCTTATTTACATAGTTAAAATGGTCATCATTCTAATAATTAAATTGCATATATAGCACATTACTGTGTAAATTCAGCTTTTGTAAAGCTAAAAGGAGTCCCTGCGGATTTTACTCCACTAATTGTTGCCAATTATAAGGGGTAGTGCTCATCTCCATTTCAAGGCGATAGAGCCAACACTGTCCAAAACATTTATATGATCATGTGGCCAGATGATATCATGAAGCACTGTTTCTCTCCGTGGTGGTACCTATTTATCTACTTGCATACTTTCAAACTGATAGGTTGGCAGGAGTTGGGGTGAGGTGGGTGCTCATGCTGTCACGTGATGCTCAGATCTCAAACTTTGGTTGTGTTTATTATTGACCCACTGTGGCACCCAGATTAGTTTTGTATAAGAGTGAAATTCTGAATTTGGCAATCAATTTCCTAATTCTATAGAAAAAATAAGTTCCTAAAGTTGTCCTGAGGTTTCGGAAGAAAGACAGATCATAACAGTTAAAGGTAGTCTTCAGCTTATTGACTATTTGAAATTTTGACAGACCCTAAAAGATGCTTACAACCGCTTTCAAAGTTACAATGGCCTCCCCTTGCAGTCATATGGCCGCATTTTGGGCACCCAGACACTGATCCACATTTACAACTGTTGCAATGTCCTGTGGTACATGACAGTGATTTACATTGCTTTTGCTGAAAACCTTTGTTTAGTTCTATTTTTGGCAAAAATGCCATAATGCTCCTATTATTATAAAAGTATGCTCCATAATGAACAGTGGGGTCATTTAACAACTGTGATGTTCACTTGATGACTTTGAATTCACTTAATGACTATGGTGATTACTTAATCACTGAAAAAAAAGGTTTTAAATCAAGGGCTACCTATAGTCTCTAGTCAATGCTTAATGGAAATCTAAACATATATGTATGTATGTATGTATGTATGTATGTTATTGTATTGTATGTATGTATGTATGCATGCATGCATGCTGCATGTATGTATATGCATATGTGTGTATATTATGTTTTTATATATATTATGTGTGTGTGTGTGTGTGTGTAATAATATAAAATATAAATATAAATATAAATATAAATATAAAATAAATAAAATAAATATAATAAAATATAAATATAAATAATAAATGTAAATGTAAATGAAAATAATAATTAAATATAAATATAAATAATAATAATAATAAAATAATATAAATATATATGTATATATCTGCAAAATGTGTACTCATTCATATTTATGTAGTACCTTGTTTCACAGAAATCAAACTCTCATTTCCCTCTCCCAAAAGTCACATACAAATATTTTTATTTGTTTGTATACGACACATGGTTATTTATGGTCCATAACAGATTTAAGAAAATAACATTTGATTTTAGATATATTTTCCTGTTTGGCCATCTGGATTTAATTTAGGCAAACATTATGATTCTCCACTGATATAATTTACACTGTAGTTTCAAAGTGTTATTTTTAAAAGGCAATGTTTATTTTAAATAAATTGCTGAAACATACATAGTGTTATCCATATGGAAACACTATGGAAAATGTTTATTCATCTACCATTTCTCTTACTCCTATATGGCACTAGATATGAAGACAAATACCAGTTACTGGTTAATATTAGATACATTTAATATTAGAAAATGTGCAAAAAAAGCATGTCTATTGATTTTACTCTGAAATTCTATGAATTTTATCTAATTTCTCTAAATGAAAAATTGAAGAACAAGGTTGTGTCACTTAAAATGCTAAATCCCAAATCTATAACTCCATTACTTCTGTCTTTAGTCAGAATGATACTGTTTAAATGTAAGATGTAGACATGCTAAAAAGCACTGAAACTCTTTCCAAACTTTTCCATTGTGAAATTCTGAATTTATTTAGTTGTCTTTTTATCTGTCTTACAGACTGATCACTCACTTATAGTTTTCTTCTTCACACTTTTTCCTTTCTTTAGATTTCCCAATAGAGCGTCTTTTTATAATGCATTTTGCCTTTATTGTCCTCTTCTCCTGTCTTGTGTAAACTTTGTTTCATTGCTTTTTAACCAGGACCAATAATGTCAAAATGGTGGGCATGATAGCAAACAAGGGTCTGCCCTGTTTTAAGAGGCATCATGTGGTGGTGGCCTAGAAATATTCTTAATAACCAATTAAAAGAGGTGAGGCTTTGAACGCTCAGCTGCACCCACCATTTTGTTGATCATCCAATTTACTTTGAACTGTGTTTAAAGTAAATATTTTAAATTGAATTATGCATTAGCCACTGGTCTGATTCGAATACACCCTAACTGGTTTTAGACTGAGCTCCTCTGATATGATTGTAAACCCAGAAGAGAAGTTGATTTTGAAAGCATATCTATCACTGATCTCTAGTAGCAACCATTCAAGGTCTTCCACCTTTTTTCAATCCAACACAAATTGAATGATACAAACATGAATACAATTGGAGAAGGAAGTGTGTCAAATTTTAAACCCGTAGAAACAATGGTTTATGATCTAGGTCTTTACATTTTGCTACTTAATACCGGTGTAAAAAGTTAACATTTTTATTTTTTGGTGAAATTATACAAATGTTTATAAAGATTATCATTGCCTGTAGGATTCAGTTTGGCAAAGTTAATTATTAATAGGCTGAAGGGAGAAATGTGCAAGAATCTAAAACTTACTTCACTTCTGTGGGTTGATTACAACCTGGGAGTCACTCCAAAAGGCAAGATGGTTATCAAATTCCCACCCTTTTAAAATTTATGTCATGCCTTTTTAATCCCCCCCCCCCCGATTTTGTTTCTAGTAAAGGGCATTTGTTTCTATTTTGCTTATTTTGTCAGCAGCATTTATGAAAATGACATATGAAAATGCCCTTTCTGAATGCATATCTAAAAATTCAGAAAGATACTAGTAGCATTATTCCCATAAAATATAAAGTCTTCACCTTTGCGAGTAGAATGTAGATGATTCACTTCTTCGTCCTCTAATAGTTGTTTGTTTTTTGGAGATAGTAATTTGAATCTTAGTGGCATACATCATAAACATGTAATTAAGGTTAATTATATCTCCAAATATTTTCATTTCATAATTAAATTTATGGGAGGAATAATTAAAAAAGTATGTAAGAGTCTCCCAGGACATGCTAAATTGATAGCAAAGGCATAGAATATTTAATAGGATATTTAGTGAAGATGAATGTACAGCAGAGGAACAAAAGTTGAAGATTCAGCATATTCCAAGTTGACATACTATATTGCAACCCTTTATTCTCCCAAAAGAATCTAACAAAACTCTTTAAATAAAGGGCACTGGATTCTAGAAAAATCCTACTTCAGCATTCCTCTCCTTGAACTTTGTAGTAGCAAATTTGAGATTTACACCATTCAAACTGGAAGGCTCAATTACAAATTGCAGAATTTTCTGCATCTTTCTCAACCTGGAGTATCTTTTATATGTCATAGAGTTTAAAGAAAAATATGTAAATTTTGAAGATTAATTTCTTCCTAGAAAATTCTCTCTTTGTGTGTGAAAATTTTATATGGTTCAAATCAGATTGGATTTCAGAAGAATGATTGGGTACCTGCTGAATCTTCTGATTTGGGTACCTTCTGAATCTATTTAATCAACTAGATTTGGTTCAATATTTAGTGAAATCCAAAGCCTGCCTCTAACTGAAAATTGTAAAACGATGTTTCAAAAGCTGCAGAAGAAGGAACTTGATTTATCACTAACAGTTATTAGTAGGCTTGCCTTATAAGTTATAACTGCATCGAACATTAACATCGACCTCCCCATTAGAAAGGCAAAGGATTCTGAAAGGGGCAGAAGCAATATAGCATTACTGAAGCTTCTCCATGTAGTTCTTTGGATTTTACCCTATCCAGTGGTAGGTTCTGGACCCAGGCTCAGCCAGTATGCTGCACACGGGGGCCTGGCATCCTAGATGGGCACACACACTGTGTGCGTAAGCGCACACCACCGCCCTGCGACACCCAGCTGCCCGGCAGAGGTTGCACAGGCATCACATGCTGTCGCACGTGCGCAATGGGCCGGTCATGGTATTAACGCCCATAGAACATGAGTGGGTGGGTGGACAAATGAGCCACCATACTGCTATGGTGGCTGCTTCTCCCGGCTACTCCCGGTACAGCTGTACCAGGCCGTACCTCCCAGAAACCCACACTGACCCTATCTCTTCAGAACACTGTAAAACATTATTTACTTTTTTAAATGCTGTATTCTTGATATTCTCTCCCGCACACAACCTGAATCATTCAGAATGTATTATCATTGGAGTATTAATGTTTTTCTTTTATTCTCCTTTAATATTTTGGGAATTGTTAGCGTTTGCTTTCAGTTGGTTTGGATTCAAAATACAATCTGTGTCTGGGATTGGAGAAAAGGAAAAATGTTGTCCATGGCTCCTGGTCACACTGACAGAGTACGTATAATTTTATTTACTCCCTCTGTATATTTTAAGAACCTTTTTCTGTGTCTGGAAAGTTTGATCCAACCATTTCTAATGGAATCACAAATAAGTGACAATCCATAGTTTATACTTTTGATTCTATGTAAGGCTTTTTACCCATATTTGCTTAGGAGGAAATTACAGTGAATTAAATATGGTTAGTATTATACTCTTCTTGCAAAGAGCCTTGATTGGCTTTCATGATGATTTAAATTAACAACCTTACCTGTTTGTATTATAAATCTACAAATATTTAAGAAGTTTAAGAAAATCTATTGGACAAAATATTTCCAGCAAAACCTTATATAATTTATTAGATAAGGAGATGTGGATATATTTCTCTAAATATGTTTGCTTTTCTCTATAATTAATGTTATTTTCAAGACCAACATTTTTTGTCTGTCCCCTGTTCAGATATTTGACATTTCTTGGGATTTGTACCAACCAAACAAACTTGTTAGCTGTGGTGTAAAACATATTAAGGTAAGAAAACATATATTTCACTTCTGTTTCCATTTTGTCACAATAGATCTTTTCTACCCTAGTGTATACTTTATTTTTAATTGTTTGGTCTTTTGAGGTGTTCTGAAAGCCTTAGTCTTCTAGGAGTTGAGTGGTCTCCAAATGTAAAGTTAAAAATGAATAAAATACACCTTTTTATATGGACAAGATAGAATATCTCAGGGGTGAATTTTTTTTTTTTAAAGTTTATTTATATGCCGCCCTTTTCCCTGGGGGGACTCAGGGCGGCTTACAACTTAAAAGGGGTGGGGGAAACAAACTTATAACATATAGAACAATACATCATTAAAACACAACATTCATACCATTCGGGCGGGCGGTTGCAATCTTTAGCCCAGGCCTGACGGGATAGCCAGTTTTTAAGGGCTGTGCGGAAGGTCTGGAGGGTGGTGAGGGTACGAATCTCCACGGGGAGATCGTTCCATAGGGTCGGAGCTGCCACCGAGAAGGCTCTCCTCCGCGTGGTTGCCAGTCGACATTGACCGGCGGATGGAACTCGGAGGAGGCCTAATCGGTGAGATCTAATTGGTCGAATGGAGGTGATTGGCAGGTAGGCGGTCTGAACTGAAGGCCTGAAGGCCGTAAGTGGCCCAGTGGTTAGAATGCAGTATTGCAGGTTAATTCTGCCGACTGCCAGCAGATTGATTCTCACTGGCTCAAGGTGGACTCAGCCTTTCATCCTTCTAAGGTTGGTAAAATGAGGACCCAGATTGTTGGGGTAATACATTGACTACTGTAAACCATTTAGAGAGGGTTTGTAAAGCACTTTGAAACAGTCTAAGTGCTATTGCTATTTTTTCTTTATACAATTTATAGACCACCATTTATTTATTAATTATTTCATTTATAAAATTTATAGACGGTTTATAATCCTGCAGTGATGCAGTAATAAGTTTAACTCCAGTTGGCCCAGTTGTGGAAATGTCCTTTCTTGGACATTCATATTCTTGGCTGCAGTATTTGGCACAAATTATTTAAATTGAAATCTTATTAATCAGCATAAGCAGTTCCACTCTTGTCAAACAAAGTAAATTAATACATAAAAGCTAAGTTATTTCCCACTGTTCTTTAACTGAGTTACACAACTGCTACAAGCTGGAATCAATCCAACTAACTTGATGTCCTAGAAGAAGCTGTTGGTAGTTTCTCATTTCTAGAAGTGAGAGGGGCTGAAACACAGAGGTAATGCTTTTATGTGGCAATTCCTGCAGTTTGGAACAGCCTTCCAGCCAAGATCAGAAGGGTTCTCTCTGTCTATTCATTTCAGGAAATGCTGAAGATGGAGCTGTTCCAAAGAGCTTTTGTGAATTGAGCAGCTGTCATCAGGTTTTTTTTTGTATTGTTGTTGGTCTTTGGTTTTCATTGAGTGATCATTATTAATTTATTGGTACACTATTAATATTTATTCTGGATGTTTTTGTTATGAACATTTTTGGTTAATAAGCTGGAGTGCTACCAGACTACAGTGATTACTGGTTGAATGAATAAATACATAACTAGTTATAAGATTATATAGAAAATGCTATCCAATATTATTCAACACAATGCTTAAGAGAGCAGAAATCACAACAGAATCAAAACTTTTCTGAATGAAGCCATGTTTGCTGTCCATCCAAAACCAGGCAACGGAGCCCTGGTGGTGCAGTGGTTAGAATGCAATACTGCAAGCAAATTCTGCCCACAGCCTGGAGTTTTACCAACCTTGGAAGCATAGAAGACTGAATTGAGCCTTGTAGAGGGCTCAATTCAGTTTTCCATCCATCCATGATTGGTAAAATGAAGACTATGCTGACTTTGTAAACCTCCCAGAGAGTGCTGTAAATCTCTATGGTGCTGTATATTAGTCTATATGCTATTGCTATTGCAAAGCCATTTCAAATTTTGCATAACATGACTGGAAAAAAATAGACTTTATCCTGCATAATCAACTGTATGAGAAGAGAAAAGAGATCATCTGCCAGTCAGCATGCCATCCAGGGGGGAGAACACACCAAGAAATAGGTCTTGTAAGAAAACAAAGAATATATAACAAGGAAATTATAAGTGCTTGAACTTATTTGAATTCTTTAGGAAAGCATTCAGTTACCAGACAGAAAAAGTTAATAAAATATGTTGCTATTATCAAATCTGTGTCTAGAACTATTTACACACTTTAAATATATTATAATATATTCAGAGTAAGGTGAATGCTTGATTCAAAAATATCACAACATATAATATTTAAAATAATAGTAATTTATTCACTTGAGCTTTATTTTAAACAGATGCTACATATTTGTTTATAGTCTATTGCAGTGATGGCAAAGCACCCCCCCCCACATGCACATTTCCTATGCTTCCCCCCAAGCACACCCCACTGTTCGCCTCCAAGCTGAGCTTGGTATTTCCTCCAGGGAGCTGGGAGAGGCCATTTTTGCCTTTCCCAAGCTCCAGGAAAGCTTGGGTAGGGTGAAAAATGGGCCCAGAAGTTCAGAAACAATCCGTTCCAGCTTCTGGGGGGCAGGGGAGGCCACTTTTGCAGGTCTACTATTTCACCCTCCCCAGGTTCTAGCGGCTTTCCTGAAGCCTGGGGAGGATGAAAACGGCATCACCCGCCCTCCAGAAGACCAAAAATCAGCTGATTGGTGCACAAATGCACACTGGAGCTGACGGCACACATTCCATAGGTTCACCATCATGGGTTCTATTGGCTTAAAAAAATGGGTCCAGTCATGTGGGTGCCTCAACTTACAACCATCGTGACTTAAGAATAGAATTTCTGGGCTCCATTACAATTGTAAGTGGAGGACTACATGTATTGCATAAATATTTTCCTGATTTCTTTTGTGAGTCATCTGTTTTGTACTGTGAAAGCTAATAAAATGCTGCAAAGCCAGGAATTTCATCAAGAAGAAGCAATGAAATTTTACTTGGTGGCCTGAAAACTTTTTCAAATGCTTTCCTTTCTAGAAATGTAACTGTTATGCTTACAAATATTGGAATATTTAAGATATGGGCAAAAATTCTTTTCAGACTGTAATAAAACATGGCATGTTAGGTGAGCAACTTATATAGAAACAAGGAAGCAACAGTTCAATTGCATAGCTTGCCTTGAAAACTGAGCATTAAAATAATTGAAGTTAGAAAAGATCATTGACTAGGTCTGGATTGTAGTCAGCCACAAATATTTTCCACTTAGCTAGTTATTTCTAACCATTAACTCTCATTGGTTCTTGCTAAGGGTGGGAATCAAGATACCAAGTAGCAATACATAGTTAATGTTGCAGACTAGGGTTAATAAGAATGCAGCCTTAGCTATTTTTGTGTACCAAAAACAAGCAATAGTCTTTTCCCTTCCTGAAGCAGACCATTACATTATTTGTAAAATTTTATTGTATATGGGAAGAAATGGAAGATTTTGTCATGTCAGATCTTAAACAGCTTACAGAGGAAATATGAATTATATTTTCTTGTTGGAGATCTGCTACTTCATTTTCATGAAGATAATTAAAAAAGGACAGGCAACTGACTGTCAGACAATAGTCATAAACCTATACAGACTATTTTTCTACTTACTTTCTTTTATTTCTATTAATTTTCCTTTCTACTGGCAAAAGTGCCATCAGTAGTTTTTCAGCAGCCTTCACTGGAAGCTTTAGATTGCTGTCCTTATTAATCTAATTATAATTGCTATATGTATGTATGTAGTATTTTATGCCATACTTATTTTGGAACATATTACAGAATTTATTAAAAGCATTTAAATAGGAATTTGTATTTTAATTTTTAAATAGAGTTTCTGAAAGTAGAACAAAAAACAGGACAATTTGGTGTGTCTCACTATAGTGAGACTAAATATATGTTTCTATCTGATTTTATTATTTAAATATGTGGATAGTAAGTATATAATTTTGTTTAATTGTCTACAATTAGCTTAGTTGCAATTGCTCTCTCATTTATATAATATACTGCTTCTCTGTTAGAGTTCTATCAAAGCCTATTCATTTTATAAAATGTATTAATTTTAGGTAATACCTTTAGGTTTGATTTATTTTTATTTTGTAAAGAATATTCTGTAAAAAATTTCTCAAGTCTTAACTGAGCATCCTTGCTTTCTTTCTTAATTCCTACTCATTCATTTGCTCTTACATATCATACCTCAATAAAATTGATCAGGTGCTGGTTAAGCTTTATTGGGAATGCATATTACTGAACCTGAAGTCAAAAATCTTCCATTGGATCTCAGGATTAACCTTTCAGCATGGCCTGCATAATTTCACAGAATTTATTTCTGAGTTAATCCTTTCTCCTCTTATATTATTTGTCAGTTTGTTTTTGAATGCAAACCACAGGTTACAATGGAATGGAGTTATTTCTGAGTACCTAGTCTCTAGACTCCTTCCTGTTTCTTAGAATGGCTGATCTTCTGTTGCTATATATTGATGCCCGCCTTCCCCAGACACAAATAGTATCTCAAGTTATTTTTAAAAAAATGTATTTGTATATTACAGATGACAATCAACGAATCATAAAATTGAAATTGGCTGTTAAAGCCACTATCACAGTGTAACAGTTAAAACATTCCCGAGAGACATAGTTGTCTATTCTTTGCTTGTCCACATCTCTAGTTTTCTTGGCAATACAGTATTTATGTTATCAAATTGCTCTTATGCTAAGCATTAGGACAAAGTTGTTTTCATGCAGGTGACTGCTGATGTGGGAAAAGTGGGGGCATATAATTCAGATGCATTGGCTGTTGAAACCTGAGTGGAAGGAGGACATCTAGAAATGCTAACAGTCAGCCACCAGCTGATGCAGATAGTCCTTGACTTACAACCACAATTGAGCACAAAATTTCTGTTCCTAAGTGAGATAGTTAAGTGAGTTTTTTCTCCATTTTACGATCTTTCTTGCCACAGTTGTTAAGTGAAACACTACAGATGATGTGTTAATAACACAGTTATTAAGTGAATCTGGCTTACCCATTGACTTTGCTGGTCAGAAAGTCGCTAATGGTGATAACATGACGCCGGGTCACTGCAACTGTCATAAATATCAACCGGTTGCCAAGCATCCAAATTTTGATCACATGACTATGGCGATGCTGCAGTAGTCATAAGTGTGTAACTTTTATCAGTGCTGTTCAGTGATGGGTTCCTACCGGTTCGGACTGGTTCAGCCGAACCAGTAGTGGTTTGGCGGTCTGGGTCGCTGGAACCAGCAGCAACCCAGGTCTGCCACGCCCCCGAACTGGTTCTTCATCTTGTTTTTCACTTCTGTGCATGCACAGAACAATTGGAATTGCTTAACATTTCCATTGGAAACATTTTTTCAGGGGTTCTGGCCTATGTGTATCTTTTTCTGAGGCCTATTGGGATTTTTGATTGTGGTTTTTGTATATGCTTATAATTATTTCTGTTCTATCCTTTGTCTATTTTTGTCTGAATCAGATATTTTCTAGTTGGTTTTAACATATTGCATGGCAAGCTGTTGAGCAAACAAGCTGTCAATCAAATCAGCAGCATCATACAAATACTGTAAATAAATCAAAAAGTTTAAATGAAAAAGCTAGTAACTCGCATTAGAATAAAACATCAAGCCAATATTCATATATGTAGTCCAAGCAGATGAGCTATCAAGCAGCTTCAGAGTTAAAAAGAGACCGAGTCAAGGACTAGGATATTAGTAAACTAGGTTAAGTCAAAAAATGTAGCCCAAGCTAATGAAATAATACTTTCTGTATGGTCCACTTAGATTTGAGGGTTTATTAATTCAGAGTGGCTTGGAGCTCACTTGTAATCTGGTTGCTATTTCTTAACACTTTTGAAAAAAACCTTACATGAAGAACATCAGTCTTTTATTTGTCATAGTCTACAAAAACTACTTCAAATTCCCAAATATGAACCAAACATAGGCTTATGTTTGCCAAGCCCACTGTTTGTTTCTGAGATGAGAAATGCCTACAGTATGTAGAATTATCCAGCCTTGCCTCTTATGGAACAAAGTAGCTCCATATTATCCAAAGTAGATAATATGTAAAAGATCTAGTAATGTTATCTATATTAATTCATTAATATATAAGGGGACACGGTGGACTAATGGTTACAACACTGGGCTTTTTAACCAGAAACTTGACAGTTTGAGACCCACGTACCTTGTGATGGGATGCGCTCCCATTCTTGCCCCAGCTCCTGCCAATCTAGCAATTTGAAAGCATGTAAATCCAAGTAGATAAATAGGTGGGAAGGTAACTCTGTATGCCTTGGTGTATAGTCATGCTAGCCTCATGACCACAGAAAGGTTTTCAGCTGACTCTCTCAGCTATGAAATGGAGATGGTTACCGCCTGTAGAATCAGACACCACTTTTTAATATTAATTTTGCATTGTTTGTTCTTAAAGCCTAAATATTTTGTCTGTCAATAGGATTTGTTCTGTATTCTTCACGGATATACATGATATGTTTCTTGCAAGATCACTTTAGATTTTAGTAGATTCACTGATACCAGTGGAATTGATTTAAGTGGCTCATCCTGCAGTATGTGTAAATATGGATTTACTATATAGACTTAAGAATAAATAATAGTGAATTCAGCAGTATTCTTTCTCAGAGAAATAGAAATAATATTAAGTTCTGCATATTCTTTTATGTGGTTTGATGAAAATGGAAAACAAAATGTGGATGCTGTTTTACTAGAAATGTGCAGTTTAATGATACAACTATGTTTCTTGAGTTCATCTCTCTCCTGTAATATATGTGATTACAACAGCATACTTCCATATTTCCTGTCTCTTTATATAGAACAAAAATGACACTGAAGTGCATGGGCATCATATTATTTACTTAAATATATGACAGTGGAAGAAAAAAAATCAAAATTTGGAGCTTTGTCTTGGCAGCTATCCATCTCAAAAGTTTGTGTTTTAGTGGCTTAAAATACTTCGTGAATAATGTTACTAAAGCAAATAACTTTTATGTTACAGTTCTGGAGTCTGTGTGGAAATTCATTGACACCAAAGCGTGGTGTATTTGGTAAGACTGGTGATCTCCAAACTATTTTGTGCCTCGCCTGTGCAAGAGATGAAATAACATATTCTGGTGCACTTAATGGAGATATTTATGTATGGAAAGGAGTCAACCTTATACGAACCATACAAGGAGCGCATGCCGTAAGTAGAATTTTGATATGACAATCTTTATTTTTTCTTCAGTTTAAAAAAAAAACAGGCAGGAAAAACACTGGTTTGTAAATGGATTGCAGTAAAATATTTATTTTTAATACTTTAAAATATGTTTTATCCTGCCTTTATTATTTTCATAACTAATTCAAGGCAATGAACATACCTAATACTCCTTCATCTTCCCATGACAAAACCTTGTGTGATGGGTTCAGCTGAGAAAGATTGACTGGCCCCAAATCTGCCAGCTGGCTTCTATACTTAAGGCAGGACTAGAACTAGAATTTCCTGATCTAGCCTGGTACCTTAACCACTAGACCAAACTGACTTTTAACTTGTTAACAACCAGAGTTGCTTGGCAATTTATTTATTAATTACATAAATATATAAACAGGCATGAAGCATTTTATAATTTTGATTTTTTAATCATTTAGAATTAAATAACAGCATTTTTGCCTCTGTTAATGCCATGTAAACTCTCTTGCACACATAATTATAATAAAGCTTGATGAATATTCACCTCCAAATTTTAGCATGCTGTATAAAAAAACTCCCATATACAATCTATAGAAAAGAGAAATACGATTATAGACCAAATTCATTATCTGACATACAGGAGAAACAGCTGCAGGTTTCTTTCACTGGACAAGCCAAAGGATGTCTCCCTGCTAAAGAAATGGTACCTCTGCTTTGCTGCCCATGTTGTATTGATTCTTCACTGAGTCTTGCCAGAACTCCAAGCCTTCCTGGAGGAAAGAGGGGTTTGATGGCCAATCAGATGGCAGAGAAAGGAGAGCAGCAACTTGTTTTATCCCACTGGCATGTCCACAGATGCCCTCACTTTGCACAGATTCTATGCAGCAGTGCTCAAAATTCGTTGGATTATGACCTAAGTTATAAACCAGACCTAATGATAATCCAGTTCTCTATTTTAGAGTGCTTTGTAACTTGAAAGATATAATCTTCCACAAACTAATTTTTAACTTCTCTGTACCCATATAATGTTCCTACTCCTTCCTTTAGATCAGGGGTGTTAAACTCAATTTTATTGAGGGCTGCATCAAGGATGTATTTTACCTCAGAGGGCTTTGGATGGTTGTGGCCAGTTGGGCATTGTTGTGATCATGGCCGGGTGAACGGTCGCCGGGTAGCCATGGTGAGCATTTGACATAGGCTCAAGATTCATTTTTGCCCTTCTTTCTTTCCACAGTTCATTACTATAACCATTTTCCTCTTTTATCAGAAATTACTGAAAACATTTATTCTTCATATTCTACTAAACTCTTAGCATACAATAGCATAATACAAGGTCTAACAACAGAAGTAAATTTCCAGGATAGTAAACAGAAATGGCTGTCAATTATAGATACAAAATGGAATATGGAATATGGAATAGAATACAGAATATGGAATATAGAATAGATGGTTGATTTTAGATTAAATGCACCTACAGTATGTAAAATCTGGCACTAAATTGTAGTATTAACATAGGATGTTGCTTGTTTTCTATCCAGATCAGGCACTTACTTGAGGCCACATAATTGTAATCCAGTCCAAGCCAGGCCTGCTGTAGCACTCTGCCAACTGAAAACAGGCCACACAGAAGCCCTGGGCTTCCGCACGACCCATTTTTTGGCTCCATGCCCTCCTGCAGCACTCTCCTGGCCAAAAATGGGCTGCATAGAAGCCCTGAAGCCCCCCCCCCCCCGGAGGTTTTTGGCCTCCACAGCCTTATCTGCACGGGGGGGGGGGGCACAGCCCATTTTGTCTGGCAGAGGCACCATGGGCCAATCCTTTGATATTTCCAGGCTGGCCCACAGGCCAGATCTAAGCATCCTGTGGGCCGGATCTGGCCTGGGCACCTTGAGTTTGACCTCCCTGCTTTAGATTCTTGCTTTTTTATATGTATGGTTAGTTTTTAATTCACATCCTTTATCTCTTATTGCTTTTCATATTTTATCTTAGATTTTTAATTTTGATTCTTGAGGTACCCTTTGTGCTTTTCTAATTACTGTACTCACCTTCCTTATGCTGGGCTATGATCATTATAAAATTTCTACTTTTATTTGATCTGATTTGACCCTATTCACTTTTGTCAAAAAGAGAGTTGAGATTTGAAATCATTCTTATTTTCTTGTCATTATGTTGCAGTTGTATTATCTGCATTTTGTTTTTCCCTCAGCATTGCTGTTTCTGATCTGTCATGCAATTTTATATGTTTTTGCATGGGATAGAACATTTTGGGACAGTTCTTTAATTATCAAATTAGCCTGATATGCTATTCTCAATAAAGACATTTTGGTTGCTTCTAAATGATTTTAGAAGTTGGCCCAGAGGAACAGCTCTTCTCAAGAAGTGCACTGTTGAACTTGTAGTACAGAAAAGGACTGTCTTCTATCAATAGTTCTACATGCTACTGTGTTTCCCTGAAAATAAGACAGGGTTTTATTTTCTTTTGATCCCCAAAATAAGCACAGGCTTATTTTGGGGGAGGTCTTATTATTTTTGAGGTGCAGGAAGCGGCAAGAATGGTCACCTCATGGCTGCTGCTGTGTGGCAATATTTTCAGGGAGGGTTTATTTTCGGGGAAACAGGGTATGTGAAAGATAATTTGATTATAATAGTTTTCACTTAGAAATACCTGTGTTGCTAGTACATAAAATCTGTTATCTACATATAAAGAGCTCATGCAAGTTGTAATTAGTTCAGTGGTAGGATACGACTGGTACGCCCCAGTACGAGCGTGCTGGTGCCTGCTGGGAGCACCAAGTACTGGTACGGTACGGTGCTCTGGAGGGCCTGCCCACTCACTCGTGCTCCTTATCTGTATTTGAGATGTTCGGGGCTTCTGTGCATGTGCATGGAGCATACAGTGCCTGCACGACATTCTGCTGAGCAGCTGGAGCATCACGGGCTGTAAGTAAGCATACATGTGCTGCGCGCATTCATGTGGTGGACGCCCGGCCCCCTTGCACCGTATAGATTGCACCGGGATCCAGAACCCACCAATGAATTAATTGATCTGTGACTAATTTCTCTAGTTATTGTAACTAGAAAAATTAAAAAAATATTTGAGCTACTGTATATGACACTAAAATAATTGGTTTAATATTAACTTAAATGAAACAGATATGAAAATAGAAAGTACTACTGGAAAGACATTTTGCATATTTTTATTTCGGTTAGCAAATTATTGAAGAATTATAAAAAGCTGTCAATGGTGTTTTGTAATTATGTAATGCATAATTTGAACGTATAAATTGCATTCAAGAAAGGATTTTCCAGAAATACCAACATGCATATAATTGTTATTTTCTATTTTAAGATACAATATCTCTTATTAGTTTAGTTATTCTGAGACATTATAAATAAAAAAAACATTTATCTTATTTGAATAATCATGTTCCTTGATATGAAAGTGACTTTACTTTTTAGAACAATCTCTAATTAAATATGTGGTGTTTTTTTTCTCTGCTAGGCAGGAATTTTCAGCATGAATGCATGTGAAGAAGGTTTTGCCACTGGTGGCAGGGATGGCTGCATTCGTCTTTGGGATTTAAATTTTAAACCCATTACTGCAATTGATCTCAGGGAAACTGACCAGGGGTATAAAGGTAAAAAAAAAGGATTATTTTAATCAGTTTATTTAAGAGATAATTTTTCATAAGTGTGAAGTAGGGAAAAAAAAACATGTTCCTACCTAGTAAATCAGTTTGTGTTCCAAATGAATAACTTTCAGAGCTGGAGTTGGACAGCGGAGAAGTGGCCCTTTTTATCAATAGGTAGTTCTACTGGTTGTTATTTCCACTCTGTTGGTGATAAAATAATGTTTCCTAGCCCTGATTATAATCAGCACCAAATGTGAGCATGTAATAATGAAAATCTGTATATAATTTAGATTTAAGCTTTGCTTTGCCAAGCTAGGAATGCATCTGGAGTAATAATAAGACTGTGATAAATTTCATGCATGAAATGGTTCTGCCACTTGAGCTTAAATCAATGTAGTTATAGTTCTGCTCATATATTCAGTCTCCCTCCTCTTATCCTCCCCCTCTGATGTTCTTTAAAATTATTATACCGCAATACTGCTGTTACTGAGTCATAACAAAACATGCTTACTAATGCTTTTAATCACTGAGAAACTGGAGGTATGATAATTGGAATATGAAGAAAATCATGAAGGGAACATTATATTTGATGGATTATGACTTTGGTACAATTAAGCTAATTACATAAGGTAAATCCTCAATAGGATTCTCATTAGAAATCTGCCAAAATATTTCTACTTGGTTTAGCCTTTTGACAGAAGGCTGTGATAATGTACACAATTGTAATGACATTTGGGTTTAAACAGATATCAAATATGCTTTGATATCTTTTTATCATTTAACAAGCTATTGGGGTAAAAATAAATTAATGTAAGTTTGCTCAATCATTTTAAGCATATCTCACAAGTATTTTTTTTTAAAAATTCTCCTGTAGGACAAACCATTTAGTAATCCAAGCTGACTAGAGCCAAGGTGGCGCAGTGGTTAAATGCAGCACTGCAGGCTACTGCTAGATCAGCAGGTTAGCGGTTCAAATCTCACCGGCTCAGGGTTGACTCAGCCTTCCATCCTTCCGAGGTGGGTAAAATGAGGACCCAGATTGTTGGGGGCAATATGCTGACTCTCTGTAAACCGCTTAGAGAGGCCTGAAAGGCCTATGAAGCGGTATATAAGTCTACTGCTATTGCTATTGCTATTGACTAGCAGTCTACATTCTTTAGCTCAACTTAGACTTCCTGCTTCATATCTATTGATTCTCTATTTTGTTGTATCTTTAATTTCCTCTCTCAGTTTTCTTCTGTTGACTATTGGAACATTTTGCAGACAGATTTTAGAGTCTAAATTAGAGCCTTGAAATGGGAATATCTGGATCAATCACTTTGGACATATTGTTAAATGAGCAAATTTATTCTCCAAACATGTAGGAGTTTAGCTAAAATAGGGCTTCTTAGGTTGCACACATACAGTATGTATTATTCTTAGGAATTATTTCTGTTGAACTTTGTAGGGGTTGAGTGACCTCTAACTTGTTCATACAATATATACATAACATCTTACAGAGAAAGGTAGATATTGGTGTTAAAAAATTGGTGTTTAAAGAAAATTATTTAAAAAATAATTTGGAAGAAGTGGTAGGACCCTGCACAAGCACAAGAATTTGGGGAGAGGGGGGAAATCCCATTAACTTTACTGAGCACAGTCTTTAAAGTAGCAACATCGTTTCTTCAGGTGTATTGCAAAATGATCAAAGGCAAACTGCTTGGATGAAAAGCAAGTTTTGAGACACATGCACAGCTGTAATATATTTGTGCATGCAATATTTACTATAGATAAAACCTCTCTTTGGGGTTAATCATTATGTGTAATTTAATTAGTTTTCTGCTATCTTGAATAGCAATTTTGCAGATCTACTAGCAATTACATTGAGTATGAAATCTATGCTTGAACAATTGTTTTACTTTTTCCTAGGTCTATCAGTGAGGAGTGTTTGTTGGCGAGGAGATCACATCCTAGTTGGAACACAAGACAGTGAAATTTTTGAAATTGTGGTGCATGAACGCAATAAGCCTTTTCTTATTATGCAAGGACACTGTGAAGGAGAGCTTTGGGCCCTGGCAGTTCATCCTACAAAACCATTAGCCGTAACTGGGAGTGATGATCGATCAGTTAGGTTAGCTCCATGCATTTCTAAAAAGATACAAGATTCTATAAAGTGTCATTTGAATTCTAAAGTACAAACTAATTATATAAATCATTATACATTATACAAATTTATTATACAAATTTATTATACAGTAAAATTATTCCTTTATTGTAAAATCAGCTTTTGATGCCATAATGTGACTATCATGATTAAATCTTTTGGAACTTAATGCTCATAAAATTAGATGAAATTTATGTAAATGGTCCTATATTATACATGTTCAACAGTCTGAATCAGATAAAGACGTGTGACATATTTCTTCCTTTTCTTTTCAATGGCTCATGCAGATTCATTCCTTATCAGGTTAATTCTTTGCATGAATTGTACCTAGTTGTGCATTACTTGTAAATGTATTATGCATCTGGTTGACTAGTAAGTGGAATAATTAGATAATTGGTACCCGACATGGCAGATAGATTTTCAATATGTGGTAATAATAGCATACCTTTTAATATAATTTTATTGCTTTTAAATAATAACAGAAAAGGAAAAAAGGGGAAAAAACAAAAGAAACAAAATATAGACACATATACGATCAACAAAAATATATAACAGGTGCTTTAAAATTAGCAAAAAAAAACCCAAACAAGCTCACCGCAACAGAAAATAATAGCATGACAACAAAGAGTTGCAAGGACTAATGTTTTTAGAGTGGTAATAATAGTATACCTAATTTGAACTAAGTAGAAATTGACCTGCAGTCAGACAAAGCAATTAGATAATAACCATAAAGCCAGAGAAATATGCACTAGAGCAGGGGTCCCCAAACCCGAGGTCTGGGCTGCAGCCCATTCAGAACCAGGCTGCAAAAGTGGGCAAGTCACTCGCGCACATGCGCAAAGCTACATTTGTTAAAGCAACACACTTGTGAAACCATCCCCTCTCCCACCCCCCTCACTGCCATCACCACCACTACCTAAGCTGGTCTGCCAAGCCGGAAAGGTTAGGCATCACTGCAATTCAGTACTCAAATATATTTTGACATGATGAAAATAAACTCTCAATATCAGTCTGATTTAGAAGACCAAGAAGAAAAATTATCTGCTTGTAAAGGGAAAATCAGTTCTGTTTTCTGCTGCAAAGGCAATAATATATTGTTTGCATGAAATACATTTCTTATAGAATATGGAGCCTTATAGATCATGCACTAATTGCACGGTGCAACATGGAAGAACCCATTCGTTGTGCAGCTGTTAGCACTGATGGAATTCATCTTGCTCTTGGAATGAAAGATGGTTCTTTTACAGTACTTCGTGTTAGGTAAGTAATACCTTTGGAGCTTTTAACGTAAAATGAACTTTGCTTTCTCCAATGAATAGTAATTTTCTTAACCCCTACTGGCTAGTTGCATGACATAAGTAGTACATCCATTTTTTTTCCATTTGTACTCATTTTTAATGCAATTGCTTAAAATCCCTATACTGTATGTGCCACTGTGGAATGTAGAATGTATATTTTTTTTGCAGAAAGTTGGTTTCTGTAGCCTTGATAGTAAGCATTTTATTTTAGTTTTTCTGCAAGATCATCACTTTTATGCTTTAATCTGATTGTTTCATTTACTTTATTTTTAAGCTATTCAGTAGTCAAAGATGTTAGGTTTATAGTAAGCATGTGTGCATGCTGTACATGTTCACACATGTGAAGAAATAATCCAGTTCAACAAAAGATATACAACAAAATCAAATAAAATGCAAGATGAAAACATTATACAAACTAGGCAGCAGCAAGATAAATAATTACTATCTTAGGACAATATAAATTAATATACCATTCATATATATATATAATGACTAAAATACTATTAAATACCAGTCAAACTTTTGTGGAGACGGCATTTCAAAAAAACTCAGATCAGTAAGTAAAGTTGTTTAGAATTCATGGCAAGCTTTTCTATTTTTCTACTTGGGTGAAAGACTGCTGTACTGGATCATGCACAACCTTTTAATCCAACTTTCTTTGTGATACAAAGGCCAACTAGAAGTGCAAGGAAGCTCACAAAAGTAGATTGAAAGGTGATATAACACTTTTCATTGTCACTTCATGAAAGCTAATAATTAAGGCATCTTGCCTATGATTTAGGAAATAACAAAAAAATATAAAAAATATCCCAGAAGTCAATTGCAAGCTATTTCCATATTATTTCAGTACGTAGATATATTCATGAGGTGACAGAGATTCAACAGAGATTAATCATTTTAAATGTAGCTTAATCAATATAATCTATTTTCTGTGTTACAGAGATATGACAGAAGTTGTTCACATTAAGGATAGGAAGGAAGCTATTCATGAATTAAAATATTCACCAGATGGAAATTTCCTTGCAGTTGGCTCCAATGACAGCTCTGTTGACATTTATGGTGTTATTCAACGATATAAAAAGGTTGGAGAATGTGTTGGATCCTCAAGTTTTATAACCCATATGGACTGGTCTTTAGACAGTAAATATTTGCAAACCAATGATGGTAGTGGAAAACGTCTTTTTTATAGGATGCCTGGTGAGATATTTTACTACTGTTATATAATCCAAGAGAAAAATAAGTGAATTGTGTGTTTGGCTGCCTAATATGCCATATTCCTAGTGGAATATTCATAGGGACTGTAATGACTATTCCTCTAATAACTCTCATCAAGCTTAACCCTATTTGAGAATAACAAGTATAAAAGCATAAATCACTCCGTTTGTTGGCTAATTATGATTCGTAACAGAATAGCTGTGTTCAAAAAACATGCTAAACTCAAATAGGCTGGAGATAGTATACATTTTGGAATACCTTAGGCTACAATATTGTATAAATATTTCTTGGGAGTAAGCTATAGTGACACATACTTCCAATTCAATTAATATTAAGCCTACAGAGTGTTAGTTGTTCTTTCTTCCTGTTTAACAATGTTTTTAATATTCCCACAATCTTTAACAAATGTGCTATTTACTATTGTTTCTTTCAGTACTCTCTTATAAAGAAAAAGACTGTTAGGAATATAATCTAATGGTTGAGTTGGCAATATATAAACATGTAACAATGTTGTACCTGTTTCTTTAAATCATACTGTAAAATGTGATTGATTGCTGTTTTCTTCAATTGGCCATAAGAGGGAGCCAGAATGACTGTTAGCTCTCTGTTCGTTATATGCTGGGCTGATCTGATCTGAATGTTTTGGAAGCTGGCTGTTAGAAAGTGCCGTGTGCTATTGTAAGTTTTGCAACTGCTAGCAAACTTTGAGTACTGAACTGATTATATGTTACTGGACTATGTTATTTGGATTATCCCTTAACTGAAAGACATTGATGACTGACTGTCTTATCTGTGTATGACTTGGACTCTTTGATGGATTCTGATACCTCTATTTTCCACGAAAGTAAAAGCCTATTTAAACTGCAGTGTCTCTGTATGCAGGTTTGTGTGTTCTCCAACACAACTCTCACAACACTTCTCTGAAGGTACTCACTCTCACAACGGGGAGCTTACCTAACACTGGTTATGGGCCCAGAGTGTACCAGACGTAGCTAAAGGAGAGTTGGTGTTGATACGCAATACCGCATACAGACAGCTGTTTATTTAGTGATTGTACTATCTTGGAGAAGATGCCGAGTGACCCATCAACAAGCCTATCGATAATAACCCAGTTGGATGGAACAAACTATATTTCCTGGTCTATGAAATGCTGTCTACTCCTGCATAGGGAAGGTTCATAGGATGCTGTACAGAATCCACCGAACATAACTGCTTGGAATCCAGATAACGATGATGATGCCAAGAAGATAGCAGATTTTCAGCAATGCAACAAACGGTCATTGTGTATTATTGGTCTAACACTGAATGACCAATAATTAGTTCATATTCGTAGAAAAAATTCTGCTGCAAGATGTTGGGAGAATTTGAAGAGGATTTATGTACGTGATACTGTAGGTGCACATATACATCTTACACGTAAACTGTTTAGGGCACGTCTTCTGAAAGGTGGAGATATGTTAGCTCATTTAACCTTTATGAAAGGGGTTTTTCAGAAGCTACATAAAAAAAGAACTATTTTTTTCTGAGCTACATCAAGTTTATATCATAGTCTCCTCACTGGATGAGAGTTGTGATGTTTTTGTATCTTCTCTTGAAGTCCTAACCCGAAATGAACTAACATTGACTGACATTACTGCACGACTGTTGGAAGAGTCAAGAAGAAGGATGGAGAGGAAACAACTGAGAGAGAAACCACCACAACATGAGGAATCACCTTCTACTGCCTATACTGTTAGAAAATGTTTTTCTTGTGGGGCTAAGGGACATATAGCTAGTAAAAAGGCAAAACAACAGAATGCCGGAAGAGCTAAGAAAAATGCTAATGTCAACTTAGCTATGTCTACTTTGTCTATGTCTAGCAATGCACCAGTAAACCATGATTTTGTGGGTTGTTGATAGTGGCAGAAGGAGTAAAACTAAAACCATGTGGAAAATATTTAAACTGCAATGTTTGCAATCAGGAGAAAAACAAAGTTAATCCAGCAAACAGACTGAATGGTTTTAAAACAAAGGAACCTCTGGAGGTTGTTTTTGCTGATATAAAAGGACTTAAGAAACCCAGTTTGGGAGGTGCCTGTTATGTTTTGAGTATCATGGAGCATTATTCCCGATACGGTTTCTGTTACTTAATGAAAAACAAAACAGAAATGTTTCAGAATTTCTTTAATTGGCTGAGGTTTGCGGAAAGAAAGATGAAAGCTAAGGTTATTACTGTAGTTACTGATGATGGGACGGAGTTTACCAACTATAAATTCCAAACAATGTTAAAAACAGCTGGAATCGAGCACAAACATTCTGCTCCTTATAGGCCACAACATAACTCGTTGGTAGAACAAAGGGGGCAAACATTACAGGCCATGGCTCGAACTATGATAGCTGATTCAGGTTTGCTGGAAACACTGTGGGGTGAAGCTATGATGTGTAGTAACCATGTTTTAAATAATGTGGTGAATACAACAATCGGTGAATTGCCATTCACTAGGTGGCATGGAAGAGTTACCTACATACATTTGGAGCCCCAGCATGGGTGCATATACCATCACAAGTGAGACTGAAAGGGCAACATAGAGCTCGACAGATATTTTTTGTAGGATATGAGGCTAACTATAGATCATTTAGGTTTTGGGAGAAGGGCACAGCTAAGATTTACTGTAGCGCTAGTGCTATGTTTATAGAACACGTGGGGTGGAATAAATTAGAAACAAATGATAATGTAATTATCGACACCCAAGTAGTGCCTAATGATGAAGTAGGAAAACCAATAATTAAAGAAATTAAGGAAGAAGTATATGACGAACCAGAAGAACAAGAGCAGGTTATACAGGAGAGTCCACTGGTGAGTCCTGAAATACCTAGACATTCAACTCGTGTAACTAGACCACCTGACAGGTATCAGGCGTCTATAGCATGTCAGGCAAATAAGGTTCCTGCTAATTACCAAGAATTAACTCTATTTCCAACTGAGGAACAGAAAGCTTGGAAAGATGCAATGGAGAAGGAATTAAAATCATTGCAATGGTTAGAGGTGTATGAAAACGTAAAGTTACCACCAGGTAAACATGCCATTGGTTGTAAATGAATTTTCAAATTTAAAAATAGTGTAGATAGGACTGTAACCCATAAAGCCAAGTTAGTTGCACAAGGGTTTGCTCAGTCAGCCAATGATTATGATGAGGTATTTGCGCCTAGTTTAAAGGCTACAACGTTACATGCAGCATTAGTGTGGGCAGCTAAGAATGAATATATAGTTAATTATTTAGATGTAGAGAGAGCATATCTTCATGCACTGTTGCAACATACTATATATTTACAGAAGCCTGCGGGATTTAAAACTGATAGTAAAACTGATTGCTGGAGATTGAAAAAGAGTCTGTATGGCTTGAAGCAATCAGGATATGAATGGAATCAATGTATAGTTAGAGAGTTAACTAAGATAGATTTTAAAGCTGGCATGGCTGATCCATGTTTGTTCAAGAAAGAAAGTAATGGTGTGTTGCTATTGTTCACTGATGACCTAGCATTAATCACTAAAACTGAGCAAGAAGCTATGAGGATTATAACACTGTTAAGGACGAAGTTCAGTATAAAATATCTCGATGAGATTAGGCAATATCTTGGTTTACAAATAGATAAAACTAGGGGAGGATACAAAATCTCACAAACCGAGAAGATTAACCAGCTACTCAGAATTTTTAGGATGGAACTGTGTAGATCAGCTAAAACTCCAATGGGCCAGGAATTTAGCCGTGATGATGTAAAAAGCCCTGCGTTTGATAAAGGTATTTATCAATCATTGATTGGTAGCTTATCATATCTGAGTAATTGGTCATGGCCCAACATAACATATAGTGTAAATCAATTAGCCAGGTTTAATGCTAAACCTACAGAAAGTATTTGGCAAGCTGCTAAGAGGATATTAAGATATCTTAAGCAAATGATGCATTATGCATTGTATTTAGAACCTAAGAATGATCTGAGTTTAACTGCATATGCTGATGCAAGTTTTGCTACAGATGTGTCTACACTGAAATCAACATCAGGGTTTGTTGTATTCCTGGGAAAGGCACTAATTGGATGGCGGTCTATTAGACAAAAACATTTAAGTCTATCAACTATGGAGGCTGAGTTCTCATGTTTGTCATTATTATGTACGGATTTGATTTGTTATAAACAACTTCTCCTGGATATGGGAATTGACATACAAGAGCCTATTGTGTTTATGAAGACAATCAAGCAGCAATTCAGATGGCATCCAATCTTGCTGTAAAAACTAGGTCAAAAAACACTGATATAAGATATCTGAATGTAAAGCAAAGTGTGAATAGTAAATTAGCTTCACTGAAATATTGTATGTCTGAAGATAACATCGCAGATCATTTTACTAAGGCCCAAGGTAATATAAAGCATAAACGTTGCGAGGAATACTGATTAAGATTGTAAGATTTATATATTGTATATGTTAGGAATATAATCTAACCGTTGGGTTGGCAATATATAAATCATGTAACAATGTTGTACCTGTTTCTTTAAATCATACTGTAAAATGTGATTGGTTGCTGTTTTCCTCAATCGGCCATAAGAGGGAGCCAGAATGACTGTTAGCTCTCTGTTCGTTATATGCTGGGCTGATTTGATCTGAGTGTTTTGGAAGGTGGCTGTTAGAAAGTGCCTTGTGCTATTGTAAGTTTTGCAGATGCTAGCAAACTTTGAGTACTGAATTGATTATATGTTACTGGACTATGTTATTTGGATTATCCCTTAACTGAAAGACATATTGATGACTGACTGTCTTATCCGTGTATGACTTGGACTCTTTGATGGATTCTGATACCTCTATTTTCCACGAAAGTAAAAGCCTATTTAAACTGCAGTGTCTCTATATGCTGGTTTGTGTGCTTCTCTGAATGTACTTGCTCTCTCAACGGGGAGCTTACCTAAAACTTCATTAAGATTCTTCATGGGAAATACAACAATTCTAAAATTCAGAATTTACTTAAAGTAATTATTTTTTTTTATAATTGACGAACATCATTAAGTAGGTATCTTTTTCTGTCTAGGTGGAAAAGAAGTGATGAACAAAGAAGAATTAAAGGGCATCCAGTGGGCTTCATGGACTTCAGTTTCAGGCCTTGAAGTTAATGGAATATGGCCTAAATATTCAGAGATCAATGATATCAATTCTGTTGATGCAAATTTCGTTGGTCAGGTTCTTGTTACAGCTGATGATTATGGAACAGTAAAACTCTTTCGGTATCCATGTATAAGAAAAGGTAACATTTTTTGTAAAGTACTTTTAATGGAAATAAGTTTTATAAGGTAGTAAACCAAAGTAATGTCTTTTCAAGAGATCAGTTCTAATTAAAAGAAATATGTGCTGGTGGGAAGGAGGCAGATAAGGCATTGTCACGTGTGTCAGCTGAAACACACACATACATAAAAGATACAGGTTTCACAACATGTTAGATCAGGGTGATACTCCAAAACATTGGATCCAATTGGAGCTTAAAATATAAGGCCCTTATAAGGCCCTTGTAAGGCTCAGAGAAGGTTAGATGCAGCACAGACTCAATCAACCGAATGTAACCTTTGTGATTCATTTACTAAGGAATTTAATTGTTAAAATAGCCACATATGGATTGGACATATGCAAATCTCTCTGATAATAGGTTGTATCATTTTTAGACTTCAGTATTTCTTGGGATTCTATATTATTTTCAGTATTTATTTATTTAATTGTCCCCCACCCCAACTCCAGTGGACCATATTAAGACTATACATGCTTAAAATGGAAGAAAGAAAAAGAGACTGATTGTTAAGATTTTTTATTCAATTTTTTCCAAATTTTTTGAATTTTTTTTATTCAAATAGTCAATACGCTAAAAGCCAATTCAAAAGTAGTAATTCTGTTATAGGTCACGTAACATTAATAAAACTTTATGAAGAGGGAAAAATACGACCTTGATGCAGAGACTAGCAATTCTTGTCACACAGTGATGAGCTTTCAGAGTGGCCAGAGTTTCATTTGCTAGTCTCAATTGTGATTGCTAAGTGAAAACTGCTGTAACTGTGTTTTGTGGTCTTAAATATCTGGATTATTGCAATGCGCTGTACATGGAGATGCCTTTGAAAAGTATTCACAAGCTTCAACATGTTGGATATTCGACACATTAGAATCACTACTGTGTGAGCTGCATTGGTTGCCAGTGTATTTCCAGGTGCAATTCATGGTGCTGTTATTGCCTTTAAAGCTCTTCATAGCTTGGCATGAGATTACCTGAGACAATATCTTTTCCCAGTTGTTTCTACCCATCTCATTCAATCAAGCAGGTGGGCATGTTACAATCCCATCAATCCAAAAATGTTGGCTGTTGGGTACTAGGAGATATGTCTTCTCAGCATAGACCTGACTTCTGGAACATTCTCTGTTTGTTTGTTTGTTTGTTTGTTTGTTTGATTGATTGATTGATTGCTATAGCTGCCCAGCTCAGCAAATTACTCTGGGCAGCTCACAATTAAAAAATATATTACAATCTCCCTTCAGAGATCAGGAAGAACCTGATCCTGTTGGTCTTTTGTAAGACCATGAAGACCTAGTCTGTTAAGAACCCTATTTGAGAAACACTGCATTAGATGTGTGAACTATACTTCAAAATGTAATGAACCTATGTTTTTTATTAGGGGCAAAGTTTAAGAAATACTTTGGTCATTCAGCACACGTGACAAATGTCAGGTGGTCACATGATTATCAATGGGTTATTTCTATTGGTGGAGCAGACCACTCTGTTTTCCAGTGGAAATTTATTCCTGAAAGAAAGTTGAAAGATGCTCTTCACATAGCCCCGCAAGGTGAGTGAATATATACAAATTAATATGATTTCAACAATAATATATAATATTGCTAGTAATGATTTTGACATGAATTTCTCTTTAGATGGGAAATATTTCAGCTATTATTCATATTTTTGAGAGGTTTTCCCCCTACGTTTTGTTCTTTGCTATTTTCCCTATTTGTGTAACATTGGTATTTATTTATCTAGACATATTTTCTCCCTCTTCTATAGTTGGCTAATAACAAAATATTTTAAAAGTCATATTAAATGCCAGGAACAGATTACAAAAATGAGTCTAGTTCTAAAATATTCCAGAATAGTATGGAACAATGATTGAAAATGTATCTCATATGTAAATATATAGACTTCTGGTTTTTAAGTCCAGTGAATTGGATTTGATCAAGATTTATTAAAATCTTAGAATCGTCTGCAAGTGTTCTGGACTGTAATTTGCTCTTTCTTTTGATTTCCCACCAGATTAGATGATTCTTATTCCTGTTTTGGTTCTTGTTTTCTATCTTTAACCTTGGCTATGTAGTGACACTTACAATGAATTTAAACATTATACTTTGAAAGACACTTTAATTGGCCTTTGTTATAAAACACAGGAGCAGTCCATTTTCATCTATTCAGTACAAGAAATTGCAATCATATTAATAGTCTAAAATGAGAAAAAGTAATAATCTAATGGGAATCTATTGATCAAATGGATTTGTTTAACTACAATAAGAAGAAGTGCCAGGATTGCCATCATTAAGCAATTCAACCATGTTGAATTTTGCAATCTCACCATTTACTGATAGGAATTCTGGTCCCATTTGCTGTTGTATCTTAGGGGCTTTTGTAATTATTCCAGCTGGGTTGCAACTTACTTCTAATACTGATGGAAAAATTTGGTGACTTAACCATGATCAATAGTATTGCCGAGTATGTATAGATATTGATAATCGTCAAGGGTGAGCGCTCCTTCTATAATGAGAGTGGTAGTAAAAGTGAAATTTAGATCTGAGGGTTATGTATTATTTATAACATTTAAACTTCCTCCCTCCTGCATGTTTACAAGTAGACATAAATTTACTACAGAATAATAAGAGGGGGTATGTATGTTATCCTTTGAAGAAATCCTGTGAGAAATTCTCCACCCTGGGGAACAGTACAGTATCCCGGAATACTGTCTATCGTCTTCTGTCTTTTTGAGTTAATAGTTATAGCCATGTACTGTAACTGCTTGTTTCCCATCCTTTCAGGTTTCTGTTATCTTACCCTTTTTTCTCATGGGAACATTATGTTCATAACTTGAAGGCCCTCCATAGAATTTGCTTCTGTGAGAATATGTATAGTTCTTGACTTGAATTTGCTTTTACTATTTCAGTATTTTCTCTACATTTTATTTGTATTATAGAAAGCATGATTGACTCCAATAGTGAAGAATCAGATTCTGATCAATCTGATGTTCCAGAGCTGGACTCTGAAATTGAGCAAGAGACTCAGATCACTTATCGACGACAGGTATTATCCTATACATTAAGGAATGATCTAGAAACACCCTAGATTGATTCTGCTTGTCCTAATAATCCTGGATGTGTCTAAAATATTAATACCACAAATAAGCTTGAGCTACTTTTCTGCCAATCAATTGTCTGCCTGTTGATTCTGTATAGTCTGAGGAGGGAGGGGATGGAATATGGAAAATAAGTTGATTTTAGAGATGTTGGACACTAGACTTTCTTACTATCTGCCATATGTTAATAACCAAATGCCACCCAGCATGAGACATACCAAGCAAGATTCTTCAAATGAAAAAGGAAAAAGTGCCCAATGTAAACTATAGAAGGTATAAGAAGGAATAGCATTATCATGTTGGCAGAGTTTAATCAACTGCTTTAAATGGTTTTGTTCTAGTATGCAATAAAAGTCCTAGCCGTGTCACATTGAGTGCCTATGGAGCTTCTTCCAAATTCAAGACAATTAAATATAGATCCCTGAAATTATGTCCCCTGAAGTACTGTATCACTGGATAAACTTTTTGCTATCATCACAAATGGGATTTTTAAAAATGGAGAAATGCATTTGCTACATACAGCGGCTAAGACGTTGAGCCTGTCGATCAGAAAGGTCTGCAGTTTGGCAGTTTGTATCCCTAGTGCCATGTAACGGAGTGAGCTCCCGTTACTTGTCCCAGCTTCTGCAATCTAGCACGTAAAAATGCAAGTAGAAAAAATAGGAACCAACACTAACAGTGTTACACGCGCCTTTGGCATTTAGTCACACTGGCCACATGACCACGGAGACGTCATTGGACAGTGCTGGCTCTTCGGCTTTGAAACAGAGATGAGCACCACCCCCTAGAACAACTAGCACATATGTGCGAGGGGAACCTTTACATACAGCTAGGTCATTCTATGAATGTATCCCATTTATTGACTTTTAAAAGTAATTTCAGCTCTTGCCCCAAATGTCTAATATTAACATTTCTTTATTTTTTATTCTAACTTTGTTATTTTTATAAATAATAACTCAGGCCATGGACATGTATAATGTTCCTTCTTCCTATTTTTCCCATAACCTTATGAGATGGGTTGGCATGATAGGGTGATTGCCCCAAAGTCACCCAGTTGGTTTTCATGCCTAAGATGGAACTTATTGACTTTCCACTAAGTCAATATCTTCATTTTCAATTCTTGAGCAGATAGTTGTGGTTTTACCTCCTATTATATTTAATATTAACCTCAGGATTTTTTTATGCGTTTGACTTTCATTACTGGGGCTTGCAAAGCATTTGCCTATTCAGCTTTCACGGTAATTACTTATAAATTTTATTCTAATAATTTATTTAATTGAAATAGCTTTTTAACCATGTTGCAACTATGTCCAATATATGATGTTCATATAGAAAACTTCTACTCCTTGTGATTTGTTCTTTAAATATGCACAATGACAGAAAATCTTTGTATTCTAAGGTTTACAAAGAAGATCTACCTCAGCTTAAAGAGCAATGCAAAGAAAAAAGAAAAACTGCAGCTTCAAAAAGAAGAGAGAGGGCTCCCATCAATAGTATAAGATTGCATTTTGTTCACGGGTGTGTAAATCTTTTCTTTTTCCTTTTCCTTTTTCTACTTTTTTTCTTTTCTTTCCTAAAAGGAAATAATACATATTATGTATTTATCAAGATGTACTGTGTTTGCATGTTTCTTCTACAAGACGATAGTTTTTCTGTTTTAATTTTATGAGTTATTGTTTAAAACAGGTCAAGATAGTGAGTGTTGCCCTAATAGGTGATAGAAAGTAGGTCTAAGTTGAAAGCAGGAACTTAGATAACCTTTTTAATCAGGGCAAACAGTTCAAAGGGAAATTACTGATATAACTTAGTTTGATTTGTCATTCTGTGAGACATACCCAATTTGGTATGTAGGAGTAGGGGCGCAATGACTCAGCGGTTAATGATGCTGAGCTTGTCAGCTGAAGAGCTGACAGCCCTACCTGAGCTCTGCACCACGGAGTGAACTTCCTTTACTTGCCTTAGCTCCTGCATATCTAGCAGTTTGAAAGCATGCAAATCTGAGTAGATTAATAGGCACCACTTCAGGGGGAAGGTAACAGCATTCTATGCTCCTTTGGCAGGCTACATACCACAGAAATGGTCTTTGAACAATGCTCCAAAAAAACAGCACCAGATTGATACAGAAATCTTTAGCTTTTTGTATATAGGAGTGTGCTTTCACCCACTTTATTACATGGTGAATGGGATAAGCCAGGAGAATTTAGTAATAAAACAGAAAGAAATATGGTTAAGAATAAATAGTACATAAATGAAAGATAAATCATTATGGACTGCATAGAAAAAAATGGAGTGTTATGAAAAAAGAAAGAACAGTTTGAGGGGAAGAGGAAAACTGGGAAAGCCGTGTTTAGATCAAGGATGGGCTTCAAAATTTTTAGCAAGGGGTTCTCTGCCTGGTTGCTGGGTGGGCGTGGCCATGGTGGCCCTGGCCTAGTTGGCCTCCTGCACCATAGCTGGGGAGGTATTTTTTTCCTCCCCAGGCTGTGGAGGCTTTCCTCAAGCCTCTGGGAGGGCAAAAATGGCCTCCACAGGCTCTGGACGCCCAAAATGGGCCCATTTCCGGCCTTCCCGAACTTCCAGTAGACCTGTTTTTTACCCTCTCTGAGCCTCCACACACGCCCTGTACTTAACCTGATCCAAAACGGGCCACATGGGGACTCCGGGGAGGGGTGGGCAGGGCCAGTCAGGAGTGGGATTTGTGGTTTCTCCGAACTGCACAGAATCTTAGCTAAAGATTCTCCTGAACCCCTGTGAACCCCCCAGCAGCCCACCCTTGGTTTGGATGAAGTTGATGAGATCTTCAAAAAGAGAGAGAGGAGAAGTTTAGAGAGCAAAAGACAAGGTATGAAACTAGTGAAAGCAAACATAGAAATAGAGTTATGGTGAATAATATTGGCACAAACTAAGTTTAGTTAGATATCCTTTTCTTCTTTTTTCTGCTTCTGATTATTTTTTCCTGCATTTAAATACAATGTGGCTTATGTTGAAGAGGAATAGCACGATCCATGCATATATTTATTACATTAAGATGCATGTTACTTTAATTTCATGTTGTTTTATTAGTTACAGAGGCTATGACTGTCGGAGTAATTTATTTTACACTCAGACTGGGGAAATTGTGTACCACGTTGCAGCAGTGGGCATAGTATACAATCGGCAGCAAAACACACAGCGCTTTTATTTGGGTCATGATGATGATATCCTATGCCTTGCTATTCATCCTCTAAAGGACTATGTCGCCACAGGCCAGGTAGGATGTATGGAAGAACTAGAGATCTAGAATTGTTATTTCAGTCCAGTCAATCTATAAAGGGTATTTAATATTCCTGTCAATATTCTTCTGCTGTAGAAAATGTGTTTGCGCTTGTTATGCTACATGAGAAAAAATAATAACATGACTCTCTTGGATGATTCTTGGGCTGTATAAGAATAGGAGTGTCTGGAAATCAGAAGCATATTTTTCCTGCAAAGGGAAATGTTCAGTGTATGTGTGAGAGCTTTTCCACTGCATGCTTTACATTGAGAAATACTGAAGCAGCTAGATACACAGAACTTCATAAAATACATGGATGGACCTGTGCTTGATTAGAACCAGTGGGTTGAATCCATTGCATAGATGATAGTGGTTGGATCAAAGGATGTAAAAGATGACATCTACAGGACATGTAGATCCTTATGTAAATGATGAAGTTTATATAATGGCATCATATGTCAAGATGTTCTTATATAACAATGCCATTTGCATTATTATGTACAGAAAGTGTCATAATTGTAATATTATCTTGTCTTGGATCAAATGGAATAATTTCTGTTTTCTAAACAATTGTTCAAAATTGTTAATCTAGTGATTGTTTTAAGTAAAATAATGTACCTTACAAAGTTTATTTTCAAAATTGTACAACAATAATTTATAATGACAGACAGAATCATCCCAGGAAAAAACAGTGCTGTGTTTGCTAAGCTCACATTTACAGTACTTACTTATTTGCACAATTTATCTATTGCCTTATTCCAAAATAGACTTTAGAGCAGGGGTGTCAAACTGGCGGCCCACAGGCCGGATGCGTCACACATAGGTCATGCCTACCCCAGCTCTATGAAGGGGAAAAACGTCACGAAACATCATGTGACGGCAACATGACACTGCGAGTTTGATACCCGTGCTCTAGAGAATGTAGAGGTATTGACAAATTAAACACATTATAAATAAAAATAATAATCATAAGCATATAGAATGCAAGAATTAATGTCAGAGTTATGGATCTATATTAACCAGACTTAAAAGGCCTTCTTGAGCAGCCAGGTTTTGCAAGTTTTCTGAAGGACATAGAAATAGGAGTAAAATACGAATGGCTGACATGGTTAGGAATTGGGTATAATTTTAAAAAACTAGTAAATTTAGTATAGTAAGTTTATGTGTTCAATCTCTTATATAAGGTTGGCCGGGATTGCTCAACCCATGTTTGGGATACAGAAACAATCAAACCACTGTCGGTATTAAAGGGCTATCACCAGTTTGGTGTTTGTGCTGTTGATTTTTCAGGTATGTATGGTTATCCCATTTTTGTGAAAGTGTAGACTGCATAAATATGATTTATTTTGTTAATAGTAAGGGCAGATGTGTATTTGTTGGTGTGTGAAGGAGAGATATTATTAGAATGTTGTCTTTTATATCTCTCTGGACATTGGTATTGGATTCTGTTCAGCAACGATATAATGAAATTAACTCACTGCCTATTCTTATGAGGCCTGTCTCTTCCTAAAATGTGGGTGTTTGATGGCCAAAGGAACAGAATCTTCAATCATTAAGTGGAGATAACTAATTGAGGCAGATGTATATAATAGCATTGGTCTTAAATTGGTTAAATGTTGAAAATAAGTTAATGACCATAATAGTTGATGAATGATCCAATGCCAATGAAAAAACATTGAAATATAACAAAAGCATCATTTCTGTCATATATTTCACCATTGTTGAATTTTTTTAAAAAAAAATTAATTAGTTTGAAAAAGTATATCTTTTAAAAACAAGCATGTGATTGAATTAGAGAAACATTAGATTAATAAACTAATGATTTTTAAAGTAAGCATCACAGATCTCGCTTTCAAATGT
This sequence comes from Thamnophis elegans, assembly GCF_009769535.1. Taxonomy (NCBI): domain Eukaryota; kingdom Metazoa; phylum Chordata; class Lepidosauria; order Squamata; family Natricidae; genus Thamnophis; species Thamnophis elegans. The sequence continues at coordinate 138,984,975 of NC_045541.1, read as the reverse complement.
TGGCAACAGAAGTGCCAGCCTTTAAATTTCATCAGTTATTATGGGAGGCATTCTTCAAAATGTTTACGTATATGAAGAGATATAAGTGTCATTAAATATTCATTTGTTAGGTGCAGCACAAAAATATATGGCATTATAATATGTTTTGAAATGTGATTTTTGTTTTTGCTACTCAATATTTATCTATTTTTATTGAGTTTAAGTTGCATTTTTGTACATTGCAATTATATTAGCCATCCTTGACACATAGTACTATTGGAATGTCTAAGCGGTTCAGGAAATTAGGTAAATAAGCTAGATTTGCCTGAGAAATACAGTATATGCATTTTAATAGCAGACTATGATTATTATTAAGTTACTGAAAGTATACAGAGGTACTGGAAAATCTGGAAAACCAAGCAGCCCATATGCAAATGACACTGACCTTTTAGGCCTTGAAATGATGGAGAATGATTGAAAAAATATAAAAGTGCATATTTAGAATCAAATAGCAATGAGGACAGTTACTGCTGATATACAAATATGTGACAATGAGAGTTTAGATATTCAAAATGCCCCCCATATTAATTGCCATAATTTGTAAATATTGCTGTTTATAAAACAATGCTTTATACTTTGTTTTACAGCTGATGGAAAACGTTTAGCTTCAGTTGGAATAGATGACAATCACACTGTTATTCTTTGGGATTGGAGAAAAGGAGATAAGCTTTCAGCAGTAAGGTAAAAAGGTCACCCAGTTGTTTTACTCTAATAATGTGTTATGATTATATTGAAATCATAGTAAGAAGCAGGACATTTGTAGTCTTGTTTGTATTGATACCTAATGTGCAATGGACTGTCAAATTTCTTATTATGAATGTGGATGAATTGTACAAACTATATCCAATCTGCTTTACAGGCCTTACATATACTATACATTAGGTCTACTTGTAAAATGGAGAATGTCCAATTCTAAGTTTGAAAGATAAATAGACAATTCATCTACTAATTTTAAAACAAAATTTGGAATGTTTATATTGCTATTTCAATATAAGTAATTGTTGAAGTTGTTTTTGTCAAAGCTTTATTGTATGGAGAAAATATTTTCCCACATGAAAGTGAAAACATTTTTAAATTTCTTTTAGGGGGAGTAAAGACAAGATCTTTGTTGTTAAAATTAACCCCTTTATGCCCGATAAACTAATTACAGCTGGAATTAAACACATAAAATTCTGGCGAAGAGCAGGTAAGGCAATATTTTTAAAATTACTTTGAGTAATTATCAAGTTACTTCAATCATATTTTATTTTTCCCTTTTATATGATACTGTAGTTTACTGGGATATGAAAGTAAATGAAGCTAAACCCAATAGTAAGTTGTTACTTTAGTTTTTTAACATAATTTGCTTTTGAGAAACTGTGAGGATAACAGATGACCCTTTGATGATATTTATAGACTCGTGTGTGTGTGTGTGTGTGTGTGTGTGTGTGTGAAAGAAAAAATGAAAGTCATTGTGTTTTACCTTTAAAAACTTTCTGTGTTCATTTAGAAACACATGTTCAAGGTCTAATATAATAATTTGTTTTTTTTTAATTTAAGGAGGTGGACTAATTGGAAAAAAAGGTTATGTGGGTCCAGTGGGAAAAATTGATACAATGATGTGTGCAGTTTATGGCTGGACAGAAGAAATGGCATTCTCTGGAACTGCAACAGGAGACGTGTATATATGGAGAGATATTTTCCTCGTCAAAACAGTGAAAGCACATGATGGCCCATTGTTCAGTATGCATGCATTAGAAAAAGTGAGTAACTTACTATTGAATATAAATTGATTTTATTATATTCAAGCCCAGAAGTTAGATTAGATATGCCTAAAGGGTTTGGCAAGCTCACTATTTTTCATCTTTTTCCTCCTTAACTCAAAAAGTATATATCAAGAGTATGGCTATGCATCTTAGCAACAGTGCACACATTACACTACACAAGCAGCCACGGCAGTCTTCATTGTGTTTTTGCTTACTCTTAGTCTTTTGTAATCTCTTCTTCTCCAATATCTCCACCCTATGGTGGGGAGGGGTAAGAGTGGAAAATGAATCTATCACAGGAGAAATTGCATAAAGAGATTCCCCCCCACTTTTTCCTCCCCACCTCATTTAAGCAATCTCTCTGCTCTGTGTGGGGGGTGGGGGGGATGGGGACAAGAAAACCTTTTTAGAACCTGCCCTTTCTCATTCAAAGGCATCACTTTCTTGACCCTTTTAGTCTTTTCTCCATCACTAGATGCACTTTCCTTTGCACTCAAGGGCTTTCACTATAAGCACAATAATATTTTAAGCACATGTAGCCTTGCATTCAAAAACACAACAAAAGTCACAAGCCATCTGGCTTGGATGATGCTCACTGTGAAACTGTCACCATCATTCAGGGTGAATATAACATGAAACAACCACATTTTAATACAATACAATTTTGCGATCTGTGCTTCAGAAACGTAAATTTGAGAATATGGATGCCATAAATATATAAAATTGAGGGTAAAATTGATTAAAATAGCTGTAGAAATATTACTCAGGGTTGCGGCAATGGAATAAAATATGAATGAGTATAACATGTAAATAACTTCTCAATGTGGTTTAGAATCAAGAGATATGGAATATGTTTTATATTATCTTTCTCTTTAGGGATTTGTAACTGGGGCAAAAGATGGAATTGTTGCTCTTTGGGATGACAGCTTCGAACGGTGTCTAAAAACATATGCTATCAAACGAGCTGCATTAGCCCCAGGGTCCAAAGGTAATTTGAAATTTTCTTAGATCATTATAATACAGACTTATTTTCCACTGATTTAAAATAATTATCTTTTTGTGAATTGATTCATCATAATCCATTTTGTGATCTGATTCAGCTGAAGAGTTTGAAAGCATAAAAGAGCAACAGGTGCGCGGGACTTTTGAGTAGTTGAGAGCTTTTCATGTAATTCCCATAATGTGCTTTATCTACTTTCATGCAGTAAAATGAATAAAACAATTCAGAGATTAGCAGAAGTCTATGGCTATCTAGAGTATAGCCTGCTAGAGTATCCCTCAGTCCTCTCTTATACTAAGGAGAAGCAAGATGAATTTATTTTGATTCTCTTTCTCATGCCCACTAAATTATCAGGACCAAATTTTCATTTATTTTTTTTGTAACAGTTCTTGCATTCCTTCTTCAGAGTTATCTCTGAATTCCTCTACAGCAGACTTCTTCCACATAGGGGTCAGAAGCTATTCTGTCATTGCCATTTCTTCCCCCTCCTTCACCTCAGCTTGCACTCAGCTTTACCAGATGGGGATATTCTTGCTCCACCCATGCCAAGGTGACTGGTGAACACATTGGCAAAAGGGCTACCTGAAGAGATGGCGAGCACTCATAAAAGCAGCCAAACAGAAGGTTGCTCTCTCTCCCTCTCTTTTGTGGGCTAGGTAGATATGTTTCTTTTGGGGTCTATGGACCAGATGATTTTGGGAGACAGGTCACATCTGGCCCATGGCCATAGATCACCAATTGCAAATCACAATTTTGAGAAAAGTTTCGAAATTAAATATGTATTTTAGTCATTGACTCAAAAATACATAATGTGTTATTTGTTTAACATACTGTTGAATTTATTGAGCTCTGAAATATGTATATTAGTACTATCAATTTCACGATGGATATTTTCATAAACAAGAGTTAACTGGACATTTTCTCCAGTAGATACTAAACATGATTTCTCTATGTATTTATGTATCTATTTATTTATTGACACATCCAACTCACAGCAGTGATTTGGACAGAGTACCAAAATTAAAGCCACCATAGCAGATACCCTGGTTAAAACAGTAACAACCCCCCAGCCCAAACAAAAAGCCACATCACCAGCAAAACTCCCTAACTTCCTGACCCAAGTGCCTGGGTCTTACAACACAATCATACAAGTTTTGAGTTGTGGTTTAAAATAAAGAAGATCAGTTCAGAACTTTACAAAAGGATAATAAGAACAGCATTCATCATTCATCATTCTGCTCTCTGGTGGAATGCTGGTGCTGAGGCTAGGCACAGCCACAGAGAAGCCATGACTTGAAGGTAAGAGGGCATTGTCTGATAATGGAAGAGACTCAAGAGCCTGCCCTTCTTGTTAAATCTGAAGGGGTAGACAGAATTATGCAATTGTGCTATGCATGTCTGCATAAATGTGACTAATGTATTCAACTAGACCAATTCAGAGTAAATAAGCATTGGATTATCAAAGATAAATAAGAAAAAAATGTATTTTTTTCAAGCAAGAATTATGTTAAACTTTAGGAAACATAATATGATGTTCCAATAATAATTGGTTTTATTTATATTGTGATTGTTCAAATAGAATTCTTTATTTTCTTTTATCCATTTAGGTCTCCTTTTAGAAGATAATCCTTCTATCCGTGCCATATCATTAGGACATGGTCATATTTTAGTTGGAACAAAGAATGGTGAAATATTGGAAGTTGATAAAAGTGGGCCAATAACTTTACTAGTTCAGGTAAACATTAAAAATATTTCTTATTTTAGTGTACATTTTGGAATGTTAAAATAGTGAAATAAAATTGCAGTGAATTAGAAATAACTTTTAAAAAAATAATAGTGATAGCGATACATACATTGTTAAAGACAAAAAAAGAACACATAAAAAGTGGTGTAACAAAATATAAAAAAATACAACAAAACTCCCATATGTAATTACAACAATAAACAGTTATAATTCCATATATACTGTAGTTGTTTAAAGCAAATTTTATTCAAGTTGAATATTTTTCTGATACATTTTTTAATCTACTGTGTTCTATATAAATGAGTCCCATATTTCATTTTACCTATCCATGTAAAATCTACATTTATAGACAATCAGCTCATAGATCGCAATCAATCCATTGAGTGAAAATGGACATAAATTTATCTTTTTAATTCTACTATATCAGTCTTTGGCAATATTAAGGTCATGGAAAATTCATTTACATTGTCCAGTTGTCTAATTCCATGTACTGTAAAAGAATATTATCTTTGAAAATTCTAGCTTTTGTTGAATCACATTTATATAATCCACTACTTTCTATTAAAACTTGGTACATACAAGACATTGTAAAAACATGTCTTTTAAATAAGTGTTATCCTTATTACATCTCCAGTTAAATGCTATTTTTAATCAATTTATACATGCACCCACATTGCCAGTTGTGGCTCTGGGTAGCACACAGAAGACCAAACAAACACCCCACCCAAAGAACTTCCAAATAGACAAATAATACAAGAAAAATCTAATTGTGTCTGTATCCATATAACAACAGCTATACTAAAAAGTCACATTGAAAAATTGCATTGACAGGATCAACCATGTCTTTCCTTTCCTTTCATGCATTATGCTAGTAAAAGAAAGAAAATCTCTATATTGAAGATGGGAACAAAGTGTGTTTGTGATGTCTTAAGATCTTGTACCCCAAACATAGTATTTGGGCTCATTGTTCCTGATCACAAATGCCAAATTACTTGCTTCATCTGATTTTTTTTTAATGTTAACTTAATTTCAAAATGAATGGGTGTATTATAAAGCTAAGCTCCAACTGCAATTATTACTGACTCTAAGAAATATCCCAGAGGTATACTTAGAAAATAAAATTAAAGATACTTGTTTGACAAATGCTATTCTACCAAAACCAAAAAAGATTAAAAACATTTGGGAAATAGAAGAAAGAAAAAGGAAGAATCTTACTAGTTTTCCTTTTAACACGATTAAATATTCCAAAGATGTTCAATGCTCTTTTCCAGAGCTCCACGATATAACAGCATCATTATCATCTGTTAACTTGCAGAGTAAAATTTGTTTTTACAGGGTCATATGGAAGGAGATGTTTGGGGTTTAGCTTCTCATCCTCATTTACCTATTTGTGCCACTGTAAGTGAAGATAAAACCTTAAGAATATGGGATCTTTCACCAAGCCATTGCATGCTAGCTGTTCGAAAACTGAAGAAGGGTAAGATTATTTTTATTTCCTTTTCCAGTCTTACCTACGTCTTTGAACTTTACCAAGCTTCCAATTAAGTGACATATGTCAATTTGTTAAGTATTAAAAACAAAATGAATTTGAATTTAAAAATGGAATCAGATTGCTAGAATGAATGAACTACCTTTAACAGTGCTACCAGGATAATTACAAAACAAATTTTCTCGCTAATTGCTTGTGGAATATGTTAACTCCTTTTACTATATACTATGTCCTCCTAGAATCTGTGTGGGTTGGAAATATTGGGTATAGGAATGAAGATGGGATTTGAGGGATACGGGTTGTCCTCATCTAGCAACCACATTTGGGACCAGTAACTTGGTCATTAAGTGAAATGATGATTAAGTGAAAATGTGAATGAGCTTATGATCTTAGTTTAGATCTTATTTTAGATCATACTTACCTTATGAAAAAGTCATGAATGGAAGGACTTGTCACAAAGTTTACTTTTGCATCATCATAACTGAATGAATGAAAAAATCATGAATGGAAGGACTTGTCACAAAGTTTACTTTTGCATCATCATAATTGAATGAATGAAGGGGTTGCTAAATGAAGGAGTCATTAAATGAGGGCTTCATTCAATGTTGCATGAAAACCCATTTATGAAGAGGTCAAATTCTAGGTATTTTTCCCATTGCAATGTTTAGATTTATGGAAGGAATGTTTATATGTTTTGGAAACAAAATAAAATAAATGAAGTAGTCAAATTCCAGAAAAAAACTGCTGTTATTTTTTTATTAATAAAATTTTTCTTACATACAGTGACACTGTAGGACAGCAGGTTTGGCAGTGAGGTATCAGAGTCACAATTAGACAAGAAGACATCTGAATGACATGTTGATCCTTAGGTCTAGGGAGCAAGGAAAGATTTGATGTGTTTTGCAAGGGGGAACTGCATCAATATAGTACCCTGGGAAAGGTAGAGGAGATCTGAGTTTGCTGAACTCTTGAGGGATAGAGATTAGAAAGTAGATTGGAGGCCTTGCAGCAAAAGGAGATGGAACAGTGCAAAAATTTTGATGGTGAATGGAAACAAATAGAGTGGGCTATTGGAGATGCATGGAGGAGAGCTGTGTGGCAGATGATGGGAAAGATTAGGTGAATATAATTATTACACAAGAGTCGAAGAAATGGGATTTGGAGTGAGGTGATGCTGGGAAAGAGGATGAGGATTGAATGACAGCAGAGGTAGAAAGAAGTCAAAGCAGTATCACCATTCAGGATGGTGTGGAGCTGAAGATTAGGATCAGCGGCATGTCTTTTTGTATTTGGCAGGGGGAAGATGTTGCTCTTTTTCACCTGATGGAAAAGCATTGGCAGTAGGTCTGAATGATGGCAGTTTCTTAATGGTAAATTCAGATACTTTGGAGGATCTTGTTTCTTTTCATCACAGGAAAGATGCTATTTCAGAAATACGATTTTCTTCTGGTAAGTAATTGTTTTCAGATCCGAGATACCTGGTAAGAATAATGCTTTATGTTCAGAAAAATTAAAATGAACATTTATGAGAGTGAATTTCACTACAGTGGTAGTCTGCATTTTGTGTGCATTCTGGATGCATGCATATAATAAAATCTAGTCAAAAACCTTAGAAATATTAATATTCACACCTTTAGGAGAAAACATCTGAATTGATTCCATACTATTAGTGTTGTATAGCTACTGGATCATGCTAAAACAGATCACAAGTTGATTTAACTGAGTTTTCTCTCTATGTTCCAGTTATGAGCAATTCTTTTCTTCTCAATTTAGAAAGAACTACATTGACTTTTGTATGGTATGTGAAGAATTGTATTGAAACAATAGAGTATGTGAAGAGTTGTATTGAAACAATAGACATATTAATTTTCTATCCATAACATGATTGAAATGACATTTTCATTTTAATTATTTTTCTTTGATCAATTAATTCACTGTACTCAAGGTAGAACATTCTCACAATTTTTCGCCTTTGAAATGATTATAAAATGGAAATCATCTATACAGAGATCTTTCTTACTAGAACTAGTTGTGATATTCTGGAAATACTAGAAATAAATTAAGGAAAACAGAAATTTTCTGTTTTGATGTTACTTGATAACAATCTTCTAATATTTATGGGGCTACCGCAGAGAGAAGAGGGTCGACCTGTTCTCTAAAGAACTGGAGGGCTGAACAAGAAGTAATGATTGGAAACTTTTCAAAGAGAGATCCAACATAGAACAGAGAAAAATTTTCTGACAGTGAAAACAATCAGTGGAATAGCTTGCCTTTAGAGATTGTGGGTGCTCTATCACCAGAGGTTTTTAAGAAGAGGTTAGACAGCCATTTGTATGAAATGGTATAGGGCCTCCTGCTTGAGCAGGGGGTTGGACAAGAAGGCCTCCATGGTCCCTTACAACTCTGTTATGCTGTTATTGTCACAACAGAAATGTTCAGCAATTATCATATTTTTCGGAGTATAAGATGCACCAGAGTATAAGACGCAGCAAGGTTTTGAACAGGAAAATAATAAAAAAAAGGTTTTGCACTTTGCAAACCTCCCAAAAATGACCTGTTTTTCACGAAAATGGGCCCATTTTTCCCACCAGAAAGGCATGAATAGCCTTTAGGGAGCTTGCAGAGTGCTCTCGGAGGCTGGGGGGTTAAAATTGAGCAAAAAATAGGCCTTTTTTGCTCATTTTTGCCCTCCCCAGCCCCCAGGAACTCTCTGATAGCCTCCCTAAGGGTATGCACAGCCATTTTGGTGAAGGGGCAGGGCTTCCGGATGCAAAAAATACTGTATTCAGTGTATAAGATGCACCCAGATTTTCAGCCTCTTTTTTGAGGGAAAAAGGTGGGTCTTATACTCCGAAAAATACGGTAATGAGATGTTATGACATAAAATGATCCACCATGTGCAATGTCCCCTCTAATTTTTTTTCAGCGTGAGCAGAAAAGTATAGTGTTTGAGCGGCACATTTTCATGCCTGAGCACCTGAATTTTTTTCACAGATGTCACCTAAGACAAAAACGAAATCAGTGTTATTTGAAACTCAAAGTTATGTTTATTCAAGGTACCCGCTTAATTAAAAGTGTTATATAATATCAGTATCACTTAACAATGGTCCTGCTTAGCAACCAAAATGTTGGCTCAGAAACTCTGGCATTGAAGCACGCAAGTCTTAAAGCTGTCAAGTTACAAGACCCTTGCACCCCTAACCCTTTAGGAAAAAAAACCCAGGGGTCGTCAAACCTGACAGCTTGAAGCCTTTCTGACTTCAACTCCCAGAATTCCTCCTCCAGTTATGTTGGCTCAGGAACTCTGGCATTGAAGCATGCAAGTCTTAAAGCTGTCAAGTTACAAGACCTTTGCACCCCTAACCCTTTAGGGAAAAAAAACCCAGGGATGTTCAAACTTGGCAGCTTTAAGCCTTGTGGACTTCAACTCCCAGAATTTCTCTTCCAGTCATGTTGCAGCAACGTCATCTGCGTGGATCTGCTCCATCTTCGGTTTTTTTCACAGGAGGCAGGGCTGCTACTGAAGATGCCAATGAGCCCCCACCGCCACTAGAATATGCATTTGTTTAGCATGACAGAGAATAGTCTTTCAACCAGAAGTATGGAATAAAAGAGAGACTGATAAATATTAAAAAAAATAAAACCAAAAAGCAGCTATTTATTTGAGTTCTATGTCTGAAGAATCTGGGTTAAGTTTTGGATTGGAAATTTGGGGAACATGAAAGTTTATGCATAATTTTTGTAATTTTTTCATTGGGTCTTAATAATGATTTTATTCATTTGGGATTTGGGGGTCTTTTTTCATAGGCTTAACACAGCTCTTATTTTGTCATTAGGAGCAATGTAACATTGGCCACTAATGTATTGTATACAGGTTGCCTTAGAAGGTAATACCTTTTGTATAGTAGGAACTTAAGATAGGCAGACTTCATACAGATAAACAATTGAGAAATATTGTTCTTTTTAAAAAGCAGTGTTAATTGCTGCACCTTTCTCATATTAAGTATATTAGCTCAAGTTCATGTTAGGAAAAACTTTCAGTCTTAAAGGTTTGGTGAGGAGAAATCCAAAAATTCTTTTAAAGAATTTAAATTAAATTTGAGGCTGCCTCTGCTTTCGCTCTCCCTCCCTCAGCTGTGCAGCAGCGTCAGCAGCAGCTCTCAGCCTACGGTGGCAGCGTCACGCAGGCTGTGGAAAGAGGAGGAGGAGGAGGAGGAGGAGGAGGGAACCAAAGAGAGGCTTTTACCGGGCGTGCGCCTCACAGCCAGGACCGTCCTTGCGCCTCAAGCTGCGTTTCTTCCTGCAAAGCCCTTCGGGCAACCTGAGAGTTCTGCCTGACACCCGAAGGGCTTTGCAGGAAGAAACGCGGCTTGAGGCGCAAGGACGGTCTTGGCTGTGGGGCGCAAAAGCCTCTCTTTGGTTCCCTCCTCCTCCCCCTCCTTCCACAGCCTGCGTGCCGCTACCGCTGTAGGTTGAGAGCTGCCGCTGAAACAAGTCTGGGGAGGTCCTTTGCGGGCGGCCAGTTCTAGCCGCCTGCAAAGGACTTCCCCATGTTTTCTTTGAAAGAAATCTCTGCACGGCAGTTAGAAACTGCTACGCGGGGTTTTCTTGCCATGTGCGCGGCCACGCAGCCGCGCACCTTAGAGGGAACAGTGACCATGTGTCACGGTGTCGCAGTGGTTAGAGTACTGCAAGCTACTTCTGACTGCTTGCAATTTGGCAGTTTGAATCTCACCAGGCTCAAGGTTGACTCAACTTCCCATCCTTCAGAGGTTGGTAAAATGAGGAGCCAAATTGTTGGGGGCTATATGCTGACTGTAAACAGCTTAGAGAGAAATGTAGAGCACTGTAAAGCATTATATAAGTCTAAATGCTATTGCTATTTATGTTAATTTCATTAAATGAGTCACATTTGTATTTTAGAACGAAATATTTTAGTTGCTAATAGAAAAAGGGAAGGCAAAAGAAAACCCTGCAGGGATAGGTCCATGAAGTCATCAAGAGCTGAAGTCCACACAAAGGACATCTTTTTTTCATGAAATACTTATTACATAAGAGCCATTTTTGTGAGATAGTGAATATATAAATTTGATAATTAAAATAAAAATATTGTTAAATATTTTAAAACTCAAAGGGGAAAGATTTTTGATTCTGTGGGTTGTATGGCATATTATTTCTAATTTAGAGAACCACTGAAGATTAATTAATTATACCACATTTAATCTTACTTTGTTAGTTTTATATACATTTATTTGCAGCCATAGGTTTTAGCTAAATTAATATAAAATTGAAACAATACAGGTCTATTTTCTGTTCACTTGGATAATGAACATGTAAAAAAACAAGTTGCATTGTTTGCAATGGCCACAAGTAAGATACAAATGCATATAGTGCTGTTAATATTAGAAAGAATGTATTGCACTGATATGGACTATTATACTTTTATTTGAATTTTGTTAAAATCAATGGTAGCAAGTAAACATATAGACTATTTTATTTGCTCCTCTATCAGTACTAATTGTTTCATATTTTCAGTGTACATGTCTTAGAATGACGAGAGTTTCAATAACATTGCAGTTCTTAATCCGTGCACTGATACAGTCACCATTAATTGTAAGGTGATGATGGGAATGGAAGGATTTATATTCCTTCAGACAGGTGGTCATTTGAATTTTTTTAGAGAGGCCACTTGGGTGTCCTCAGGTAGTGCATATGGGTATAGAGCCTTCTTGGAACTGCTGAAATGACTGTGTTATGGAGTTGTGTTGAACACAGGCGCAGGCTTTTGGGGATGACTCTGTGTTGTCTGCATCTGAAACTGAAGTGCAAGTGGTTCCTGAAATCTGTTCATACTCCCACATCATTCAAAGGGTTTCATTCCAAAGTGCATAACTAAATGTCTATGGAGCATCTCAGTCATCCAGGTCATGGTTGTCCCAAAGGTGTTTTTTCAAGAGGTAACTGGACTTTCTTGTTTTTCTCCAAAGACATTTTGCTTCTCATCCAAGAAGCTTCTTCAGCTCTGAGAAGAAAAGAAAGTCTAGTTGCCTCTTGGAAAACACCTTTGGGACAACCATGATCCGAATGACTGAGAACCCCCATAGACATCTGAATCTAGATAAAGTGATCCAAATGTTGGCATCTGCTGAGGGCACTTACCGGTAGAATACTGAAAATGATATGAAAATACTTACCTCCTTATAATTGCATTGCAGGTGCTGGAAAATACCTAGCTGTAGGTTCATATGATAGTTTTGTAGATATCTACAATGTAATGAGCAGTAAAAGAGTTGGAATCTGCAAGGGAGCCTCCAGTTATATAACCCATATGGATTGGGACATAAGAGGTAAGGAAATACAATTACTGTAAAATGATTATTCTTGGTAGCTGCTAGTGGGGTAAATGGCTACTAATGGCTGGCAAGGCCATGTGATGTAATTGATGCAGCCACTTAAATACAATTGTTTACCATCTTCTTTTAAAAAATGCTAAGAACACTAAGGATAATAAATTAAACTGACACTAACTTTTTGAAACACATTCTGTAATAAGGCTTGCCAATGAAGCCTTTCTTCCTCTTTCATCCCCTGCTATTTTTCCAGTGTGATGAGAAATCCTCAGGATGGGAAGTTTTATCACGGAGGCTTTATATTTCTTGGGGAGCCAATTTTAGTTGGAGAATTTAGCCAAATAAATAGACTTGAAAGATGTTTGAAGCTATTTGTGTTTGGAGCAAAATGACCATTCCCTGGGAAGTTGAAACAATTCTCTTCTGTGCTCCTTAGTCCACAAAGTACATAGAATCCTGGTGACCTGGGTGGTTTGCCCAGATGCTGAACTGCTGATTACTCTGTGGGCATCCTTTGTGATTTGTCAAGGAGCTGCTTTCCTCCTAATTGGCTTTTGGAGTCAAGTGTGTGAAATGGACGTCTGATTTCACTGCTGCCAATGTTCTTGGTGAATGTGTGACAGATACAAAACAGCAGCAGTGTTCATACAGTCTGCTCGATGCTGCTGAATACTGCTATGGCCTGGGAAATTGCAGGTGTCACAGCTGTTGAAGGAAGTCTGGGTCTGCCACTCACCCTGATTCCAGGCAATTGTCCCCGATTACAGTTCTACAGTTTAGAAAATGTAAAGCTATACAGGGTAAGTTTCTGATAATTCTGAAGGTTTCCTAAATAATTTCCAAATAGTAGTGATAAATATCTCCCAAATGCCCTGAATAAGTATCATAATTTAGCATTCTATGATCAATCACATGTTCAATAAGATAATCAGTGAGCTGTGCTTTTTGTTTTGTTTTTTTCAGGCAAGCTTCTACAAGTCAACACTGGTGCTAAAGAACAGCTATTTTTTGAAGCTCCACGGGGGAAAAGGCAGATAATTTCTACTGCACAGGTAAAAATATACCCATTGTTTTTGTTATGTTTTATTTTGTCATTTACATGATCATTGGCTAATTTCCGATAAAAAGATTGGAAAATGACCTTTTTATATAATCTAGCAGAAAATGGAGTTTTAATCATACCATGTTTTCCCAAAAATAAAATAGGGTCTTATTTTCTTTTGACCCCTGAAATAAGCGCTTGGCCTTATTTTCAGGGAGGTATTATTTTTGATGTGGAGGAGGCAGTGAGCATGGTCACCTCATGGCTGCTGCTGTGTTGCAATATTTTTGGGAAGGGCTTATTTTCAGGGGAGGGCTTATTTTAGCGCATGCGCTCAAAAGCTCAATTGGGCTTATTATCCAGGGAGGTCTTATTTTTGGGGAAACAGGGTACTTACACAAACTTTTGTGATTTGAATTGCACTTCTCAGTATTAAAATAAAGTAGAACATGATGCTTCTTTCTTTTTTTTAAATTTATGTAGAGGCCATACCTTATGCGGAATCAGGTTATATCTTTCTATAAAAATGAAATTCATTAGGTAATGTCTTCATATAAATAATGATAAATGATAAAGAAAGCAATACACTGAAAGGATTTTATACAACAAAATTGAAGATTTTTGAGTAATATATTTTTTCAGGAGCCTTTAATATTAAAAATATATAGTTATAGAAAATTTAAATTCCTTATGTATCATATTAGTTAAGTTTTACTGCATCTTGAATTTGTTTTTGATAATGTGCAATATGGAAGCTGTCTTAAATGCCACTGAGACTGTGGCAAAATAGTGACTATGAGGAGCAGTGGTCCTTCTGGATGTCTTTCATGTCCTCCAGATGTCCTACCTTTCATGCATTTTTTTAAAAAGATGCTTATTTTTTGTTAATCAAAAGCTAAATATAAATTTCTACTATATTTGTAAGAATGTCTCTGATTTTACGCTGCTCCCTTTTTGTTCTTAAGAAATAAAAATGGTGAATGGATATAGCCCAATCTTTTGTTTAGAAATACATCCTTCAGTCCCTTGGAAAAGAAAAAGTTATGTGAGCTTATAGGCTACTAAGGCTCTACAAATGTAGTTATATACTGTATAATAAATGGGTGGTTTTAAACAGCTTTATCCTTAGTGGCAGCCATAATTAATAATGCATTTTCTCTTCTTGGCAGCCATTTCTTGAACACATCCAAACTATAGTCTCATAACTTTCCAAAAAAGGACTGTCTATTTTCTAGGGCACTGATTCATATCTACTGTGTGATTATTCTAAGTGTATAAATCCTGAAATTTTCTGTCATTAAATAACTTTTTTTCCATGCTTAATTAACAAACTTTGATTGTAAAAAGTATGAGTATTATTTCCTACCACAAAGCTAACATCCCTAACTAATATTATGGTTTGCATCGCTGAAATGGCACAATAGTCAATGGAAACAAGCCATTAGAAGCTACAAATAAGCAATTAAAGAAATTTAATAGAACAGTATAGAATAGCATAGTGAGCATTGATGTGTTGCCCTTTCAGGGAGACTAGGAAACTCATCGCTATGAATTCAGTTCAAATGCTACAAGTATGATTTACACTAATCACCAGCAAGACACAGGAAGCCAAGGTATGTCCAGGGAATCTTTATGATTTCCATATTAAAAAAAAGACCTTCCCAAAATTTTCCTACAAATGAATAACAAGAATATTAAAATCACTGAGCTGCAATCCTATGTGCATTATAGAAAAGTAAGCTCTGGTTAACCAAGTAGAGCTTATTTCCAAGAAAGCATTCCCTGGATTGTGCTCTAACTACTGCAGATTTCTTTCCTTTGCAGTTTACCTTCTGCCATTCAAGACAGTCATATAAGCAACAGGTTTTCATTGTTGGACACAGTGGCAATGAACCTTTTATGCACAGATTATCATAATTATAACTTTGTAACTGAACTCATTATGTTTACTTGTTAGCTATAAGTCTTCAGTCAGTCAGAATAATAGTTAAAACTAATAGTTAAAATAAAGCATTGGTCCTCTGTTAAGTATTACAGCTGAAAGATATATTCAAATATTTTTGTTAAAATTAAAATAATGTTAATAATTAAAATAACTGCCAGGCATGTAAAGGTAAGATCTCATTTGCAATAGTTTGATATTTTAAACTAAAATTCAGTTTAAACTAATATATTGGATAATAATTAAGTATATGCATCAGATTTGACCAAATCCCGATCCCTGGAAAATGTGGATTAATTCAGAATAGATGTTCCTCTAGAAGGAGTAAAAAAAAAAAAAAATCTAAACCAGGTTTCTGGTTTTAAGCCTCAAAGAAACAGCAGTCCTTACCTATTTCTCTGGAAACATGGGCACCAGAAAGGAAAGGAGTACAGAAGCAGCAGCCCATAAAAGAGACAAGTGTTTGTCATATATGATAATGGGGGAAAGAAGAAGGAATATTTAGTGTTAGTGACCTGCAAGAATGCTTCTAAACCAGAGTAATTTTTGTGATCAGGTTACTATCTTTATAGGTAGAAAAGATTTCCTGGGCATCCTGGACAAGTGTTTTAGGTACATGCTGTGAAGGAATATGGCCAATAATTGGAGAAGTCACAGATGTAAGTGCTTCGTGCCTCAGCAGTGACAGTACAGTCTTGGCAACAGGAGATGATTTTGGATTTGTAAAACTTTTCCACTTCCCTGCCAAAGTAAGTAAAATTAATAGCTGCATAATAAAACAAGACAATCCTATAGTTTTTACATTTAGCAACACACTTATTAGGAGGATTCCACTATATTTATGTTATCTAGATCTACAGTATCTATCTATCTATCTATCTATCTATCTATCTATCTATCTATCTATCTATCTATCTCTACAGTATATATATATTAATATAAATGTATGGATAAACCCCTGGTTATAACATTAATTTTACTTCTTCTGTCAAGCCAGTGACTATTTCATAATACAAATGTTCATTTTATCTAAATATTAGAAACTGCATGCATTAGCCAAGTTAGAACGTAAAATATACAAACTATTTGAGAATTTATTTCCTGTTTTTATGAGAGAAATTATAAATACTCTATCAATTAATGATTTTAATGAGTTAAAAATTCTGGTCTCAATAAACATACTGCAGTTGTCAGCATGACTATAGTTCTTATAGTCATCTTTCTCTTATGTAACCTGGCCCCACAAGTATGCGAACAGCTTGTTTCTTCACTTTATTAACATCCGTGGTAATTTTCATATACATATTTATTTGATATTGTTTTAATGTTTTATGATCTACACTTCCCAGAGTCACTTCTTGAGATGGGCAGCTATAGAAATCAAATAAATAAATAAAGCTTGCATCACCATCTTGTCATCCCTACACCTCCCCCAATTTAAATCATATATCTGCATCTAATGTAGTAAGCCTTAGTTCAAAAAAACTTTAAATAAAATTTGTTAATCTTTAAAGGTGCTACAAGACTCATTATAGGAAGTATGGATTTTTTTTCAGATTAAAGTTTTTTATTTTTCCATTTTCATACATATAATTACATGTATACTATTACATAACCAACATCATATCAATTCCTCTTACCAACAACTCCCAAAAATTATTGGCTCTTCTGCTCTCCATACACCATATTTGTGCTTTATCCATCACTTTCTTCTCTCTCTCTCGTCTCCCCCTCCCTACCTCCTTTCTTCTCTCTGTCCTTCTCTTCTCAACTTCCCCTTCCTCTCTCCTTCCCCTCCCTTCCTCTTACCATTCCTCATTGCTCTCCTCCTCTTCTCCCCCTTTGCCCTCTCTCCTATCCCTCTCTTCTTCCCTTACCTTTCTCCTTTACTTCCCATTCTTCATATCATTTACTTGATGTATTTTAGCTTCTGAGCAAGCTCCATTTTAGTTTGATGGTATTTATAGTTCCTTTTCAATATACATATTTAATTTTTCTCCTCTTTTAGTAAAAAAAGGGATATAACAGAAAAGTATACATATGTAAATAGTTATTGTGCTTTTAAACACCCCCCCCCCAAAAAAAACCCCCTAATTTTAGTCAAGATGTAGACCTGGTTACTATTCTCATTATTATCTTTATATAGTTATACATCCTTACATGCCCCCAATTTGTGATTCTGTCTTTTTATCACAATAATTTCTCATTGTAGGTATATTTCATATTCCCTCTCTATTTTTCCATACCTTGAATTAGATTACCCTTAGTTATCTCTAAATGTCAATTTTCACTGTTCAGTATTCATTACCAGAAGTATGGATTTATTATGTGGGAGAAAGAGCAGTGCTTTCAACATTGGAAAGAAAAAATTATACCAGTCTCACAATTGTGGATTGTAAATATATGCTTCTTTTGCATTTATGAATTGGCTTTCTGTCAACACAGTGGGAATTAATTTTCTGTGGGTGGCAGTTTAATGAATTATTTAAAAATTAGGCTGAATCATGCCTATTGTACGTATTATGTTTCTATGTGTAATGTTTCTTTCTTTTTTTCCTGTAATAATTTTAAATGAGGGATTCATGCAAATTCTGAAATATTCATAAACTTATCAATCAAGCTTCATAACTGTGTTAATTATTAGTAAGAGTTTTTATGTTAAATCTGAATGTAAATATTCACTTATGCATTGTATAGTAGAATGTTCAAAAACTAAAGTATGCGCATATTTCAAAATTACTTTGCTAGAGACCTGTAAATTTGGGTTTTAATCTAATATCTCCTTTCTTTTATATCTGTTCTAGTAAGAATCCTAACATGAGTCTGTAGTTAAAGAAAAAAGAAAAAAACAAAAGCAAAAATCACTGACATTTTAATGTGTTTTTAGATAATTATTTTTATTTAATTGTGAAGTAAACATTTATATATTTTGCATTTAGGGAAAGTACAGCAAATTTAAGCGGTATGTGGCTCATAGTACACATGTAACAAATGTCCGCTGGGCTCACGATGACAGTTTATTAGTCAGTATTGGAGGAGGAGATATGTCGTTAATGCTATGGACCCATGAGATGGAGGGTCATCGAGAAAGTAGGCAGTGCGATAGCGAAGAATCTGACCTGGATTCTGAGGAAGATGGGGGTAAGTAACCATGTAAATTTTAAAGAATAGAATTATTTATTTTTATACAATCTGCAGTATGGAATAGCAACATCTATTTAGGTGTCATCGGTTATTTTTTTTAATGGTTCGATTATACATGAAGAGGTATAATCCAACCATAAGATCATAAGAACATATACCTGGCAGTTCGAAAGCATACAAATACAAGTAGGTACTACTTTGGTGGGAAGGTAACAACGTTCCTTGCACATTTGGGGTATAGTCATGGTGGCCACATGATCATGGAAATTGCCTTCGGACAATGCTGGCTCCCTTGGCCAAGAAACAGAGATGTGTACTGTGCCCTAGAATCTGACACAACAGATAGGGAAACCTTTCCTTTTTTATACTGGGGAAGAGAGTACGCTCTAAATGAGATCTGTTGAACCCACTACCCACAGGCTGCCTGTGGCCCTGGATAGCTAGTAATGCAGCCCCACAAGTTCGTAAAGTTTTAATATTATTATGTGATTTATGTACATTATACTATACATTTTATATGTATATTTTATATGCCCAAGGTAATTCTTCTTCATTCAAAAGCAAGCAAAAAGGTTGAACACTCATGTATTAAATGTTTTAGAGAGTGTTTTTTTTTTGTTTGGACCTAGAATATTTACTTATTTAGCATTGTGAATACTTTTTTAAATAGCATAAAGCAGGAGTGTGAAACTGGTGTGGTCCACGGGCCAGATGTGTCACACACAGGCCACGCATACCCCAGCTCCATGAAGGATAAACTGTTATGATACATCAAGAAATGTCATGATACATCACATGATGCCAATGTGATGTGGCAAGTTTGACACCTGTGGCATAAAATAAATAGTTGTAATATTATTGCAAAATGAAGTGGGTCTTTTAGGAAAAGAAAGATTCTTCCTGTTTGAAAGACTATATTAGAATCAAACTATTGATTTGTCTTTAGTCTGGAAAAGAATTCTTATATAAATAAATTATAATATCTAGCCTATTTTTAGCTCCAATATTACTAATATTGTGATTATTTTATTAGGATATGATAGTGATGTCACAAGGGAAAATGAAATTAATTACACCATTAAAGCCTTATCAACCAACATAAGACCTATGTTTGGAATCAAGCCTCATCTACAGCAAAAAGAGCCTTCAGCTGATGAAAGGTACTTCTAACTGTGCAAAACAAAACAAAAAATTATGTACTATATGGCTACTAACTTGCCATAGCAACTCTGGGCAACTAACATGCATATGGATTAAAAAGTTAATTTTATTACATGTTGACACATGAAACAATAATTAGTAATAAAATGCTTGAACTTAGGATCACTGGTTTAGTTAATGGCCTAATGGATCTCCATTTCTTCAGAAATAATTTGTATTACATACTTCAAAATCTGGTAACTGAATCCTGCTCTATTTCATATTCGCAGTTCTCCTGCAAATTCATCTGAATGCATCTCTGGGTTTTAACCATGAACCTTAGCTTTAAA
Source organism: Thamnophis elegans (assembly GCF_009769535.1). Taxonomy (NCBI): domain Eukaryota; kingdom Metazoa; phylum Chordata; class Lepidosauria; order Squamata; family Natricidae; genus Thamnophis; species Thamnophis elegans. The sequence continues at coordinate 138,964,990 of NC_045541.1, read as the reverse complement.
GTCCTGTGTGGCATCATTAAATAAGATAACCAGTGCCCCAAAAAACCTCCACCGTAACTCTAACCTTAAGATGGGAATGTTGTGATAATAGTTTTCCTGCCAAGCCTAATAATATATTCTTTCTTCATGCATTATTCAGGCAGATATTTGAAAGTGTCATTTCTAGCACAGCTGGAAGCAAAACATTTGAGATTTGTAGGACATTCTTATAAGGCTGAAAGAGAACAAAAATAACTCTAGATTACTGCAGAGGTACATTTACTCAGGGACCAGTCTCTGCCTTGATGAAAAAAGATCTAATACATTTAAATACTTTCCTGTGGCACTGGTAAAAATATTTATTTCTAAGTAGTTTATAGAAGCTCACAATACATTGTACATCCTGTTGTCCATTATGCTTTACATGTACATTTTGTACTTAGTATCAATATCTTTGTTCAAAATTTACCTTGGGAATCTGTCCAGTCACAGGCTTACTAAAAATGCAGTATGAAAGTTATATTAATATGTCATTAAATATATGCTCTACAAATCATTATGCATTTTAAAAATTAGGGAATGAAACAATAATAATCCTCTTAATTAATTTCAGTTCTCTTTTTAGTACATTTATACTGTGTGTCTTTTGTAATTTAATTTTCCTATTCATTTTTTATGCTTGCTATGAAGGCAAGGAGTTGTAAGGTGAGTTACTCTTTATAAAATCATTATAAATCATGTTATTAAGTCAAATCTCATTAGAAAAAAGTAGATTTGAACTTAGGGAAATGATCTTATTTGTCAAGTGGATTCTAGGGAACACTGTGTTGGAACGATATGGTTTCCTTTGTGTTTACAAAACAATTTGAATGTGAGATTACTGTGTTTCCATCTCCGGCAAAGTATTCCTACGATTGCTAGGGCAACATCTGATGTGTGTGTCAGAGCCTATTGGATATATGAGCTTCTTCCCTCTGAGAGTGGGAGTATGATAATCTTAGGGGAAATTTTATACAAGATATTTTTGCCAACCTTCCAGAATAGCTGTTTCTGCCATCAGGAAATCACTGTCTTGGAAAATCCAAAAGGAGTTGTACTGAGGCTGGATGATTATTCTGTTAGATCCTAGCTACATACACCTATCTACCTATATGTTATAAGGATCGCGCAACTTTGCTTTACTTGAATCTTTACTGTCTTCTATCCATCCATATAATGTGAGAAAGTAGACCAACCCTTTAAGGGGATATGTTGCCCCAGCACTTTGAGAAGCACTGAGATTTATTTTTATTTTTAGGAAGGGACAGAGAAAAAGGTTTGCACAATCTATTTGTTGGTGTTTTCTTATAGCTCAACTCCTCATACTCCTCAGGTTGCCCATTGAATAGTATGTGGAATATTACCAGGGAGAGTTGGGAAAGAAACTTGTTTTGGGGAAAAACCAGATGTTATGTTGAATTAATTACTGCCTTTCATATTTTTACTTCTTAAACTTCTTTAAAAAAATACACCTGATACAATTGTCTGTGAGGGGAGTACAAGAAGGTGGGGTTTTAATTATCTTCTTATTTGATTATGAATATTTATTACATATTATTACAAAGGGTAAGAAAGCTGCTGTGATCAAACAGCTTCTCCTAATAGTTTCCACATAAACAAACAAACAAACAAACAAATAAACAAAGCAAAAAAAGCAAATATAAATTCCATTTTTATAGAAAATATTTATTTATTTATACATACATACTCACTCCTTACATTATCTGCCTGACATTAGTAGGCGACTGGGAGTTTTCTTTCTATTGTACCAATAAGGAGGTTCTAAGACTTGAAGACTGTCAGCTAATAAATGTGTTTAGTATTGAGCATTTGCTGGAAATGGGAATAAGCATTGAATTCAGTGGCACTTACATTTCATATTGGAGAAGGTTTCTTCTCCAATACATCATACATACATACATACATACATACATACATACATACATACATACATACATAAAAGCATGCAATTCTGAGGCTTCCCAACAGTATATAGGATTAAAAGCAGAAAAACAATACAAATGTAAGCATCTGGAAAAAAACACTCTATCAGATAAAATTTGACAGGGGCTCAGCACTACCCTAATCCAAATCCTTGGGGAACAGCCAAATTTTCACTGATGTTTTGAACATCATCAGGGTGGGACCCATATAACACCTAGGCTGATAATGTTCCAGAGGGCAAATGTCTTGGAAACTGGATGAAAATTATCCAGAATTGTTGGGTCAAGGGCTGACTTCTTGAGGAGAAGTTACATCACTGGTTGATTTAAAGATGGAGGAACCAGCCTTTCCATAAAGGAAGCTGTAATTGCATGGACCACCCAGGCTACTTTAACAACATAGAACAACCTGAATAGGTTGCTGAGCTCATTTTTAAGGATCCTGTCTATATCATAAGTGACAGGCTTAAAAACAGCCCAGGTAAAAGACATCAAACACCTTAGTTGGACTTGCAACTTGAAACTTTGAAAACATCTGAATAGTTTTATCCATCAAGTAGCTAAAATATTCTGCAAGCAACTCTGTGAACCCTGCACTCCACCAGGAAGAAACAAGTCACACTAAACAGGGCGATTGGGAGAATATTGGTGGATATAATAACAAGAGTAGAGAAATAACATATTGCCACCCATAGGCTTATTTGCGTTTGGCCAGATTCATTCCTCGCTCTAGTGCTCTTACTAATGCAGATCTTTTGTTTTCAAATGATTGTTTCAAGAAACCAAAGCTATATCAGACCCCAAACTACTGTATCTTTGTTACAATAATTAAAGATCTATATTAAGCAATCTTTCTAAATTATGCAAGTTTTAGAATCCAGAGTGGATTCTAAATTACCCTCCCCTGATGTAATTTATTGTTGGATGACACTAGTCTCTGGGTTGGCAGGAAAATTTTAATAAAGTGCTTAACAAATGAAATGAAAATGATATTGAGCAAGAGTATTCCTATGAGAAGGTTGATGGAATGGATTTAAAGTTTATACAATCTAGTTTGTGTATTACAATTTGGATGATATAAGTATTAGATAGTATTGTGGAAAAAGATGGCATATTGTAAACCTTTACAATATTGTACAGAGGTGCATCAAAATCTTCATCTGTAGAGTTGCTTCCAAAAGGATTACTACAAGTATTGTTGCTCAAATGAGATTATTTCGCTGTTCATACTTTCTTTCATACCAATATATTGTGCAAAGAAAAACACTGAAGAAGTGATGAGGAAAACATGGTGAATTTACCAATGGAAGCTGGCTATACTTCATGAAATTCTGTATATAGGGCATGGTGACTACATAAAGGCTCTGTTTTGCTGACACTGCAGTTCAGTTCAGAGGTTTTAAATATTTTTAAGTAATGGTAAGAGGCATAGAACTCTACATATCACCCCCCTCTTCTGATGCTTTTCTTGCTGTGTTCAGTGACAATAAATGACCAAATGCTACTCAGAGTTGCTTGAACTTTACTGTTCATCATTGGGGATCCAAATAAATCATATGAATAAAAATATATTTAATTTATATGCAGCCCTACTTCCATCATCACTGGAATAGTTCCTTGAAAAACATTCAATTTTTTTCCTTCAACTTTTTGCCTCTTGGTAGTAATACATCTTCAAAAAAATTTTTTAGACTCAGGCATTGTGCTGAAGAGAAAATTAAAAGAATTCTGCAATAATGGCGAATGTCTGTAGCGCGGGTGTAGGATGAGGGTGAAGGTTCATTCTCCTTGTGGATTGGTTTCTAAATGTTTCATCACCAGGCTATATAACATCTTTAGTGGAGTTTAGGGGATGAAAGAATTCTATATAAACCTTACCTATTATGAAGAAAAAAATACTGATATTTTTCCAAAAGCACCCATTTTAATGTATCAGTTTCAAGCTAGATTAGTATAAGTAATCATATTCTTTTTCCTATCTGCTGCTGAAAAGGGGTTCCAGGTAATACTTTCTCTTTCATCCACCTACTCCATATTTCTGTATCATCTTCCATTACCCTCCAAAGCCATCTGCCACTGTAGTATCATTATTTATACCTGCACTTACCAACATTTATCATGCTGTGTTAGTTGCATACATAGGTAAATCTTAATAAAGTAACTACTATTATGTGAACAAACATAAAATAAAACTAATGTGTGAAATTCAGTCAATTGTCAAAGACAAGTTGACATAGGTTTTATTGGAAATGTTACATGTGGTAATCGTTAATTTAGGTCCCTATTTCACATTTATTTTTAAGAGATGAATGAAACTTCTGGCAGGGGATAAAAAAGGTAATAGCGAAATCAAAAATTAGGCAAGAAACAGCTTCTCTATAGACTTGTTAAAATTATTTAATGATATTTCTATCTCTGATAAAGAACATTTTGCAATTATTCTTTTCATAGATAGAAGACAGAACCTTCTTGCAATCTGATTCTTATGTGGCTATGTGGGGAGAGAACCACTGCTTTTGCAGATTGTCTCTACCTCATAATTAGGAAATAAGAGATAGATGAATTATTGTCATAGAGCTGGAACAAATTGCAAATAAAACACATTAAAATAAAATAAAAACAGGATAAGACTTTTTAGTTAGTGGTAGATTTATCTACCAATAGACAATCAAAGTATGCCTAATTTTACAGGCAGTATTAACAGACTTTAGCTGCATTCAAGAAAACTAAATAATATTGATCTAATAACAGTTGTATATAAAAATAAGCAGGATTTCTGTGTTTTAACGGATAAGGCATTATAAGAGAGGTTACAAGGATCCTTATAGAGGGTACAAGGGCAAGATATAATTTCAGTAGTTCCTATCTACAGGGCACAGTCTTAGCTCATAAGAAACTTTTGTATACTGGCCCTTCAATACTCCTATAGGGAGAATGTTGCATTGGTGCTCTTCAAAATTTGGAAACAGTTAAATGACGTCTATATCTTGCTGATTTGAAATGGGAGTGGGAGGACTTAACTGCTCAGAAAAACTTTTTGCGTTGAGCAGACTAGTGCTATTGGGCTTCTAGATCTTTATTTATTTCATTTGTAAAATGTATTGGCCACCCATCTTATGCAGAATGACTCTGGATGACTTACAATCATAAAAAATAAAAACTGTATAAAGCTAAAAGCTATTTTCCAAAGCACTTGAAGGCCAGACAAGGAATAATGGATGGAAATTTACCAAGGAGAGATTCAACTTAGAAATAAGGAGGAACTTTCTGATGAGAACAATCAACCAATGGAACAGCTTGCCTTTGGAAGTTGTAGGAGTTTCATCATTTAAAGATTTTCAAGAAGAAATTGGACTGCCATTTGTCAGAAATGGTGTTGGGTGTCTTTCTTGAGTGGGGAGTTGGACTAGATGACTTTTAAGGTCCCTTCCAACGCTGTTAATCTGTTAATCTAAATAACACATTGCTTAAATGCATAGTTCACACCTATAACCTATCATTAAGAAGACTCTTCTGGAAATATTAAGAAGTTAGAATTTTTGTGAAATTGTCCTGGTTTATACTGAATCATAGCTGTTCTCAATAAGGAAAGAATGCAAACTTGGGGCGGGGGGCAGAATAGTATTTGCAAGCCAGTGTGGTATGATGCAAGTCTATGTACCTATTTCACTTTAACCTGTTTCCTTAACTGAGAAATAAAGAGCTAACTGGAAATTACCTTTAGGAATTTAGATTAGACCCTTTCAAGAGGAGATAGGATGTATAAGACCCCAGCTGGGCACTGAAGAATAATTGCACTTCTCTGAATATAGCTTCAGTGCTGGGATATTCTGCACTTCTCTGGTAAAATGAAATTGAATTGCAATAGCTGCTTTTTGAGCATTTTGCATTTTGATTGAACTATGAAAAACCATGCTCACTCCAGATATTTAAAGGCTTTCACTTATTCAATATTCTGGCAATCTAACATTTAGGCATGAAATTTAGGTCTCTTTGCAAAAATCAAAATCTTATGTAACTGGTTTCAAATGTTTCCTCATAGCAGACATTGGCTAGGACACTCAAAGCTCATTTAAATGCAGTTAAAGCTCCTTCTGTAAGTTTACCACAAGGTTGCAGTGTACCTATTAGGCTAGTTTTGAGGAATAAAATTCTGATTGATTGATTTTGGCCACAAATGGATTTATGGTGAAATTCGAAAAATTAGAATATCGTGCAAAAGTTCATTTATTTTAGTAATGCAACTTAAAAGGTGAAACTAATATATGAGATAGATTCATTCAATGCAAAGCAAGATAGTTCAAGTCGTGATTTGTCATAATTGTGATGATTATGGCTTACAGCTCATGAAAACCAAATCCACAATCTCAGAAAATTAGAATATTACATGCAATCAATAAAACAAGGATTGTACATAGAACAATATCGGACCTCTGAAAAGTATAAGCATGAATATGTACTCAGTACTTGGTGTGGGCCCCTTTTGCAGCAATTACTGCCTCAATGTAGCGTGGCATGGAAACTATCAGCCTGTGGCACTGCTGAGGTGTTATGGAAGACCAGGATGCTTCAATAGCAGCCTTCAGTTTTTTTGAATTGTTTGGTCTCATGTCTCTCATCTTTCTCTTGGCAATGCCCCATAGATTCTCTATGGGGTTCAGGTCAGGCGAGTTTGCAGGCCATCAAGCACAGTAATCCCACAGTCATTGAACCAGGTTTTGGTGCTTTTGACAGTGTGGGCAGGTGCCAAGTCCTGCTGGAAAATGAACTCAGTATCCCCATAAAGCTCATCTGCGGAAGGAAGCATGAAGTGCTCCAAAATCTCCTGATAGACGGCTCCATTGACCCTGGACTTAATGAAGCACAGTGGACCAACACCAGCAAATGATATGGCTCCCCAAATCAACACAGATTGTGGAAACTTCACACTGAACTTCAAGCATCTTGCAGTGTGTGTCTCTCATTCTTCCTCCATACTCTGGGTCCTTGGTTTCCAAATGAGATGCAAAAGTTGCTCTCATCAGAAAAGAGGATTTTGGACCATTGAGCAACAGACCAGATCTGTTTTTCTTTAGCCCAGGTAAGACGCTACTGACATTGTCTGTTGTTCAGGAGCGGCTTGACAAGAGGAATACAACATTTGAAGCCCATGTCCAGGATCCGTCTGTGTGTGGTTGCTCTTGATGCACTGACTCCAGCCTCAGTCCATGCCTTGTGAAAGTCCCCAACACTTTTGAATGGCCTTTTCCTGACAGTCCTCTCCTGCTGCTCATGCACCTTTTTCTTCCACATTTTCCCCTTCCACATGACTTTCTATTAATGTGCTTTGATACAGCACTTTGGGAATATCCAACTTCTTTTGCAATTACCTTTTGAGGCTTTCCCTCCTTATGCAGGGTGTCAATGATGGTTTTCTGCACAACTGTCAGGTCAGCAGTCTTTCCCATGATTGTGATTCCTACTGAACCAGACTGAGAGACCATTTAAAGGCTCAGGAACCCTTTGCAGGTGTTATGGCTTAATTAGCTGATTAGAGTGGGATACTTTGAGCCTACAATATTCTAATTTTCTGAGATTGTGGATTTGGTTTTCATGAGCTGTAAGCCATAATCATCACAATTATGACAAATCACGGCTTGAACTATCTTGCTTTGCATGTATCTATCTCATATATTAGTTTCACCTTTTAAGTTGCATTACTGAAATAATTGAACTTTTGCACGATATTCTAATTTTTGGAGTTTCACCTGTACAGATTAAATAGCAAGTTGGAATCTCATTCATATGGTGCCTTTGCAAAGACTTTCATTTTATGGTTCTTAAAGATATTGTCCAGTAGCTGTTTACCTATAAAGTGGTTTATAATCTTAGTCCATCATTCTGCTTTGTGAAATAGATAGAATGCAGATCTAAAATCAATAAATGCTACATACAATAATGTTCTAGTTGTGTACATTTCAGCCAAAAGTTGAAGTATAAGGGCATAAAGTATAAGGTATTATAGAATGATAAGTTGTAAACCTAGTCTGTTGCTAAGTGCTCTAGATTCATCCAGTTGACTAATTTGTTGTATATTTTAATTAAGCATCTTTAACAAATTCAGATTTTGAACTGCTATATTCTTACTTGGTTTCTGAGTCGTGGTGGCACAGTGATTAGAATGCATACTGCAGGCTACTTCTGCTGACTGCTAGTTGCCTGCAATTTGGCAATTCGAATCACCAGGCTCAAGGTTGCCTCAGCCTTCCACCCTTCCGAGTTCAGTAAAATGGGGACCCATATTGTTGGGGGCAATATGCTGACTCTGTGAAAAACGCTTACAAAAGGACTGTATACACCGTGAAGTGGTATATAAGTCTAAGTGCTATTGCTATCATGCTTTCTTCCTCTTCACTGTATCCTTTTGCTGCTTGTGTCATGTCATTGTGAAATAATATACAGAGGGATCAGAGAAGTCTGTGAGATATTTGTTCCATCATTGTACATCTTGTGATGGCATTTGGGACCTCATTTTTTTTCACTCATTGTCTACACTTTTAACCCTGATAGTGAGCAGCCAATCCTATTTTATTCTTGCCATTATTCTCAGAATAATAAAGACTAAAGAATTTTTCACTTTATCTAATTTGCACTACCTATGGTATTTGCCAATGTATATTGTTTTGGCTACTAATAGGAATATCTTGAGATATTTTAAAATTATATGATTCTTGTTGTTGAGTATGGTATGCTACAAAATACTACTATAATTTTTGCTACCCCTGGAATAGTATTCATCTCTAGTCACTCAAATAAGAGTTATGAATACATTATCTACATATGAGCAGAATAAAGACAAGTTTAGGAAATGAATAAATAGAAGATATGGAAAGTGAGAAGGCTAATTCTGCCAAGAAAGTTTAATTTTTTATGGCTAATAAACACATTAATAAGCAAAGAAAAGAGATCTATATTAACTTAGTTTCTTTATCTCAAGAATGAATTAATACTGTCCATGTGATAATTAAATATACTTAATTTTTATTTCATTAGTTTATACAGTTTTTTAAATGTGGAAGGCAATTAACAAAATTAATAATGTATTCATAATTAAATAAACTTTTATATAAAACCAATTTCTAATATATTAGCCAGATAGGCTAACATTTTTCATTGTCCAGGTGACAGTTCAAAAGATATTGTTTTATACTGAATAGGTGACAGACAATTTTTCTTATTCTCAGTTCTTTGTTTCAGACCACCAGTTAGTAGGGCACTGCCTCAGCCTGAAAAACTCCAAACAAATAATGTTGGGAAAAAGAAGAGACCTATAGAGGTAAGAAAAACTGCTGGTTTTAAAAACATATTATTTAAGCTATAATTTCAAGAACTATAGGGAACTATCACATTAAAAATATTAGATAAATGTAGAAGCTCTATTTGACCAAGTAGAGCAGGGATGTCAAACTCAAGGCCCGCAGGCCACATCTGGCCCATGATGTGGTCGAATCCGACCCGCGAGGTCATCCTGGAAAATGTAAGGGGCCAGCCTGCATCACTTCGGCTCAGTCTACCCATGTCGCTTCAGCCCAGTCTACCAATGTGAAGAGGAAACATCGGAGCAGCAGTTTGGGGAGTGGCATCAAGCTGATTATGCCCACCCAGCTGGCCATGCCCACCCAGTCAGCCACACCTGCCCAGCCCCCTGAAGTTAACCACAGCCCTGATGTGGCCCTCAATAAAATTGAGTTTAACACCCCTGAAGTAGAGGGAATAAATTATAACATATGATGTGATGTTTTATTCCGTATCTATTTAAAACTTCCAATAATTAAATCGGCTAGTTCTTCGGGGTTAAAATTGAAGAACAGAGTGAAGTAGGAGGTTTAGAAGACATAAATCCTGTTTGTTGTCAATTATGTACGTGGTAGTGTAATGTGGTAATGTATGTTTTTCTCAGTGTTTTGGTGGAACTATTAAAAGTTGTTTAATACAAATGTTTAAAACCTTTTTATATAAGAATCCAGTGATTCTAAATATGTTTTCTTAGGATTTAGTGCTCGAACTGGTATTTGGATACCGCGGTAGAGATGGCAGAAACAATGTGCACTATTTGAATGATGGTGCTGACATAATTTATCATACAGCATCAGTTGGGATTCTATATAATGTGGCAACAGGTAGGAAAACTACGTATCTATAAAAGAAAATAGTATGAAACAGTATTCATGTTGCCTTCTGTAATGATGTTTTTTCCCTCCAGATGTAATACTGTGCTTGAAATAATATATATACATTTTTCTCTTTAGGTTCTCAGTCTTTTTATCAGGAACATAATGATGACATTTTGTGCCTCACTATAAATCAGCATCCCAAATTTGTCAACCTTGTGGCAACTGGCCAAGTAGGTATGTTTCAATTTTTTAAGAAAAAAACAATATATACTGTATTTGGGCAGGGAGCCAGATGAATTCATAAAGAGGAAAAAGCATTTAGTTACATTGCTTCTGATTGGCTAATTATTGGAGTCAATTAAATTTATTCTTGTATCATTAAAAATTATTCATAAATCTATTCCTGTTTTTACAATGCCAATTATATTTTCATCCCAGCATTCATTTTTATTTTGCATAACACTATAAAGCCTGCTATATGCAAACTACAGTATTTTAAATAATAAAATAAACATAGCTATGAAATGAAGAAAATAGTTTGAAGAATATTGGATGAAGAGAAGATTCTATAGCTTGAAGATAAACAAATTACATATAACCACATGCTCTGTCTTGTGAAGGTTGAAAAAGTAGATCTCAAATGTCAGTACATGGATTTTACACAAAATGCACAAAATTCTCCTATGATCATTTGTGAATGATGTCCAGATACAAACAACACAATGTAGTCATGGTTGTGATACATCACAATCATGATAACACAAAAGTTATATATCAGATCACTATGCAAATTACATATATTCTATTATTTAAAGTAATTTACATAATGTATTATTATCATAACCTAAATGACACAAAGGGCATAACTTGTTTTGCTACAATGGAATCTTCTTCAGTTTACTGAACTTTGGAGAATAACTATCACCCTTTTCTAATTAGTTTGTTAAATAAAATGTCATTTTACTGATCTTTATTCTTTCATTCTAATGTGATTCCCTGAAGATAATTAAAGAAACTTGCTTGGAATTGTCTCATCTTAGGCTACATGAGGAAGAGAAAGAATTTTCCCAAATAAAACTTTAAAAAGATGAAATAATTGAAAAGCAATTATTGTAAATAATCCTGTCTCCCATAATTAAAATCTATCTTCAGTCAGGTTGGATAAACACATTATGCACAGTCCTAATTTTGAGGAAACTATAGTTTGGGAACACTTGTAGTATTGCATGGAATTAGAAAGAGAGAAATTTTAGTACAAAGGCAGTTTTTCACTCACATAATACCGTGTTTCACTGTTTGGCCTAACTGCAAAACTCTGAACTCTCTGAAAGTAGCTAAGATAATACATTTTCTGCACTTCTGTGGATTGCTTCAGAAAGAACAAGAACGTGATCTGTCTTTAGCCAAATAACATTTCTCTGCAAAGTGAAAATTCCATATACGGTAATTTAGATGTGAATAATCTACAAGATTGATGTAAAGAAAAGTCTCTGTTTTTGCTCCGAACAGTTTATCTTGTGCTTGGGAACAGCATCTAATTGCATAGAGATAGCTTAAGTTTAGATTTATTTTTGAGAATAAATTGAAATTATACACTTTATGCCACACATATATAAATTATCATCTTTTTTGTTTGTAATGATTTTTCTACTGGTTTTCCATTACAGGAGACTCAGCAGACATGTCAAGTAAGAAAAAAGCTAAATTTTAATATCTTCAATTATAACTAAGCATTTTCTGTTATTTAGTGTGTTGTAAATAACTGATTATATTTACATGGTATGAAAACATATTAGTAGTTTTTTCATTCAAAACATAAAATTTAACAATTTTTAAATGTTCAAAATTTCCCTTGATTGAAATAAAATATTCATTCTTTGTAATGATAATGTTATTGTTAGTAATAAACCATTTCTGAACTACATTTCTGTTGAGCCTATTCCTTCTCAATAAATTGTAGCTTTTCAAGTCTATGTTCCAAATACGTATGTCATCCTATTTGATTGTAGTGGCACCTGTGACAACATATTTGTCCTTCTTGTCAGGCTTCTGGGAGCAAGCTGGGTTAGACCAGAACAAGTCTTTGAGTTCTGATTAATAAAATGTATTAAGAGACATTAAAGTAACATATCATTTCTAGCAGCACTCTGCTTTCAAGTGAAAAACCTGTATCTAGGCAAATCAGGGCAGAAGAATGTGCTTCTCGTTCATAAATGTTTGCCTCTTTTGTAAAAGAGGAGAAAAGTGTAGGTGATAGTTGTCTTGGAATGATTACATGATTAATAGCAGATTCACAAGGCACCTGCCAAGCACATCCTTCCCAGTGTGTGTGGGAGATGCGATCCATCTCTTGCCAAGATTCCTTTGTGTGGGTAGAGCAGTCCATGACTGAGAAATACAAACCCTTCTTGGCAGCACCATCTTCACAGGCAGTTATTTGTTTCCAGGATCCTGTTTTCTCCATGCAGTAACAGTCAGCTGGCAAGTTGTTAAAAAGACAGTTTGCTTTTTACAGTTTCTTTACCTTCCTATCCAGGGCCATGTAGTCTCCATTTAAGGGCATTATGGCCCACAACTAAAATGGAAACATTTCTAAAAACTAAATTTAAACTCATGACTTGGCATTTGTCATAAAGTACTTTTGATTAAAGCATTTGTTCCTATATGTGTTTTAAGGCATTCTTTCCTTCAGATCTAAAACAAGTTTAGAATTGCAAGAGAAATCTTAGTAGGAATGAGCTTATACTTACTAAATGTAACTTTTTAAAAGAACAAATGTAAATGTTAAAAAATTAAATGATGCTTTAAAACAAATAGGAATGCTTTTAATATTAAATATCCTATAAGCTTTCTTTAACAAAATTAATTATTGCTGTTCTTATATTTGTTCAGCAACAGCTCCTTGTATTCATGTGTGGGATGCAATGAACAAAAAGACATTGTCTATACTGCGATGTTACCATTCAAAAGGAGTTTGTTCAGTTGGATTTAGTGCCACTGGCAAGCTTCTTCTGTCTGTTGGTTTGGATCCTGAACATACCATTACCATTTGGAAATGGCAAGAAGGTAGGAAAATATTCACTCTATCTGAAACTAGGAAATTCCTATGAGAGTTTTCAAGAGTCTGTATTTACTTCAAACTAGGATTAAAGAAATTTTTCTGAAATCCTCACTCATAATTTACATAGCAATGAATCTGTTACAATTAGAATTATAATTCTTTATTGGCCAAGTTGATTAGACATACAATGAATTTGTCTCTCGTGCATATATCGGTGGTGGGTTCCTACTGGTTCAGATTGGTTCAGCCGAACTGGTAATAGCTTGGCGGAACCAGCAGCAACCAGCTTGGCGGAACCAGCAGCAACCCAGGCCTGCCACGCCCTCGAACCAGTTCTCCCACTCTTGTTTTTTGCTTCAGCACATGCACAGTGCAATTTTAGTTGTACTGTGCGTGCATGCAAAGTGTGCGTGCATGGTGCGCCCCTGAGCAAACCAGCAGTAGTCTCTGCTGGAACCCACCACTGGTCTGTACAGTAAAGCAGGAGGTGGAGTTGGTAGGATGAAGGGATACCCAGAGATGTCTGTTTAAGCAGAAAAAAAAAACTTATGTTAAAATCCTAGTTGAAAGGAATCATTTTCTTAAGAACATAAACCAGTAGTGTTCTTAGTGTAGCAAAATCAGGAATAACCTAAAATAAAATGGGCAAACTATCCGAAAGGCTGAATTTACTTGATAATGCCAAAGGAGGCATTATCCTTTTGCGGAAGATCATATACATTGTCTGGCTTAGGCAGATGTTATATTTACAAAGGGATTGAAAAACTACCTGCACTTTATTCACTCTGGAGAGAACACAGTCCTTAGAATAAATGACAGATTGTCCAACTTCTTAAAAAGCCATGCAAAAATTCATGAGAAATATGATTTAAAAGTTTCATGAAAACCGAGAGATATTTTTTGTCAGTCTGAACTGAATTATCACACTTTTAAAATTCCCATATCAAAAATTACAGGCAGTTAATTGTAAAGTACCTGTATGCTTTTCTTGCAAATCAAATGATAAGATTCCGTAAAAACCAACTTGATAAAAATCCATGCCTTTTGATGTTTTTTTGAGAGGTCAATGAGTGAGAAAGGCTGATGATCTCTAATGGTTCATTGATCAGGAACTGTAATCAGAGATTGCATTCAGATACCCATCTTTCTTAAAAAGGTGTGAGACATGGCACTCTGGACAAAATCTCTTAAAATCTTACTGATAAATTATTTTAAGTAAGTCAACTCTGTATTTGACACCAAGTGGTAAAGGTTTCTCCTTCATGGATCATTACCTGGTAACAGTGAAGGAGCTTGGATATCTCCATGATTTTATATCTTTCTGAATGTGTACAAAGGTCAATCTGACAGGCAGATAGATTGTAGATAGATTAAACAGAATCTATTGGAGAAAGAAGTGATAAATCATTTCAGTATTCTGACAAGAAAATCCAATCGCAATATCAACCAGGGCATCAGTGTGATTCTGGAAGATGATATCTCTCCTTCTGCCCACCTCCAACTCATGTCAGAAGATAACCAGTGAAGTACTTGGGAAGAGCAGAGGCAAGTACAAGAAGCCCTGGTGATTTTGATGTGGCTGAATAAAGCTGGACATCCGGTGTTGATATGCCCAGAGGCAAAAGTTCAGTACTGAATATAAACATATACTGTTGATATGTGGAACATCAGAACCATGAACTAAGGCCAACTTGATGTTGTCAAAGCAGAAAGTCAAGACATTGACATTCTGGAAATCTGTGAACTGAAATGCATTGGAATGGGTCACTTTTTCATCAAAGGAACATCAAATTTACTGAGAAAGAATAGAAAGAAAGAAAACAGAAGAAATGGATTGGTCATTGTTACTAATTGTGCCAAAGTGTTCATGAAAAATGATAGAATTATCTCAACTCAATTATCTCAAGTCAAACAAATGAATATTATAGCGATCCAAACCTATGGTATAATCACAGCAAAATATTGAGAACTTGCAATATTTTGTCAACACAGTATTTACAAATGTGTTCCTGGTTTGGAAGTTGTCTTGATGCAGCCTAAAATTATTACATTTGTCTTTTTTGCCACAACATTACATTGGTGGCTCATACTCAATCTGCAGTCAACTACTATTGCAAGATCATTTTTACACAAGTACCTTTAACCTGAGCATTTGACTTTTATTTCTTAAAAGAAGAACTTTGCATTTGACTTTTTTACATCAGCTACACCCAGCTTTAATTTGTCTTAAAATCAAGAATACCAGTGTTGCCTGGTCTTTTCCCTAGAACTTCCAATTTCTCAATTTTATCCTTCTGCTCTTATGATGTTCTTTACTGATAGTTTGGTTAGAGGGCAACTTGAAAAACTACAGTAACTATTAAATAACTACCTCTTAGGTGTCCCAGGCCTCGTGTTCTGTTCTAGAAGCAGAAGGCTAAAGCATGTGAAATAATTTACTATCTTTGCAATTTAAATATCATCTGATATCTTCTGCCTGTACAATGGGTATTAAATGTGCATCATGCATGATTTCAGTCATATTTTGCAGAACTTGTACAGAAAGAAGCTTTAGATCCTGGATTACACTTATTAGCAGCAGTTAATCACTAGTTGGTGCCAATATCTCTCATATTGACCTGCATTTAGATAGGAGTACTTAGACTACTTACATGAGCAACATAATGGGGGATATACATCATCACAGATCCCTCTTCAAACTGATACAGTTACTAAAAGAGTATGATACTCCTTATAGAACGGGAAATAATACAAGGGTTAATAGCAGAGTTGCTATATTGTTCATAGCAAGATGAGATGTAATAAATTTAGAATTGCATATGTATAATGTCCTGCTTGTTTTTAAAGTTGTAAATACTAAAATTTCATAAGTGAGTAACAATTTTTATTAACAAAGATAAAAATAAAAATGTTACTATTAGCAATAATGTTGTTATTATCAGCATCAATTTAAAAAATGACCAAATATGTAATGTAATCATAGAACACAACGATCCTACTACTATACCTGAAAGAATATTGTTTAAGACACTATTTGTTTTCACTATTTCTTGATATGTATATCTGAATGTAAAGTATAATTAACTCTTCCCAATAGGTGCCAAAATTGCCAGTAGAGCTGGTCATAACCAACGTATTTTTGTAGCAGAATTCAGGCCTGATTCCGACACTCAGTTTGTTTCAGTAGGAGTAAAACATGTGAGATTTTGGACCCTTGCTGGAAGAGCCCTTCTTAGTAAAAAAGGACAGACAAGTTCAATAGAAGATGCACGAATGCAAACCATGCTCTCTGTGGCATTTGGAGCTGTACGTAATTTAAAAGAATATTTTAATATATAAATCAACTTTGAAACCACTTTTTGTAATTGTTGCTTACTATATTTTCCCACTCGTCCAATCCAAAAAAGACTAAGGGAGGCTGTATATTACTTGAGCAATGACTGAATGATGCTATGAACACAGTATGTGTCATTTGTGGGGAAAAGCTTATTGTGTAACATTTCAAAAAGCAGAGTATTGCTATTTTTCTTACATAGGTCCCAAAGCTTCTTTTAACCAATTCCAAGGCTATGGAATAATAAAATAAAAAATACTTAAGAAATGATAATAGTGCTTAGGAACCCCTGTAAGCAAAAATGTAGCTCAGATCAGTTACTGAAGGATAATTGTGATCAGTGCTATTAAAATCCAATAAGCAGTGAAGAACCACTGGATTTGTGCACTTGTCATCATTTGCAAAATGACTAAAGTTTTTTTCCCCAAACCCAGAACTAAAGTCAGTTGGGGTTGTGGATTGGGCACTATGTAGAAATTGTCCTTTCATAGTAAATGCTTGCATTCATTCCTTTTTGAAATCAGATGATGGACATATTTTTCCCCCTTTTCAGAATAATTTGACATTTACAGGTACCATCAGTGGAGATGTGTGTGTTTGGAAGGACCACATATTGAATCGAATTGTGGGCAAAGCTCATAATGGTCCTATATTTGCAATGTATACGACATTACGTGATGGCTTAATTGTAACTGGAGGCAAAGAGAGGCCGTGAGTCTTGTTTTCTTATATGAACATATATTTTTTTGTTTTATTAAATTTGTTGCCGACCGAAATTATCATTGGGTACCTATGGTAGTAATTTCACAAATTGTAGTAATTTTTACAAATTTAGTAATTTAAAAAATTATTAATGGATACACAATTGTATTATAGTAAATTCTATTGCAGTTGTAATAGTAATAGTACTTGTAAAATGTTTACAGTGGATAATGTATCTAAATGGTGTACATTGACTGATATGGGTTATGAGTAGTGGAGCAAGCAGTGGAGACAGTCGTGGCTGTTCTCTCTGGTTACTTTCACAGGAAAAGTGATGCATATTATAAGTACATTAAAGAGATAGATTTTGGTTTTTCTTTTCCACCCAAAGAAAGGATGTATTTGGAGCTGCTGATTACACTTCCTTAGTGGTTCTGTATGACTAGTTGTAATCTTCTAGTCGAGTAAAACAAACATCTAGTAATTGCCATGTGATTTTCAGAAATAATGTTACATCTCTTTTTTTATTTTCCTGTGTGTCTAATGGTAAGTAAGTACTTTACAAATTATAGACTACAGTAAGTAATTTATCTTGCAAAGGAAATAATCAATTGTGTGCTTAAAGACACACAATTGGTAGCTTGAAGATGTGTGGACTTCAACTTCCAAAATTCTGGGAGTTGGAATTTACATATCTTCAAACTGCCAAGGTTGACAAACACCGTTCTAGGTTGCATTAAAAGTTTAGGGAGTCTTTATACCAAGTGAAGGAAATCATCTTATTCTCAGCTACTAATACAGTAATCTTAGTTCTGATATCCTGAGATCATTAAATGCAAACTCCTAGATATCACTTATCAGCCATGCAAAAATCATTTTGGTATTACAAAATTGTTTTAAATACCATGATAAGTTTTGAAGAACACAAACTGAGGTATTATCATTTTTTTAAATACTGGATTTCTGTTGAATTATTTAAGTTAACGAACAGTACTTGGTCTTAGGGACTTTCATCTACTTTCTCTGAAAAGACTCTTTCTTATTTTGGCTAGATCAAAAGAAGGAGGTGCAATTAAGCTATGGGACCAGGAACTTAGAAGATGTCGAGCCTTTAGATTAGAGACAGGACAAGTAATTGATTGTGTCCGTTCTGTGTGCAGAGGCAAGGTAAGTCAATAATGCAATATGACCCCAGCCAAAGATAGATATACAAATAATAGCAATAGCAATAGCAATAGCAATAGCAATAGCAGATTTTTATATACCGCTTCATAGGGCTTTCAGCCCTCTCTAAGCGGTTTACAGAGTCAGCATATTGCCCCCAACAACAATCTGGGTCCTCATTTTACCCACCTCCGAAGGATGGAAGGCTGAGTCAACCCTGAGCCGGTGAGATTTGAACCGCTGAGCTGCTGATCTAGCAGTCAGCTGAAGTAGCCTGCAGTGCTGCATTTAACCACTGCGCCACCTCGGCTCTGTACCAAATAACTGGTATTGTGCATTGTTTCCATGCATTAAAAGTTACAGTAGTTAAAACATATATTTAAAAATATTAACAAATTATAGTATATTAATTCATGTTGCTTTGTAACAGTTTGGGATGATAGGCACATAATTTTGAAACCATGTTATAGGCACTTCCCTAAAATGGTTGCCGTTATGAGCATTTCCAGTCACAAAACATGTACTTATGTTTAATAAGTGATCATGGCAATAGGTGATCAGAATGGGTTTGGCTAACAAAAAAACAACCTTATAAATAATAAACCTTGTTTATTAAATTTAGAGGCCATTTGCTTCTAGAATGACTTGGGACATCTTATACTTAAAAAGATAGAAAATAAAGAAAACTGAAGAATGATTATATGCATCTAGACAAACCACAATCTATATATCATAAAACACAACCAACAGGCCTCTGCAAGCACTGTATCCCAAGACCTAGCAGAGCAACCAAGTTTTAAAAGAACTTCTGGAAGATCATCAGGATGGCAGTCTGGGGGAGCATGGATCCACTGTGACAGAGAAGGGACACTTCCTGTCAGCCTTTGCCTTGCTGCTGAATTGAAACGGGGAGGGGGGGCATGGTATTTGGGAGGGGAATCATTATGTGCTGGAGGAATATTCTAGACGCTGTCCTGATCATCTCATTGCGCATGTGGAGGAAGGGAGTTTCCCGCCAAGGTTAACTGTCCAGCATTCCACCCTGATGATGTTTTTTGAAGATATCTCCCACCTGACAATTGGGTGAATTATAATTGGACTATGGACTGGGGTGCCAATGGGAGGGGATTGACCTATACATGATATTCTTTGCTTTCGCGCCAGTTAATCAGGCTCAGCTTAGCTTTGCTACTATTCATTTGTAATTAGTAAAAGTACACTTAATTTCAAACAAATGGAGTTGAGTGGTTTCTTTCCTGATTATTAAATGAAGCAGCACCTGACACTTCTTGGATCCTGACGGAGTGTATTGTTTGATGAAGAGGATCCAAAGCACATCAATTCTTTCCCATCTTAGCAGATTAGCAAAAATCATGGGATACAAGTGATTCCTCAAATAATATAGCCCCATGCCATGAAGGGCATTACAATAATAAACAGCACCTTGAATTCCACCTGGAATCCCATTGGCAACTAATGCGGTTTGCAGAGAGTGGTATAATGAGGCATACCCAGCATTGCCTATACCACTTTGTTCTGGACCAGCTGAAGCTTCCAAGGTGCCTTAAAGGGAATCTCCCTAGCTTCCAAGGATGTTCTCTACCAATTCAGTTTACCTTTCCTTTCACATGAAGCAACTACATTGTCAAATAAGATAACAGCTGTAGCCACCTATTGTTTTATTTATTAAGGAAGCTAATTGACTATTTCAAGGAGTTGGGTATATTATTAGAAATACAAATTAGGGTTAAGGTAAGTGGTTTACCTGACATTCTCCAGCTGCCCATTTATTTTCTAATTAAAAAAAATAAAAATAATTATATGAGGAGGGAATTTGGCAGGTGGGAGATTTGGAGGGCACATGGTACTTATGTATACCATAGTGGAAAATTAGACTAAATCCAAGAACAGACAATCCTTAGGTCATCACTTTTCCAAAGTGGTTTGGTGATCACATAAGGGAGCAATTGGGGATTTTTATGCGCTCTCTCTCTCCCTCCCTCCCTCCCTCTCTCTCTCTGTGTTTCTGTGACTGTAAATTTCAGATAGATCTTTGCAAATCTAGGACATTTGTTTACAACTTTACAAAACTTGTTTGATTTTTTTTTTACATTGGAGGAAAATTACACCTGATAGATTTGTCTATTTGTTGCCAAGTGTAGCACAATCTTCCAGAAAATGCTATTTGGCTTTCATTTTCAATGTGTCAAAAGTGGAGAATGGTTATGTAGCCTGAATGCAATTATTCTGACATTCCAATTTAAAGTACCGTATTTTTCGGAGTACAAGATGCACCGGAGTGCAAGACGCACCAAGATTTTGAAGAGGCAAATTAAAGTTTTTGCAGGCCTCCCAAAAATGGCCAATATTTTTTGCAAAAACGGGCCTGGTTTTTGCAAAAACGGGTCCGTTTGTTGTCAAAAAAGGGCATGCATAGCCTTTGGGAGGCTTATAGAGTGCTCCTGGAGGCCTTGGGGGACAAGTAAAAAACAGGCCATTTTTTGCTCATTTTTGCCTTCCCCAGCCCCCAGGAGCACTCTGGAAGACTCCTAAAGGCTATGCATGGCCATTTTTGCAAAGGGGGCGAGGTTTCAGGAGGCCAAAAATGCTGTATTCAGTGTATAAGACGCACCCAGACTTTCAGCCTCTTTTTTGAGGGAAAAAGGTGCGTCTTATACTCCAAAATATGGTAAGTTTAAATTTAAGTTAAAAGAACACAAATATATTTTATTTTTGTCCTAGCCATTTTTGGACACTCCTAAGACATCATACTCTGGCTGCAGCCTTCATGACAACCACAAGATGACAGTACAGAATTAGAGTTTTCAGTATTTGCTATCTAGTAGGTATCCAGATGTTTGCAAGCCAGATAGAGTAGTCCTAGAATGAACCCTGTCACATACTCTAAAAGATTAAATGAGTTTCTCTTTATCTTATAATATCAGAAAATATGTTATTTCTTCTGCTGAAGAAACTTTTGAGTAAGGGCTAAATCATACTAAGAGCCTAGCAATAGTAATAAGAGTCATTTGTTTATGTGGGCAGCTATAGAAATTAAATAAAAGCATACTATAAATAAAATGTTTATTATAATCCTAAACTTTGATAGATGGTAAAATCAAAATGGTCACCATTACAGTGCCAAAGTATCATGCATCGGGCTGCTGTGGCCACCATTAAAATAATATTTTTACCCATGATTATGTGTATCTCCCGCTTTGATATGTTGCTGCTGACCACATAAAGAGCAAAAATAATGATGAAGAATGATATTATAAATGAAGTAATACTGTATAATAGATTTTATTTTTAAATAATTGTGTAAATCTATAGTTTGTGTCAGGTCCCAAGTACCAAAAACGACATATGGATTTGCTTAAGAGTGGTTTCCTTTATCTATAGACAGAATCTTGCCAGATTAAAGTAACTATTTGCATAACTACAAATATAATCTGGGAATAGCTAAAGTGACCTGTTTTAATTCACTTTCTCAGGATTAAATTTTCCAAGTTCCACTGCCTCTTTACCTACTGGAAAGCAGCCCCTCCCTCTTGAGAATCCAGACTACAGTCCACCACAGTTTGACTATATATGTAGTTACCAGAAATAAACCAGTAGCTAAGGATATTGTTATACTTACTTTTTTTTAGCTTCCCTGTGCCATGATGCCATTACTGATCCCATTGGAGGCTTCTTCCTTGTCTCTATTTCTAACTGAAGATGAGTTTCAAACTCAGAATTTCTCCATTTCTAGCCTGATGCCTTAATTATTGCACTACATTGGCTCTCTGTTTATTATATGTATAATTATTAAAATTATAAATTATTAAATTATATAATGACCATTAATTCACTGTTGTTCTAGGGAAAAATTCTTGTTGGAACACGGAATGCTGAAATCATAGAAGTTGGAGAGAAAAATGCTGCCTGTAACATTTTGATTAATGGGCACATGGATGGACCTATCTGGGGATTGGCAACCCACCCGTCTCGTGATCTTTTTCTTTCTGCCGCAGAAGATGGAACAGTCAGACTTTGGGATATTGCTGACAAAGTAGGTGTAAAAATGGCATTTAAGAAGTTACAGTAAATTATTCATTAACTTCTGTGTCACTCCTCTCGCCTAGGTGGCTTGGTATTTAAATAAATGATATATTTTAAACTTTACTTTGTAAAGCATTACCAGGAATTAAGCTAATATTTATAGAAAAAGAAAGCATTGTGTCATTTAACATGCTATTCTAGTTTTAATTTCATTTTTTGAAACTATTGCAGAAAATGGTGAACAAAGTCAATTTGGGCCATGCAGCACGCACCGTATCATACAGTCCGGAAGGTGACATGGTAGCAATTGGCATGAAAAATGGAGAATTTATTATCCTATTAGTGAACTCTTTGAAGATATGGGGAAAGAAAAGAGACAGACGATCTGCCATCCAAGACATCAGGTGAGAAATCGTATACATTATCTCTCATTTGCCACAGGAACAAATGTAACATCTGCACTTGGGTTTTATTACTGGATATGATGCTTATCCAGATATGGTGCTATTGCATTTCATTCATCTATTAATGGCTTAGCAAATGGGAAATTCTAGTACCACCACATTTCCAAGGAGGAGAAACTGAACTGAATCCTCTTTGCTTCGTAATCAACACCAGTAATAAAAGTTCATGTGCAAGCAGAAGAAAATAAAAGATCCAGAAGCATGAAAATGCCTTGAATCGGAGGAAGTTGAATAATTTGCAGTATGCAGCAAAAAAGATTCAAACAGCAGTTTAAAATCTTGAGCTTTTTAGATGAGTTATTTGGTAAATTACAATGAATTTATTACTTTTTTTTCCTATATAGGTTCAGCCCAGATTCCCATTATTTAGCAGTGGGTTCAAGTGAAAACGCAGTTGACTTTTATGACCTGACCCTGGGGCCTCCTCTTAACCGAGCCAGCTACTGCAAAGACATCCCAAGCTTTGTTATTCAAATGGACTTTTCTGCAGATAGCTGTTATCTTCAGGTAAGGAAATAATTCTGTGGAATTTTTTTGCCATTCAGTTTTTTTCATTTATACCATGGACATTTTTTTTAAAGGTTATAGCTTGGAATTTTTGACTCCAGAATGAGTTTATAAGAGTTTGGTCTTGAGACAGGCAAGAAGTAGAAAGTAGAAGCCGGACTTTAATACATTTGTAAAAGTTAAAGTTGGGAGTCTCTCGAGATTTCAAAGTCATACAAAACTCATAAATGCTATTCCCTAAAAATGTATTATTTTAGAATTCTTTGGGGTTTTCCCATCAACTTTCTTATGTGAGTTAGGAGGAAGGGCAGTGATAGCAGTAATAATAATACTTCATGACAAAGCTATTGTATTTTTTTTTTAGTTCTGGATCTTCAGTTTTTGTATCATGTTGGTAATGCTACTTAAGAATGCAAAGTCTTTCTTATAGTGTAAACGAATTTATTAGAATATATTTCCCTCTATATGTACTTAAAGGTGTCTACTGGGTCTTACAAAAGGCAAGTTTATGAAGTGCCTTCAGGAAAACAACTTCTGGATCAAACTGTGATTGATAGAATAACATGGGCCACCTGGACCAGGTAGATCAATATTTCACTGTTTAAAATATAATACATCATTACCCACTGAAAAGAACATAAACCTAAATACTTTCTGCATATCGGTAGGCGGCCTATATTTACTGTTCAAATAGTGTGATGTTCAATTTAGTACAAAATATAAAGTGATACCAGATTGCATTTAATGGGAGCATTTAAATTCAGTTAATGCAAGGTTAGTACACATGGAAGTAAAGCTAGTGTATGCACATTTGTCATTGGGAGTTTAGACACTAATAATTTTTTTATTAATTAAAGTTTTTTATTTTTTCATTTTCATAACACATAACTACATATATACTGTTACATAACCAACATTATTTTATATTATTAAATATTGTCTTACCATCAACTCCCAAAAAATGATTATTGGTTCCTCTGCTCTCCATACCCATATTACCCTGTCCATCACTTTCTTCTCCCTCTCTCCTCCTCCTCCTCCCTACCTCCTTTCTATCCTCTGTCATTCTTCTCTTCTCTACTTCCCCTTCCTCTCTTCTCCTCTCTCCCCTTTCCACTCCTTCTTTCTCTCCTCCTCTCCCCCCATGCCCTCTCTCCTTACATTCTCTTCTTCCCTTACCTCTTTCCTCTCTTCCACACTCTCCCTCTTATCCTCTTAGCAAGCTCCATTTTATGTTGATGGTATTTATAATTTCATATCAATAAACCTCTTTAATTTTAATATCTTTTTTAAGCAATGAACAAAAAAGTATACATATATAGCAATTATATATTTAAACTGCTCCCCCCACACACTTATTTTAGTCTGGAATGTGGACCTGATTACAATTCCCAGCTATTTCATCCTACTATTGTATAGTTATATATCATTACCCACCCCAAATTTTAATCTGTCTTTATAATCTCATTATAAGTATATTTCATGTTCCCCCTCCATTTTTCCATATCTTAACTTAGCTTATATTTGATTGTCTTTAAATAATAATCCCTGTTGCTCAGTGTTCATTACAATTCCATTGATCTTCTACATAACATAACAAGCAATACACACTTCCCTTCGTTCATCTTAAGAATTCTATATGCATTCATATTTCTTGTATTTTAACCTATATTTAATTGTATTTCCATTATCATATTTAACCAATTAATAACTGTTTAATTTATCATGTAAAAGAATATTTCATATATTTTAACTTTTATTTAATTATCTTTCCATTATCCTCTTCAATCAGTTAGCAACAGTTTAATTATCATCTTAAGATGTAAACCACATGCTTAAATTTACATTCTCCCCATAACAATTTCTAAATATCAGATTTTTCCCTAACAAGTCTTTTGTCCCAATTCTGTATTCCTGTCATCTCCCTTTTCTTTGTTGGGATATGACCCTTTTCAATTTTCCCCAAGCCACTGTCAAGCCTAGTGGAATCTTTTATCTTCTTTTTAGTTTGCTTTGTTAGGACATATCCACCCCACTTCAGTTTTCCCTGTGCCACTGTCAGAGTTAGTGAAATCTTTTTTCTGCTTTTTATTTCCCTTTATTGGGACACCTCTCCCCTTTTCAATTTTCCCTATGTCACTGCCAAGCCCAGTGAAATCTTTTATTTTTTGCTTATTATTTTCCACCATTTCTACCATTTCACTACCCTCCCCCTCTTCCTCTTTCATTTCCTACTCCTCAGATTCTGGCTTCAGAATTCTGTTTAAACTTAATTTTAATAATTTATGCATATTTTTTATAATTTCATGTGACTCTTCAAATTCTGACCTTTCCATAATGTCCAGTCCCAAAGTTACAGTTAGTTATACTGTTGATTATAATTTCACAATTCCAGTCCAACTTCTAGTTGGACTGGAATTCTATTTCAGTAAAACAGAGAGACTCTGGTCCAGCTATATATTTCAATTCAGCTAACATAGAGAGGAAGAGAAGGGGGAGACATCTTAATTACTTCACTTTCTTTGTTCTTTGCTCTTTCCTCCAGCAAATAATATGTCGATAGTTTCCAGCAATACTGCTTGATATTTTTAAATCCAGTTTTAAATCCAGGCTAATAGTTTTTCTTGATTTTTTTTCCTTGTTACATTCTACCTCTCATTGATTAGAGTTACTTAAAATATGTTTTAATTAGAACAAACTCAGATAGGCTCAGACAAAGCAAATCTCCTTGGTATGCTTTTAACTTTTGTTTCTCCTTCCCCTGCTTTTCCCAAATTCTGGTTTATGTCTATTGGTTAATTAAATCTTCTTTCCAAGCTTCTTTCCAAAGTTTCTTTCCAAACTTTACATTCCATTCATCACTCAGACAAGATTAAATTATAAGGGAGAAAATAGTTGTTTAAAATATATTAATTAGGACAAAACTCAAACAAAGCAAGCCTCCTTGGTATGTTTTTAACTTTTGTCTTCTATTCCTTTATAGAGTTCTCCATTGTCAATTAATCTCTTTTAAAGGCACAACCTTTTCAAATCCAAATTCAAAGTTTGTATTTCAGTAGGTTGTCAATTCTCTGTATTCCACATTTCTCTCATCAAACAAGCCGTTCTTTTTGGGCTTGATTATTTTTAACCACCATTTTCCGCCCTTCTTTTCTTTCTGCCAAAATCACAATGTATCCGTCAATATTATTTATACTCACAAGGTTCTTTGCCTTTTGCAAATTTTGATTTATGTTAGTTGGTTAATTAAATCTTCTTATCAGGTTTCACATTCCTTTGTACACCGCTCCTGCTTAGATGCTTTGGCCAGCAGCCCTCAGCTTAATGTTAGCCATGTTACCATGCTACTTCCCCCAATGCTGATTCAAAGAACTAATCCCTGACCTACAAGGAAGCTGTTACCCTCCTCTAGGTCTGATGAGACGCAGCTCCCTCTTTGTTCCCCCCACAGAGGAGTTCTGACCCAAAGGGTCCCCAGCACTGGTTTGTCAGACAGAATTTATGTGAGGTTCTTTGGAGCCCACATTTTTTCTGTTTGTCTCGCTGAGGTACTCTTGCCCACCAGACACTAATCTTTTTGTGTGTGCAAAATGGGGAAAAGGAAGGTTCCCTTCAAGGAAAGCTGAAAAAAGTAGGGGCTCATTTTGAAGTAACAGGAGAGAGCAAGTACTTTTTGCATATGGGTTTGTCCTCTTTTACTATCATAAAGCATTTCATTAAGAAACATAAAATATATTTTAAAATTTTAATTGTCTACTTGCCAAGCTGGAACCAATTATTTTATTTTCCATAGAAATATCCCTTTAAATGCTGTGAATTCCATTGCTGCAATGTGACTATTTTGGAATTCATTAAATGCACTAATCGAGACCTGCAGTTGTACCTGTACATTACAACAGGAGTATAAATGTTGCAGAACCACAGCATCCCGCACCATTAGTCATTCTGATTGGAGCAGTTTAGAAAGATTTTGGAATTCTGTAGTTCAGCTTTATGGCTTACTGAATTTCCTCAACTAAAGGAAGGACAGTAAAAACATACCTCTTAGCAAAAGGTTGGCATCTGGAAGCTGCAACAAATTGAGCATACCACAGTGAGTGCAGTTCTGGGTGATTAGTGGTTCATCTGAGTTACACCACTATTGTAGCTCAGCAAGTTATAATAGCTTCCAGTTGCTTTCTGGGTGCAATTGAAGTTGCTAGTTATCATCTTTAAAACTCTACATGGCACATAGCCAAGTTATTTTCTGGATTGCTTCTTCCTGAGAGTACTAACTAGGTAAGATAGGGAGGGTGATCTTCCAGGTCCCTTCCCTCAAATATTATCATCTAGTGGACTTCAGAGAGGTGCCTTCTATTTAGGTGACCCTACTCTTTGGCACAATCTCTCACCTGGGAGGAGGATGTTTATGGACAAAACACAGTAAATATATAAGTGAAGACTACTAGTATAAGGTCATGAAATAATGATAATAGTTAATGTTAGAATGATTCAGCTCTGACAATATAGTACACCTTGTTCTTTATTTCCTCCACTACATCAGAATATGTCCTCTTGGTTTCTTTCTCTTCTCTCTATTTCAGCATTCTAGGAGATGAAGTTGTAGGAATCTGGTCCCGGCATGCTGAGAAAGCGGATGTAAATTGTGCCTGTGTTTCTCACTCGGGAATTAGCCTTGTAACAGGCGATGATTTTGGCATGGTCAAGTTGTTCGACTTCCCTTGTCCAGAGAAGTTTGTAAGAGCTTTTTCTTTCATTCAATCACCAGGTCTTTTGATAACTGAATTTGAAAGCCACCAGAGCATCTACACGATGTTCTCAGAAATATTAAGATGATGGGCCCAGTGATACTATTCGAACTCTGCCTGTTTTTAAATGTCTGTTGCAGAGAGAGAATTTATTGTTCTGTCGTGGCCACCAACATTTTTAAAACTCTACCATTATAGTTATACCATATTATACCATGTGGAGAACCCAAAAGGGTATAAATACAAATGTAGTTGTTATTGTCCTTCATAAAGAATTGAGCAACAACCCAATTTTGCCTTCCCTTTCTGACAAAACAACCCAAGAAAACTTGTATAAAGCAGTGAAAGGGACCAAAGAAAAAAAGTATAAACACCTTCTCTGGAACTGTGTTGAATCTTTTTAGACAAAAATTATCCTCCAGAAAGAGATGCTATATTTAAGGTAGCAGGAATAGTTTTGTAGCAGGGGAGCAATAGAAAGAGAAGGAATTCAGTAATTAGCCCTGATTAATAATGATTTCAACAAAGTCAAAGTGGTTTTTAAAAAGTGTTAAACTAACAGGAAGTTTTCTGTTTATTGAAGGCAAAACACAAAAGATTTTTAGGTCACTCGGCTCATGTGACCAATATTCGCTTTACAA
This sequence comes from Thamnophis elegans, assembly GCF_009769535.1. Taxonomy (NCBI): domain Eukaryota; kingdom Metazoa; phylum Chordata; class Lepidosauria; order Squamata; family Natricidae; genus Thamnophis; species Thamnophis elegans. Next base: position 138,936,211 of record NC_045541.1, on the reverse strand, counting down.
GTGGTGACAGATATGTTGTCAGTGCTGGTGGAGATGATAGCAGGTATGTTAAGCTTCATTTGAATATGAAAAAAAGACAAAATTAATCAACACATCTTCTGCTCTTTCTGAAACTGCACTCAAGTAATTATTGAACTAGCAGAAACGTATGCAAAAATTGCTGGTCTGCAGCATTTTTGATATGTATTTTGAACAAACATTCTCCCTTTTAAAACTCATTAATCCTTAACATGTCTTATTCTTTTTCCTTCTCTTTTGTTTAAAAACCTAGTATATTTGTCTGGAAATGTGTCCATATGCCTCATTAATAGACATGGAGACCTTCTCCAGTGGATGGGATTGGGACGTGAAGTTACTAGCGCACTACAGCTGCAAAGAGAGTTCTCCAGTGCCCCTCATGCTTCAAGAAATGGTGCTGATAAAGACAGGTATCTGTCTGTCTGACTAGAGTCTATCAGAAGCATGAACTACTACAAATATTTTGAAATTAATCATATTTCTAGCATATCTGATAGCCTATATCTCTTTCCCACTCACTGCCAGATATTGAAATACTTCGATAAAGAAGGAGTTTGGGCTCAGTCTACAGTGCCCCAATAAAATTGTGGCTTATACTCAAGTTATGTTATTTCTGATCTAAATCTGTACAGTATATTGATGCATTTACTTTCATCATGGATGTTTAAATACTGGGTACTAATAATCATCAGATGAATTCTTATTTTATTACTGAAAAGCAAACTATTGTGCTGGTCTTAAAACTTTTTTTTAAAGAAAAAATAAAATTAAAAAAAAAGAGTGGACCTTGAAAAGATTTGCTTAGTTTCCCCAACTTTCAACCAATCAACCCACCCATCCCTTAAGAATTTTTTGCTTCCAGGACCTACATAATTGTATTGATTTTGAAGCCTGAATTGTAATCCTATTGGGTGACTGCGGGTAGATCTGTAAGAGCCCATTCTTCAAGGCAGATATACTGTTTTTGTATCATTTGAGCATTAAATAAATTCTGTGAGCAGAATCACATTTGCTCACATTTTGAGTGCCTTGCCCAAAACCTAGAAGATCTAACTCCGTTTTTTGCCTTGTGAATAAATGTGTTATCAGTAAATGAGCAAGTGCTTGTTTGCTGAACAAAACAGGATTGAGTTCATTTTAGTGTTCAGGTATATGGAAGGTATTGATTGTCAACAATTGCAACAAAAAAAATCAACAGCAATAGGAATTATTTCTTCCATATTCCTTGCATTTCTGGATGAAAACTTTGTAAATTCAAAGTGAAATCAGTAATTCAATTGTATTTTATAGTGTTTTTTAAACAGAAGAAATAAGAATTGTTAAATTTCTTGTTCTTCGATTCAGAACCAGTCCATACATGCATGTCCTCATTTTTATCCTCAGAACACATTCATGATTGTTTCTGAATGAAAGTGTTCCTACCAATAGAAAAGTTACAGAGTAGTTAATTAAGGGATTTTAAAAACTTCTGTTCTGGTATCAAAATATAGCTTCAGCATAATCATGTAGCTGAAAACATTGGCAAATGAGAAACAAAACATTTCTGTAACTATAAATCCTTGCTACCAGGGGACAATTAAGTCTTCTCTGTGAAAATGGAGTCCATTGTAAAGTAGATCTTTATTGTCTGACATTGAAAACAATAATATTCATTTTAAGAAGTAAAACTAGAAACATACCTGCCCTGTCGATAGGTCAGTTAAAAGTGTTTTGTATAAAAATAACAGGAAACAAAGTTTCTACACCTCCCTTTCACAATCCTTATTTTTTTAAAATAAGAAAGACCTGCATACCATTTCTCATTGCAAAAATCCCAAAGTCATTTACAAAGAAATGAAAACTATGGAATATTATCAAGCATTCCGAACCAAAATATACCTTCAGGCAATTGAAAAGACAAATATTAGGTGAGTTAGTGATCCAGAATTGCCATCATAAAAAGAATCAGATGCCTGTCAGGATATTTATACATTTAGCTAATTCAGTAGTTTCTGAACTTCTGATGTTCAGAAGTTCAGTACAGAACATCCCAGACAACATGGCATCTAAATGAACCTGATTACTTAAATAGCAATTCTCTTCCCCTGTTTTAATGCTTGAAAGCATATATAATAATATTGAGAAGAGTGGCGGCCATAGGTACCTACAATAATATATTCTCAATGTATACCTGCAAATTACAGATAATAAGCTTTAGTTTGGGGTTCCATAATGTCAGTCAACCCAAGCATTGTACCTGCTTTCCATAGCATGCCAAGGGTTCTTCCACTTTTTTTTTTTTCCCTAAATGGGAGCTACTTTGGTGTAGTGGTTAAGGCAACAGGCCAGAAACCAGGACACTGAGAGTTCTAGTTCCACCTGAGGCACAAAGCCAGGTGACAGACCTTGGACTAGACACTTTTTCTCAGTCCTAGGAAGGAGGCCATGGCAAACCACTTCTGAAAAACCTTGTGAAGAAACTGCAGGGACTAGTTCTGGCAGTTGTCCAGAGTCAAAACTGATTCAAATGCACACACACATAACTCACCCACTCAAGTGTATGTTATTATTTCTTATTTGAATTGGTTTTTTGATAATAGTAAATAGTAAACTAACTGCAGGCCTTTTCCTTTTATGAGTTTTTCAGCAATCCTCCTCCATCTGATGAAAAACAATACAGTCATTTTCTTCTAATTGTGTAAAGAACCAGTCAAAGTGAGAATCTCCGAGGTTTGAGGAGTTTTAAGGGCGGCTCTCATGATTACAATCTAACTTCTCCCAACTGAGAGAAAAAGGCATTTCCTTGAATCAAAACGAGTTTTATTTGGTAATAAACAGCACATTAAATTGCACCCAGAGGCCAACGGGTAACTAGTATTGCTCAAAGTAGTGTGGACATATGTGCATACTATGAAATATCTATCACCTCTCATGGCATACTACATTCTGGAAGCTGTAGGTTTCAAAGGCAGACCCTTATAGAGTGCAGTAGTTCAGTTGAGTTTGGGAACATGCTGGATAGAAATTCAGTTTGCTAGTGCATCTCTTCAAATATGCTTTCAGGAGATGGGAATCCATGGATATTCCAAATACAAGAGGAAAAACAACATGATTCTAGCTGTAGAAGCGGTACTTGTGGTTTAGGATTTTGTGACTGCTCTCACCTTTTGGGAGAAGAGTGTTGTATTATTTTATCCAACCATAGCCATCAAAATATCAGTCATTTTACTAAACAGAGTTTGATGAAACTAAACACACAATTTTGGGTTACAATTTAAAGAGACTACAATTCCACCCTCTTAAGGAGTTAGCTATTAAGAAACCATAAACTAATTTACTCCCCTTTCCCTTCTACACTAACATTCCCCATGTTTGAAGGTTTTTATTTTGATTCCTGTATAATCATGTACAAGGTTAAACATAATCATGCGATTTTAATGACATAAGATACACCAAAGCCATACAAAGCCTAAATATGACAACTTCCAATCTTATCAGTGGGATCATTGCAAGAAATTCAATTTCTAGTGATTCTTTTGCTTGCGAATTTTGATCTGAAAATGTTCTGCAATGTGTAATGAATACCTGAACCTATGAATTTCAGCCTATATGTATAATCCTGAAAATGGCAGAGGATTCTTTGTATAAATGTTTTTTATTCTAGGCTTTGCTTCCTCCTATTTTGGTTTATCGAGTCACTGTGAAATGAGCAAACCAAATCCAAGTGTTCTTATTTTTTTGAGTCCTAGATGTAAACCTTGGTTTTGAAATGTATATTTTTAATACTAAAAAGATACTAGAGGATAAACCAAGAAGCATGCTTTAATGGTTCAGTTAGGACTAATTTGCATGTTTTCTTGGCTAATGCATATATAACCTTCCCAGTGTTTTCCTGAAATGTTTAATAGGTGCTATAAGTTGGATATTTCCTTCTTCTCTAAGAGGAAATTATTACTACTCTGTAGTAAAAGGAGAATGTTGCATTTAGGAAGAGTGCAATGTAATGTTTATTATGTACTTTCAAATTTCTGCATATATTATTGCATAGTTAACACTAAGGAATCTAATTACAATGATGAACTGTGTAAGTTTTAGGGTGAGATGGGGTGGGGCATCAGACTTATGCCATATTACGTTTAGAAAATGAATTGGTTTTAAAACCAGCTTCATATGAGCCGTAGAGGACTGTTACTGTATTCCAGGGGTAAAAAATTACAGTCCCATTTAATATGTTGAAATATGCCAATGGATTATTTTAAGATATATTTCTTGACTGTGAAACTACATTTCTTACCCTGGGTACCCCTATAAACAGCTTTAAATAAACTTATGTTTGTGTTTGAGTTTAATATGACATGAGATGGCAATATTTTATCAGTTTATTTAAATCCTTTCTTTTTAACAGTAAGGGAGGTATTCCCCTGTATTGTTGAAAGTTTGTTGCTAGTGAGGAAAGCTCTTAATGGCATATAAAATGCAGGTTGAAAATGTCCATCCAAGTCCTTACACATATTATACCCTGAATATAGTAAACGTTGACTATTACTTTTTGCTAACAAAGACTGTGGAGACAATTGCGATGGCTGTGGTCAACGTTCTATAAGACAAGCAAATTACAAACTATAATTATGGGTGAAAATGTCATACTGATATAAAATAATAAACAAACTCAGAGAGCACCAAGGACCCACATTTAAACCCTGAGCTACTAATATTCTCCTTTATTAATAAAATGAAAGACTACATCATAAATATTTTACTGCCAGATTAGTATAATATTCATTTTCATTCAACCATTCTATTTTCTACCAGGCGAACATACCAAAAATAAAAGTTTGAGTCTCCTATTTATAGTGGTACTACACTGTCCACTGACCAACTTATCTATTCAAGATGCATTGTCAAGTTTTTCTTAACAGGTGTAAAAATCCTTGTAGGAAGAGATGTGTCTAAAGAACTGGGAGGAGGGGGGCGGGATTAAGAAACCACAGGAAAACAACTTTTGCTAGAAAGAAATATCCAATCTTGGGGAAAAAATAAGTTTGGCTGCATCACAGCCTTTTATTTTGCAGATAAATAGTTTATCCCTTGAAGCCAACTCCCTGCCCAGAGTTTATGGATTCCCTAGCAACTATTTCTGCACCTTTAGGGATACTGATTTTATAAGTATATAAAGTTTATAATTGAAAGATAGAATATGTCCCCAAGCAGAAAAAAATCACACTGTATATTACAAATGCCCCGAAATCCAAGTACTGTAAATGAATTTGGCATTACTGTAGAGATTATCAGAGTTAAAGCTAAATGGAAGAATTGATGGTATGTTACTGCCTACCTAAACAGGAGACAGATGTTTTCCAAAAACAAATGATACATCTTTCAAATTGCAAGTTGAAGTAGTAAAGATGGGGACTTTTAATTATGTGCACTTTACTCAGTATCTGAGTTTAGGTTAGTGAAATATGCCAAGAAAAATGTCGTCTTCTTCAGGGAATACAAGGGAAAGCAAATATATCAGCTGCTCAGTGGAAATGATCAAAGGGAAACTACCTAAGTTCAGTCTTTTCCATTAAGCAAATTTGTTTTTCACCAGGAAATTGTGAAGGGCAGAATGAATGAATGAACGAACAGAATTGAAGTTTTGAAACTGATAAAAATATTAGCAGGGAATATATTGTGAACTAACAAAGCTCTAGGACCAGATAAATTAGATCTCTTGGTACTGAAGGAGTTTGCTGATGTTACATATTATCTTTGGAAACACCTGCAGAATAGGAGTTTCAGACAACTGGAGGCGGCTAGTTTTTATGCCTAGCTTTAAAAACTGATGTATGGGGGAGGGGAGGAAGATGCAGATTACTAAAAATCAAACTGACATTAACACCTTGGGAGATTCTATAACAGATTCTAAAAAGACCAATTTGAAGATATCCTGAAAACTTGTAATTTATAACCAACATGATTTTGTCATTAGCAATTGTTTTCAGACTGAATTTGTCCCATTATTTTTTGACTGGGTAAGTTTCTTCAGGTGTTATCAGCGTACTGTAGACGTAATGAGTTTTTGTCTCATTAAACCTTTCGACGAAGTGCCCCATGAGATGTTGATTAGCAAATTACTGTGAGATGGATAACATAACAATTGGGTGAATACGTGTGGAGAGTGCTCTGAGAATTGATCAATATTTCCTCATCAAATCAGAATGGAATTTCAAGAGGGATGTCACAAATTTCAGGTTACAATCCTGTGTTTTCAACACTTTTACAAATGTCTTGCAAGGAGAAATTTAAAGAATGTTCATTAAATTTGGAAATGATACAAATCTTAAGTAGAAGATTTCAACATGATCTTGATCATTTAGCTGAAAATAACAACCAAGCAGAAATGAAAGAAATAGAAATAAAATGTACACTGGATTGGAGAAATTGAAATAGGAAGTGATTACAGGAAAAAAAACCAGGCAGAATACGTAACATTCTTCAAACACTTGAAAAACCTTGTTTACAATAAACCAAGAATATTGTTGCAGAATAGAGATGAATTTTTAAAAAAATCAAATTACAGGAAGGCAAATTCCAATGGAATGTTAAAAAGAACTTTCTAAATATGAGGCCAATCTGAACTAGAAACAATTTCCAAGATGATAGTTCCTATTTACATCACTATTAGCCATCTATCAGTGATGCTTCAATTTGGATTCCAGTCTTCAATAAGGAGGTTGGGCTTGGTGGCCTGCACAGCACCTTCCAACCCTACAAACCCTTCTAAGAGATTTGGAACTTTTATAATCACTAAGAAAATATACCTTTGCTACTAATGGAAAGCTGCTGCAAGTAGGGAGACCAGTCTTTAAAAAATTATATAGTAGTAATGAGTCATCATTTAACTTTTTAAAATACATAATTCCCATTAAAATTGCTCAAAGAAAGTATGAAGTGCAATATATATATACTATGCCAAACATGTTTCAAAATGTCTTTTGGTAATACTGAAATACATCAAACACAGCATTCAGCTTTCTTGAGAACCCTCATTTTAGTTCCAAAATAGACCCAAACTCGCCAAACTAAGAATTTTGTGACCCATTTAAAAAAATTAAATCCCAACTTGCATTAAATCATGTTCAGAATCTATTTGTAAAACATCTTGCTGCTATCAATGCTCTCCACACTTTCAAGATTGTTTTCATTTTACTGTAAATATCCCATTGTGCTTTCATCCTTTGGGTCCTGGAACAATTGTAGCGATCTGAACAGAACTAACAGTGGGTTAAATGCAACATTTATTTACTTACTGCTTCTATCTTCCATACAGAATCTCAATTTGAGGTTATATCCAAAAGGAAGTAACTTTTAATTGGTACTTAAGGTTGAATTGACATGGATCTTTGTATGGAATTAAATAGATTGTGAGGTGCATTTTTGTAAAACCTATCACTTATGGAATGTTTTCTTATACTCCATTTGATAGCATTTGCTATTGGTCCAAAATTACTAATTTAGCTTTCATAAAAGAAAGGAGAAAATACAACATTGTTGCAGTCTTATTTTGATGTATGTTATGTTTTATACTTGGTTGTACATTCTTATTTTGTGAATTGCAGAATCCTACAACTACAGGAGGATATAAGCTTGGTAAATAAATATCAACTTCACAGCAAGTAATCTTGCACAATCCTTGATAATCAGAGTTAATAGTTACTCATTTATTTTTAAGAATCAGGTCAAGTGTAAAAATGAGTTGTTCTTAACCTCCATGCCGATTTCTGTTCTGAGTATATTCATTAAGTTAAGAAATGAAAAGTCAAAAGAAGAGTCTTTAGGGAGAGAATGTTGCCTGTCATTTCATATGAAAAGAGACCTTTCAAGAAAAGGCATTCTCCTAAGAGCTTGTATGAGCTATTCTAGATAGCTTACGACCTATTTTTCAAGAAAAAGTCTACTTTTTCCATAGTAAAAAAAGACAAGAGGCTAACACGTATAGAACAAAATGCTTGTCTTGGCATTTTAATTAACGATTAAAGCAAATTTCCTCTTTCCTACAGACAACTTTACAGTAAAAATATGTAAAACCAGTTATTAAATATACAACAGTTGAAAATTACATATTTCAAGTGTGTAATCAATTTCATTTTATGAAATAATACATATTCAAATCCTGGAGTAGGTGGTAAAGTTTTACAGCCTCTTGTACCATCAGCCAGCATCCTGCCACCATCATAGTATAATGAGGAAAATTGAATAGCAATCTCTGAATTATTCACTGAAAGACAAATGCAGAAAATTAGCAAGCATTCTCTCATTTAAATGGTATTCTCTAAAAATCATCTTTCAAATGTGTCATAATTGAAAGTTTCAATATATACACTGTTCAGCGAACAATAAAGATCTGTACTTGCATAGGTTTTATGCCTGACTGTACATTTTCATGTTCTATGAAGACTTGTAATTACAGAGAGTAAAAAGAATTAGTTACCTAGTTTGTGTTCGAGTCCATTTCAAGGCATGACGTGGTGGTACAGACACAGCAGGGTGGTAGTATGTGCAGTCCACTCTGGTACACTGTGTGTTATACCTGCAGTGCTAACAAGATAAATGAAAGACTTAAAAACTGCTTGCAAGAATTAAATTTGGCTTGTTTTAATTTATTTAGTATATGCTGTTTCTTTAAAAATTCAATGGGATTGTTCAAGTATCTAAACTGAGCCAACTGAACCAAAATTGGAAAATTTCTGTAACTGTATTTTTTTAGAGTTAATTCCTAGGTCAGATAAAAAATGCATTTGATGCAAATTTCTATTTGTGGCGTCACTGATTGTGCAGTCACATGCAAAAGCCATCACTGAAGCTGCAAATGCTAATATGCAAAAACTCTATCCTAAAGGTTAACATATTGTACCACTAGAAAAAACAAAATGCTGAATTTGAAAAATATAAATTTTATGGGAAATATATTGTCTTAAATGAAAGATCCTATATAATAACAGAATACCAAATGAGAAATTTTGTGTAGGATGTTACAAGCTAACAAATTGCTATTGCTTATTATGTTTTTCTAAACACAAAATGCCACTTTGGTTTCCTGGTGCTGGTGATAATTTCTACATTACAGATTCCACCCTTCTGTTTGGATCATTCTTCCCTTCTCAAATTTCATCACCCATTTTTCTTTATTGTCCCATCTATTCCTTTCAGATTCTCACATGTGTACAGACAAGACACACACACACACACACACACACACAAACACACAAACAACTAAATAACTTACTGTTAAACAATTACCAACCTAATCCAAAGGGAGACTCCCCCCGAAAACCGAGACACAGAACAGGACAAGGGAATCGCCCTCCTCCCTTACATCAAAGGCACCACAGAGAAAATCAGCAAAGTTCTCAACAAACACAATATCAAGACAGCCTTCAACACTGACCAAAAAGAGCCAAAATCTTAAGAAACTCCAAAGACAAAATCAAGCTAGAAAACCAAGGAGTCTATGAAATAACATGCAAAATCTGCCCTGCAACATACATAGGACAAACAAATAGGAGAATAAATGCACACTTCGCAGAACACAAGAATGCAGTTAAGAAAAAAATGAAAAAAACTTCCTTTTCCAGCACCTTAAAGCTACAAGACATGAAATTAATTTTGAAGGAATCAGGTTTATCTCCAAAACTGAACACTTCAACAAGAGAATAATTATGGAAGCTATCGAAATAGAGAAACACCCCCACAACATGAATAAACGTGACGATACCTCCCGCCTACCAGACATCTGGAAACCAGCCCTAGTCAACAAACAAGCCCCACCACCACCCAGGCCGTTACCACAAAAACAATAATGGACACACAGCCAGCACCAATCTACCAATCATGATACAGCCACACAACCAATCAATCCACTTACTGAAACAACACCAGCACTCCCCCACCCCCACCAAGATTTATAGAAAGATGGCAGCTCCGATCACACTTTAAGCCAAAAACACCAGCCTGAGGATGGCGAGTGAGACCTTGCCGAAACATTACCAAGACAATCTCAATCTTACACGGGAAAAGACCCGAATACAAGAAGACCAGCATATATATTCGAACCCAGTAAGGGTATGGCTAGCTGATGAGAGCTAAATAGCTTGAAATAGATCTATACTAGTCTCCCTTTATTTATTTATCAGCACAAATACAACACAAAATGTAACAAAGGCAACAGTAAAATATTGGGCTTTCTGTCTGGATGGTCTCTTGTGACGAGCCGATGGACAGAGAATGGAAGCAGTTAGCTTCCTCCCATAATTGGGGCATACCAGGGGTTGTAACAATATATATGTATATATACATATATACACACATACACACACACACACACACACACACACTGTATAACTCAATCTACGATACATACTTTGGGATGGTAAAAAGGACATTCCATTTTCTTACACGCAGGGAAAAAGCGGCAAAGCTGGCTGGTAGAAGATGCTGGTGGGGCTGGAGCTGGAACTGTTAAACCAATGAAAAAGAAACAGCTATTCCTTAATTATTCAAAAGCTTGATATTTAATTATTTAATTAAAGAACTGCGAGTATTGCCATATATGTATGTAATTTTAATTGGTGGCTCTTACTATTCCCAATATATAATTATGGAAGATCACACAGCTGGTTGCTGAATTTTGACCTAGTCACTGGCAGGATAGGAGGTCATTATGGAATTCAACAGACACTGCTGTGATTTTCAAAAAGTAAAAAATAATAGATTTCCTGCCAGTTTTATGAATAAGTCATGAGAAAGAGTGGCATGAATAATGCCCATGATTGCTTTAGAAAGGGGGGAGTCTTAGCATTCTGTGCATACAGAGCAATTCTTGCTGAGGACTGAAGCTGGCCCCATCACACTGCAGAAATGAAGAAAGGGGGGTTCCCATTAATGCCTTATCCCAAGTTATGATCAGTATTTGATGAGCAAGGCATTGGAACTGGACCCACATCCTCCACTCCTTTTGACCATACTAGATATGACCAGATAGTTCAAACAAATTGGAATTTAGTGGCTGTTCTTAAGCAGCAGTTTTATTTTGACAATACCACTAGCTGTTATAAAGTCTATGAGGGTTTGGATTTGAGTTTGCTGACATTGGCATATTCTAAGACAGCTCATTTTTTAAAAATATTAAGAAAATCTTACCTTGTTTAGGAGGTGGTTGTGGTGCCCGTCGACTGGCATGAGTATAAGGACAATCTGGTTTGGTGCATTTGGCATCATATTTACAGTTTGGATGGATGAATAAACATTTGTCAGCAAACTTACAGCTTGGAAAGACTCTGAAATTTGAATGTAAAATACTTATTTCTTCAGAACGAGCTTGCCAATATGCACGCTTTCAAAATTGCTTATGTTTACTGATGCAGAATACAGTTTTAAATAAAACATGAGCATACGGTTTTCAAATTCAAGTCAAGCCAAGAAAGATATCAGTGGGGATTAAAAAAAAACCTCAAGCTCCAAAAACTTTGATTAAAATTTGTCAGAAAAAAAGTAGCAGAAAACATTCACATGTGTAGAGGTTACACCAAAACGTTAGTTTGGTTGTTTTATTTGTGCACAAACGAGTGTGCAAAATCTCCAAGTCCCCCCCAAAAACTGCCAAAGGCCTAAAAGATTCCCAAGGATTTTGGATTTTGTTCAAGTTATTTGTATATCACCCAGATCGCCTCTGTGAGGGAGATGGGCAGTTTCTATATTTGATAAATAAGTACCCAATTATATCATAAGGTCCTTCACCAATGTGTGAAAAGAAAAGAATCTTCACATTTATGATTAATGAATTTAATTTCCCAGATTAAGAAATAGAGAGCAGGCAACCTATCACTAATCTGAACAGCCACAACCATGAAAAATGAAAGAAAATGAAGACTAAAAATTTCAATGTAAGAACTGTGTAAAAGAGGGTGCGGTGCCTTTTGATATTCATCATTTCCCTAGAAATAGGTTGATAGGGAAATACAAACACACTCACATACAATGACAGCATTATGTATTTTCACCCCAGCCTTACAATGTAGAAAAATTAATGATTGATTACTGATTGTTCAGATTACTGAAAGATAAATGCTTTGACAGAATAAAAATCTCTATCTGAACTCCTATCTTTTACGCAAATAAAAATCATGCCAAAGTCTTTCTTCTCACACATCTATCTTGCTGTTCCCACTTCTCTAATAATTCTGTAAAGGTTCCCAACGATGCCGTAATGAACGCATAAGACCCAATGTCTCTTATGTAGAAACTAGTGATTTATTAATAGCTTCATTAGGCAATTCTTATTCACAGACATTTCTTTTGCTTTGTCTATCTGCTTCTGAACTTTGCCCTTCTTCCTTTCCTCCCCTCACTCTATGTCATAAATCACATTACCCAATAGATACACACATCTCAAACCAGCTACTATAATCTGAGTTCCAGCTCAGACGTGGAATGTCAATATTGAAGATGACATCCGGCTCCCCTCACTTTTCAAAAGCAATCTCTGCGAGCAAAAACAATTTGAGTACAAGTATAAGAGGGACTAGAGGGAGAAGCAAGGGAATGGCTAGCAGCCCTTCACAAGAGGAGAGCTCCCCAATGGCAAGACGTAGATGACTTCCTACGACTGCTAGAGGCCAGATTTGAGGAGGTGGAGGACCCTTATGCGGAAGATGAGCTCAGCGACCTAAAGCAGAGGGGCTGCCCCATCAAAGAGCACATCCGCGAATTTAGGAGAGTCATTGGAAGGCTACCCCCTTTACCAGATTGTCAGTGTATTTTTTCAGAACAAGTCTGGACCAGCAGATTGCCCAAGCAACTGCCTACCGCGACATCCCAAACTGACTCTCTGAGTGGTTCCGAGTAGCAATAAAGATTAATAAAACGCCCGGCCAACGGGACCCATAGCAACACAGTGGGCCCCCTCAAAGTCCGCTGAAATGCTACAGCTACAGGGGAGTAGGCCATATGGCATCCACATACACAACCCCAACCCCAATGCTGAGGCCAGAGCCACTACCCAGGGCACAACTGGAACGGAACTATAAACGGGCCACCCATGCATCCCAAAAGGCCCTCCAGGCTACAAAGGTCCCTCCCCTCCTAGATGAAGGGGGGGGACCCCAGGCAACAACAACCAGTCACCAGAACCCTATGAAAGTGACAACGAGGGCAAAAACGACCCAATGGTGAGAGGACCAATTCGTTCTTTCCTTTTTCCAATACTCTTCACAGCCCCAAAGACAGGAACCCAGGGTGATTTTCAAGCCCTAATAGACTCCGGCTGCACTAGATGCTTGATCAACCTGACCAGTCCTGAAACTAAGGATCAGAGCAAAAAGATTGGCCCACCCAATCCAATTTGAACAGGTTGATGGGTCCCTAATGTGGGAAGCTTATGCCACCCAACTGACCGAACCAGTGAGACATGAGCTAATGGATCACTGGGAAGTAATTCAATTCATAATAGCCCCCCAAAATGACAGATGCAGTCATCCTGGGACTCTCCTGGCTAGACAAGTGGGGACCGATCATCTGGTGGCAAGGCGGTACCTGCAGACTTAGGATAGGAAAGGGGCCCCAAGCCCTTTTCCGCCAGCAAGCAGAAACACCACTCAAGCAGGGAACTCCACAAAGGAGCACACCAGAACATCTGGAAGCCACATCTGACGACACACCAGAGACTGAACAGATCCCAGGGGAATATCAGGATCTCGCAGAAGTATTCAGCGAGACTGAGTGCAACATTCTGCCCCGCCACCGTGAGGCAGATTGTGCCATTGAAATCATCCGTGGGGCAAAACTACCCAAATCCAAATTCTACGCCATGACGCCTCGGGAAATGCAAGAAATGCGCAAATACATAGACAAAGCGAAAGAAATGTCTGTCTGTAAAGGTTCCCAATGATGCCATAACGAACACATAATAAGAGCCAATGTCTCTTATATAGAAACTAGTGGTTTATTAACAGCTTCATTAGGCAATTCTTATTCGCAGACATTTCTTTCGCTTTGTCTATCTGCTTCTGAACTTTGCCCTTCTTCCTTTCCTCCCCTCATTCTATGTCATAAATCACATTACCCAATAGATACACACATCACAAACCAGCTACTGTAATCTGAGATCCAGCTCTGTAGTGGAATGTCAACACGGAAGTTGACATATTCTTTGTTGAAATTTAGACCATAAACTCTTGGGCAATAGCTTTCCTTTATTCCTTATGTTAACTGAAAGCTCCATAAAATATGGCATTCATCCTTATATTCAGCGTCCCATCAAATGAGTTAGGGTCATTCAGAACTGACTGCTAAAATAGTGTTGTTTCTCTCCATCTGCACTCTTCCCACAATGCAGGAGAGTCAAAGTGGAAAAAAATTCTCTTTTAAATTTTAAGAACTTGGCACAGCTCTAGGCTCCTTTCCACAACTTTCAGTTAAATATGAAGAGTAAGAACTATAGCATAAAATAACCAAACAAATCACCAGAATGTGCAATATTTGCCTAACATAAATAGATAAACATCCATCTTTTCCTGGTAAGAATTTAACAATCTACATTCAGAATTTCCAATCTTGTTTTGGCCTTGTATAAGCTATAGGTGTTCTGCTAATGTAATACTGGGAAACTAACACAGCGCAAATCCCCCTTTTTGTGTCTTTATGTAGCAAGCACAGTAGTAATTACCCATCAATTCAAGTCAAGTTGCTTATGCCTAGTAATGAAAAATACTCAGTACCATCTTGATAACACTTTGGAAGCTACATATAGATAATGACCAATTTCCCCCCAATCCTGTTTATCCTTTTAGCTACTGGCTGCAGCCATGATCCATGGCAATGAAATTTAATTTTAGCGCAAACATCTCTTAATTGGTGCTGGTGATGCAACAAACTTATTTTGCGCTAACCTGTGGACCTAAAAGCTAGGAAGGCAAGTTAGGTGACGCTGCATTGAGAGGTTCAAGGCCACTTACTTGCATGGCTGTGTAGGATGATGGAAGGCACATTCATCTCCATTTTTGCAGGCAGGCCAGTATTTGCAGCGCTCGGGTACTTTCTCCATCTTTTGTAAGATGCCTATTTCTTCCATCTCTACTGTGAGTAATAGCCAAAGAAGCAAAATTAGACATCTGAATTGTAGAAGAGAGATTTGATCAAAACAACTATTTAGATATACACAATTTAGAATGAAATTCAGAAAAGTGGAAATAGCCACAAAGACAAAATACATTTGCCACTAAGCAATTTTTATAACTCTCAAATTGACTAAAACAAGAACAGCCAGAATCGGTTGAAAGATGGGCGGCTTATATACATGTTATAAAATTCATTCACTCACTCACTCACTCACTGCCTTGAAAAAAGCCTCGCATGTACAGTAGCTGCTTTGCCAACACCAGACACACCTCTTAAGCAGTGGGAGGAAGAAGATGGAGGCCAGAGGGGAATAGCAGTAGCAAAACAAAAGGATACAGTGGAGAGGAAGAAAGCATGATAGCAATAGCACTTAAACTCATATATCACTTTACAGTGCTTTACAGCCCTCTACAATCCTCTGGATCCTCATTTTACCAACCTCGGAAGGATGGAAGGCTGAAATCAACCTTGAGCCTGGTGAGTTTTGAACTGTCAAATTGCAGGTAGCCGGCAGGGAGCAGAAGTAGCTGCAGTACTGCATTCTAACCACTGCCCCACTGTGGAATGATAGAGTGCATGGCAGCAGAGATGAAAGGATCAGTGGAGTGCAGGGTGGCAGAGGCAGTGGAAACCAGGGCAGTAAAGGCAGTGAGACACGGGGTAGCAAAGATGGCAGCAGGGTGATGGAACATAGGATGGCCAAAAGAGCAGAGATGGGGAGGAGATATGTGGGGAGAATTGAAGCAGAGAGGGGCAGGAGAAGCATGAGGTCGTGGCCTAATGACCAACCTGGACTACTGATGCTTCTGTTGTTAAGCAATTTTGTCAAGTGGTGCTTTGCCTAGCATCCACCTCTTTTAGCAATGGAAATTCTGGTACCAATTAGGGTCATTAAACAAAGACTACTTGTAACATAAAAAAATAGACAACATGGCCCTGATGTGTCACTATTTGAGAAGCAGAATTTTCAAGTGTCACTGTAATTGTATGTGGGAAAGTTTGCCCTTGCTAAAGTGGGCAACACTGTAGCTCCAGAATAAAGTAGAATTCACTCATCCAGTAGTGATTCCTGTTTGGTTTGCCCCAAGAGGTTAACAAATTCCAGGTGTCTCTCCAAGCAACTATGTTTTCATAAGTCTTCAAAAATGCAATAAGGAGATGGTGATCTGAATATCTAAGGCTTACAGAGGCCAACAGCCATCCATGAAAAACCTCAAACACAAGGTCCCCATAGATGACATTCACTCAAGTTTAGGCTCCTTCTAGATCTTACTAGATGGACAGTTTCATTTCAGATGAGGTAGTATCAATAAAGGAGAATATGTATAGGTCAGGATCGAAATAGCAATAGCACTTATACTGTTCCATAGTGTTTTACAGCACTGTGAGCAGTTTACAATGTCAGCATATTACCCCCAACAATCTGGGTCCTCATTTTATCAACCTCAGAAGAATAGAAGGCTGAGACAACCTTGAGCCTGTCAGGATCAAACTCCAGGCTGTGAGCAGAGTTAGTTTGCAATACTGCTTTCTAACCACTGCACCACCAGGGGCTCTTTGAAATGAGGGTTCCTTGGTGCTTTCTAAACTTGGTTGTTTTCTTGGACGTTTAATTATCCAAACTAGGTAACATCATCAGGGCATATCAGCACTGATTAGGTAATGAAACATCTGCAAGAAAAGAACCAACTTCGAGAGCGTCAATGACCCCTCAGAAAAGGTAGTTTTGGAGATGTTTAAGCTCTGAGCTACATAGGGCTTTAAAGATGACCAGTATCTTGAATTATGCTTGACTGACCACCACAGCTCTGTGGTACAAATGTTACATGGTAGATGTGTACTCACATAATTACTCAGGTTGCTATATGCTGAACCATCTGAAGATTCTGAATGATGGTCAGGGATAGCCCCATGCAAATTACACTAGCCTAGCCATGAGGTGACGAGAGTAAGTGATCAAAAGCAAATCTTCCTGTTCCAGAAATGGCTGCTACTAATACATAAGATGTAATTGTGCATCCCCACACCCATAATCTCTACTAGCTGTTCAGACAGGGAACATGAGTTTAGGAGAATGTCCAGATTGTGAGCAAGTTTGGTGTGGGGGAATAAAATTCTATCAAGAGACATGCTGGACTATATCTGGAAAAAGCTGACTTAAGAATCCACAGATATTGTATCTTGCTAGGATCCATTTTATCCACCTCCTTACAGGTTCCAGGCATAAGGCCAGGTCTTCTGGCACAATTCCTGCTCAATTGGGTAGAGATATATGACTAGGTACCATCTGCACACTGATAAAATTTCATCTCAGGCTGATGGCTAACCTAGCAGATGTGACTTCTATCTGCCCTTTACCACTGACTGAGTGAAACTGTCTGTCATGACTCAGTCGGAATCTGAAAAAGCTGCTCTAGTTCAACCTGTGAAATGTCTCAGGAGACACCAAGGCAAGGAATCACATGAGGCTGATCAAATACATGCACTACCAGGACAACTGGAGCAGTCAGATGAGGATGATGTAATACCTCCTATCCCCCATACACAGTCAGTAGAGAGGAGAACAAAGCAGAACAGAAACTTCCGTGAGGATTCTTGCCAAGCAAAGAGTAAATCTCCCTGGCTCCAACCTGATTTAAGAGGCAGCTCTGATCTACACCTGACAGTTTTAATATAATACCAGAGTTGGAAGGGATCTTGGAGGTCTTCTAGCCCCACTCCCTGCCTAGGCAGGAAACCCTATACCGTTTCAGACAAATGGCTATCCAACATCATCTTAAAGACTTCCAGTGTTGGGGCATTCACAACTTCTGGAGGCAAGCTGTTCCACTGATTAATTGTTCTAACTGTCAGGAAATTTCTCCTCAATTCTAAGTTGCTTCTCTCCTTGATTAGTTTCCACCCATTGCTTCTTGTTCTACCCTCAGGTGCCTTGGAGAATAGTTTGACTCCCTCTTCTTTGTGGCCACCCCTGAGACATTGGAACATTGCTATCATGTCTCCCCTAGTCCTTCTTTTCATTAAACTAGACATACCCAGTTCCTGCAACCGTTCATGTTTTAGTCTCCAATCCCCTAATAATCTTTGTTGCTCTTCTCTGCACTCTTTCTAGAGTTTCCACATCTTTTCTACATCGTGGTGACCAAAACTGAATGCAGTATTCCAAGTGTGGCCTTACTAAGGCATTATAAAGTGGTATTAACATTTCACGTGATCTTGATTCTATCCCTCTGTTTATGTAGCCTAGAACTGTGTTGGCTTTTTTGACAGCTGCTGCACACTGCTAGCTCATATTTAAATGGTTGTCCACTAGGACTCCAAGATCCCTTTCACGGTTACTACTGTTGAGCAATACCACCTATACTGTACCTGTGCATTTTGTTTTTCTTGCCTAAATGTAGAACCTTACTCTTTTCACCATTGCATTTCATTTTATTAGATAGTGCCCAATGTTCAGGTTTGTCCAGATCCTTCTGTATCTTAAGCGTTGTCTTCTGCAGTGTTCGCTATTCTTGCCAGCTTGGTGTCATCTGCAAATTTGATGAGTTCCCCATTTATTCCCTCATCCAAATCATTCCTGCCAGCTTGGTGTCATCTGCAAATTTGATGAGTTCCCCATTTATTCCCTCATCCAAATCATTGATGAAGATGTTGAAGAGTACTGGACCTAAAACAGAGCCTTGGGGTACTCCACAGCATACTTTCCTCCATGTAGATGCAGTTCTATTGAGGACTACATGTTGAGTGCGGTTGGTCAGCCAGTTACAAATCCATCTGGTGGTGATGCTGTCTAACCCACATTCTTCTACTTTATCTGTAGTAGGTTATGGTCTACCTTATCAAATGTCTTACTGAAGTCCAAGTAAACTATATCGATGGCATTCCTTTGTTCCACTAATTTTATCACTTTGTCAAAGAATGCAATAAGATTAGTCTGGCATGATCTGTTTTTGACAAACCCATGTTGGCTATCACTTTGTTTACTTCTAGGTGTTCGCTAATTCGTTGGTTGATTATCTTTTCCAGAATCTTTCCTGGTATTGAGGTCAGGCTGATAGGTCTATAGTTTCCTGGATCTATTTTTTTCCACTTTTTTGAAGATGGGAACCACATCAGCTCTTTTCCAGTCCTCTGGCAGTTCCCCGGTGCTCCAGGATCTCTGAAAGATATAGTTCAGTGATTCTGAGATCTCATCTGCCAGTTCATTCAGAACCCTGGGGTGTAATCTTTGTTGGAAACAATGTCTGATCTCTTTTGTAGGGTTCTTATGAACCCTGTTTGTTTAAGAAATCTTGAACTTCTGACCTCTAGATGTCTGACAACACTGATCTGACTCTTGGAACCCTGGTTTGGATTTGGACTATTATTCTGCATGTTCCTATTAAAAGCAAACTCGTTAGGCAAACTTTTGTTTGTGATTGAAACCTGAAGCAGGGTACTAACTGCTTAGGGGAAAAAACCACTATAAAGTAGTGCCTCTCACAACCTCTTGAAGCTGGCCTAGTATACCATAGCCAATTACATGAAAAACTACTGAGAGATCAAGCAGGATCACAAGAGTCACATTCCTCTCTCCCTTGCTCTACCAAAGAACATCAACGAGAACCACCAATGAAGTTTCAGTCCCATACCCGACCTGGAGTTCCCTTGGTAAACTAAGGAAATTCCTTGGCTCAATAGTCACAGAGAGGCCACTCAGGAAGAATCCTATCAGGTACCACAATTGACCCTTTATTCCAGGGGTCAGCAAGCTACTCAGTAGAATGGAAAACTTCCCAAGTGTTCTTTGGAAATCAACAGGGACCATAGGCACTTGTATAACCTTATCAAATACATCTCTCCTCCCTGCAGAGATCCATAGCAACAACAAATTCCATCACAGCCTCCCTCAAGTAAGCTGACCATGAAAAGAACTGGAGAATTCTCCCACATCAGATCAGGTTCAGTGGCTCAGATAAAAAAACAGATCTAATACATATGGATGTTGGGCCCATGATTTCCAAGAACAAGTCCATAACTCTCATGGTGGCCATGGAACTCATAAGCTGCATCGCTGCTGCCTAATAAACTCAATTTGAAATCTCCCAAGGCCAGAAGTCTATGGAGTTGCAGGTGTCATCCTGATGATGCAGTTAAGCAACTTAACTGCATCATCAGGATGAAGTTGAGAGAAGGTGAACAGCAGGGAAGTCAGTAAGCAGTAGCAATCCTAGTTTATCTCTAAAGCTTAACTCACAAATGGCACCTCATATCTAGTAATCTGCAGGACAATGTATCTTGTCATCTGCAGAGTAATCCTGATGATAATCCAATCCTCCATGAATTTGTAGCTGTTGCAACTACTGAAACCTGGCTGAGCAAAACCCTGAGATGAATATATCAGCCTCCTTGCCCATGCAGGTCTCAGTAATTCAAGCAGGTGTATTTCATCCACAATGAGATTAAGGTGTGTTTCATCCACAATGAGGTTAAGAATGAGAAGAGATTTATTATAGACAGATCTGGCATTCAGAAACAGCCAGAGCTTAGGTAATAATAAGGTCTCGCTACTTAATTGTTGAGATAAGGAATATAGAAACCAGGAATGGCCTTAGACTTTCAATCTCCCTTCAGCAAGGGCAGGTCATCCCTCTTTTTTCATGTACCACAGAGCTGTTTCCCAATTACTTTCAGGCAGAGTAGATGAATGCAATCTACGTCTTTTTAGCTTAAAACATTCTGTAAAAAAATAATATATCCTAAGAAATTTGTCTTAGAAGTTAATCATTGAATCCCTGCCTCTAGTTTAGTTTGCAATTGCCCAAAGATATTTTGCAACCAAGTTACCATAAAGACCTTATCAATGAGGATGAGTTACCATCTGTGCTGTCCAGCTGTCTGGATATAATGTGCATCTGTTGGGTGCGAAGGTTTCTTAATCCCTTGTTTGCTGTTGGTTTGGATGGAATAGGCCTAACTCCCTCCATAAGATTCGATTCTTCCTCTTCTTGATCAGATAAGTACCCCGGAGGGCTGGGGACTCCATCCAAAGTGACTATAAACTTGGGACTAGCAGGCTTCTCTGACAGTATAAGCTGCTCTCTATAATAAAACAATAAAAATTGTTTAAGTTGCTAAAACAAAAACAAAGGAATAATAATTGATACCAACAATTCAAGTTGATGACTTGATGACATAATCAATCAAACATAATTCATGACAATCAATACAGCATAATTATTGATAAAATACTTTTTAAGACCTAAAAGATTTCACACATTAAACCACTTTTCCTCAAAATGTACAACACCCTTAAAAGGAAAATGACATTTGGGTCTCTTATCTTTAATTTGTACAAAGAAGGAAGTCTATCTACTCTTCATAATTTTGTTCTGAGCATGCTTCTTGAGTAGAATAGCATCTATCCAACCACCTGTCTCTGGGCAGAAAATTCCTCTGAGCCACAGAATTAAGAGAGAAAATATTTCATTGCATCCAGAGCACAAGCCACAACCACAAGTCTTTAGTTCTGGACCCTAACATTCATTTTGTGCAATACACTATAGTATGTGAATTATTGGCATAGACCAGTGACGGCAAACCTTTTTAGCATCGAGTGCCCAAACTGGAGTGTGTGTGCATGCGCATACACGTGTGCGTGTGCCAGAGCTCCAGAAACCCAAATATCACTCACTGGTGCATGCATGCGCTTTTTTTTTTTTTTGGGGCCATTTTTCGGGCTGTTTTCCAGCTGGTTTTCAGGTTTCTGGCAAGCGCATTCGTGCGTCCCTGAGCACTGAAAATCCGAAGACCAGCTGACTGGTGCGTGCATGCCTGTTTTCTGGTTGTTTTGGGGGGCGTTTTCTAGATCGTTTTCAGGCCATTTTTTTGGCTATTTTTGGGCAAAAAACAGCCTGAAAAATGACCCAAAATGGTCTGAAAACCGCTTGAAACCCTCCCTAAAAATGGCCCTTTAAACGGCCCCAAAATGGCCTGTTTTGGGGGCATCTTTCGGGCCATTTTTCAGTGCTCTGGCACCCACAAAGACCAGCTGGCAACAGCACGCATGCTCACAGAGTAGGCTCTGTGTGTCACCTATGGCAAGTTTGCTATAGGTTCGCCATCATGGGCATAGACTAATCAGGGGCTTAAGGAAACATGAAATAAATCTACCACAATCTGCTCTGTCGCTATATAAAATGTGCTACTTTCACAGTTAAGGCAAGCAAAGACCAAGTTTACTACAGTATTTAGATATGCTGTATGAAAGTGCCTAGTTTCCAAGTTTCTCCTTCTACTTATCCAAAAGGAGTGATTTGTTTTTTACCGTGTCTGAATGAGCCGTCCTGAAAGTGCCTGTAAGGCATCTGCAGTTCTGCTTCCCACTTCCAAGTTTCTAGCTATGGTGACCTCCTCAGACAGCTTAGGTTTCTTCAAAATAAATGATCTTGTATCTGTGTGGATCACTGATTCCAAGTCATAATAATCTAAATCAGAGAAAATGGCAAATGTCTCATAGAGTCTTGAAATCAACAACATATTGTAAATGGAAAGTAAACAAGAAGCTACTGAATGAAGGTAAATCATGACTACTGATCATCAAAAAAATGGCAAACTACTCTCTGCTGAGCAGACAAAGCTATTCAAACAACTAATGGTTCTGCAGTTTGTATACTTTCGTCTGGCTTTGGCAGCTTCTTAACCCAGGAGCCCTAAAGAAAGAAATAATAAGTCTACACATGCTACATGTGCAAAGCCCAACAGTATCAACATGTTGCAAACAACAACAACAACAACAAATCTCATAAGAAGTTGGATTGGCAATTTCTGCTGCAGCAGAATTTTTTATCTACTAAAAAAATTCAGAAAATAAATGTTAGTTTTTTCTAAGAATATGAAAATATAAGATAATGCTTTAAAATACCAGCCACAACTAACCAGTTTTTTGTAATATGTCTTCTGTGCCCGGTTCAATCTGAAGACGGGAAAAGAGTTGCTTCTGTTGGGTTCCTAAAATATATTAAGAATGCAAATGAAGTTTCCTTCCTCCTCAATTCAACTTAGGGAACAACACTGTAGTAACTTTCCCCATTTTTGGCAACTTATTTAATTCAATTTTCTGCATCTATCTCTATGAAACTGTTTGAATGAAATCTCTCCCAAATTTTATTTAGTAGGAAGCTAAATGTAGCCACTAGTCTTGCACCATATCTATTTTCATAACTGCATCTCACTAAATTCAGGGCATTACACTGATTTTTTTAAGTTTTGAAAAGACTAGAGAAATTCATGGAGCAGGCTAATTATTCAAATTTACACTAAAAGCACACAAATCAGTGTATTTCTGGACCACTTAGCTTTACATGATTCTATCTATCTTTTGTATTAAGTTATAATTTTAAATAAATCTGGCAAAAATATTTATTTTCGCATGCACCGTTCCTAATAAATATATTTTACATTTATTTTTCAAGACAAGAATTATACATCAGAAACTGAGAAATAATCAAAATGGAATAACCCCAGCTCTCAATTCCTATGAATCAGGTTGGTTCCCTTAAACATATGGCAAAGATCCCCATCTGCCAGGCCATGGACTGGTGCTGGTCGGCTGCCTGTTGGGAAACGAGTCACACAAGCAGCGGGCAACTGCACAAAGTTTATTTGCACTTGTGCAGGATTAGATTCCATGCATGAAACCATTCCCTCCCCTCCTCCACTGCCAGTACATAGAGCTAAAAAGGTTGGAGACTACTAACATACTATACAAACTAATTTCCTTCCCACCCAATTTCCATGCTCAGAAATGTTATTAGGAGATGGGAAAGGGATTGTCGTAAAATTGTGTTGATGAACTATCTCAGAACAGTGATGCTCTGCAATGAGAATCACAGGCTACATCACATGGATTTTTGAGATCTAAAGAAGCTTCTTTTATATTCTCCAATAAACATATAAAATCCATTTGGCATCTCCTGTGTTTCTGTGCTTATCTGAGTATATGTGAATTATTCCGGATGTGAAAAAAAGGTTGAAATATCTTCCTTCAAAGAGTGCATCACACAAGGTTCTGCTACAATATTTCACTATCTAGGTATAATTGAGCTTTCTGATCACTCGAGTCCTATGGTGGCATGTTCAACATTACCTGGAATTCTTCCTAATGTCTGTTCTCTTGGTTCTTCTTCTTGCATCTGAGTGTTTACTTTGCTTGCCTGATTCTGGCTATAAATTATTTCAAAGACGCCTTCTTCATGGGAAGTTCGAGTTCTGGGAGCCACAGGAACTGTCTGCTTTGGTGGGACTTTCCATAAACCAAAACAGTATGTTATACAAAGAAGCAAACAATGACAGGGATTTTATCCCAAATTCTTCTAAATGCGATCTTCTAAAAATTCTGCTAAATTTAACCCAAAAATACAGTTCCTAACTAGGAAAACTACTATTTTCAAGATACTTTCAATTTCTAGTATAAAAGATTGGGCTATCCAATGTGCACATACACATTGTGCTATGGAATCATTCAGGTAATTTGCAATTTTGACCCAGGATCCTTCATTATTGAGTCAGCCTTCCATCCTTCCGAGGTGGGTAAAATGAGGATCCAGATTGTTGGGAGAAATATGCTGACTCTGTAAACCGCTTAGAAAGGGCTGTAAAAAGCACTATGAAGATGTATATTAGTCTAAGTGCTATTGCTATTATTGGCTAAGCAGGCAGGGATTACTGGGAAATGCCACTGTTCACACAGCATCCTAAGTGATTTATGGTTAGGGGAGATAACCTTTGTAGAAATATTCTGCTTTACTAACTTAGAGAGGTTATATTAGGTCCAAACAGACTTAAGTCTGGTTTTGAGAACTTCTTACCAAGGTCAGTTAGTAAGACTCCTTAATGACCCCTTAGTATTCACCCCAACCCTGGCAGGCTCACAGCTGGTGAAAAAAGGTAATAAAAAAGAAAGAAAATAAAAAATATAACAAGTGGAAAAGAAAAAAAAAATCTCCCAGTCAGTTTGCAGCACTAAAAACATGGCCATGAGAAACTCAGTCATCCTTGTCATAAGCTTCTAACAAATAAACAGTGAATCTGTTGCCTGGAGAAAGATATAGGTGAGTTGTTCAGGATAGGCAATTGCAACAACTGCTTCCTTAAGTTCCCTTCTTTCCAAAGGCCTCAGAGGCCTTTCCTCTAGACAATCTTAATTATCTTTACCACTGCAATGTAGTTCTTTAAACTGCGAGTAACTTTTGAAAATCTTTGGTCAAAAGCGGAAGACAGACAACCAATGTATAAATTATATATTGAAGATCTGAAAATAGATCAGCACTGGGAACTTATATATCAAATTTGTAATAGTTTAGTTTAAACAACGCTTAAACAATGTGTAATAATTTAATTTTTCTGACCAAAGAATCTGGGAAAAAATCAATATGTTTCATCAGCTTGTACTTAAATACATTTCTGAAAAAATGTGTTCTATTAATCTATTTTATAAACAAACTAGAACCGTTGTTTCCATGTAACGTCTTGTTTTGCTCCCATTTGTTTTATGCCAACTTATAAGCACATGGTTTCATGCACAGTTTTGCTTGTAAAAGGGCTATTATGGATAAAGGAAAATTCAAAAGGATAGTCACGTTAATCTGCTGCAGCAAAAAGCCTGCATCACTATAAATCAAAATGAACTCATTTTGCTCTGTTACCTTTTCACCAGATGTGCAAAGTATCATTCTACATTCACACTTGCATAGAAATCATTAACAAATTGATCTACCTGTAGCATAATTAGTTGTCTTTGTCACTGATTCCTGAGCTTCAGATATAGCTTTCAATATTAAATTCTTATTAGCTTGTTTGGAAGGTGGCAGTGAAGGTCTAGATGATCAAAATAAAACAGATACAAGGATGTTAAATTAATATTTCTATTTTTATTATATATTTAATTTTAGCCACATTTCATTTTTTTAAAAAAGGATTGAAATCCAGGAAGATACATTAATAGTCACCCAACTCAATGGTGGCTAAATGATGACCACTTTTTCTCCCCATGGATATACGTCTATTCATCTGTGCATCTCTCTCAACCTTGCAAAAGGTGCTACATTTTCCAGCCACTTTGTAAACTGAGCCTCAAAACTATTACCAGCAAATTCCAGTATAGGTGGACACCTGCTTTCTCCTGAACCAGAATATATGAATCCAGATGTGCCCTACAGGATCATACCAGAGGCCTGCCTTGACTTTATTCCTGTCTAAAATAAAGCTACCGGTTATATAAATGGTAGTATAATTAGAAAATATGTATTTTATTTTTTTTAAAAGAGATCACTACCTTCTTTCAGGTTTTGCAGGCACAGAGACACTGCTGGAGATGCCTCCCAGTCGTAGACTGTAGTCATCTTCCTCTTCTTCTTCCTCTCCATCATTACTGAACCGTTTCACTTTGACTACTGAACTTACAACTGGGAGTTTTCTCTTCCTCAAAGTTTCTTCCTGCAGATAATAGGATAATATTTTATTTGATAAATCTGATTTGCCAGTGAACATATTTCCAGGCCAGGGTAACTTCCATGTCCATTATACTTTGAAGATTTATGTAAAAGAATTCCTAATTTTTTAAGAGTCAAACACTTTTTATTTCTTTCCTTTTTTATTTTCTTTCTCCAAACTACTAACGGATCCATAAAGCAGGACAAAATAAATGAACATCACACAATACATTCTGAGAGCAGTTTTAGGGGAGATACATAGTAAACAACATTGTCTATTAAATATGTTTTCATGTGTGCACATGGGTATGTATGTTTGTAGGGAGAGGGAGGGGGGAGGAGAGGGGGGGGGAGAGAGAGAGATAGAACAATTATTATACATTTACTTTAGACATAAGGAGCACAAAGTGGCTTAAAAGAACAAAAAATGCCATAAAACCAAACTAATATACTTAAGCAACCTTTTCAAGATGCCAACAGAAGATTCAAGAACAAGAAAAATTCAAAAACCCAATCCAATTTTTTAAATATAGTAGTATAAACAATAGAGGCTTTACTTTCATTGATTGCGGCATGGGAATGGGATGTTAGCTCTCCCCATAAAACTGTTTAGCATGTTCACAGCTGCTCTCCATCAGCTGGCTAACTTTGAGAGATTTCAAAAGTTTCAAAGAAGCTTAAACATTTGCCTTTAACATCTGTAAGCCTGAAAATATTTTTTCACTTTGTGAACTCCAGAATGCAAAAATGGCTTGTTTTTTTGCCCCACTCACCTCCTTGTGAGGATTTTCTGAGGTAAGAGCAGCAATGTGATAGGTAGCCTTGGCTTAGTTTTTGCTTCCTTTTTAAAAAACAGTGGTAATCACCATCAAGAAAGCTATTGTTGGCCCTGACCAGATAACAAAAGTCAGGACAGGACTTTAAATTATAAATATGTGAAGGACAAGGAGCAGAATTTAGAGAATCAAGCTTCTTTATTTTAAGCAAATTGTAAATATAACAATATAATCAGATTTGGACAGAATAAAGCTGTGCCCAAACCTGCATTTATTTATTTATTTTAAAGAAGAAAAAAATTCTAGCTTTATTTTGCTTAAAAAGCAATAGAGTAACAGTAGAGTAAAAATAGTGACAAACTAGATTATATTTTGTGTGGAGGGGATGTTTGGGGCTCAATTTATTAAGTAGTGTTCCCCATCTATAATCTGAGCACACATTTAGCAATTATGGATATTTTAGTCTGATGCATCTGAAGGGCAACAATTTTGTTTCAAAGGTTTAGAATCTCCGAGCTGAATAATTCCCTGTAGATCAATTAGTTCAATTCTCTACGGTATACTTTGATCTATCACAACTTATATTTAAAACAATGCCAAATAATTGGCAAGAAGACAAATTATTATCTTTCCATTAACTCTTTATTTTCTGCTGTTTTATCTTTCCAGATTTCAAGGTAATAACTACATTTCATTATAAGACATGGACACTACATTTCATTATAAGACATGGACAGTTATATATATATATATATATATATATATATATATATATATATATATATATATATATATATATATATATATATATAT
This sequence comes from Thamnophis elegans, assembly GCF_009769535.1. Classification (NCBI taxonomy): domain Eukaryota; kingdom Metazoa; phylum Chordata; class Lepidosauria; order Squamata; family Natricidae; genus Thamnophis; species Thamnophis elegans. Next base: position 138,907,995 of record NC_045541.1, on the reverse strand, counting down.
ATATATATATATATATATACACACACACACACACATACATACATACATACATATACATGCACACCAGGGGTAGGTTCCGGCTGCTGCTACTACCAGTTTGCTCAGGGATGCCCTGCATGTACATGCCCAGTATGAAAAAAAATGTTTATGTGCATAAGCAAAAAACAAGATGGTGGTGTGTATGGCGCTGCCAAGAGAACCAGTTTGGGGGCGTGGCAGTCCGAGTTACTACCTATTCGGCCGAACTGGGCCAAACCGGTAGGAACCCACCTCTGATACACGTGTATGTGTGTGTGTGTGTCTCTATCTATCTATCATCTATCTATCTATCTATCTATCTATCTATCTATCTATCTAATATATATATATATATATATATATACATACATACATACATACATACATACACACACACACACATACACACAGAGTATATAGTATATATTATTTATATGTATATATGTATGGGTGTAGGTATATATATATGTATATATGTATATAGCTTACGTATATGTGTGTTATGAATGTATATGAGTAGATATATAATTTCTTTTGAGAGCAGGCAACAGAATTTCATTTTTCATGCGTGCCAGTGTGCTCACAGTAAAAAAATGACAAGAAAGGTTATCTTATCTTTTGGCATACAACATTACCTTGCTGGACTTTAAAAATTCAGCACATTTATATCTCCTTTTATCTTGAATGAATTAATGTAAGCGTATATATAATTATTGCATTTTATCTCCATGGCAGAGCAATGCAGTATACTGAGGAGAGAGATAATGTCCAAGATAAGATTGCTCACTATGTTTTGTAGAACAGAATTTGAACAAGAATTTGAATGAGACTCCTTCGTTCAAACTAATTACAATCAATATTGCTTGAAGTCACGTATTGTAAATGTGGTGCTCACATCAAATTTTTTAAAATGCAGATACTCAAAATATCTAAAATGGCAATAAGAGAACATTGAATACATTTGAATTTTATCTAAGGTTACAAAATTCTCAGAAATCTTAGTGGATGATTTATTATCTGTCTGAACAGGTTACAATGGAGAGGAGAAAAGATAAGAATTAGGAAAGACAAGAGCCAGCAAAGGATTGTATGTGTGCTTTTGTGTATGAATAATAAAATGCAGCTTACATAGCAAGCTTTTGGATCAGAACCCCACATAACATGCAGAAAATCTTCCCTCTAGCATATCTCAAATATTTACATGTATATATTAACAAACCAAAAGGCTAGAAATTTTCTTTTCTAAAGAAAGCTAATTAGTAGAATTCTCAAATTCAACAACAGTGTCTCTATTCAGTGTGAAATATATGTCAGTTATCTTAAAAAGCTCTATCGAGATCCTAATCATTTGTCCATTATACATGCACACTAGGGGTGGGTTCCGGCTGCTGCTACTGTCAGTTTGCTCAGGGACGCGCTGTGTGCATGCCCAGTAAGGAAAAAAATGCTTATGCGCATGCGCATAAGCAAAAAACAAGATGGTGGTATGTATGGCGCTGCCAAGAGAACTGGTTTGGGGGCGTGGCAGTCTAAGTTACTACCTACTCGGCCGAATTGGGCCAAACCGGTAGGAACCCACCTCTGATAAACATGTGTATGTATACGTGTGTGTGTGTGTGTACACACACACACACACAAACACATTACCCTCCTTCATAAAATCTCTGAAGGACCCCACACACTTAAAAAAATATTTTAAAAGATTAGCAAAACCTCACAGGATTTTAAGTAAGAAAAATAAAAAGAACCACTTTCACATGATTTGGTCATTAAATTTTGTGGGGAGGGGACTTCTACTATGGAGTATTTACAGTCCCGTCATGGACTATCCAAATGGGAACATCTGAGAATATGACACTATTATGTGCTAGATGACTTTTGTAAAAGGCCCAGAAGGCTTACAATCTAAATTTGATAGAGGAAGAAACATTAGAAAGGGAGAGGCAAGGGGATCAAGAGATGAATATCGTTTATTAATTTTTAGATTTGTTTCTCAGTGTTTCAACCTGATGTACAAAGATGAAAATATATGACAGAAAAATAAGGCAAAGTACAGACTGTAAATCACAACAATCAGCAATCAGAAAATACACAGTAGACAGTAGTAAACATAAGTATCAACTAGGAGACCCTAATTAAAAATATCCATGAAATGAAGCAAACTGAGATGGAAGCTTCAAACCCAAAACTGATACACCTTCCTCATACTAATTCCACAGTTTAACAATTGCATCTCTGTGAATGGAAATGCCTTAGAAATTAAATAGAGATTGCACAGATAAAGAAATAAATATACAATATAAATAAATATGTAGATAAATTCAGTTTTATACATAGAGGAATAGCCTCTAAGAAAAGTCAGGCCCATGCTATTTAAGCTAAAACCTTGAACTGAAGCTGGAATAGATCAATAACCAATGAAATTTGTGGACTGCCAACACTAAAATACCAACTATATCTGTTTCTTGAGATGGTGATGCATGCTTTAGTTATTTCCAAATTTGAATCACCATAATAGTTTTGACACTTCAACTAGCCCATAATGATGGGACTGGTCACAGGAGTTAAATTGCAGTTCTACTCACTTTTAGTCTGTTTCTGAGGCTATGAGAAAGCCTTTTATTATTAGCCATTTGTTATTATTAAAGCCATCAGGAGAAACTCTTTTCCTACCACTATTACCACACATCTTCTGAGGTTGTAAGAAAAGGCCTTCTTGGGGGCATCCTGAACCCTTGCCATCTGAGATTAAGCTAGCATCCCCCTTTCTTCTCCCTTCCAAGCTATCTGATTTAGGATCAGAATTATTTAGACAATTACTGAGAAACTTCTGGAACTGTCAGATGAATGTGGCTTGAAGAAAGACTGGTTTCCTGAATTCTTTGGAATATTTTTCACATACCTGGCTGGCAATGTTCAGTAGCTCATTTTCCATTCAAAGAGGAATGGCAGCTATGCCTATTTTTATATGTATGATACTTCCCATCTAAAGCATCAATATGATGTGCAAGATTCTATTTTATCCTCACAACAACCCTGTGAGGTAGGCTGAGAAACAGTGATTCATAAGGCTTCTTGGCTATGTGGACAACTGAACCACTGATGGGGAATAGTGGAATACAGCAGTACACAAAAATAGTAAAAAAATATAAAGAACTCAAGTCAGATGTCCCAACAAGAGTCTAAAATTCTAAATATATATCTCACACTGGCTAAGAATTGTCCACTCTTGACTGACTGTACTCCATGGTCTTATAGGAGAATATTATCAAGGAAAGCATTTCCTAATGGCAGAATGAATGAAACCATTTGATTTAATATTAATCAGCAGAATATGTCATGCTGGAGTTGTAAAAGTATTGGTCCCAACCAAGCCAATGGCCAGAAGAATAAAATTACAACATCTACTTGCCCTTTTAGACTAAAAACACATACCCACAGACACTTTTCACCTCTAATCCATAAAGCAACTAGAGCCTAGATGCCACAAAGTTTACATGCCAGTCATGAGATATTTTTGACCAACATCGCTATGTTTAGAACAGGAGACCTCAGGTATCCATGGAGATCTCTGTTTGTTGAGTACATGTTAAATACTGGCATAGCTTGGACTCACATACTTACCTCACTGCTAATTTTATCAGCGTTCCCTTTTGAAGGGGGCTGGTAACTCTCGGCCAAGCTGTCAAATGCATCTGGATCACAAAGTTGGATGGTTTCCTGTGACCTATCACCCTGTACATTAAGCTGCTTGCCAGTCTGCAGGTTGGTTGACTGTGGCAACCTCTGCAAGTGAACACTGCCTTCAGCATTTCGACTCGCGGGTGGACGGTAGATTTCAACCGTTGGGCGCGAAGAGCCATATGTTACTGTAACCAGAGGCTTCTTCCGAGGTAACCGATTCTCCTGTATAAAATTCAGATCTTCATCAATGAGATCATCTGGCTCAGGCTTAATGTCAATCACAGCTTCCAAGGAGGATAGCTCCCGTAAAGGTTTTACAGTTGACATTAACAGGGATGGTGACCCATCATGACTGGGCTGCCTGTGGAGAAAGGGGGTGATTAACTTTGTCTGCCATCTTTTAAGAAACAGCTTTGCAATAAGGTTAATGAGAAAGGCAGTAGCACAATATGCACAAATATAATTTACAAATTCTGTACATCATTTGTTCATCTTATCTATTGATATGGAGTAAAAGGGCAACAATCTAATCTACAAATAGCAGTTACCGTGTTTCCCTGAAAATAAGACAGGGTCTTATTTTCTTTTTACCCACAGAATATGGCTTGGGCATTATGGGAAGGGGTATTGTTTTGGGGTTGCCGGCAGCTGGCCCACAACCATAGAGCATACACCCAGAGCGGCCACTGCTGGAAGACTCGGTTTGGAAGCTGCTGAAAAAGCCATGCTGGGATGGTGGTGGCGGCGGAGGTACTCTGGCTCTGCAGCATCGTGAGGCTGGGAGGTGCGTGAGCAAGAGCAGAATAGCCACTCACGCAACCCTCCTTTCCAGCCATGCAGAGCGCCATTCACTGGCATTTCGAAGGCGCCAAGCCACAGGAGCCGGGCGGCGATGAAAAGGCGCTCACACGGCTTGGCAACACCCCTAGGTCAGTGAATGGTGCTATGCCCAGCTAGAAAGGGGTTTTGCCAGGTGGCTGCTCGTGAGCGTGGTCGCTTCATGGCTGTTGTGTTGCGGTGCTGCAACAGCACAACACAACCGTTTGTCCCTGAGGCTGTGCCCGGTTCTTTGCGAGTCTGCTCGCAAGAGAGCAGCCACCCAGCAACCCCCCTCTTCAGCTGGGCATAGCGCTGCTCACCAACCTAGAGGTATCCTGAAGGCGCCAAGCAACGCAATCACCTTTGCCTCCCGCCCCCCGGTTCCCGTGGCTTGCCACCTTCAGGATACCGCTAGATTAGCGAGTGGTGCTTTGGCTGGCTGGAGGTGGGGGGTTGTCCAGGGGGCTTATTTGCGGGGGAGGGCTTATATTTTTGCCTACCAGAAAAGTGTGGCATGGCCTTATTATCAGGACATGTCATATTTTTGGGGAAACACGGTATTTGACTTGACATTAGGGGGATTCTCCATTTTTCAATTATTTCCAACTGCTCTCATAACTATGATATTTGCAGAGGCAGGTTCCACTGAGCTTAATTTACTCTAAGTATGCAGTGACTAACAGTTATTTCTGATGCTTCCTTGGAACTTGCCAGGCCAAATATATTCTTATGTCTCTTTTAATTGAAAAAAAAGATAAAATCAAAAACTAAATAAGTAGCAGAGTTAAAAAAATAAAATAAGCTGCATTGAGAAGCTGAGGGGAAAACAAGGCAAATAAAAAACAAATTTCACACTTGGAGAGTATACATACATATGAACATGAATATACATGTAATTTTAAGGAGAAATACAAGAAAGACAGCTGTCCTACTATTTTCTATCCATAACAACATTTCTAAAGATGAAAATAAACACTGAGAACTATTTATAGCATTCCTAATAAATGCTGCACAGAAATGCTAAGCATATTTAATCTTCACAGTAGGATTTTCAAAATATTCAACTGAATTTTCAAACAGATTATTTATATCATTTAATGAAACACACCTATTGATTTCTGATATCTGGAAAATCAACATTTTGTTGCATAAATGTATGTGCTTTAGAACATATGGATCAGTGGTGGATTCCGGCCGGTATGGCCCAGTACGGCTGTATCGGTAGAGGCCGGAAGCAGTTGACACCGTACTGGTACGGTGGCTCATTTGGCCCACCCACCCACCTGCGTTCTATATCTGTTTTTACAGTAACCAGCCAATTGCACACGCATGCACAGCGTGCGGCACCTGCGTGACCTCCGACAAGCAGCTGGGTGTTGCAGGGGCGGTGAAGTGCACATGCGTGCACAGAGCACATGCACGAACAGGATGCCCAGCCCCGTGAGCAGTGTATCAGTAGCAATGGGGAGAGGAACCCATCACTGATATGGATAATAAATCAGTAACAGAATTCATTGTGAAAAATACTGACTGATTTTCTCAATTTATTCCAAAATTTTCTATTAGAAAATGATGCCTGGTTAAGCATATTAAGCATAAAATTTAGGCTAATTAATATCAATTCCCGCATAATCTAGAAATTATACTATATAGCATAATTTTAGCAGCATAGACTGGAACACATGAATTATCTTTGTAGTGAAGTTTGACAACTTTGTAAAAGAACTTTAAAGAAATTCTGACAGTGTCAATACATTCAAGTGCTACCAATTTTTTTAGGGCTTTCAAGATAACAATCTACGCTTAACCTACAAAGCTGTATAATGCTGATTAGATTTCCTGGCTTTACGTGAAGTACTGTATCAATGTGAAAGACAGATGATCCTGAATTTAAGGTAATTTCACTCTACCCAAAAGCGGCATAGAAATAAATACTGGTAGTCATTGTTTAGTGATGACAACTGGTATTGGCAACTCGGTTATTAAGTGAAGCATAAAAATCATGTGACCATCTTTGTGCTTATGAATTTACACAGAATGTAAATTCTGTGTAATGGCAAACACATGACTGAGAGACATGCTTCAGCCATCCTGTATACAGGCATTGATCACAAAGCTATTTTTTATCACAGTCATGTGAACAATAACTGTCTGAGGCAGTCACTAAATGACTATAATGATCAAGTTCTTCTCTTTGTTACATTAAGGTTTTCAGCTGAAATCCATTCCCAAATGAAGGTGTTTATGGGAAGTATTTACAAATACATACCGTATTTTTCGGAGTATAAGACGCACCAAGGTTTTGAAGAGGCCGCAAGTTTGACACCCCTGCCTTATATTATTTGATAAATCCTTCCATCAGTACTTTATCATAGGCCAACACCCCCTTACACAGATGTAAGCTAAACAGCCAAACATGGTTTATGGATTACTCATATGCTGTTAAGTCCCATGTTTCCTCTCTTGCACCTCAGGCCTTTTTTGATTCCGTCTTATTTCTAATCTCAAAGAAAGCCATCTGACTGCTTCCAAAATTGTAAATCTAATTTCAAAGTATGTTTGCAATCCTAAAGCATATACAAGTTATTGTATGCATGAATCATTGTTTTATGGATTGGTTGCAATGGAAAATAATATTTGTCACTAAAGAAGAACAGAGAGGAAAATACACAAGGGGAGAAAACACAAACACAAAGCTTTAGTTATCTAGGGCATTATACTTGAGGGAATCTAAGTAACAGTAGCTATTCTTAAAACTACTCAATTATTTTATGATGTAGCTGAGATCTCAACCACAAATGTTGTGATGAACATACTATTCATCTGCAATGTATCACTAGCTCCTATTATCTTAGTGAGAATCTTACCGAAGAGCAGCAGCTCTCTGTTCCTGAGAACTAGTAGAAACTCGGAAGTCGATTCTTTCAGGTCGAGAACTTGAGACTGTAAGAGGCTGTAGGATTTCTTCTCCAGTCCTCTCCTCACTCCCACCTGATGCACTTTTGCCAGAAGAGAGACTGCTCTCAAAAATGTTAGATTCAGAAGATTTTAGGTTTGTGGGCTCTAGGAAAAGAAGTAAAAGTTGTTTCACCTCAAAATTAAGGGTGGTATTTATACAGAACTGCAAATTGGCATCCACTGTGGATTCAATAAAAATATACATCCTCTTATTCATACAAAAAACAATTTTTCAAATTCACATAACTTTTTATTGCTTTTTGCCTAAACCATTGTAATCTTGTCTAAATAAATTTATGAATACTTTTTAAGGAATGCCAAAAATTTATAAGAAAATATGTGCACACATTCCTTTCTCAAGAGTTATCTCAAAGATTCCCTGTAGCCTTTACTTACCTGTAGTTACAGACCGAAGCTTATCTAAGACACCATGAAGCCTGAAAAATAAGAAAATATTTTAATAAATTTTAAATTATAACAAATCAATTCAAGATCCCAAAGTTACATGCAGTTGTTGAAGGCCCAGAGAAGCTGTCACCAAACTGTGTTGTCTATTATAAACTGGGAAAAGGAGTCACCATATTATTTGCAATTACAATGCAAGATATTTTACGTTTATTTGAAATCAAACCTAACTTCATTCTGACATTTTTTTATCCTAAATCTGCCTATTTTCTAGAATATGGCTCCAAGTGTACTATACAAAGATTAAATATGGTTCCCAGCTGCTCAAAACATTCACACTTCTTGTTTTAAAAAAAATTTCTAAAGGCACTGTAAAAAGTTTTCTAAAGATAATTTATGTTTAAATTAGTACCTAATACTTCAATAATCTTGTATTGTCCTGTACATCTTAAAACAGTTTTACAGGAAGAAAGTATGGAAGCTTTGATTTTAAACAAAATAATTATACATCCTCTGCCTACCTTGTTAAGATTTATTTTTCTAACCCATGAAAATAAGTAGATTGTTGTCCACTGCATTGCATTCTTTTCAGACTAGTGTGGGAAATAGAAAATATTGGGCTGTTTTTTGCCCTCCGTTCCCAAATTTCCAGTTTGCGTGTTGGGCCATTTTTCGCCCTCCCCTGAAGCCTGGGGAGGGCAAAAAATAGCCCAATGCACCTCCCAGAAGTTTGGAGGCTTCAGTGAGGCCTGTGCATATGCTCATTGACAAAAAGGTTAGCCATCACTGACACAGAAATTAACTGAGTCCACTATTAAAAAGATAAAAAAACCTATATTTTCTCTAGTGCAAACTGTATGGTCTCTGGGGGATTATCTTGTTTTTGAAAGTATCATTTTTCTCTTGAGCATGCAAATTATAATATCCCCATTGAGAAAAAATATTTTTGATTTACAGTTTTCAAAGATAACCAGAGAAGAATAAAATATTTCAGTGTAAGAATTCTTAATGTAAAGATTTTCTCTTTCTAGAAAACATTTCATACTCAATACATTTCTATTTTTCAATTCTTTATAGCAGAACAATAGCAAAAAATGACCTACAAAGGAAAAATGCTTTCCCCTCCCTCTCTTCTCCAAAAGGCTTTTCATCTTTAAGGATTATTTTATTTTAATGCTGTAGTGCTGTATTATTTTCATGCCTTATAATAAGCACATATATCGGTACACGGAACACATGGGAGATACATACCATACAGTAAATCTCACAGTGTTGTTTCCTAGAAAAAGGGAAAGATCCTCTGTCATCTGTTCTTGGCTCTTCTTATTGGCCACCATGACCATAATATAATCTGGCAGTTCTTCATCTGATTTAAAGAACAGAGAATAAATCTAAAAATTAAATGTTAAAGCAGCAACTATAGAGTTTTATCTACTTAATTTACCAATAGGTTAATCAAACTATTTTCCCATCTTCATTCTAAGTCTATGAATGTGATGCACAGAGACCATGAAGAAAAACAATGGTGGATTGAAGACAACTCCATAACAGCAGAGCTGATGGCCATGGTGACAAAAGGAACTGATGAATTGATCATTTCCTTGAAACTCCTGTCCTGATCAAGAAGGCTAGGATTACCCACAAACTCCAGTTCTTACAGCTCGGAGAGTCCGGGTAAAATCACCCTGCCTAAGCTGCAGTTCGGCACTTTCAAATGGACACTGGATTCGCCTACTTTCTCTTAACTACCTTAGGAGTTGCTTGTTAATGATTTCTGGTTGTTAAGAACTTCTGAAGGGAAAGTTTCATTACACTGGGAGAATTTCCTTCTACCTGGTATTTTATTGGATAAAAACATTTTCATGCAAGTTTAAAGTTTAAAAAGAAAAAACTTAACTTTTAAAAAACATCAAAGGGAGGATTAGAAGGTTGAGTTTTGGAAAGGTTCTAGATGGACTTCAAAGAATATTTCCTATGCTCATGGACCATTTAAAATTTTGTAAAAGAATATCTGGGTACTGTGAAATAAATCGTAAGAAATCTTCCTGTAGGAAAGTTGTGTTGATTGGAAAATAAATATATGATAAGAGGGGAATTTGAAAGTTGACTAAAGGGAACCAGAAGGAATTAAATATTACAATTAAAGAGAGTCATTAATACAATGGAGAAATATTATTCAACTATAGAAATTAGGGATACCTGAAAACAATGTACAGTTTCTCAGAAATTATCTACAAGTTTGTCTGGAAAAAAATAGATATAAGAGGCAGCTAAGTTTTGTGAATATCAAAAATAAAAAAAATGCTGATGGGCCAATTGTCCGCAATGTATTCTTTGTAAATATAATTCAATATAATTCATCTAAATTTTATATATTACTTGGTTGATAATAGTACTTTTAGATACTGTTACTTTGATGTAATTTTAGATGCAATCATATTTAATATAATTTTAGTGTTTACAATTTAATTTAGTCTGTATTCTGATCCTCAATTATAGATGTTAGCTGGGTTGTTTTATAAATGTATTTTAATTCTGTCTTAAACTTTATTTTGTTTAGCATCTCTATTGGTCTCTGACTGCAATAAACTGAATTGAATTGGATATGAGTGGATATATAAGAACTAATTTTACTGTATAAAACCAAGACTAATGTTAATTTGAGTGTGAATTTGAAAATGCCATAGTATAAGAGTGATATGGAAAAAGATGCCACAATGGATTTAAATTTGAAACCTACTGACGTCTAAAGGGGACATATAAATAATAAATCAGAAGAATGATTTGAAAAGTTTCTTATTTTGGATTTATGAAAGGGATGATTGAACTACTGAAGCTGTTCCTGAAAGCAGACAAAGAGAAAATGATAAGAAATTAACTTTGATGGGATTAAAAAGCAAGCTATATAAAAGTAAACTGTAGAAATATAAAGTGAATTTATTTGACCAGGGTTAAAATGTATATGTTGTGGTTCCTGCTAGCTATTCATTGAACTTCTTTTTGATTAGGACTGAATGACGAGGTATTAAATATCTGTTTATAGAGGAAGAAATAATTCTTTTGCTTTATTTCTAGAGAAAGTGCTAAATACAAATAACAAAATGGATTTATTTGATCAAGATCAAAACTTATGTGTTATTAATTTTTGGCAACTTTAATAAACTTTGGCTGATTAGGACTAAACAATGAGGTTTTTTATAATTGGCTTATTGGTAAGATATGAGATATGGGAAGAACAAGTATATTTTTTATTGAAATAGAGGATTAGAGTTACTGAAACTGTTTAAACTTATCTGGAGGAATAGGAGAGTCAGCTTTTATATACCGTGTTTCCCCGAAAATACAACCTGTCCTGAAACTAACGCCTTGCCACATTTTTCACGGGGGCAAAAATATCAGCACATCCCCCAAAATAAGTCCCCTGGACAACCACCCCCCCGGGCCAGGCAGAGCACTGTTCACCGACCTAGCAGTATCCCGAAGGGGCCAAACCGCGGGAGCCGGGGGGAAAGGCGCTCACATTGTTTGGTGCCTTCGGGTTACCGCTAGGTTGGGGAGTGGCATTCTGACTGGCCGGAGGGGGGAGTTGTCAGGCGGCTGCTCCCTTGCGTACTGGCTCCCGAAGAGCACGGGCACAGCCTCAGGGGCGAAGCAGCCATGAGGAGACCACGCTCATGAGCAGCAGCCAGGCAAAAACCCCTCTCCAGCTGGGCAGAGCACCATTCACTGACCTAGGGGGTATCCTTAAGGCGCCAAGGCACATGGCGCTCTGCCCGCTGCCGCAACTTGGCACATTCGGGATACCCCCTAGGTCAGTGCATGGAGCTCTGCCCGACTGGAGTGGGGGTTTGCGCGAGCGCCTGTTCTGCCCCGCCACGCTCCGAGCATAACTTCTTCTCCAGCTTCCAAACTCCAAAACTCGGCTGCCGAGTTTTCCAGCAGCAGCCGCTCTAGGAGTGCGCTCTATGGTTGTGGGCTGGCTGCTGGAAGTTTCTCTGTCCGGAAGACTCTCTGTCCGGCAGCCAACCCACAACCATAGAGCACACTCCTAGAGCGGCCGCTGCTGGAAGACTCGGCAGCCAGGTTTTGGCATTTGGAAGCCAGAGAAGAAGTAATGCTCAGAGCGCGGTGGGGACATAACAGGCACTTGCGCAACCCCCCTATCCAGCCGGGCAGAGCTCCATGCATCGACCATGGGGGTATCCCGAATGTGCCAAGCCGCAGCAGCTGAGGAGCAGGCAGAGCGCCACATGCCTCACTGACTTAGGGATACCCCCTAGGTTAGCGAATGGTGCTCTGCCCAGCTGGAGAGGGGGTTTGCCGGGCAGTTGTTCATGAGCGTGGTCACCTCATGGCTGCTTTGCCCTTGAGGCTGTACCCGGCTCTTCGGGAACCAGTTCGCAAGGGAGCAGCTGCCCGGCAACCTCAAAACAATAAGGCCTCCCTCTATAATAAGCCCAAGGCCATATTTCATGGGGCAAAAGAAAATAAGACCCTGTCTTATTTTCGGGGAAACATGGTATCCTTTATTTTCTTTTTCCTATCTGCACTTTTTTTCTTTTATTTTTTATATTTTTATTAGTTCGTATTAGTATTTTAACTTTGTATTGTAAATTTTAACAATTATTATTAAAAAATTGCTCTTCAAATAACAATTGGACCCCTTTTTTTCAAGATGAATCTGTCTGCCAAACAAGACCATTATCTGAAGCCTTTCTCAAGTGTCACCTTTTTAATGGTATTCCAACTTTGGAATTCTTCCCAATTTTTGTTTTCCTACGCTTTTAAAACTGCTAATGTTAGCATCTCAGTGCCTAACACTCCCTTTTGAAAATAATGTTGCTAACGTAGTTTACATTTTTTTTCTATTTTTATAATTATTTCCTAGCTGTCTTAGAAAACAGATTTATGGAAGATGAAAATACAAATTGGGCAAATAACTAAACAGCCTACATATCAATACAATATTTTGTATATTTTTACAGTTAAAATTACTATCAAACTTACCAACATAAGCTCCTAGTTCCTGTAGCTTTCCCTTTATAGCACTCTATATGTACAGGACAAAAAAAAAAGGGGGGGGACACAAAGGAATTCTTACTTTCAAACCATCAATTTTCTGACATTGTTTCAAACATCTCAAAAACGAAATGTTATTTTTCCCCAAGCAATCACATGAATAGCAAAACATTTTTAAAAACTTTATAAAGTATGTGATAGGGCTATACATGTTCCAAAAATTTTTTCGGATGTGCTCTAGTCTAGGCCTTGCATCTTTTTGCTATTCATTAAAGTATACCAAGTTTTCTTTGGACTTCAGTGCAAAAGTTGCAGTTGTTTTAGAGTTGGATTAACTTTAATGAGTAAACTCCTTAAATCATACAATTTTTTTCATACACTGAAGCCTGAAAAGAAGTTGCTTTAATGAAGAGCAACCATGCACTATGCTCATGTGAAGTCTTAAAGCACTTCTTCTCATTTGTTTTTATAAAAATGCAAAACCCCAACTGTATGTCAGTTATAGAGAACAGGTTCCTCACTTGAAAAACTCATATAAAATTCAGCACAAGGAAAACTAATAGAAGATGACAAGGCAGGGCAAGAATTCATAGGTGGTTTTTTTAATGATGTGTTTAAGGCGGAGATATACCATCAAAGCTGTAGCATTTAAATTAAATGTTTTCCTTTTTGGCTCAAAGATGATCTAATGAACATACTGACCTAGTTTACACACATTACATTATGATATAATGCAGTCTGCTAGGATTTGGCTTAACATGATGCATAAATTAAGCTCCTATAATGATCTAAACTATAATAAATTATAAAAGCAGAGTAAGGTAATAATAAACAGCTTTAATGGAGTCCTATGTTCATAGACTGCTACATTGCATATGATAATCAGATTATTTTATAAACTGACACAATATTTTGGAGATATAGTATATTTCAGTGGAGTATCCTTAAGGTTAGGAAAAATTTAGGAAATGTGTCAAGATTAAAACCAATTATAAAATAGTCAAATTATATCATAATTAGGCTTTAATAAATCGAGCTTTAAAATATGAACTTTTTTTAGCGTATGGCATGTATTACCCAGAAATCACTGAAGTGGCTGGCTATATGAACTATAGGAAATACACTGGATGCATAGAAATGAGGCGAGAAGGAAAAATTAAAAACAGAATTGATTCTCACTTGCCAAAGGAGATAATACATCACTTGTTATCTATCTGTTAAAGGTTCTGCAAATGAGATATAGCTTATGATATAAGCAGCTGATGGCCAAGTCCTAGAGTAAACAGACCAATACCAAGAGAGACTACAAAACTTCTGAGTTTTGAAGAGCTCCAACAGCCAAGTGAGAACCTCCTTGATTAATGATTATATATAATTATCAGCAACGAACATAATAAATATCCTAGATAAAACTCAGATGACTAAATGCAGGTATAGATCTCATCCTTGGATTGCTCAATATCTCTCGCATTCTGTAGTGTAGAACTTTTTATTTTGGATTATATAGACGGGTGAAGTTAAATATAATTTTGCCTTAACTTTGTGCCTAACAATTCTATATGCAATATTCAGAACCTGTGCATAACTTATCCACAGTGGATCGTGATATGTAGGCATCCCCAACCACCCTCCCTAGAATTTGCATTTGTAACCCTTGAAATATGTTGAGTTCACACTGCTGAATTTCGGGGCGGGGGTGGTGGTAATGGAAATGAAAGGCCTCTTATAAGGCAGAAGATTCTCAGACCCATCCCTAAATCTAAAATTGAGCACACATATAAAAAAGCACAACTTTCCAGCTCTTCCCTTTCAATGATATCATCACATCTTCAGAAAGCCTTCTGGGGAATGTCAGCAAGTTAGAAATTAAGTTATGACTTTCAACCCAGGGGGATAAACAGGGGAAATTGCTTATTCCTGTATTGAGACACAGAATAATTAGATTTAGCATTATGTTTTCAAATTCAGACCATAGTTTAAACTAAGATGGAGCATCCTAGTGACAACTGCACATCTTTCCTTTTTATTTAACTTCTTTGCACCATCCATCACTGAAGCCCCAACTGAGGTGATGGTGGTAAATAGGAAAGGTGCTAATCTATAGTTATTTCCTGTTGCCTTCAATTACAGAGCCAAAAGCAACTACTAAAATCAAGGTTACTAAGGGCAATATTATGTGCCCTTCTAGAAATTCTGAATATTTTATACAGCTGTCTTTGTCCAATGGACAAGGAGAAGGGCGGCATACAAATAAACCAAATACAAATGGGATTAACCAGCAAGTAAATATGCAGACAAATGCATTGTTATTGTTACCCATTCTGTAGGTCTTGCCTAGAATCTTTGGTCATGTAGAAGACAACCCAAAATGTGCTTTATGTA
This sequence comes from Thamnophis elegans, assembly GCF_009769535.1. NCBI lineage: Eukaryota > Metazoa > Chordata > Lepidosauria > Squamata > Natricidae > Thamnophis > Thamnophis elegans. The sequence goes on along the minus strand of NC_045541.1, from coordinate 138,892,710 downwards.
GACATAAATCTGCAATACTAAGAGCACATAACCTATATAATCCACATATTTTGGCCATATTTCAAGGAGAAATAAAACGTCCATTTAATTAAATATATTTTAACTGTTCTGAAAACACAACTACAGCATAGGATTATATGATTTAAAAATGAGAAGTGGGTCGTGCTCCTTGCACACCTTACATAAAAGTAAATCTCAACTGACTGCACATAGGCTTTTTGTCAAGTAATCCGAGTCAAGTGGACTTAGATGGTGGCTATTGAAATTGAATAAATAAATCATGCAAAGAATCTCACTGACATATTTTTCCTGACAAAAATTTCCATCCCTAAAACAGGATACATACCTACTTAAATTAAATGTTTGAGAAATTACCCACAGTTATGCTTTCAGATACTACAGCACAGTAGTAAGTACAGTCCTTGACTTCCAATTATTCATTTAGTGACTGTTTAAAGTTACAGCAGCATCGAAAAAAGTGACACTTATGACCACTGCAGCATCCCCATTATCACATTATCAAAATTTAGGTACTGGCCAATCGGCATGTATTTATGGCAGTTGTGCTGTCCCAGGGTTGTGTGATCACCATTTGCAATAGCAAAATCAATGAAAAAAGCCAGATCCACTTAAAAACCGCATGATTCATTTAACAACTGCGGCAATAAAGGTCATAAAATGGGGCACAAATCACTTAATACCTTTTTGTTTAGCAACAGAAATATTGAGCTCAATTATGGTAGTAAGACGAGACTACCTGTGTTCTGATTTCTATGCTATTCACTATATTAATAATGGACTTCAGGCCACCACTCTCTGAAAGAGCGGATGAGAGCGATTTCTCTATCTCAAAGCAGCCGGTGAGCTTGCAAACATTTTGTGCAGAAACTAGAAGTTTCTGGGGGCCATGATCTTGCACGGCAGAGAAGTTGGAGAGGAGACAGCTCACTAGATCTTCACAAGGTTAAGTGACCCGGAGTGGCAGGATGGGGGGGGGGAAGCAATTGTGGGGAGCATGAGGTATCTCAGTGGATTCGGGGAAGCCTTGGGTGATCTTCAGCTGGTGGCCTGTTCCATTACTAGCTCACCACAATGGTCTTCCCCACCCTGAGACACCTCATGTGCACTTAATGACCTGCACATTAGTGAATGCGGGATCAAAAGCAGGGAGTTTTCATGTTTATTTTACATGATTCACTCCAACAAATACTCAAATTAGGAATATAATTGACTCAAGGGTTACCTGTAACTTTGTAGGAATTAAATTGAACAAAAGGAGCAAGATTTTAAGGCACATTTGTTTGAGCATAAAATAAACAAAGAAAACCTTTGCCATTTCTTACCAAGTAAACTTAGTTTCACTACATGAACTATTTTGTTTTTAACAATAAAGCTAATCAAAGGATCCCTGCTTCCAGGTTACTATAGTAACTATGCCAAGAGGATTTCTGTACCACTAAGAATTGCATAGAAGACAACATTATGCTAGGTAATTCGAGAAAATGAAATAGAGCTTTTCTTGTCACAACAGCATTATGACATAAATTCTGGCATGTGACAAAATCAAAAGTTTTATTTTGACTAGAAATATATGCCTTCACTATTTTTTCTACATAGCTACATTTATATCAACAAGTATTTTACAAATCAGTACTTAATATGGGTGGATTTTCAATTTGCAAATTTTTTTTAAATAAAGAGCAGATTTTATACATTTATTTTTATAGACATAGGTGATCCATTCAAATTTTTTATAATTGTATTTTGATCCAAAATTAAAATACAAAATAATTTAAAAACCTATAAACATTTAAAGCTATTCACAAACTTTTACAAGTACTGAGAAGCAAAAGCAGGTGAGCACAGATTGTGCAGTGACCAATATACTCTATATCCTTCCCTCTTTTTCTAACTTCCTGTCAAGCACAAGAGCTAAAGATCTGCGCTTTCATTTGCTTGAACACACAGCCATTTCACTTTACAGTAGAATGAAGAACTAGATTCACATTAAAGTACATATGAGTACAGCTCCTCTTCAGACTTCCTTGCACAATCCATGGAAGTTTAAAAAGGAAAAGCTTGTGCAGTACAGAACATGTATCCCAAACCATTGTGCCTTTATATTTGAAAGAATTTGTGAAATGGGCTTCATTTTGACATCAAATAAGAGTTTTTCTGGAATAATATATGAAGAAAGTTCCAAATTATTTAGGAAGAAATAGATTCTTGATTAAGATGGTTGATGGAGCACTTTCCTAAGCTGAAGTCAGTCTTGTTGAGCAACACAAGATTTAACAAATTTAAAAACTGTCCTAAATCAGACCACTAGTCCATCTGATCAAACATTCTGTTCTCACAATAAATTGCCAATCATGCCTTGAAAAAGCCAACAAGCAATATAATACTCACTGCTTGTGCTCCCCAGCCAATGATACTGTCAGGCATATTGCTTCTGATACAGTGATGGGTTCCAGATCCCGTTCCAACCGGTACAGTTGGAATGGGCCTGGCAGCATCCACATGGACGCGTGCAGCGCACCCATGCATTTTATCGCCTCTGCAACATTCCAGCTGCTCAGTGGAGCATCACGCAGGCACTGTATGTGCTGTGTGCGGAAGCGCCGAAGACTTAAAAGACCAGTAAGGAGCTTAGGCAGGCAGCTGGGCCCTCCGGAGTATAGTCCCAGAATGGTATCCAGTGCTCCGTGCAGGCTCCAGTACGCCCGTACTGGGGCGTACCGCCTGCAACTCACCACTGTTCTGATATTAAAAGTACATAACCACAATCATACTAATGGGCACTGACTAGCCTTATCTCTCCTCAATGAATTTGACCATAGTATTCTCTTTCAAAACACTCCAAATTTATAGATAACACTGTTTCTTGTGGTGATTATCTTTTTATTTTCTATTACATACTAAGTTAAGCAATACTTTCATACATTGTTTTTCATAATATTTACTAAAGAACTGTTCATTAGTCAAGGTTGTGAATGATGATACAGGGTAATTATGAGAAAAACTGTCCTTGATTACTTTCCTTACACTATAAATAGTATATCTCTTCTTTTTAGTAATATATTACGAAAAAGAATTAAAAATATATAATTTAGTACACAAAAATAACCTGGACAGGATCCATACAACCATAAATTTACTAAGCATATCAATAAAAAGGAAGCAGTGTCCTGAAAAGTTTTATAACCAGAACAATTCCAGAAATTGGAATTTTTAACACATTAAAAATCTGTTTTTTGCCTTTTGCTGAAAAAAAGTCTAGTATATCTTATCTTTAAAACTAATTCTTTAAGTGATCCCAAATATTTTTCTTTCTTTCTAGTGCAGTTGTTCCATATCTTTCATTACCTGGAGCACCTCTTCTGCAGTTTTTTCCCCCAATTTGAGGACAGGCAATTTGGATCAAAACTGTATCTATTATGACAACAACATTCAAGCCCACATACTTTAAGATTGTGCTGCATGTTACTTACTTTAGTTCCTTCACTTTGAGTGAACTGACAAGTCAAAAATGCTGTCTTCTTAGACAGATGCACATTGATTTATTAGATTGTAGTGGTAGATATACCACTTTTCATTCCGGAGAATGACATGATACACAGTGCTTCCTCCTCACAACCATTCTATGAGTTGTGTTAAAATAAAAAAGACTGACTGACCCCAAATTACTCGCAGGAATAACCGGGGATTTGGGCAGGGAGACAGAATAGATACGTGTATTAAGAAAGACATTGACTACATATAAACGGAGATTATAGAATTAAAATTGATGAACGTGCATCAACGTGAATCGATAACTACAGCTTTAAGATAACGGCAGATTCCTACTATTTTAATTTTTGTGTACAAAACTGTATTTTAATCGACCTTGTAGCAGCACACAGCTTGTGGCGCCCATCAATTTTTAGGGATGAAGCGAGGGGGTGGCGACGCTTAAACCTCGGAGAATGTCAATGGAGATTCTCAGTCATCCCGGTTATGGTTATCCCAAAGGTGTTTTTTCAAGAGGCAACCGGACTTTCTGGTCCAGCTGCCTCTTCAAAAAGCACCTTTGGATTAAACCTTGGAGGCAACCCCCGAAAAGAAACCCACGCGCACCAACCGTTTCGGACAAAGCAACTTTCGGCCCTGCCATTGGTTGGGGGGGAGAATGAAGGAGGGGGGAGTCCAGGCCCACGCGGAAAAAGAAATGTGGGGGAGGGGTAAACGCTTCACCCCGCTCCAAATTTCCTTCGCCCGCTTTCCCTTTGTGGGGGGAAGGGGTCCGCTGCCTTGCAGCCCTCATCACCGTATGCTGCCACGCCGAGGTTCGCGTTTCTCACCCGAATCTTCCGGCTAATCTCGGTGCCGATTTCCATGGCCACCGACACGGCCAAAGGCTTCCAGTCCCTACTCTTCCCGCAACCAGTTAGGCCCGACCCCAATCCAGCTACAAGCTGGAACACACAGACACAGAGAGGAGAGGCAGAAAAAGAGTCGGGACAAAACCCAAACAGGCCTCCGCCGACAGCGCCTCCTTTTGCTAGTGAGACGGTAGTGGCGGTAGTGAGGAAATAAAGCTCCTCCTTGCGGGCCTCACTGGACTCTTAGCCAAAGCGGAGCGTCCACTTTGAGGAAGCAGGCGGCGGAGGCGACGCTGCTACTAGCGGGTCCTTCACAAGAAGTTTTTCTGAAGCTGATGCTTTTCTCTGGGGGAGGCAGCCGGCTTGTGGGTTAATTGTGCAACCTGTCCAAGTCTCCTGGTGAATTAAAAGCACAATTGTCAGCCAAGCAGCTATTCACCTTGAGTGGGTTGTTATGGCAACATTCGCCACAAAGGGTGTGTCATGTAAGTTAGATCGGAGCCCATTTGCCAAAGGAAAAGAAGAGAGACGAATATTTTACATTGAGGGCCATTGTAAATACCATTTTTAATAACATGCAATTTGTCCAGGTTTGAGAACTATATTTCTTCTTACATTTTTTGTACATGTCATTCCGTAATGTTCTGTAGGAGCACTTGAAAGAAATTTTTAACTCAGTTTGAGGGTGTGTCTTTTTCACTTGATGTTTATAAACGTTTACTGTGTTTTCAATGTATTTGATGCTAATTTTAAAATAAGCAAAAAATCCTGTGGCAACTTAAAAATTCTATTCATTATGGAGTATTTAAAAAATGTATTACAGGTAGTCCTTGATTTATCACAATTGGGACCAGCAAGGTGGGTTTTAATCAATCCAGTTTTACAATCTTTTTGCCACGATTGTTAAGTGAATCACTGCAGTTCTTAAGTGAATCATTTGGTCATTAAATGAATTCAACTCCCCCCATTGACTTTGCTTATCAGAAGCCAACAGGAAAGGTTGCATATGGTGGTCACATGACCTTAACATAAATAGATGCCAGTTGCCAAATGCCCAAATGATATGACTGCAAGGATGTTCCAGTGGTTGTAAATAACTTTTTTAAGTGCCACTATAACTTCGAAAGGTCGCTAAATGAATCTATTTATGAACTTGTAGTTCTGGTGACAACACAGGTTTTCTTACAATAGGGCTGTATTAAAATGTGTTTGTACCTCTGCTATCTATGATGAATGGACAACAGTTACAAATAATTTCCTTTTTTTGATTAATTTTATTGTGATCTAAGGTGGTATTTCTTTTTGATTGGTTATATCACTGAAAAGGATGCAGTGTAGATGAAAGGACCGAACAATTAGTACATTTGGTGAAGGGAAAATCAAAACAAGAGCAGTCTATAAAGACATTGTTTTCTGTTATACCTATTAAGGCCAAATCAGAAATTATCACTGAACAAAGGAGTCATACAGAAGTTTTAAGTAGTGGAGTAATGATTCTAACTTTTTATCAGGAATGATTATAGATTATACTACTCAGATTCTTAGTTATGCAAACAATGGGTTGAAATTTAAACTAAAAGATATTTTCAAAGACATAAAAGGTTACAAAGCACTGAAATACTTAGAACTATTCTAAGGAAGGAACAATGCAGAAAGAGCGAAAGATCCATTCTGAGTATAATAATCTTGTAACAATGATACAGATCATAAAGAAATGTTGACTTCTAGAAGTGTCCCCGTCAGTATTTTCAAGACATTTTCATACTCTGCACATAATTATTGATATAAAAAGACTTTTTTCCTAATGTGACTACATTTGTGTTTCTTCATATTTCTCTGCAAGTATCTGCAAGAGGATAGCTAGATATCTTTACATTGTTATCAGCTGACAAATTACAATCATTTTTGCTTCAGATTACAGACATTTTAAAATACACCCATTGATCCATCTAAAGTATATTGACAGTAAAACATAATGTAAGGAGAAGATTAAAATATTTCTGAGAACTGTAAAAATAAAACCAATGCATTTGGAAAGTCTGACTTTCCTTTTCTGAATCAGAAAAGCTTAGCATAATAAAAAAAAACTGATCAGCTGTTATTTATTGTAAACCTCATATATATTTCTGCAATGGCCTTTTAGCCAAAGCAGCAGCTGTTCCATTGCTGACATTCTTGCTGCTAAACGTTCCAACTTTCTAAGGTAATGACTGCAAATGTACATAGTCTTCTCTTTGATGAGTGAAAACGATGTCTGCCTCTTCAGTTTATATTTGATTTTTTTCCAAAGCACCTTTCACATTAATTTTTAATTACTACATTTCACTACATAGTTTTCTGTATTCTTTGATCCTACAAAGGGCACTATTATTTACATTAGGCTTCATAGAGTTACATAAATGCAACATCGCTTATGCACTTTCTTGATGGATAAAATTGATGATTGAGAAATTGCCTAACTTTTTCTAGTTCCCAACTATATGGCCCCTTTCCCTCATCTCTTTTACAGACTATATCAGGGATGGGCAATTAACTTTCCCAAGGGACCACATGAGAAACTAGGACTGTTGTGGAGGGCATCAGCAGTGGGGAGCTGGACAAAAAGAGCCAAAGGTCATATGTGGCCCATGGGCTGTAAAATGCCCACGTCTTAGACCAGTGATGGTGAACCTTTTAGGCACAGAGTACCCAAATGGAAGGTATGTGCATGTGCGCCAGAGCGCCAGAAATCCGACAACCAGCTGGCTGAGTTGGGGCGATGGCACGTGTGCCCACAGACAGCGTTCTGTGTGCCATCTCTGGCACACATGCCTTAGATTCGCCATCACAGTCTAGACTGTATTCTAGATTTTACAGTGGCTCCAGAAAACAACTTTTGGTATATATGGGATTACATTGAGAAGGAAGGACAGAAAGCTTAAATTTCACAAATATTTTTTTAATTTTGGGTCCAAGTCACTGTTTGCATGATAACCCATGATATGTCTCACTATGCACATAGCAGAAATAACTGAAAACCAAAGTACATACTAAATGTCTACTTTGTCAACCTGTTTGAGCAAAGAAAAAAAAATACTTCCAGAAGGTGAATGGGATGTATAAAGAATAAAAATAAAGGAAGGGCTTAACCTTTTTTTTTCATTCCTCAGTTTCTTGCTTTCAATTGGCCACAAATGGCCAGCGCTGCCATCAGATATTAATTTAGAGAAAAACAAAGAATAAGGTTCTCTTTTTTTATGAACTATTGACCCCATTCAATCCTGTTATAGCAGCTTGACTCCAACAATGCTGAATTAATTCAGCATTGCCAGAAAGAAGAAATTTGAGGTCTTTCCCATTACAGATGGAAAATGACAAAGAGATGAAACCAGAGCTTTAGAAACTGAACAGGAATCTGTTTTTATCAATTATTTGCTCTGGTTCATACAGTTAATATAAGATTATGTCACTTACTTAGCCAGTTGTCTATTTCCCAGAAAATTGGGAAGTAAATCTTATTAAATTTAATTGACTTATTTTTCTTTTCTTTTTTGTCCTTTCAATTCCCCAGGGACTGCCTAGAGAAGTTCCTGCAATTTTCTTTGCAAGATTTTTGGAATAGTTTGCCATTGCCTCCTTTCTAGGGCCAAGGAAGATTTTAACTGACCCAGTCCCAATCAGCTGGCTTTGGGTCTATGGCAGGAGTAGCTTTATGTATGGGTCTAATTGAACTAATTACTGTTAGAGCAGTTGGTGTAGCAATTAAAGATGCTGGGCTTGAAATCAAGAGACCATAACCACTACACCAAACTGGCTTTAATTGGACTTAATCCTGAGTAAATATACACAAGTTCAGTGTGCATGATCATTTTTAGTCAGACGCTTGCCCCCTATGCTGGTTCCTTCAATCTCTAAACTTTATAGTCATGGAAGGAAAAATAGGTTGAAATGTATCAGGTCACAGTAAATGTTTTTTTGTATCTGATATAAAAAATCATCTCTATCTTAATTGCACATAACATAATATAAATATGCTGTTGTAGCTCCTGAAAGAAACATTGGGGTTTAAATCATTTTAAAATGCTGGGAGATTATTTAAAACTATAAAAAGAAAAGATTGGCTAGAGCATGTACCACGGATTAACAATGGTATTAGCTACTTTAATGAGATATTTACATGGAGAGCCAAGAAAAACTGTAAAAGATAAAAATATTTATTATAGCATGTGGAAAACTTACCAAAACAAGAACAACAACTAGCACAACAACTAGCAAATAAGTATAAAATAGCATTGAAGCATTATTGAATTGAATACTTTATTTGGCCAAGTGTGGTTAGACACACAAGGAATTTGTCTCTGATGCAGAAGCTTTAAATATACATGCAAAGCAGTGGTGGGATTCAAAAATTTTTACCACCAGTTCTGTGGGCATGGCTTGGTGGGCGGGGTGTGATTTGGTGGGCGTGGCAGGGGAAGGATATTGTAAAGTCTCCATTCCCTCCCCACTCCAGAGGAAGGTTATTGCAAAATCCCCATTCCCTCCCAATCAGCTGGGACTCTGGAGGCAGAGAATAGATGGGAGCAGGGCCAGTCAGAGGTGGTATTTATCGGTTCTCTGAACTACTCAAAATTTCCACTACCGGTTCTCCAGAACTGGTCAGAACCTGCTGCATATCATTTCTGATGCAAAGCGACAGAATAATGATAATCATAATAATATCAATAAGAGAGGGGAGTAAGAAGGATAATACGGATAAATAATAATGCTACAACCATACTTGATTGTATATGCATAGACATTAGATAGCACTGTAAGAATTAGGTGGTCAGCATGGTGGCCTGAGAGAAAAAAAATCTTTTTTTCTCTCAGGCCATTTTTGCTATTAATCTAAGATTTTTAAAATATAAAAATTACATTTTTATATTTAAAAAATCTTAGATTAATAGAAACAGTGAAATAGCCAGATAAATTATTGGATGGTTAAGTAACACAGGTCTGAAAATATTCCCAAAGAAGGATTGAGTATTTTCTAAGTTAATGGTGGTGTTTACATTGGTATTCACTGTTGAATGTTTTGGACAGATATATGTCTATAGTTGAGTTGCAGTAGAGAGTAAACTGGGTAGAGTAGTCCTATATTTCACAAAGAGAAATGGAAAAAACACTCATATAAATTTGCATTATCTGCACATTTATCACACATTAAATATACTTGCATTTTCCCTATCAAAAGCTTGTATTATTCCAATTTAAATAGTGGCTTCATCTCCTACTTGTTTTCTTCTTCCTGGAGGGGAATTAAATTTGCTTCCCATAGTATTGTCCCTTAGGAGCAACTTATCTTTGCTACTGTTTGTAAAACAGCAGGAAACTTGGAGATTTTGATAAATACAAAATATTATCTTTGCCATCTTTTCTGTATCTCAGACAGGAGGAAGTGATATGATACTTCTGAATTAATTAGACCAATGCTGTTAAATTATGATGCTTGGAATTGAAAATCAGATTTTTGGAATTTGTGGATTGAATTAAAAGCACAAAAGAAAACCAAATCATTATATGTTTCACTAATTATAAAAAGGGCTTTGATTGTGTTGATCACATCAAGCTGTGGAATGTGAATACTGTAGAAAAACAGGAATCCCAGTATATCTCATTGTCTTTATGTGAAACTTATATACAGGTCAGTAAGCCACAATATGTACAGAACATGGTGTAACAGACTGACTCTAGCTGGCAAAAGAGTGAGAAAAAAGCTATGTATTCTCCCCTTATGTATCCAATGTATGTGGTGACTATATATTAAAATAAGCTAGATTGGAATGAGGTGAGTGTGGTATTAAAATTACAGGAAGAACCATCAACAATCTGTGCTACGCTGATGACACTACTTTGATAGCCAAAAATGCAAAGAATCTGCAAGCTGTAACAATGAAAGTAAAGGAGAATTGTGAACAAAATGGGACTACATTAAATGTTATTCTATTAAATATAAAGAAGAGGAAACTAATGACAACAGGTAGTCTTAGAATTCAAATAAAGATATTTTAAATAGATAATTTCTGCCTTTTAAGCTCAACTATCAATGGTAAAGGAATAGGCAGTCAAGAAAAACATTAATCTAGCACCAGTAGCCATGAAGTCCTTGGAAAATATATTCAGATGCTATGATACCACTATACTTACAAAGATCAGATTAGTTCAGGCAATAGAATTTCCTGTAATGTTCTGTGGAAGCAAACATTGGACTTTAGAGAAACAAGCTAGAAAAGAGTATTGGCATTTTTGTAATTTGATATTGGAGAAGACTTCTGAGAAATCAGCCAAGAAAATCAACAAATGGATCATGAACAAATCAATCCAGAGTTCTTCATCAAGGCACAATAACCTAGCTGAAATTATATTTCAGATACATTATGTAAAGTCCTAGTTCTCTGGAGTAGGTTCTAACACTGGGAAAAATGGCAGGAAAGAGAAGAGAATCATCAGCAATAAAGTGGATGCAGTAGTGATGGCTGCATTGCTGGAAAATCCAGTCAGGGACAGATCATCATGGAGAAAATCTATGTGATTACTAAGAGCCAAGATTGATTTGAAAGCAGATAATCAAAATGTTCCTATTGATGAAAACTTGCCTCCCTTCCTTTTCTTGGCTCTTGACTTCCAGCTTCTCCCCCTGCAATCACCTTGGTACTTTTGCCCCTTATCCCTTATAGCAGAATGGCTCATAAGAGAATTCCCTGAAGATGTCAACCTAGAGTACAGCAGCTGTATAAAAATGGCTGTATCTATGCATCACAAAAAAGATTGAAAATAAAACTACCAATTTTGCAATGTCCTTGTATCAATGTTATGTCACATCCAGAATACTATTTATAGTTCTGGTCTACCCGGATAATCATTAGGATAATGCCAGTTGGTTTGGCTATATCTTGAGTATTATCACAAGAACAACCAAATCTATTGCTCTCCCATTCATGCTGACCGTGTGCTCTTTAAGCTAGAATTTCTAATTCAGAGAGTGCTTTTCAAGCCAACATACTGTTGCCAGCATCCTCCCATGTGTAGACTGATACAGCTAGGAGGCTTTGGATAATCAGCATGACAATGCAAGTCCACAAAAAAAAGTTTTCCCTTCTCTTGAAAGGCTATGATCAAGAAACATTCAGTGAAGCTGATTAGAAGGTGATATACAATAATTAAAACAATTCCTCTTGTAATGCATAATTAACTTAAGAATTCATTGCCGCAAAATGTAGTCATGGCTGGTAAGTCACGTGGCTTTAAAAGGGAATTGAAGAATAGGTCTCCATTAGGAGCAGCATGCTTCCAAATACCAGCTTTCAAAGGAACAATTGGGGGTGGGTAAGGGATAGGTCTCCAGCTCCTGCTTGCAAGGGCTTTAGAGCATCTAGTTAGCCAAATGCTGGTCAAAAATGATAAGCATACCAATTATACTCCACTGCACATCTTCACAGAAGTAGGAAAAGCACATCACATGAAATAAATATAATAATGAAGGGGCATCAAGGACTGACTGACACTTTATTTTGTTTCTACCCATCCTCTACCCTGGCTGCTCTTTAGAAGGCCACATCCTGAAGATGAAACTCAAATACTTTGGCCACCTAATAAGAAGGAAGGACTCACTGGAGATGAGCCTAATGCTGGGAACGATTGAGGGCAAAAGAAGAATGGGATGACAGAGAATGAGGTGGCTGGCTGGAGTTACTAAAGCATTAGGCATAAGCTTAAATGGACTCCAGGGGATTATAGAGGACAGGAAGGCCTGGAGGAACGTTGTCCATGGGGTCCCTATGGGTCGGACACGACTTCACAACTAACAACAACAACCCATTCTTTCTAGTCAAATAGGAAGGGCATACTCCAAATCCCATGTATCAACTAGGGGGTTTCAGCAGAATCTATTGCACCTGCCCTTTGGAAGATCATCCTTTTTGGAAATCAGATGGGCATTGATCAGGCATGGCTGGATGATGTGCTTTCTTAGATCAGTAACACCACCCTATATAAGCGCTCACAGAAAAATGAGAAACAGAAGACCCAGGAATAACTCTGCCATGCCTGAAGTTTTCTTCAGATGTAATTCAGGAGATGATCAGAGGGTAAGTTTGTCTATGAAACTTGTCAGTTGCCTGAATAGAAGCTAGCAAAGAACCATATATTAAGAGGCGCCAATCACGTCTGTAGTTTGTTATTCATCGTTGTTGTTTTTTACTCGCGCAACGCCGCTCTGGACGTTAGAGGGATTTAGACAGCCGGGTAAAAACGGAGACAATTCATGGGGCACGAGCAAAAAAAAGGCTTTTGTTTCTTTCTGTAGCGGGCGAAGGCGACGAAAAGGCATGGCAAGTTAAGGACGGACGTGTGCCTTCGGCATCTCCCGTTCGTGCCTTGCCAGCTCCCCGCCTCCGCCTCCGCTCCTTCCAGCCAGGGCAGCGGCAGCAGCTGTCCCATTGCTGACATTCCCCCTGCCGAGCATTCCATACCTCTGAGGTAATGGGTCTTCAAACACAGAGGGCTGTACTTTTAATGACCACGCCGTATCCTTCCGCATGGCTGGAGCCAATAGGAACGCCTCCAAAAGGGGAACGAGGAAGAACAGGACGGCGGGGGGGAGCGGGGGGGGAGGCAGAGGAAAAGAGACAGGAGGGGGAGGGGAAACCTTGAGCGCTCGGAGGAAAGCTCTCCTTGTGCTCCCCGCAGCCTTCCTCTGTCAAGAGAAGCTGGCTGGCGAAGGGGGCGGCCCGCGTTGATTCTACCTCCTCCTCCCTAACTTTTCGCCGAGTGGAATGATATCCTGACTCAATTTTGGGGTGTTGTTGTTGTTGAGAGGCAGGAAGTGAGGCACGTTCGCACTCTGAGCGCCTGAGAGGATCATACCGAAGGCGGCTCGCTTTAGACAGGACCTTCCTTCCTTCCCTTCCCCCTTCCCGAAGGAATAACCCGTGAAATGGCTTCGTCTGAAGCGCTCTCGGGGCTGCTGTCGGGATTTTGCAGCTAAAGGAGACCACCTTTTTCTTTTGGTTGCCTTGGGTTTTCGCAACAGGTAAAGTGAGCCAACCGATGGCGACGGTGGTGCTGGGCAAAGGATAATACGGGGTGGGAATTGCCTTTGGATGTTTTATTTTAAGATGGTAACGTTTCCAAAGTAGGATTCGTAATCTCTTTGGAAAAGTCCCCATTCAGACTCCGGAAAGGTTGCCGTAAAGAATAAATGGCAAGTGGCTTCTCTCCTTGACATAATTAGGAGAGGGCGGGGAAAGGAGGTTATTTCACAGTAAAATCAGTCTTGGATGGCAAAGTGGTTCGAGACATGCTCTGTAAGTAAATTAAAGCTGCTTAACTTTTTTTCACTTACCTTTTTCTTTTTCCCCTCCCTGTTACTCCTTTTAATCTCTATCTGGTTGAGTCCGACTAAACGATGTAACATCTTTTCCAAAATAAGTTTGTCTCTTCATCTGCATAATATCTCACAAAAGACAGAAAAGATATGAAGCATCTTTGTGTAGTAAACTAACCTGAATTATGTATGCAGAGATTTTCCTAGGCAGTTTTAGTGCTTTGTATTCCCAGTGGTCTCTTATTAATTCTAATGCTAAGCACCAGTGAGAGGGAAAAAACGAATCTTCAGTGTTTTATAGGGTGCATTTGATTTGTGGATTAAGATTAAAATGGTTTGAGACCATCTTCCACATTGGCACATCCTATTCTTAACAAAATAACATTAACATTTTCTCTTCTTCTTTTGCTTTAAATGTATTGTAGTGAAATGAACATTTAACATAATTCTGCCCTTTATTTTTGAAAGAAAAATATCTAAACTGAAGAAGGGAGATTCATCATTTTTCTGTTCATATATGATACTTCCCACTTGTTTTATTATTGTATAGAATCCTTATGCAATCCAATCTGAAAATAAGTTATATGGGAAATGTTGCTGGTTATACTTTGCATATTAAAAATAGGATAAAATAGATTCTTGTAAAGAGTTCTAAGACTGCTATGATTTCAACACATTTCATTGGATTTACTAGTCTGTGTATCCTAACTATGCAGAATGGAGAGTATTTGTAATAGGCGAATATGGCGAGGTCTAACATGACAGCAGCTGGTAGCAGAAAATAACAGCTGCTAAACAAAACTGGTTGTGCTGTGTTAGCAAGAATTGTGCTTGGCTAGCTTGGAAACTTGTTGAATAGGATTGAAGCATGATACTTTCTCCACCCATCCGCTGGCATTTTCTAATTGACTTGCTGTAATATAACTGCATTCTCTGTGGCTCATTTTTGGAAAATTACAAAGATTAGGAAGATACATTTTAAAATGTTTCGGTCCTCTGATTTTTCTGAAGTGTAAAAATAGGATTTGTTAACAGGAAAATTAACATTTTAAAAATATTTCTAAGTCAAATGTTGATATGTTCATACGAAAACATTAGTCTAATAAAGAGTGAATCCAATAGAAAATGAAACATGGCACACAATCCAGCCACAAGTAAGTGTTGTATGGTAATTCATTGAATTCAGTGAAAGAGCAGTGAAGACTGATCTTGTCCATATTCATTCAAAAATGAGTCCCATTAATTTAAAATAGATCTTAGTATCATATTAAACATGGCTACAACTATAGGCTTAAGCATGTGCTTAATGTTTCTAAATGAGAACATTAGAGCTATAAGTATTTGTTGGAATATGTAATATGGTATAAGGAATAATTGAAGAAACCATAGAATTTCATGCATTAATAATTGTTCCTGTGATTAGAGTAGTGTGATGAAATGTCAAACTTCAAGCATATTTCTAAGACAACTTATTCAATATATAATGAAAACTTGTATGTTGCAATATGGTACTTGCATCTATGCAGAATATATAGTTTGTGCTGTACTAAGGTTGAAAATGAATATGATGGGGAATGACAGAAGTTTAAATATGAACATCGTGTGTTTTTTAATATAGTAATAGGAACAGAGTCGGAGGACTATCATTTATACATTCAATTGTAATACTTCTAAGGTCAGTATTGGAGCTACTGATAGTTGGCTGTGCTGTGAGTTATTCTGGAATGGATTCATGCCTTGCTTGAATAAGAAGTAAACAGAGGTATAAATTGTAAAAAAACTATTAAAATTGCCTTTAATGAGATAAAAAATGTAACATTCCCTAATAATAGCATTAGCATTGAGATTCAGCAGTGTAGTAGCAAACTGTCTTCAACAGACTACAGTAAACAAACAAGTTGGACTGCTCAATGAGACCTAGATAATTCCATGAATGCAACTGAAAAAAGTTCATCATGACCTGTTAATCAGATGTGAGATTCATTCTGATGATGTCATTGAAGTACTCATGAGCAGTCCAACTTGTTGTCTGAAGAGTTTTCAACTTCAACTATATTTTCTACTTGAATCTCTTTTTAAATTAAAAAAAAAACTTTCTCTCATGAATACTATAAGGAAAGGTGTGATAGTTGCAAATATGCCCCATGGTTAAAAACACTAAATGTCACTTCCTTAAAATAATCTTGCTTTATAATAGTCATAAATATAGTTGCCCTGGATTGAATGAGTTGTGAATTACAGAAGTAACATAGTAGTACATGTTACTACTTCATGAATAAAATCCAATTTCTATATTATGATTTCAGATTTAGCATAACATTAATAGTTAAGGTTCATATATCACACTAGGTATAATGTAACTTATTTACATCACCAGAACAGTAATATAACTTATGTATGTAATATAATATAATTACAACCCATTAACCTGAACAGTTTAGCCTAGAGGTGCACAATTGGGCCCTCCCAAAAGCTTGGATATGACACACACACAGGGATCTCTTTTATGTTAGGAGTAAAAATGAACATACATTGGATAATAATAACATTTACTTATTTTAATAAAGATTCAATTATAATCAATATTATTAATAAATACTTAATGCAATTATATATACATTTAATTTAATTTTGTCCATCAGTACTTTTGAGAGTATGGCCTCTGACATAGCATCAAAGATCAGGTGAGATCTCTGGCCTACAAAAGTTGGACCTTTGTGTGTACGCACATTATAAAAAGATTATACATAAAAAAACATGTTGCATCTAATGGGATTTAGGTAAGATATCTTCTCAGTAGTGGCCCCTGCCCTTTGCAACACCCTTCTGCCTCAGAATCAGAAAGCCCCGAGCCTTCCAATAAGCCTTAAAGACCTGGCTTGTCCCATAAGTATTAAGTAGTATGTGGTTGAACCTCACAAAAATTGTTTGTTGGATGTGAGGGAGGTGTTGCTTTATGGAAATATTTTTTTGGGTTTTTATGTGCTATGTTGTTTCAGGTGTGTGTGTGTAGTCTTATAGTTTATAATAAACATGTTATGGCTTAGTGATTCTTTTGAGTGCAGTCAATTCCTTATTGAAGACATTATATTTTGCATAGAATTAACTATGAACCACATTGAACAATGTCTTAGTGTGAATATTCTTTATGTTGTAATCTCGAGGAACATGCAGAATTAATGGTGTATTCTTCTGTGTAGTTTCATTATTGAAATATGTGCAACATATTCATCTATTGCCAATATTGCTATGATTTTCATTATAGATTGGTGCTAGTAAAGATTTATAATAAATCTTTCTAATACAAGATTTCCCGAGTGTTTATTTATTACTGAAGTTCTCTATGCAGTTTACAATAACACACACACAAAGAAAACAAATTGAAACATATGCAAATAAAAATAGAAATAAAACCATCATACTAAGGCCATGGAAAGGCAGTTGTCAAAATCTGAAGCAATATAAATATGATTAAAAGGCTTGGAAAAATGAAAATGTATTCAGTTGAAAAGACTACTAATGTGGCACTAATCAAACTTCTTTGGGGAAGGTATTCCATAAATAGGGTGACATCACAAAAATGCTTTCTTTGGTAGAAGCTCATCTCACCTTCCTTGGTGGTGGTATATGAAAAAAGACCTCATTAGAAGATCTTAAGGTTCAGGTAGCTACATATGGGAGAAAGTGCTCCTTCGGATACTCTAGTCTTAAGCCTTTTATGGTTTTAAAGATGAAAAACAGCACTTTGAATTGGGCTCAGAACAAACTGGCAAGCAGCATAGATGGCGAAGTACTGGCATAATAGATGCATATCACCCAATCTCAGTGAGCACGTAAGCTGCTCTACTTTGAACCAAGTTTCTGGAGAATATTCAAAACCAGCCTCTTTTAATGCATTGTAATAATTCAGTTGAGGAATTAAACATGAATAACTGTTGCAAGACCATCTTTTTCCAAGTAAGAGAAGAGCTAGAAAGATGATTAGTGGCCTGGAGGCTAAAACATATGCAGAATGTTTGCAGGAATTAGGTATGTTTGTTTAATGAAAAGAAGGGACTAGCAGTTTTCCAATATCTAAGGGGTTGCCGCAAAGAAGAGAGGGTCAACCTATTTTCCAAAGCACTTGAAGGCAGAAAAAGAAGCAACAGATGAAAACTAATCAAGAAGAGAACAACCTGGAAATAAAAAGAAATTTCCTGACAGAGCAATTAATCAGTGGAACAGCTTGCCTTTGGAAGTTGTGGATGCTCCATCACTGGAGGTTTTTAACTATGGACTATGGACAACCACTTGTCTGACATGGTATAGGGTCTCTTAAGATACAATAAAGCTCCCAAACTTTATTCTACTTATTTTTGCTTACCTAGTTAAGAAACTGGGCTTTCTTGATAGTGACCTTACTAAACTTCAGCTGAATATATTTTTCTTGATCGATTTAAACAATTCATATAGTTGCGCACTTCACAGTGACTCTGAATGGTAAAAACAAAATAAGAACACAACATAAAATGAATACCCAGAATAAACAGTGTGTAAGGACTAAAAACGTTCCATGTCTAGTCCAAAGACTGGAACTCACAAATTCTAAACCCTGCTTAATCTTCCAATCCCAAACCTGGGACAACAGTTAGGTCTCTAGTGCCTTATGAAAGACCAACAGAGTCAAGACCATTCTCAATATCTAATAGTTCAAAGGGCAGGTGCTATGGCACAGAAAACATGATTCCTAGGTCTCATAATATGTCACTGCTGAATAGACGAATTCTGGAGCGTTCCCACTTTGCTAGTTTTGGTGGTATGAGCAGAGATCATTGAAACAAGCAGTCCCACAAATAATATGGTCCCCTCCTCTGTAGGGCTTTATGGATGATCATCAGCTCCTAAAACTGCACACAGAAGCCTTCTGGGAGCCACTGCAGCTCAGAGAACAGAGTAGTACATGAGAATATTTTGAAACTCCCAAAACT
Organism: Thamnophis elegans; assembly: GCF_009769535.1. Lineage (NCBI taxonomy): Eukaryota > Metazoa > Chordata > Lepidosauria > Squamata > Natricidae > Thamnophis > Thamnophis elegans. The sequence goes on along the minus strand of NC_045541.1, from coordinate 138,874,036 downwards.
GCCTGCCTTATTGCATTTTGGACTAGTTGTACATTCCATATTCTCTTCAAGGACAAGTCAGTGTAGAGTGTAGTGTCCAACCTCCAAACCCAGAAAACAGCGCAATTGTTGCTCAAGAAGAACTTCTTTTTCAGTAGGAGCTGTGGGTCCAGGAAGTCTCAAAAATTGCTCATCCAGATCCCCACAGGACATCAGGAAAAGAACCTCAACAACATTATTTGGCTGATTCAAGGCAGATATGCATAATGGTGATGCCTCACCCAGTGTCTAAAGGTGACTTCACTCAATGGTTTCATGTAGACATTTTTTTTTTAAAGTAGAGGATAAAGCTGTAAGAAACCCCATGAAGCAGAGTCTTAGGTTCAGCCTTTCTGTACCCTTTCCCATCCTCATAACTGGAACGGCCCTAGGGAAATGAGAAAACCATTATAATACTGTACCTCTTTTAGGAAATACAGGCACTTCCTGATCATTCAAACTGATTGCAGATTTCTTGGCCCTAGTGAAAATCTTCTGAAAACCAGAGAATGTTGATAAGTATCATAGTCTCTTTTTCACCATAAGCAGTTTATATTGGAGAAGAAGGCTGAGTAACTGTAAACCTAGGACAGAATATTCAAATCTATTCCACTTTCTATTGAGAGAAAGAATCAATGAAACAATGTAATTGTTTGAAAATTTGAAAGCATGCCTTTTTAGTGGCCTCTGCTGAAGATCCCTGCTTTTTGGAACAATATCCTGATAGAGGTGGCTGCAATAGCTGAATAAGCCAAAATAAATTATAGCAAATTATAGTCATGGTCACCATTTTATTGTTTCAGCAGGTATCTTTTAATGTACATGCTGCCTTTGTGTTTGCTGATGATTTTTGTATACCATCCAGAATCATGTTGAGTTGGGCAGATATATAAAAGGCTTTAAATAAATAAATTAATTGACCACCATGAAATATTTATAGAAATAATAAATGTCCTTAGAAGTTGGGATCGATGGGAGTTTCCATTTAGCCTACTTCATATAATAAACATTTTGGTTTATTTCTTGCTTTTTAAACCAAATGTACATTACATATACAGTGCATAAAATACAGGCAAGAAGGTTCAAGGTTCATTTTATTTATATGCCGCCCTATTCCCAGCGGGACTCAGGGCGGCGCACAAACCCAAAGGAGGGGAAGGGAAATACAAGAACTACAGCAAAAAAAGTACAGGGAATTTAAAACGACCAACAGCCACACGATTTGAGAGAGGAAGGGAACTCATCGACCACAGGCCTGCTGACACAGCCAGGTTTTAACGGCTTTTTGGAAGGCCTGGAAAGAGGTGAGGGTCTGAATCTCTGCGGGGAGCTCATTCCAAAGGGCCGGAGTCGCCACAGAGAAGGCCCTCCCCCGGGTAGTAGCCAGATGACATTGGCTAGTAGACGGAACCCGGAGGAGGCCTAATCTGTGTGATCTATTGGGTCTTTGGGAGGTAATTGGCAGCAGGCGGTCTCTCAAGTACCCAGGTCCAATACCATGAAGGGCTTTGTAAGTGACGACTAGCACCTTGAAGCGTATCCGGAGACCAATCGGTAACCAGTGCAGCTCGCGGAGGATAGGTGTAATGTGGGTGTACCGAGGTACACCCACAATCGCTCGCGCAGCTGCATTCTGGACGAGCTGGAGTCTCCGAATGCTCTTCAAGGGCTGCCCCATGTAGAGCGCATTGCAGTAGTCCAGTCTTGAGGTCATGAGGGCATGAGTGACTGTTGCGAGTGCCTCCCGGTTCAGGTAGGGACGCAATTGGTGCACCAGGCGAACCTGGGCAAATGCCCCCCTGGTCACAGCCGACAAATGATGTTCTAAGGTCAGCTGTGGGTCCAAGAGGACTCCCAAATTGCAAACCCTGTCTGAGGGGCGTAAAATTTCACCCCCCAGCCTGAGTGATGGAATACTAGCCAAATTTTTGGGAGGGAAACACAACAGCCACTCGGTCTTGTCTGGATTGAGCGCAAGCTTGTTAACCCCCATCCAGACCCTGACAGCCTCCAGGCACTGGCACATCACATCAACCGCTTCACTGAGTTGGCACGGGGCGGACAGATACAACTGGGTATCGTCCGCATACTAATGGCATTTTATCCCATGCCGCCGAATGATCTCACCCAACAGCTTCATGTAGATGTTAAACAGGAGGGGGACAGGACCGAACCCTGTGGGACCCCATATTTCAGGGGCCTAGGGGTCGACCTCTGCCCCCCGACCAACACCGACTGCGACCTGTCCGAGAGGTAGGAGGAGAATCACCGAAGGACGGTGCCTCCCACCCCCACCTCTCGTAACTGTCGCAGAAGGATACCATGGTCGATGGTATCGAAGGCTGCTGAGAGGTCAAGAAGCACTAGGACGGAGGCATAACCTCCATCCCTGGCTCTCCAGAGATCTCCTTCCTTCCAAAGCACAGGGCTTTCCAGAATGATTTTGAAAGTTGTCACATGATCACATTATACTGAATGAAATCATTCTTATAATACTTCAGAAGTATGGCCTATATGTTTTTTAAAAAATGTGCAGGTAAGGACAATAGGAACAGGGTACTAATATAGTGAGACCATGCAAAGTTGGGGCATCAGTCCAGATGGGCTTTTTTAAAGTTTTTGAGAGAATGGCTTATTTTCTTGCATTTGTTTTCTTGGTCTGTGAACCTGAATAAGTTTTACACAGTATTAATTTTGTTCTTCAACTGAAAATATACAGGAAATTTTATCACCATTTCTCTAATACTTTGGGATATGAGTTTGGAAGCTTCATGAAGTCGATAACCCACAATACTATATTAAATGCTTTATACTGATGTGTTTTATATTTCTGTTAAACAACCTGTGACCCATTGGATAATCCTTTCATAGATATTTCCTTACCTAAACAGAGAAATCGAATGACTAGGCAAAAGGGAGTGGGAGTGTTAGCAATTATCACTTTCCTGCTGGCTTCTCCATTTTTATCACCTTCCTGCTGGCTTCTCCATTAATGTTACCTGTGAGAAGCTGGCAGGGAGTATAATAAATCAGACCTCTTCCTCATCCTTGAGTGATCCAAAGTACTGTATGCCACTTTGCTGGGGGAACCATGAGAAAAACTACCCCTGCTCCCCAACTGGGTCTGTCCTTAAGGGCCCACCTCAGCCTATCTTGCCAGCAGCATCCAAATCACTTCCTTGTCCTTCCCTCATCATCCATTGCTATTAAAAGAGATTTCAAATTTCAATCTCAGTTCCAAAGCAACCAACCCCAACCAGCTGATTGCATGCAGGGATTAGGTAGGCAGGAAAGAAGGCAGGGATATAGCCCTCCCATCTTACCTTATCCCAAACAATCTATGAGTTTCTGAGAAATGTAGTCTATTGGCATTGTGGTACTGAAGCAGCCACAACTTTTCCAAATTTCATTCCTGTAGGAGTCATAGATCCTGGCATTCTGTAAGTTAATTCATTTGAATTATCTTGCTTCAGTAATTGTTGCCCTACAACTTCTGAATTTTCCCAGTTACAAACAGACTCAAAGTTTTAGTATTATATAAATAAACGTACTGTAATTTCAGATTTGATTATCAAAATTGGTTATAAATTTGGTTATACAATGTTTACATCTCTCAACTAATTATTAGAAAAATTAACATTATGTCCCAGAAAAAATTGTGAGAGACCTGTTAAGAACATGATGTGGGAAGAGTTCAGTTCAAATTTGATCTAAACTGTGAATTTATGAGATGTGGTCTTACCTTTAATCTTTTTTCTCTTATTTGTTTGAAACGAATAACATTTCTTGTAAGGATGTTAGGGAAAGTTTATGGAGGTGTTAATTAAGTAGTTGGGGAATGTTAGATAAAAAGTAATTATACCATAGTGAATAATATGTGGCTGCTGTAAATTGGTCTTATAAGCTATTAAAATGTGAAAATACCTCCGAGTCTTGTTTTAATTAACTCAGTTTCTCCCCCTTCCTTTCAGAATCCTTGTGGATGTTTCCTTTATTCAGAATTTGGAAGAAAACCTGCCACTTTTTAATGGCTGCTGCTGCTGCTGCTGGATGATCATCTCAAACTCTTAATAGAAGAGAAAATATTTGCCTGATGGTTTTCTGTAGCTTTTTGTGAATGAGTGAAGGAAGAAATGCCTCTACCTTTTGGGCTGAAGTTGAAACGAACTCGACGCTATACAGTATCTAGCAAGAGCTGTTTGGTAGCCCGTATCCATCTACTTAACAATGAGTTTGTGGAGTTCACGCTATCGGTGGAAAGCACTGGGCAGGAAAGTCTGGAGGCTGTGGCACAGAGACTTGAACTTCGAGAGGTAGGAAATGTGGCTGTTGGCATCTTCATCTTGGAATATAAAAGGATTAAAAACTAAATTGTAGTAGGTCATGTTCAGTTGTACATTTACTCTATTACTATTATTATTGTCTGCTGCCTACAATATGTAGTTATTCAAGTGTATTGAACAAACAGCAGTCTTGTTACCTGTCACACGATTATTTTTGACTGAAAGTAGCAGGAATTTGAATCTGATATTTTATATAGAAAACAAAGCAGGTATTCAGACAGTGAGGTAGAGTTCCTCCATCATCTTTCTGCACAATGGCTTCCCCAGCATTAATATATGGTTTTGATATTGTTCGCTGTCCAGAGTCAATTGGATTGAGATGGGCAGCAGCTATATAAATTGAATAAATAAATAAAGCATTCACATAAACAAAATTGGATCGTGCAAATTAAAAAATATCTCTACAAGGGTGCCTGCATATAGCGTGTAGCAAAAGCTGTAAAGAATCTTCACTAAGAACGGATTGTGCTATAAATACCTGAGAGATTATACTTAGATTGCCTGCAGTAGTAAGGTTACAGTCTACGAACAGACAATATGAAAAACAAGTAGAGAAATAGAAACAAACATATTCTTATCTCTAGCAACAGACATTTTATTGAATTAATGCCTAGAGACATTACCTGTGTAGTAATTATAATATACTGTATATCTATCAAGATTCTGCTTCATATTTACACTCTGAATGTCTCTGACATGGTTGTTTGTATTGTCCTGAGTTCATTAAAAAGCCTTGTTGTTATTAGTAAATAATTATTAATCTACAATTTGACAAAATGTTGCACTAGTATCCAATTAGTATCCCATTCAGTTTTCCAACCAATAAGTCAGCTATATTTTTTTCAGCATATTCAGCTCCCATTCTGAACAGATTACAGACTGATGTTGATAACACCAAATGCATTCAATACAACAAGTGTGGCTCATTAGCTTTATTTGCCTCTGAACATCTTTTATTTTTATAAGAGTAAATATTAGAGTTATCTCTCTCTTGTTTTCCAGTAAATTATTTTTCATTAGCTAATTAGCTAATTTAGACATATCTGAGTTTGATGTTCATTTCTTGGATAATAAAGTAGAAGCCTGGATGACTTTCAATTCTTAAATTAAGAACAGGACTTTTCATTGTTCCTTCATTCTTAGATTGTCCAGGAAGAAATTATGCTGACTCAAAAATAAAAGATCTCATTTAGTTCTCTTTAAAAGGCTGAGCAGGAGTTCCTTGGTAGGGAACAAGAATTTTGTTACAAACTAATACGTGGAACCGGATCAACTGTATATGGGAAAATAAATACTATTGATCTCCAGACAGGAAGCTTTCCCTGCATAGAAATGTTTTCCATATTGGAAAAAATGAATCTTAGGCAGCCTTGTTCAATACATGGTGAAATTGGAGGGCAATCTGAATCAGTGGTGGATTGCAGGCGGTATGCCCCAGTACGGGCGTACCAGTGCTATTCGGAGCACCGGGTACCATTCCAGTATGGTGCTCTGGAATTCCAGTATGGTGCTCCCACCCACCTGCCCGGGCTCCTTATCTGTCTTTAAACTCTTTGGTGCTTCTGCGCACGTTCACAGCACGTACGGCGCCTGTGCTACGCTCCACCAAGCAGCTGGAGTATCGCAAAGGCTCGCTGGATGGTAAGATGCATACGCGCGCTGCTCACGCATGCACGTTCATATGGAGGACACTGGGCCCACGCCGGTACGGTTGCAATGGATCTGGAACCCACCACTGATCTGAATCTACTGTAGAAGTTATCCATATTTTCCATTGGACAGGTTAATAATTCTTTACGTTCCTATGTTTTTTCCCCAAGCAGCTCAGTTTAGCATTCATGATTGTTAGGTAGCTCTGCTGTATCAGAATAATATAACATTGGACTAAAAGATGGTGCTAGGCCATTGTGAGTTTATTGTTTTAGTGGGGATTTGAATTTGAACCTCACAAATTCTAGTACAATAGTCTTAATTGTTATCCTGTTAAAAATCAGATTATGGTTTTAAAACCAGACTACAAAATTTTAAAGGATTCCCATCCTCCACCTCAGTAAGCATTCTCGCAGAGATTGTTTTGGAAAAAAAGTATGGACAGGCAAGGGAAATAGGCACCATGCAAACATGTAAGCAACATTCCTTAGAATATTGCAAACAGAAAATATGTCTGTCATCTAACTAAGTTCATTTTAACAAGTTTTTGGTTTTAATCACTCTCCTTCACTACATTCGAAAAACATTTTGATCATCTTCCAAGTCTTGGATGTTTCTGAAGAAAACTTTCCAGTTCAGTATCTATACACGAAACTCTTGTGTCTGTAACCTTGAACTAGGTGAAACTATATACCATAAATCAGCAATTCCTGAACTAAACTATTTCAAATGGGCTTACAGAATTGTCCAAAATCTAGAATCCATGATTCCCATAAAATGGTAATTTGGTACATTTTATAAAACATTTTATGACATAAAATTATAATAAAACATTTTATGCTAATACAAAATGTCATTAAATATTTCCTGTGTACAACTCCTGATGATTGACTGTGCTATACAGTTCAGCATGCTTTACTTTCAAGGCAGATACATCTCTGAACATATTCCTGAATTCTTAAAATCTTTTCCAGTGAAAGCAGTGCATTAGAAGCTTTTGCCATTGTTGATGTCACTGTAAGGAAATATCTCTGAAACAATGACCCAACAAGTTATGGGTTGTCTAGTTTTCTACTACGACCCGATATTTTGCCTGTTTGAGGGGATTTGTTCTTAAATTACATTTTATTTCTACTTTATCCTAAGGAGTTTAGGAAAGCTTACCTTTAAAATACAAGATAAATTAGCCTGAAGGAGAAACTTTGCCTTAAGGTCATTCAGTAAATTTCATGACTTAATAACTAGGTTTACACATTCTGTTAAGTCTTGATCTGTTTGAAACAAATACACTACATAGCTTCACACATAATACTGTTTCTTAAACCATCATTGACAACTGCAGCTGGATTAACATATCACTTTATGACAAACGGGAAGACACTATACTGAAGTTTTAGGAGCCCCCTTGGAAGATGTATAGAAAATGGAAGACAGTAGTGGCATGGATAATGTCCTTGGAATGAACATTGAAATACTTGAAGTAAGCAGGGAAAGCTACAAACAGGACAAGTTGTCCAGCGGCTTCTCTTTCTTTCAGGTTGCAGCCTAACTAAGGAAGTCAACATGACATCAATGATGATCACTCCCAAAACCCTACTCTTTAATTCCAGAACGCCAACTGATAAAACGACGATTATCTATGATTTAAACCTTGATGAAAACACTGAACTAAAGACCTGACTGACAGAAGGAGTGAAAGTTCACCCTTCCCATCTTTGTCTACTTGAGCTATTCTTTTATACAAAAGACCAATAATGAAAGATAGAAGGATAGCTGTAGAGGCCTACATCAGTGTTTCTCAACCTCAGCACCTTTGTAGATGTGTAGACTTCCAGAATTGACCAATTGGTGGATTCTGGGAATTTAATCCACATATCTTAAAAGTTGCTGAGGTTGAAAAAAAAACCTGGTCTACAAACATTCTATCTCACTGACAAAATGTTTGACATTCTGCCATTTTTCTGCCATTTCATGCATGCTAATGGGTTTGAATATAGATTTCTGTTAGTGAAAAATCCCAAACATTTTGTGATAGTATTCATGCAAGTTGATCTTGTTTAGCTTATAACTAAAATATTGCATTCTCTGACTGGAAGAGAGTTTCTGCTCTGCTTTGAATAGTTGCACATCCCCACCTTTTTTAAAAACAAAAATATAATATATTATGAAGACAGTCCTCAATTTATGACCTAATGATTGTTTGGAATCACTATGGCCTTGGAATGGGTGTTTTGTGGCCCATAAAGGGCCATCAAGGAAAGAAAAGGAAAACATTTTCTGTGGTAATACTAAGATACATTTATTTACTTAAACATTTGAAATGATTTTATAGCATTTGTCTGCAATTTATAGATTTTGTTACAACCCAGTTTGATGGAGGATTGTTTGTTTTATTTTGATTATAGTACTCATATCTTTGAATCCATTCCAATGAATGACATACTAGAAATGAAATAAGAAATATAAATCATGTTTATCAGTAAAGAGGATGTAATTTAAATCATGATTTATATGGGGATGTCGAGATGGTCTCTTGCCTTGGCACATAAATATATATAATATGAACTTGCAAATCTTAGTATTTCTAGGTACCAGTTAAAATTTCACTTCAAAACAACATTTGAAATATGAAGAGGAGTTTAACTAACACATTCTATTGTATGGTTATATCTCCTATTTCTAGATTTGTATTCTCTGTTTTGAACTTTAATAAAAAGTTCAAGTTAATAAAAAAATAGTTCATAAATTAGTCAAGAAAATTCATTTTTGTCTGTGTGGTTTATTTTATTACAAGTGTTTATTAGGAGATTTAAAAATATTTTCTGGGATCAGATATTTCTAGCAGGCCCAGTACCGTGGATTATTTATATCCCATGCTACATGTTTCTAATTAGTTGGAAAAGTTAATAGCCTTATAAGTAAGCGAGCCACTGAGTCCTGACATTTTTGAACTAATGGTTAAAGTAATTTGCATTACGCAATCATAAATGCTTGCTTCTAGAATGCTAGGACTACAGTACATCACATGATAATTGGTACTGAAAGATAAACAGATTCCTGTGGTCATTTGAACTTAAAAGCTAGTTGTAGGAATTGAGGTTTCCCCCCCTTGCCTTGTCTTTGCTAATCCTCCTTCATCTGAGGCTGCTTGAGTCAATCCTCAGCAGCTGGTGTTTTGCATTACTTTTGTGAAGCAATTTGTTATGTGGTTTCAGCTGTCTAGATGGGGTGAAAATATCTTAACCATACTTGGAAATATTTTATGTTCCCAGTTTCAAGAAACATAACTTAAAATATCAATCTAGTTCTAGTGTCTTAGTTATCAAGGTTCAATAAATCCATTGTAACAGTCTTAATACTATTTTCAAAGAATGAGTAGGTACAATATTGTGCTATATGTAAATATATACTTTAGTGCTTGTTTCCTACAATTATTACCTCTTAACATTTGTCCAGAACCTGGTGTTCCTTTTTTTTATGTTTATGTAAAGTTTGCCTTGTGTGACAATTCAAAGCTACAGTAGTGCTGAAGAAATAACTCTTCAACCAGTCTTCAACCTTCAACCTTTTATGACCATTGCAGGGTCCATCAATCACATCGCCATTCACATGCTTTGCAACCAGCATGCAATTTCACTGAGCAAAAAATGTAAGCTCAGGCATGGTTCACTTAGTGATACTGATGATACTGCATACCATTTAACTGAATTCAAAAGAGATGTAAGTGAAGTCAAATAGAGTGTAGAAAGTTACAGATTAAGTTGGGTTTGCAAACTTTGCAACACCATCATGTCCCAAAATGATGAAGGAATCCAAGTGAGAAGAAATGCACCTGTCCTCAGTAATTTTCAATCTGTATAGCAAATGAAACAATTATAGAATCCTGCCACCTAATAAAACAGGATCAGTGTGGTGTAATAGTTAAGGCATCATGCTAGAAACCAAGAGAGATAGAATTCTAGTCCTGCCTTAGGCATGGAGCCAGCTGGGTAATCTTGGACCAGTCACTCTCTCTCAGCCCTAGGAAGCAGCCAATGGCAAACCACTTCTGAAATATTGCCAAGAAAACTATAAAGACTTTCCAGACAGTTGTCTAGAGACAAAAACTGGCACAAAAAGCAAACACTTTCCATTTGAACTGAAAAAAGTAACTAAATTCAGAACCATACCACTCAATGGAAAGGATCAGCCTGCCAGTCTGTACAACTCCTGAAATTTATGTTGTTCTTTCAAGGTAGCTATTCTCCTCTCTTCTCCCCTCCCTTACCTTGGAACAATATCTGTTCTTTACAGCAACAGCTATGTGAGATCCTGACCCATCCAAGCAGAGTGGGACAAACTGGCAGTGATTTGGTCCCAGCTGTGCATGCTATATAAGGTATTCCATATAATCCCTGCAGCATTGTGCCAGAGCCCTTCTATGGCATCTTCCTAACAGTGATCCAGCCATGAGCACAGTCAGCTTGGGCTTCCATGGCTAGATCTCCATGGATCCACATTGAAGCCGTGTGAGACCACTTTCCTATTCTGTCTGGAGAAATGCCTGTCTATGTTGATTGGGAGTAAATTCTGGTAATGACCTTGTACTCCAAAATATTTTGGCATCCCCCCACTCCTTAAATCTGTTCATGAATGTTGCCAACTAAAAATGTGTGTACAAGAAAGATATAAACATAAGGCAGATATCAACATCATTCCTTTTACCCACTTGACAGAGCAGTGATTAAAGTACAGTTCCTAGTACCTCCAGCTAGCCATTGCCAATTATGAGGAATACTAAAGAATTTGTGAGAGTTACTTCTCGTACTGATAAAGAGTCTGCAGTATTAAAACAGGAAACACATGCTGATTTTCATGGAAGAGGCTGGTTTTCAGCCCATTGCATTGAAACAAACATGAAAAAATGAACAAGCACTTTTCCTGTTTCAACTGCCTTTATGTGAGTATCTCGCTTGAAAGTAATCATTGGAATTTTGGGGTTATATTTTTTAACCTTCCTTCCAATAAACATATTTCTCAGAACTCTGAGATTGTTTCTTGAAGTAACTATTTTGAAGTAACCACGAAAAAAGTTTGACACAGTTATAGTTTCAACATTAAGTGGAGAGCCATAAATCTTAATCCTTTCACGCTCATTACTGAACTACTTATGTCAATAGAAAATTTTGAAGTGGAAGAAGGATTGCACACAGATCTTGATAACAAACTAGCTGTTAGTGTCATGAGGCAAGAGGATTTTTCATATACTTTCTTTGTTGGAGGAGGAACATTCATGTCAATTAGAGCACCTGAAGTTATACAATCATATTATTGGCAATGAGGTGGTGATTTACATGAGCTAATTGTTTACATAGCTGTGGTATGATGTTTTGCCCATTTTAGGTTTGGTTAAATTGTGAATTCATTTCAACAGGACTTAAGTATACTGGTTGGTGAAGTTCTATATGCAAAATATTCATTAACTTTATAGATTAGCAGAATGCTAAGAAGCATGCCTGTTTTTCAAAATATTATATACATTTATTCTTGGTTTTGAAAGACCTAGAACTAAGAAGAACAATTAATGACTTGCCTCAAGAAAATATGGGCGCTCCCAATAGTGGTGGCTTTAAAGAAGAGATTGGACAACAAATTGTCTGAAGTGGTATATGGTTGATTTCTCCTGATTAAGGAGAAGGTTGGACTAGACTGGTCTCTTCTAACTCTGTTATTCTGTTATTTTGACATATTTCCTTAAGATTTATACGATCTGAAGAGAAACCAGAGTATATTTCCTTAAGGAATAAATAACATTGTACTACTAGCTTTTCCATGTTTTTTTTCCTGTGTTCATGTATTTTGCTAGTTCAATCCATTCTTAAGCATTCCCACCACCAGTATTCTTAGACTAAACATCTATGCCATTTGTTGAGCAGATAAGAAAAATTGCAATTAATGGAACATAATTATGTAAAAATATGTCTACAGTTGATTTACTTCCTGGAAATTGAATGAAGAGTAACTTGTTAAAATTAAGAAATCTTACAACAGCATTATTCTTGAATGCTTAAAATATTTCTAGAGTTATGTCAGCTTTCTGTAGGACTGGTATATGTCTTCTGCTAATGTTAGCAGTTTGTTTAGACATGATTAAAATGTTATTGCCTTTTAATATACTTCACACTGCAGGATTCTTAAATGCAATTAGAGCACCTGAAGCAAAACATACAATTGCAGCTATGCATGTGTCCCGGAGAGAGCATATTTTATTTATGTGGAAACTCCTGATGAATTATCTAAGCATCCAAAACTGATACTTTTTCTTTTATAATTCTACATTGCTATAGAGAGAAACGAATATGTACCATGTCTATTTTGTAAAGACAAGGATTTTTTTAAAGGGACTTTTTTGAAATGATAAAGATCTGTATTTGAGCTGATTTGTTTTACATGATGATTATGCTGCATATGTAAATATGAATTAAAGCTATACTTTATTCTATGCTGATTTCTTACACTTGTTTATTGTATATGAAAGATTAAAATGGCAATTTCTACTATTTGTGATATACCTTCTTTCATTTTTTTAAACATGTAACACAGTTCCTTTTCATATTTTCCTTTTAGATTACCTATTTTAGCCTTTGGTATTTCAACAAGCAGAACCAGCGCAGGTGGATAGACTTGGATAAGCCTCTCAAAAAGCAACTGGATAAATATGCATTGGAGCCAACTGTATTCTTTGGTGTGGTGTTTTATGTGCCTTCTGTCTCTCAACTTCAGCAAGAAATTACCAGGTGAATCTTGTAAGCTTGCATAGAATAATTCTAAATATAAAGTAATTAAATTTTACATGACCCTATTGAATTTGATACCAATTGTTTCCATATATCTTTACTATGGATTAGTCCTCCTGGATCTGAGCAAAAATCTTTCTGATTAATATATTATTTATTTCGTGGAGAATGGATTTTAGCTCAGATAAGCACGAGTAGATTTCCTTTGGAAGGTAATAAAAGCTGTTACCCTACTAAGCTGCTGAGTGAAGTCTCAGATTTGATGTTGAAGTTCTTAGTTACTTTTTGTCCTAGAAAATAGGAGAAAATACACTGAGATGGCACCGTTTGGGATGCACTGGTTTACACCGCATGGGACAAAGTAAGAATCCAGAGTCAGATTTACTTAGAAGTGTCAAATATTGAATGTAAACAAGCATTTGAATTTTTTTTTGTTAAGTTTTGCATTACTGAACAGTAACAATTTCATGGATGCTCCTTTCATAAAAGGAGAAAGGGGGTTCATCTGAGTTAACAAAGAGTACTACGATTTGAAGTCTCTGTTTCACAAGCATAGTCATCCATCATGTGATTTGATGTGCACACAGTTCACGCTAAAAAATCTTGGAAGTCTGATTGAATTGAAGCAATTTACCATGAAGAAGTGGGCTGCTATTCCTACTGATCAATGTGAGAGATGATCATTGTTTGTAGGAAATTATCTATATGCTACTAAAACATTTATGTCCGTTTGTAACATTCAATTGGGTGAAACACTGTGGCATCAGGCAGCAATGTTTGAATGAAGGTGTTTCAAATGGGCTAAATTACAGAATGTTTAATGTTTAAATCTGGGACCCATTATTCCTGTGGACTTGAAATTTGGAAAAGTTGTAGCCTTTTTAGCACTGCCATGCCATAGTGTTATTTCCAGTGCTCCCTGCTAGCTTTTCAAAAGAAAGGCTTATGGGGAAGCTGCCAGGTAGTCTGAAGTCCCAGGCCAGCAGATAAGTAAGTGGCTACTGCCAGGTGGGGAAGGGACAGAGGTGGCATTCAGCAGGTTCTAACCAGTTCTGGAGAACCAGTAGCAGAATTTTTGAGTAAATACTATCTCTGACTGACCCCGCCACCATCTTTTATCTGCCTCCTGAGTCCCAGCTGATTGAGAGGAAATGGGGATTTTGCAGTAACCTTTACCTGGAGTGGGGAAGGAATGGAGATCCTTCCCCTGCCAAGCTCACAAAGCTATGCCACACCCACAAAGCCCTGTCATGCCCACAAAGCCATGCCACACCCACAAAGTCATGCCCACAGAACCGATAGTAAAAAAATTTGAATCCCACCACTGGGAAAGGAATGAATGGCTGCACGGAGGTGGCACTATATGGGTCAGAGAGGGTGTGTGAAAAGTGCCATTCAACTTGGGAAGTATATTCTGTGTAAGAGGTGCCATATTGGTTGGGGAGATATGCAAGAGACATCATAGTGTACGGAGGTTGGGTGAGGTTTGTAAAAGGTGCCCTGTTGCTTAAGGAGGTTGCACAGTAGTGCGGTGCGAGTTAGAGAAGTGTGTGGGTGTGAATGAGGGCATGAGGTTAGGAATGCATTAATAAATTAGTAAATAAATATCTCTGAAGGATTACGCAACAGGCCATGAATTGTCTAGTTGCTAGTAAATATGATACAAGTAACCAAATCTATAGGAGTTATTATTTTTTCTAACTAACATACTGTATGTTGAAGAGACTTCAGCACCAAATCTGGGATATCCTTCATCAGTTTATATTATTTAACAATTTTATAGAATAGTAGGCCATGTGTAACAAAGACTATTTTCTCTACTTTGTTCAAGCCCAGACATGAACTCTGAATTTGTTGGAAGAATTTAATAGTATACTAATGGTTTTAAGTGACGCTTCTTCTCCAAGAGATAAATTTTAATAAAGGATGGAATTAGATAAGGCTTAAAAATTGAAGTACAAAGAAAGAAATGGTAATGTAGGCTAATTTGTAACTTAGAAGTGTAATGACATCAGAAAAAAAGGGAATATGTGGACAAATGAGGATCTCCGAATAGAGAAAGAAATTGCTGAACTGAGATCCTTGTATGTGAATTAAGGATTTAATATCAGATGGGGATCATTACCTTAATATTTCCACTTGTTTATTTATTATTTAGATACAAGGGAAGTTGACTTCTGCAAAGTCACGCTGCTGATTCCAAAATTACTAACTTGGACAGTAGTTCTCTGGAATCTCATATGCTGATTTTTCTTATTATCTGCTGCTTGATTTTTTTAAATGGAAAAACTATGGATTGAATCTGGAATTTCTCCACATACTCCTCTACTAAATTACAATGCCTGGCCTACCATATATAATATCATATGCATATATCAGCTTATGTAATATTATTTATTTTATTTATATAACTCTGTTTTTTCCTATACATTGAAAGTGTTATATGTGCTTCTTGTTCCATAGAATTATATCAGCAAAACAGATAATGTCAGTCCCCAATTTGCTTACAATCTAAATTATTTATAGTGCTAGAGAATTAAAGGCATCTTTGTATAGGCATATAGGTATGTACATATACATCACATACTGTTTTTGACTATATGCATTTTCATGAATCGGAGGCATGTGAAAAAACATTTTCCCCCATAGATACCAGTATTACCTACAACTAAAGAAAGACATCTTGGATGGAAACATACCTTGCACGTTTGAACAAGCAATTCATCTTGCTGGCTTAGCTGTTCAAGGTAATTTTCACACTTGCAATCATGTTTAGCTTATTTAGGAGGAAGGAATTTGTATCACTGCTTGAATAACATGTTTTCCCCCTTGCTGTTCTACTTACCTTTAGCTTCTTAGTGCCTGCGAAGCGTGCATTTGTCACACGCATGCTTGCTCAAAGCAAACTGATAACAGACTTCAGAACATTTCACCCCTGACTTGTGGGCATTCTTTATTGTTCTTTTATTGTTATTATTGAGTGAAATATACATGTTTATGTAACTATGTTTTTTTCTGTATGTTTTTTTGTTGTTGTTATATAGTTTTGTAGGATGCTTATATTTACTTGACTGAAGCAGCAAAAATACTTGTATGAGTGAATAAATAAATAAGACATTTCCCACCTGGTCTGCAAAAATCTTGATGACCACTAGGTGTCAGATTATAGAATCCTTTTTGTATCTCTTTGCTACCATCTAGTGGTTATCTCTGCTGTGAGTCAGTGGGCTTTAGTTTGAGAACTGTGTGTTCTCAAGCCGCTCAGTCACCTAGTACCTCACATAATTTTAATCGTCGTCGTCGTTGTCGTCGTAGCAGCAGCAGCAGCAGCAGCAGCAATAATAATGATGATGATGATGATGATGATGATGGTGATGATGATGATGATGATAATGATGATGTTGCAAATATACCCTAATTCTGATCTTTGAAATGTTGGATGTATGAAGATTTCTATTAACCAGTAATATTTTTGCATGGATATTTTATATTATAGAAGAGATTGGCAAAAAAAGATGAATTATTGGCATGAGATTGGGGAGCCATGAATATTCATTTTACTTTCTGTTATACTTTACATGCTGAGAGCAATATTGTGCTATATAGAATGATAATTTTGTCAATGCGATAGAAGAAATGCATCACCATAATTTGTGTCAAACATTCTGCCTTTTGTATTTACCCCAGCTAACTCTTAAATCATAGTGATTCAGTAAATAATTACTTAATTGCATTTGTATATCATGAAATAATTTAGCTTTCTAACTTCTGTTTCTAGGTAAGAAAACAGGAAGTTGTAATATATCCATTTGTGTTGTTTATATGACTTCTGGGAGCTTGGATAGGAATTTTCTCTATGCATGCAATAATTATTTGTGGCCTATTGCTCATCTGCCAAATAATGCTTTGTTATTAACAGAATTACTTTCCAACAGAATTGTATGTTAAGTATTTCATTTCTGCCTGTTTTGTTTTAATTCCTCAGCTGATTTTGGGGATTATGACCAATATGAATCCCAAGAATTTCTACAGAGATTTGCCTTGTTTCCTGTGGTAAGGATGATTAAGTTTCTCTTGCCTTTCTCTCATGCTTGGAGATATTTAAAAGACAAATTTTAAAAAATAAAATCAGTCCTGCATGTTGATACAGATAGTCTTCAATTTACGACCACAATTGAGCCCAAAATTTCTGTTACTAAGCAAGACAACTGTTAAGTGAACCGTGTTCATTTTATGATATTTCTTGGAACATTTGTTAAGTTAATAACACAGTTGTTAAGTGAATCATTTGACCATGAGGGTGCTATAATGGTTGTAATTGTGAAAAACAATCATATATCACTTTTTTGTTTTAAATTCAAATATTCACACACAGACATATATACATATAGCAAGTTTGTTAAAAACCTCCTGTGTGTGTGTGTATGTGTGTGTGTGAGAGAGAGAGAGACACCTACCTACCTACCTACATACATACATCTATAAATCCATGATTTGGAACATTTGCAATGTGAAAGATAGTTTAAGATAGTTTAACACAGATCAAACTATTCAATATGGATCCCATCTGAATTTCTTTAAATTTCCCATATGGGAAAATAAAAAAATTATTAGGCATCTTTCAAACAATGGATATAAATTTATCATTTTGTGCATGTTTATATAAATCAGATTAAATATTATTGTTTATATGGGTACCATGAATACTTGCTGTGGACATTTTTTCATTCTGTGGACATTTCAACATTCAACTGTGAATGTTTTAATTATTGTTCTTATATAAGTTGCTATGAGTATATTGGTTTGATGACATACATACTGTATATGAATAACTGAAAGAAGGGCAGATGGAGTAGTATATGTTCATATTTTTAAACAACATCTTACAACAAAAAGAGTTTAGGATGTCAACAATGGATAGAGGAATAAGCACAATGCTTTGTTTTCCATTTTTAAGGGCTGGTTGCAAGATGAGAAGATATTAGAAGAAGCAACTCAGAAAGTGGCATTACTCCATCAAAAATATAGGTATTGGTTCTGAATTTATGACATTACGTCAAGTCTGAAAGTTGCCGGATGATTGCATACTGAATTGTTGCTATAAAATAGGGAATTGTTTAAATTAGGATTGATGATGAGAAATTTAGTTCCTATGTAAACAGAAATCAGCTGTGTTAACACAAAGTCCTCCTTCTGACCCAGTGATTGAAATCTGGTGAATCTATTTATCATTCTTTTGAAGTAATAACTACATCAAAAATGCTGTAAGCTTACAGTAGGTTTAACATGTATTTTAAACTGAGATCCTGACAAATGAATGTAGGGGATTTAATCTTTCCTGTGACTCTTAGACTGCTACTGAAAACCCCGTTTATTAATAGTTGTAAAAATTTAATACTTTCCATTGATTAGAAAGACATGATAAATAATAATAATCAATTCTGGTTTAAAGGGAAACAGTTTTGCTTTAATAATATTGTATTACAAACTGTTTCAATATGGAGAATGGATGCCTCAGAATCATTAACTATAGTTTTTAGCGGCACAACCTTTTCTTTACAGTGGCCCTATGTTTGGAATCTGCAACAGATCTATTAAATTCTGCTTATGATAGATTTTCAAGAGACCTGAAAATGCAAATATCATTTTTGCTCCTTGTAATATTTTGTACTTTGTCTGTTATTTTAAGGTTGGATTTAAATAAGACACTATTGTGATTTCCTTGTTTGTAGGCTATTGACTTTATATAAAGCAAACCACAAAATTCATTTAAGCTCTTTACTGAATCAGCTTAATTTTTTTGAATTTGCAGAATACATTGAATTGTAGAATAACTCAGTGGTCTGAGGTCATAAGATATGGTGAACTACTGTGTGTGCATGTGTGTGTTTGTACATATACATCTGAGTCTTTGCTGATCTGCTTTATTGTAGAGAAAAACCACATTTTTGAAGCAATTTATGTATGTAAACTTTAAGTGATATACTTTCTAAAGAGTATTGCTGATACAGACAGAAACTAAGTGTTCAAAGAAACTAGTTAGGCAATTTTTTCTTTTCTTCTTTTGAAGGGGCCTCACACCACCTGATGCAGAGATGTTATATATGCAAGAAGTTGAGAGAATGGAAGGTTATGGTGAAGAGACCTACCCTGCTAAGGTAAAAGTTAACTTCACTGAAGGCCTGTATCAGTCAATGTTGTACAAATATGATAATTAAGTTCCCTATTGCATTTTAAATTTTCTTTTAAAAAAGTATCCTTTCATCTTGTTATAACCCTGATAATGTTTTTTGTTAAAACCTTTAGCAGAAACACCTAGATGTCAATCCAGAAATAGGATTGGAGATTCTAGTTGGAATGCAATAAATTTATACTGAAAATATTCTGAATTTTATGTTAACCAATAAATATAGCAAGCATAGTCTTGTAACATATAAAAATCATATTCTATATCTAGTAAAACTAAAAGGCAGGATTTCAAATATATAAACAAAATGAGTTCAGCACATTGACAATTTTGTGTCATCAGTGTGCAATTTACAATTAGAAGAAGCTGTGCAGGATCTTCCTGAAAGTAGTAATGTACTAGATGAGGGCAAACAAGCTGAAGCTAAACTTAGATAATGTGTTCTCAGGCCCAGGTATTAAGTAGGTGACTTATTCTGAAGTAGGTAGCGTATCCTCTGAGGAACGTGTTCATTGTTTGGGGACTAATCTCAATTCCCAATTGTCACTAAAGGCATCATTGGTCTCAGTGGTAATGAAAAGATAAGACTAATTTTTGCTGGTTGCAGGGTACAACTCTTCTGGACTAGAGTAGTCTGGCCTCAGTCATCTATCCTTCATCCTCTAATAACTTCAGATTTAGATTACTATAATTTCCTTTTCTGGGCTATCTTTGAAGACAGCATGGAAGCTGCAGTTGTACAAAGCATAAGTCTCTGATTGGTGAATGAGATTGCACAACATTGGTCCTGAAAACATTGCACTCATTTCCAGAAGGTTCCATAGTTGCATTTGAGGTGCTGACATTAGTCTGTAAAATCCAAATAAATGAGAATCCCAATATTAAAATACCATTTATCAATAACAATTATATATGGCTTCATAGTGCTTAAAAGCCCTCTCTAGGTGTTTTACAGAGTCAGCATATTGCCTCCAACAATCCTCAATTTACTGACCTCGGAAGGATGGAAAGCTGAGTTGACCGCGAGCCAGTGAGAATTGAACTGCTAGCAGTCAGCAGAATTAGCCTGCAATTCTGCATTCTAAGCACAGCTACCACAGCTCAGGCTACCATGAACTTCTCTGGGGCTGTAAAATCATACTACAGAAGACTTCCCAGTAGCCCCATAAATTGATTTGGTTTACAGTGTGCTGAATCTTTTCAATGGTAGTATTCAATTAAGGAAGTATCTTCAAAGGGAAATACGGATGACCAAAAGCTGTCTTCATTTAGATGACAATTAAAAATATATCAATTCAGCTTGGCAGATAGATCTGTGTTTTTGGGATGTCATATTGGAAAGACATCCCCAGGTAAGATATATCATTCCAATATTATGCTTAGGAGGATGACCAATGTTTTGGTATGCAAAAATGGCAACTACTATTTCTGGGCATGCACAGTGTGCAATCTGAAGTGTCCAATAATTGGTTTCTAGAACTCTTGTGTAATCCTGCAGGGATTGTGCATATTATTTTTTAAAATTACCTTTTAATTAATTTTTCTATTTATTATTTGGCAGGATTATTGGTTAATCATTTAATGTTATTTACGTCTTTGATAAACTACTCTGATAAGAATAATACTTTTGTAATAATTGAATGTTGAAAGCATTAATTATTTAAGGAATTTTAGGAGAAGTTATGTATAAGGAAACAAAGTTATTTCCTTATTCTAGGAAGCATTCTCCTCAATAATATCTTCAAGATACATGATCTCTTTTTGATTAGATAATCAGGTTAACATGTTGGCATATCATTTTTGCAATATAATTTAATTTTTTATCTTGTCGTGGCTGAATAGTTGCTGTACTAACATTAACAACTTATTTTTTCATTATCATTATCTAGGATAGCCAAGGAAGTGACATATTCATTGGAGCTTGTCTTGATGGAATTTTTGTCAAGCATAAAAATGGTCGGCCTCCTGTAATATTTAGGTGAGTTTTTTCCTCCAAATAAGAGGAAAAGTGTGATGTTTCATAATAACAATCTCTGGGTATTAGAGCTAAGTAAGTACGTGTTGCCTGTCCTAAAGCCATACAGGATATAAAGCTGTAGTCACACAACTAATGAGACCTGTACTGTGATTAATTGACATGCCATCAAGTCACATAAATAGATTTCCTCCATAATAATCTGTGCCTAAGCTGGTATTTCAGGTCTTTCAACAATGCACTCAACACCAGTGTAAGTGAGTCTATCCGCCTTGCTGCTGATCGTCCATTTCTCTTTCCCTCCACCTTTCCCAGCATTAGAGCCTTTCTCCAGAGAGCTAGTTCTTCACATAATGTGTCTGAAGTAGGGTAACCTGGATGTCAAGTAAGAACTCTGGGTTGATTTGTTTGTTTCCTTTGCTGTCCACAGTTTTCTTTGGGATCTTCTCCAACATTAAGATTCAAAAGCACCAAGACTCTTCCTATCCTGCTTCTTCAGAGTCTAATCTGTGCTATGAAATTATTGTTTATCTTTCAGTAACCACTGTAAGGATTATTTAGTGTGCAATCTCTTAACTTTTGGTCATAGAAAGTGATTGCTTGTTTCCCCCTTCCAAGTTAGTAGATAGGGTTCCAAATTCAAGGGGTAAGTTTGACTTTAAATCCGTTGCCTTCAATGAGAAGCTCTTCCTGAAATCAGGGAATCCCTGCCTGAGAAAGTCTCAGGAAGAGCACAGAAGGAAGAAGGTTCCAAGCACTTCTAACTCTTGTCTGCTTTTTTCCTCCCACATTCCTATTTTGTCCACATCAATACCTAACTTAAAGGACTCACAAAGAGAGATTGGAGGATACAGCTGTGATACAATAAATTTACTAATACAAAAGTCTTTAGTAATAAATAAAATCAGTCACTGCAAACTCTAGGATTCAAATGGCATTTGCAGCAGCACCCTCCTGATTCAAATCGTACATCAGTTTTCCTACCCTTAGATTGTAATGAATCAGAGGCACTTATTTCCCAGTAGTAGTAGTAGTTGGCAGTGGAAACCATTGTTTCTGGTTTCAGGCTACTAGCTTTGGATTTTGCCACCTCTAGTTGCTGACCAGGAAGAAATGGAAGAGTAGCAAATGATGATCCTTCTTCAGTGTTTGTAATTATGTAGGACTGGTGTATAAGATCTTTGCCCCTGACCTGAGATGGTGTTTGAGACTAAAACAAAAGCAAGCAACTGAATGATTATAGCTTTGATTATAGCTTCAAAGTTGAAATATGGCAGGGAGCTAACAACTTCTGCAAATGTGTAATAATAGCAAATCAATATATTTTTTACACAGGGAACTACAACATAATTATGTGAAAGTTATGGATGCTTAAATTTTTGTCTTTACTCTTTTCATATGCAGGTGGCATGACATTGCTAATATGACCCACAACAAATCTTTTTTTGCGTTAGAATTAGCCAATAAAGAAGAGACAATCCAGTTCCAAACTGTGAGTTTTTATTTTGATACATTTTAAACAATTGTGATATGAGGAAGAAATCAGATTCTCTATAAATGAGAGTATATATAGATATGCCTGTGTATAATATATGAGTCTGTCTATATGTGGGAGAGAAAGTTGGTGTATCTGAAGGGTGACGGTCACTTAATTTTTTATACTATCTTGCTATTAGCATGTTATATAATCTATTAGCAGCCAACATATTTGGACAGGAACAATTATCTTCATATATTCTCCCTATCAATATACATATACATGCACATACACATATACATCACTGTCATATGTTCTGCACTTCGTCACCATAGCATTCAGTGAATTAAAATGTAATATACTTATTTACATCTCTCTCAGGAGAACTCCAGGGCACTGCCCGTATGTTCTTTAAAAGAATGTTTCCAAGCCAGATTTTTATAATGAAATAATTCTGCTTTATTCAAAGATATAGATAGTACCATATTTTTTCTACGTTTTGGTCTATTTTTTCCTCTTTATTTATAAAGTAAATAAAAATAAATAAATAAATTTTTCCAAAAAACAGATAATAGGTGTGGTTATGGCAAAACATGATTTGCTATTATTTCTCTCTGTGTTTGGCTAATATAGCATTATTGATAGTGAAATATTGCTATCTTTTATATTTTTTTAACAATTTTATCATTCATTGCATTTTTAAAATATGGTTTATCATAATCCTACATTTATATGATAAAAGGTACATGCTTATTTTGTAAAGAAAGAAGAAGAGCCTGCATCTGTTTCCTGTTTTGATAGCCATTATTCCTATCTGTGTGTGAAGTAACTCTCACAGATAAAATAACTATTTTGTAATGAATTCTGATGAAGCCCAATAAAAACTTTGTGATAATAGTGTTCTACCTGTGGTATATGGCTTGAATTGGTTTTGAGCTTGTTGCATTTTATTGTTCTTATGTGGGAAACATAAATAAAGTATCTCTAGAGACGGTAGACATGTGTACATGGTGGGATTTTGCTTGTCTCTGTTGTGCATGACCTTTATGCTGGGTCCACCCAAGAACCTGGTTTGTTTCATATGTATCTTTTCTGTTTGACAGGAAGATATGGAAACAGCAAAATATGTGTGGAGGATGTGTGTGGCCAGACACAAATTTTACAGATTAAATAAATGTAGCCTGTAAGTACCATATCTTTTATCTTCTTAATTGTGTTTGATTTTTATAAATAGCTAACTTAATTTCTTTTTGATAGCATATTCCTGATGCTGGGACTGAATTATCTTAGACATTTTTCTTTCAGTATTCATATAAGTAGCCGTGTATGGTGAAATAGGTTTTCTTGCTGCAGGCTCTGATTAAATGGATTGAACTGTGAGAAAATATTACTAGGACATTCTAGAACTAGTGTATGAATTTGCAGTGCTATACCGTATATGAGTATATATCTTATAGGCATCTCAACATCTTGGTAAGGCCACACTTGTAATACTGCATTCAGTTTTGCTCACCACAATGTAGAAAAGATGTGGAGACTCTAGAAAGAGTGCAGAGAAGAGATGATTCTTTGATCAGAGAAGAGATGATACTATGAACAAAGATGATTAGGGGACTGGAGATTAAAACATATAGAAGAACGGTTGCAGGAACAGGGTATGTCTAGTTTAATAGAAAGAAGGACTAGGGGAGACATGATAGCAATGTTCCAATATCTCAGGGCTTGCCAATAGCAATAGCAATAGCAGTAAGACTTATATACCGCTTCATAGGGCTTTCAGCCCTCTCTAAGCGGTTTACAGAGTCAGCATATCGCCCCCACAGTCTGGGTCCTCATTTTACCCACCTCGGAAGGATGGAAGGCTGAGTCAACCCTGAGCCGGTGAGATTTGAACCGCTTGCCATAAAGAAGAGGGAGCCAAACTATTCTCCAAGGCACCAAGGGTAGAGCAAGAAGCAATGGGTGGAAACTAATCAAGGAGAGAAGCAACTTAGAACTGAGGAGAAATTTCCTGACAGTTAGAACAATTAATCAGTGGAACAGCTTGCCTCCAGAAGTTGTGAATGCCCCAACACTGTCTTTAAGAAGTCTTTAAGAAGATGTTGGATAGCCATTTGTCTGAAACGGTATAGGGTTTCCTGCCTAGGCAGGGGGTTGGACTAGAAGACCTCCAAGGTCCCTTCCAACTCTGCTATTGTATTGTATTGTATTGTATTGTATTGTATTGTAGTGTATTGTATCTATAAGCATTGAAATCCATATAAGATTGTCAGATGGCTTTCCTACAATCTCAGAATTTAAAAATATAATTGAAAGAAATGTCATGTGTTGTGAATGCTCCAACATTGGTCATTTTTAAGAAGAGTTTGGACAATCATTTGTCTGAAACAGTATAAGGTTTTGTACCTGAGCAGAGGGTTGGACTAGAAGACCTCCAAGGTCTCTTCCAACTCTGTTATTCTGTCTTTGGAAATAAATTCCATCAGCTCCAAAGATACCGTACTTAGATTTCTAATTGAACATATGCATTAAATTAATGAGATCAGAAGATAATCACCACAGCATTATCTGTTTCCCAGTTGACAGTTTGTGCACTATTTTAATAGCCACATTCTGTATTGTCATACTTCTAGCAAGCCCTTTATAGATTTAAAGAGAATGATGGATTATGGTGCTGATCCATTCTTCATGTTATGTCTTTTACGAAGAAGAGCCAAGTATAGTGCATTTTGGGTGAGAACATTCTTACTCTGACTTCTTTACCACTTAGAGACTGATGAAAGGATATTAGCTTGCTTTCTTTGGGAAAAGGACATACGGTACTGACTATTACAATTGTGCTTCTTAATGAATGTACCAGAGATAAAATTATTCAGGAAGTTCACAAACCTAAGCAAATAAACTGGGGAAGTTTTTTTTAAAGATACTAGCCAAACTAGCTTACAAAAAAGAATTATATTCAAGCTTTTATCAGAATTGTTGATAAAAATGGGAAATTATTTTCAAGCGTATAATTTTGAAACCATGTAGAGATAATTTCTACTGTTCAGGATATGAATGAAATTCTGGCATATTTGAAGAGGACTCCCCTTGAGGAGTGAAAGGAACAATCATGGAGACTAAAAGAAGCACATACAGATATAAAAGACAAAGGGGGATTCAAACAGATGCAAGAAGAAAAGGGAAAAAATAACAAAACAAACTCTTTATATTGACCAGTTAAAGATCTAGAATAGTATTTAAACTTGAACTTGTATTAGGAATTAAGAATATATATTTCAGGTATAATTGATATTTTAAAACACATATATTTTATTAGGTGGAGAGGGATCAGAGCAGAAAAAGACCCCCACTTATATTGGGAAAGAGTATTCCCTTGATAATGCCATTGATTCATTCTTGATCTAAGACTCAACAGGAAGGGAGGATTGGTTAGGAACAAAAAATAAGTTATTAAAAATTTAGGGATTAATCTAGAGGGGAGACTTTAGATGAGGATGGATATGACTAGGTCTAGAAATTTCAGAGGGAAAAAAGTAGAAACAAGATTGTCTCTCTTTATGTTCCAAAGAGTTCAGTGAATTAGGAAGGCTTCTGCCTAAGTTACATCTGAATGTTATTTTGTACTTCTGGATTAAAAAAAAAAAACTTCAGCTGCTTTTGCCTAGATAATGATTCCTGCATTTCTCCATCAGGTTAATCTTTTTTACTTTTTTTGGAAGAATTTATTTTTAAGACATACCTTCTTTTGGGAACAATGTGTTTAAAGAAACATTTTATATAAGCAAAAAAAAAAAAAAGATTCAATTCACTCCCAAATGTAAGTTTACCACACATATTTGAGGGCCAGAATAAGAACATTGCAAAGTAAAAAAAAACACAACCTCAATAAGCTTTTTATTTATGGCAATCAAATTTGTTGTTTTTAAACAATGAATATGTCAGAGTAACACTTCAATGGATAGATGCATAATAACATCTGGTCATAGTGTTATTTGATAAAGTTTCCGATAAAATCAATTGTATGACAGGCCAAACTAGCAAAGAATTGTTTTACAAGGAAGGGGTGGAATGCCATTGTTCATATAAGTGATAGATATCCTGGAAACAGTTTGTAATAAACATTATGGGCATGTTAAAACATACCAGCACTAAGTACATTTTTAAAATTCGTTTTTTAAAAATGTAAACAAAGAAGAAAGAAGTCTGCTTCATAGAATAGCCAAGAAATGGAAATGGAGCTATCGGGAAAGCCATGTTAACAGATGTGATGCCTATTATAGTACTTTTTCGTTTCCTTCTCTGACCTAAATAACCCTCCATATTGTAAATAATCAAGTACCTTTGCAAAACTTCTTAGTTCCAGAAAATCATAACTTCATAGTCTTTTAAAGCTTTTGCAGAGAGAGGAGACTCATATATTTTAAGCCATAAAGTGTAAAAGAAAAAGGATTAATTGTACTAGCCAAAATTGCCAAAATGTCAGTGTTGATCTTGACAGTCTGGGGGAATGCAAAATAAGACAGTGGGGGTGCTTTTGCCTAGTTGCATACAGTCACTCTATTTTGTATGTAATCAATGTTCAGGGTTAATTATGAAAAAAAAATGTTCATGAAAGATGCTGATCTTCAGAGCATGAACAGGATTCATAATCTTAATATGTTAGATGTAGTCAGGTTTGTTTCCCAGAATAAATGTGTAAGCAAATAAAGCCCTTTTCAGCCTAATGTTGGAGTTGGGATTTAAGCATGTACAGTACTTGAATTATTTTATAGGGAATGCTTTTGTCTCCTGGTTTACTTAATCTACAAGCTGACTTTTTTTTCTAGCCATGAGGATGCATCTGTATTGTTTTCAGGAAAATTATATAAACATGTTCATTAAGTCACCAGGAGTTGTTCAGCTCAAGGGAGGTTTTTAAAAATCTTTTCTTGTAAATTAGGAATTCACATTTTAAAATAGAAGTAATCATTCTTTTGCCTTTAACTCAGGCCTAGTAGTTAAAAATCAGAGAATATGGGTTCCCATAGCTATCTAATAAAACCCTTCTTCTGTAAAAGCAAGTTTATGTTTGCTGCCTAAGAGTTGGGTCTTAATCAAGGAGAGATGTTACCCTTAAGAAACCAACTTAAAAACCTATTATGTCACTCACATTTGTTTACAGCCAACATCCATTTTCTTAATGAGCTATTTCATTGCCTCTGTTTTGTCTGCATGTACCTTGTCTTTAGAGACTCCCCAGATTCTTCACCTGAGGAAGGCTCTCAGAAATCTTTCCTCATTCTTGCCTTTCCACGCTTTCCAATTCTTTCTCGTCCTTCTCTGCCCAAAGGGTGAGCCAAAACACAAAATCTTCCTTTCTTCTTCTTGCCTCCTGCACACTTGCATGTCTAGTATTTGAGTGCTCCCATATTTATTTGTGCACCCACAGTGATGTGGTTTAAAGAAACCTCTGGACCCTGATTTCCAATAAATATACCATCTCCCTATCTGTCTGTGCCCTACACATATGAAGAATGTGGATGTGGTATGTAAGAGTTGTCATTTTGTTTCAGAATAAATATGTTAGGTTGGTGCTTACAAGAATAGGTAAACATCAGGACATTGTTGATAAGCCAATGATTTCTGTCACAAGGCCAATTAATACAGAATACAAGATATGCAAAAACAAATTATTTGGGGGAGACCTTAAAAACATATTGCTCCTTTTGTATGTAGGGACAGAGCTGAGTCAGAGAAAGTTCAAAAGCCAAAAATTTCAGTTAGAATGCATCCATCCATATATCTTGAGCTTTAATCAATTTTAGCCATGGTATGAAGAATGATCTATAAAGCAGACCAGTAGGTTTTAGATGAACAAGTATAGCTCCTATTTTCAATTCATGGCATGTTCTTTTCTTTTTAATGACACTTGTCATTCATCTCTTTGGACTGGTTAGATGTTTGAGAATGGCACAAAATTGAATTGAATTGAATTTTATTATTTGTATGCCGCCCTTCTCCGGGAGGGACTCAGGGCGGCGAACAACTCAAAAAGGGGAAAAGGGGAACATAGAACAGAATACAAGTAATTAAAATAGCCAAGAATCACACAACCATACAAGTCGAGAGGGGAGGGGAACTCATCAACCCCAGGCCTGCCGGCAAAGCCAGGTTTTAACGGCTTTTCGGAAGGCCTGGAGAGAGGTGAGGGTCCGAATCCCTGCAGGGAGTTTGTTCCAGAGGGCCGGAGCTGCCACAGAGAAGGCCCTCCCCCGGGTAGGAGCCAGGTGGCATTGGCTGGTAGACGGAACCCGGAGGAGGCCAACCCTGTGTGATCTAATGGGTCTTTGGGAGGTAATTGGCAGCAGCGGTCTCTCAAGTACCAGAGACCATAAACCACAAAAATGAGCCTTGCTAAACTACAGTTGCTATAAGTTAGACAACAAATGAATTACATGTTAACCATGATTTACGGCCTTAAAACTATAATATTCACAACCCCATCCACATATTGTACTATCACAGTGTTAGCAACTTGCATATCTCTGACTGAGGAAGGGAGAGAAACCAACTGATAGTTGACCACCGTGTGAGGTTAGGTTGAAGCTTCTGTGTCCATGTAAGCAGGGTGCACAAAAGCCAGGAATCTTTGCCTGAAAGATTCCTTAAGGGAGGTAGATAAGAAGGAGCTAAGCTGTTAAGGAAACCAAGGAAAAATCTCACCTGAACCAGACAAAAGAAGCTGGGCCTGAGCACATTGAAACCCTTCCCCAAATTCTATCAACACCCACCAGACTTGTAATTTAACAAGGCAAGAGTAGCTGCCAGTCAAGGCCTTTGAGGGATAAAACAGGTCATGAAGCCCTCCCATTCTTTGAGTTGTCTTGGCAGGGGTGGGTTTCAACCGGTTCGCGGCGGTCCCTGCGATCCAGTTGGTCGCCGAACCCAGAAGTAAGTAACTTCCGGGAACGGCGAAGCCCCCCCCCGCGCCCGCGCGCCCGCGCCCGCTCCTTACCCGGTTTTGCCGAATTCTGCGCTTCCATGCATGCGCAGGACGCATATAGCGCCTGCGCGATCCTCCAGGAGCAGCTGGAGCATCGCACAGACGCTAGTACGCATGTGCGCGCCGCGCGCATGCGCGAGGACGCTGCCGGCCTCGTTCCAACCAAACCGGTTGGAACGGGGCGAGAAACCCACCCCTGTGTCTTGGGATCTAGACATTGTGCCTTCTGACTCTCTGGCTAGTGCCTGCCAGCCCAGTTGAGAAGGACATGGGTAAATGTGGATGTATATAAGTGTGGATGAATGTGTGTGTGTAGAGCAAATATGAGGGTGGCTATTTTCTAGTATTGTAAACTGAACTTGGGAGTAAATGTCACCTGCCTTAATAAAAAAACCCTATGTTTCACATCTGAACATTGGTTTAGTTTCCTTCCAGATGATGAGTTTGAGCATGCTAATCAAAAAGCATGTATCTCTTCCTCCTCCTTGGATTTTTTAATAGAGAAAAACACATTGAAATTAATAGCGTAAAAATCTTAAAAGATGATACCTGCTATTGTTGTTTGCTTAAACCACAGGTTTTAGAGTAACATTGTTTTATTTTTCAAATGCTATAACAGGCTATGTGAATATGGAATTCTTATATATGTTATTTGTAATAGATTGGTCCATATGTTGATTCAATTTCTCTGGGCTATGATAAGTCAGTCAATGCAGGCATGGCTTTTTTGAAAAGTGGGTAACATATCTACCTTTGCATGCTGTTCTGTCCATGTTTGCCAGTATGTTCTGTTCGCTGTTTGATAAAACTACATATAGCATTGTGAATTGACAAAAATAAACCTTCCTTCCCCATCATTTAGTCTATCAACAAACAAGGGAAATGGGGAGATTATTTTGAAGTTCGTTTAGAAATTCATCGGTTATGAATAATCACATAATGTAGTTAGGTTGTGGATGAATTAGCTACAGTTCAGGTATGTGAACTCTGCTGATGGCCAAGCAATATGTATTATTTATTTATTTATTTATTTATTTATTTATTTATTTATTTATTTATTTATTTATTTATTACCCCCATCTATCCAATAATGTGACAATATTGTATTGTATATCATTTTTCATAGTCTGTTGCATTTCTGAAAATTTAAATGGTCTTTCACCCTGGTTCTCTAATATGAACGAATGAAATATTGCTATGTTATCTGATAAGTATTCATAGTCTTTTTGACTGCCACTGGAGGAGATGCTTATACTAACATACATTATTTTTATCTGATGCAATATGCTTCCAGCTGTGGATGATTAAATGTACATACAGTATGTAATGTGATGGCAAGTGTCTCTTTGGGAGAAGAATCATTTTATGAATTTGAATTGTTGCAAACCACTGTCCTAAAGACACTTATTCCTACTAAGCATACTGAAATCTATGAATATGCATGAATAGGACTCCACTGTGATTGATGTCAGTACAAAATATGTATTATGTCATTATGCTTTGTAGACAAGCTCAGACTGTGACAGTGAATCCAGTTAGAAGGCGATCATCATCCAGGTTGTCTCTGGTAAGCATGCCATACCTGAGCTCTTCCTTATTCCTTGAGTTTAACCTGTTGATAACCATAGTTGGTTAGCTACTCCAATGAAGTACATTGAGAGATTATAATAAAAACTAGCATAAAGTAGATGAATGCTAAATATTGTAACAATATCCTCTTATAAAAGATAAGCATGCCACACAATATTTTAGTATTACACATTTTAGTTTAAGTTATGCATATTCCTCTGCCTGTGCACTGAAATGTAAAATACCCAAACATTTTTCAATTATTTTCTCACTGCTTAAAAATATTTTGCTCAAAATTACATACAGTACTAAGTTAAAGGAGAAACAACAAACTGAACATTAAATTCTTTCAAGATTTTATATTCACCTGGATAATTTAGATTTAAGCACACAACTAAACATTTTGAGAGACTTAAGTAGGTAATCCATTCTGTTAACCACATAATATTGCTTCAATAGGATAGGAAAATATATATAAAATTTACCATATTTCACAATCTCTTTAATGTATTTTCAAGTGTCACTTATATTAGTGAAGCTAAGAATTTAGGAAATATCTAACTTATAAATTAATAAATTTCCATTTTAAATTTGTAAATGCTGAAGAAAATCTAAAGAATAAATGGGTATTATTCTCTTCTTTTTGAAAAATCCTCTCCAATATAACTTATTGTATAAGTTGCTAGTATATTTTACAACAATGCATGGGTTCCTATAAGCTGCTTTTTCAGGGAATTAAATCATGCCCACTTTCCAAAATCACACATAACATAACTGTGATTCATTATCTAGCCAATCTTGAATTAGGCTTTTTTGACTGAATTGTTGACTAATCCAGGTTTTTCATAGCAGAGCAAATCCATAATAATAAGGTAACTTGAATTAGTTAATGCATATTTTTTATTTATTTATAAAAATATTGGTCACCCACCTTATATCCAGTGGCTCTGGGTGAAATCAACTGGAGTGAAAGATGCTGAGTATATTTTACATAAAATTCATATTTCTATATTTGATTGTACAGATATCTTGATTCAGTTTTCTTTTACAGGCTAGGAGCTCTGATATGTACCAGCTCCTTCATCTCTGTAAAACTTTGTTGTACTTTTTAATTATAAAATTTTATCAGAATTGATATTCTTGTGCTTAAAGTGCATGTGGATGTTAGAATTGGAGTAAAGTTTCTTTCTAATGGTTATCTATGTTTGCTTACTTCAATATGTCTCTAGCAGCCCAAACCACAGCCTTATATGATGCCTCCACCACCTCAGTTACATTACAATGGACACTACCCAGAACCATATGCATCCTCGCAAGGTAAAATTTTAGCATTGTTAGGAAACTGGAATACGTCACAAATGGAAAATGTGAAAAACATTTGGAGGATGTTATTTGAGGAACTATTAATAGTTAATGGTAGACAGTTCTTGGAATATAGTGAGTCCTCGACTTACACCACAATTGAGCCCAAAATTTATGTTGCTAAATAAAACATTTGTTAAGGGAGTTTTGTCCCATTTTACAACCTATCTTGCCACAGTTGTTAAGTGAATCATTGCAGTTCTTAAATTAATAACATTGTTGTTAAGTGAATCTGGCTTCCCCATTGACCTTGCTTGTCAGAAGGTCATAAAAGCTGATCACATGACCCCTGGACATTGCAACTGTCATAAATATGAATCAGTTGCCAAGCATCCAAATTTTGATCACGTGACCAAGGAGGTGCTATGATTGTCGCAAGTGTGAAAAACCATCATAAGTCACTTTTTTCAGTGCCATTGAGAGAGAGAATGGTAACTAAGTGAATTGTTGTAAATTGAGGACTACCTGTAATCAGTGGTTGGATTCACATAGACATAAAGCAGTATGTAAATTCAACAACTGCGGTTTGTTCAATAAACTGTGGTTAAACAAAACATGACTTAGAACATGCAAACTGCTTAGTACCTGAATAAGGAACTGATTATATAGCTCTAATATAAGAAGATAAGGTGTTGCCTTCTCCCAGATCAAATTGTTTTGTCTCATTAGGTTATTAGGTTGTTGATATTGGCAGCACCTTTCAAGTTCTCCAATTTTAAAAAATGCCATCGTGTGCTAGCTTCTTGTAAACATTGTAGGAAGAGAGCAATGTTTTCTATCGGTGCAAAAAGATCTGGAGGAGTCTGCCGGTGCCTATTGTGACTGCAGCCCATGGAAGCCTTTGCCTTTTAATATAATGTGTTAGTTTAAAATGTTGCTATCAGACTCCTCCTGATCATGTGCTATCTGCATCCTTAAACTCTGGAGTTTGAACCTGGGCCTTTTTACAAAATATCTATTCTACCACTGAGTGTCTGCCTTGAGTTTCTAGCTGGAAGATACAACAGCATTCTTATAAGAGCAAAATAGAACCAGTGAACTTTATAATTAATAGTCATACTATTCATATTTTAGAGCAGTGGTTCCCAAACTTGGCAACTTTAAGACTTGTGGACTTCAACTCCCAGAATTCTCCAGCCGGCTCTGGGAGTTGAAGTCCACAAGTCTTAAAGTTGCCAAGTTTGGGAACCACTGTTTTAGAGGGACAGTAAGAACTAATTACTAATTACTAAAAACTTGTTCAGCTGGTATGCAGGTAGGATAATTTTTCATTAAAACAACAGCACAAAGGTTTCCTAATGTTGCCAATAAAAATAAAATAAAATAAAAAGTCTTTAAGCAATTTTACTGTGTTCTTCTGTTGAAAAAGGCACTGTAACTAATTACAATATAAGGAGACTGTTGGAAAGAAAATAACAACTGGAGACAGCTGCTCCCCCTCTCACTCACTCCCTCTCCCCCTCTCTCCCCCCTCAGAGAGACAAAGAGCAAATAAAAAGAGCTGTCTCCAGTTGATATCTCCAGTTGATATTTTCTTCCCAACAGTCTCCTGATATTAATTAGTCACACAGAATGCCTTTTTCAACAGAACACAGTAAAATTGCTTAAAATTGCACAGAGAAGGAGGGAGAGTCAGTCTACTTCATGTTTTCTTTCTCAGGAGGGGAAGGCTGGGGGAAATGAGCGGACAGAATATATTGTAGGTGAATCTGCAATATTGGTTTTATTTCAATATCTGTATATTTCATTAAATAGAAGCTGCTTTTGCCAGTGGGCTGGAATTAGATGTCTTGTACTTTAAGTATTTTAATACTGACAAGGAAGTTGTCATTGATTTACCCATGAAGGCATGGCTTTATTTTTAATTTTAAAAATACATTGGTGAAATGAAGGAATGATATTATGATAGCAACTGGTTTTGGGGTTTTTTTTGGTCTCTTTCTATCATTGTGTGGGTATAAATAAATGCCAACATTTATATTACAGATAATCTCTATGGGACGAACCAGAATGGCTATTACTGCCATTCTCAAACTAGCTTGGACAGAGCGCCGCACGACTACAATGGCAGAATCCGCAATGGCAGTGTCTACAGTGCTCACAGCACAAATTCCTTGAATAACCTGCAGCACTACATGCAGCCATCACCCATGTCCTCCAACCCGAGCATTACTGGCAGTGATGTCCTCCATTCAGATTATGTCCCATCGCATCGACATAGTGCCGTAATACCACCTTCTTATCGGCCTACTCCAGATTATGAGACTGTGATGAAGCAACTCAACCGAGGAATGATGAATTCAGACAAACAGAGTCATTCCATGAGAAACCTCAACATCGGCAATTCATACGCTTACAGTAGGCCTGATGCCCTGGTGTACAGCCAGCCTGAAATCCGAGAACATGCTAACTTTGCTTTCCCCCATTCTGGTCATTACCCATTTAATCTGAATTACAGCTTCCACAGCCAGTCCGCATATCCGTATCCCGCTGAAAGGCGCTTGGTAGTTGGAGCTGTGAGTGTTCCTGAGCTAACAAATGTTCAATTGCAAGCCCAGGAATATCCGGCACCCAACATCATGAAGACTCAAGTATACCGCCCTCCGCCTCCTTATCCTTATCCACGACCCGCTAACAGCACACCAGATCTATCCAGACACTTCTACAGCAGTAATAGCAACCCTGATCTCATCACCCGACGGGTCCATCACTCCGTCCAGACGTTCCAGGAGGACAGCCTCCCTGTTGCCCATTCCCTTCAGGAAGTGAGTGAGCCTTTGACATCGGCCCGGCATGCTCAGTTGCAGAAGAGAAACAGCATTGAAATTGCTGGCCTGGCGCACAGTTTTGAGGCCATGAGGATTAAAGAGAGAACCATGTCAGCCTCAACTGCAGATGTGGCTCAGCCAAAGGCAATCCCTTCTGGGTCACAGACTTCTGTATTCATAGAAAGAGCAAAGCAAGAAGAAATCGAGGAGCAAGAAGACCATGTGAATTATGGCCACAAGAAATCTCTTTCAGATGCAACTATGCTCATTCATAGCAGTGAGGAAGAAGAAGAATGTGAAGACGAAAGCAAGGCTAATCCAGCTCTGCCATTCATCAATGGAAAACCGCAGCTTCCTTCTCTCATGGCATGTTATCCAACTGAATCTTTATTGAACTACCCTTATAGTTCTGTTGCTTCATCTCCTGGTCCTTTACATATACATGAGCCAAAATTGCACATTACTGAGACTGACAAGAGGGTAAAAGATGTGAGTCCCTCACACATCATGGGTGACTCTCAGGTGCTAAGGAGAGGAGATGGACTGTTAACTCCATCTGTGTCAGAGTCTGACTTAACCATTTCTGCCCGGTATAGAGTGCGGAAGGATTCCGTTAAGAAGAGACCAGTGTCTGAATTATTGTCAGGGAAGAAGAATATTGTAGAAGGGCTACCTCCTTTAGGGGTGAGTTTTCTGAAGACCATCTTCTCTTCTTCTTTTTATGTCATATTCAAAATGTTCCTCATGTGAATCAAACAGGAAACAGTGGCATCATAAGTATACGTCTCTGGATTTGTCTATTGACAGCACAGCAATGAACATGGGACTGAAAATATGAAAAGAATATGGTTTATTTTCAAGCTATGGTCCCTTTCATGGCCTGGAGAAACTAGTATACACATGTTAACTTTATGAAGATCTCACGTTAACGCTCACATAGAAGTAGATCCACATGAATTTTTAATGGTCCTACATCTCAGATATAGGTGTTATGATTTCCTCATTACTTCATGAAAAGCTTATTATGTAAGTTTATGTCATGTTATGGACATGTCATCATATTCTACTGAAATGCATCAAACATTGCATAGATAGATTGATAGATTAGATAGATAGATAGATAGATAGATAGACAGACACACATACACACAAACACACACATGCATATATACATACACATAAATACATACAGTATATAGTGGGACGTGGTGGCTCAGTGGCTAAGACACTGAGCTTGTTGATCAGAAAGGTCAGCAGTTAGCCGGTTCGAATCCTAGCTTCTTCCAACCTAGCCATTTCAAAGCATGTAAAAAATGCAAGTATAAAAATAGGAACCACCTTTGGTGGGAAAGTAACAGTGTTCCATGTGCCTTCGGCATTTAGCCATGCCGGCCACATGATCACAGAGATGTCTTTGGACAGCACTGGCTCTTCGGTTTTGAAATGGAGATGAGCACCGCCTCCTAGAGTCGGAAACAACTAGCACAGATGTGCGAGGGGAACCTTTACCTTTACCTAAATACATATATACATATGTGCATATACGAGGCATGGTGGCTCAACAGTAAAAAACGCTGTTAGCTTGTTAGCTGGAAAGCTGGTCACCCGGGTTCGAGACCCAAGTGCCCCATAATGGCGTGAACTCCTATTCCTGCTCCGACTTCTGTCCACCTACCGATTCAAAACCATGCAAATGTGAGTAGGTAAATAGCTACCACTTTGGTGGGAAAGTATACCAATGTTCCATGTGCCTTGGCCGCATGACCACAGATAATGTCTTCAGGCAACACTGGCTCCCTCATCTAAGAAATGGAGATGAGCCCCCCGTCCCTAGAGTCAAATATGACTGGAAAGAGGAAACCTTTACCTTTATATAGTGTGTGTGGATGTGTGTGTGTGTGTGTGTGTATTTGCTGATAAATAAATGAAGGGAGACTAGTATAGATCTATTTCAAGCTATTTAGCTCTCATCAGCTAGCCATCCCTTATCAGCTGAGCCAGGGGAATAATTAGATTTTTTTCAAGGCACCTGGTATGTCCAAATATGGGAAAGGGGAACAGTATGCTCCTTCCCATATTTGGGCATAACATACACACATACATACATACATACATACATGTATATAATATAATGATTCATTAATTTATGAAGAGAAATTATATGTCTACACACAGAAAGAGCCCTAGAGTACCAGGCTTGAATGGGGAAGTGTTCATATACTTCTTTAGCTTCAAAGTTTGGACTGCACTTTAAGCCTCATCTAAAATACAGGATTATTTCCTTATTTATATAGGAAAGGGTTTATATCTCCTTGAGTTCCATGGGAGAATAAAAAGCAAGATTTTAACCATTCTTACTGAATAAACTGATCTCCCTGAAGCTGTAGCTGCCCTACCCCAATTCTCAATTGTTACTCTCAGTGTTCATGAAAGTCCATTTTCTTGGGCAAGTCTGTTTGTTTATTCTGTGAAATTTCAAAAACTTAACGATGAAATAAAGACAGGCAACATGGAAAGAATGTTCCTGGCTATCATTATCTGTAGAATTGTTTGGACCAGAGGCCCTTTCTTAGTGTGTGTGGGGAAAAGGAAAGTATTTCTCTAGTTGTGTACCAATTTTGTTGCTCCTCCAGCGATCCAGTTTGCCTCTGGTTTCTATCACAATATATTTTGAAAGATTGTCTTCTTCCAACAGGTCATGAAAAAGAACAGAGCTGAAGCCAAAAAAATAGGACCTTTGAAGTTAGCAGCTCTAAATGGACTAACATTATCTCGTCTTCCTCTGCCAAGTGAGGGGAAGGAAGAATCTCCCAGAGCAACAAATGATGAACGGGTTGGTCTGATGTTTGCTTAGGATTGTGGATGTGTGTTGAACTCTAGTGTTTTGTTATTCAAATTTGGCTATCCAAATCTTGGATACAAGAACAGTACTAGGATTGGTCATTAGCTTGTCATTCATCCGTTTCTTTTAACTGCTTAGGGTACATGTATATTTTGAAGCTGGATTTATTTATTTAAGTTTAGTTATCTATGCACTACTAAAACTCTCTTGCAAAACTGTGCGTCATAGGGCAACAATTTTTGAACTAACATGCCTCAAATGGATTAATGTATAAAATGTGTCCAAAATCTAGAACCCATGACTCTCAAAAGAATAAAATTTAGAAAAGTTGTGGCTGGTTTACTGTTGCTGCTGCTAAACTGCCATTGTGGTCATGTGATCTTTCATTTTTAGTGTTGTGTGAGTTTCAGCCAGTTTCACTCCCTCCCTACCCATCAGCAACCACTTATCTCCTGGTGGGGGCGGGGCGGGGCGGGGCTGGGCAGGGCAGGGCAGGGCAGGGCAGGGCAGGGGAAATTTGTGATAGTCTCTGCCAGATTCCCACAGAGAAACTCAGTGGGGAAACTCAGCCAGGAAATTGGACATTTCTCCTACTCTCACTGCTTTTTTGCCTGTCCTTTTGTCATTCTATTTCTCTGTTTAGATAAAGAAATATCTCTGAAAAGATGACCAAGGCACAATTTGTATAGTTTCTTCATTGTGGCTTAAAACTATTTACTTACCATGATATTCGTTTCCTGTAAGAGGGGGCCTCAACCCCGGGGTCGCAGCCCATTACTGGGACTTGAGCCATTCAGAACTGGGCATTGGAAGTGGTGGGAAACCGTGTGCATGTGCATCTCCAATTGCGCAAGCAGTAGCGATCAGTGTGTGTGCACTCCATTTGTTTGTTGGGTGTATGTGCCTGCTGCTCATGCAAATAGACCTGCATACATGCACAATTGCCCACTGCATACACAGGACCATCCTCTACCCCATTCCACCCCCCAGTTTGCAAAGGAGAAAAGGTTGGGGAATTCTGTCCTAGACAGCCTACATACAGCAAACAGTTATTAAAAGAAATGATAGATCGCAACCACTACGGTATTATAATCTTTTGATATTGGTTCTTAGTTCTGTATGTCTAAGAGTAGAGTCAGTGGCCCTAAATAAACTTCAGGGCCTGTTCCATGATGACATTCAGCTTTCCAAATTATCCTTGGCTTCATTTCATTTCAGGTGTTGGCTGTTTGGAAATTTACTGCTGGGTTTTATTTGTACATGCATCTAAATTGTTTAATTTGCTTTGGTGCATTTGCTAGCATTTGTAACAATCAAAAGGAACATACAACTATTTTAAATATGTTACAAACCATCGATAAACTTGGCATAAAGGGAAAAACAAGAATGTTTTAGACAAACTCAGATAATGTAAAATTGGAAGTTATATATTAATTGTTTTTTTTTAAATAACCCATATTTTTACACTGCCATATATTTATAGAGGGAAAAAACTCTAGTATAATTCCATCTGTTTTTCTGTATTTTTAGTTTAAAGGTTTGGAACAACGGTTAGACCAAGGGATGGTGTTTACGGAATATGAACGGATTCAGAAGAAAAGGCTTGTAGAAGGCGTCTGTTCAATAGCCTGTCTCCCAGAAAATGCAGAAAGGAACCGATTCCAGGATGTGCTTCCTTATGATGACACCAGAGTTGAGCTAGTCCCGACTAAGGAAAATAATACGGGCTATATCAATGCATCACATATTAAGGTAGGGTTAGAAATAACAATTCTTCCACTTAAATTTCAAAAACTTCTTAAATATCATTCTTCCAATATCTGATATCATACTCAAAATATATATGTTAATATAATTGCTTGATAATGATGCAAGATTTTTAGTCCAACATAGCGAGAAAGCACAGATTGGGGAGTTGTCATTGGCACTATATAAGATTAAGAATGTAATCATAAAATGATTTCTTAGTTTTAGCTTCACTCTGAAATTCACTGAAAAAAAAAGCATTTCCTGTCCCCCTTCCCCTGAAGAAATGGCCCCAGAAAGCATATTTTTATCATTCTGCTTGTTGGGCGCAACCATGTTTAAAGGAAAGAATAAGATAGTTCCATTCTTTGCATTTAGGCTATACAAAACTGTTTCTGGGACTAAATACATAAAATAAAGAAGATGGCTAGTTTTTTCTTCTTCTTTGCATCGTGGATAGGTATCCTTTCATAATCTTAGCGTCCTATATCCTATTTTTTATTCTACAGGTCTGTGTTGGGGGCATGGAATGGGATTATATTGCAACCCAAGGTCCTTTGCAGAATACATGCCAAGATTTCTGGCAGATGGTATGGGAGCAAGGGGTTGCCATTATAACCATGGTGACAGCAGAAGAGGTAATCTATCTTCCTGAATCATTCCTCAGTCCTAAAAAATATAATTTTGAAATGAATGTATGGGTTTTAAGCTGATTTTTGTCTTGACTGGATTCCAGAAAATGACGTAGAGAACTAATATGGAAAATCATTCCAAACCAAAACATACTTTACCCAGTTTGGTGCTTTTAAATGTTTAAGGACTGTAACTAGTAGAATTGTCAGCCTGCCTTTATTCTATTGGAAAAAATGGTAAGTCGCATTCCAATATATCTGTAGGACATCAAATTGGAATGCAACCGATTTAGGAATCAACAGTAGACATTTGGATGTTTCCTGATCATTGTATCTCATTGGTCAGTGCAACTCTCAGCCCACTTTGGATTACAAGGTATTTGAAAAGATACCTTGAAGATGAAGGGGTGAAGAATTAGTAAACTCCTTAGCCAAAAGTAATCATTAATAATATATTAAAAATAAGTCTTGTGGAACATTCTGCAGCAGACCTCTTTATTCTTTTGCTGATTAGACCTTGTATTTGCAGGAGGGTGGCCGAGAGAAAAGTTTCCGATACTGGCCACGACTTGGTTCAAGGCACAACACAGTGACCTATGGGAGATTCAAGATCACCACTCGCTTCCGAACAGATTCTGGTTGCTATGCCACTACAGGTTTGAAAATCAAACACCTCCTCACAGGACAAGAGAGAACAGTTTGGCATCTTCAGTATACTGACTGGCCAGAGCATGGCTGCCCAGAAGACACAAAAGGGTTTCTGTGTATGTGCTTATAGGTTTTTATTTATTTATTTATTGTTCGTTTTCTATTATTTCTTCTATTTTGTGAAAGCATATGATGTAGGAAACCTGCTGAAACAAAATAGGTCTGGGGCTGATAATTGCCTGCATGGAAAATAAAATAATCTGCAGGTTACCCCCAGTTTAAATTTTTAAAAGGCTTCCCTGTAAGGCTGGAGATATGGGGGATATCTAAAGAAAGCCTTGAATAGCCTTACAGCTATGGCTCCCTAGGCCATGTATGAAGTCTAAATGCACACCTTCCACTGTGTGCATTTTGATCTGAATGCTGTTGTGTGCAATTGTAAGGTTAGCCTATCCCAATATCAGCTCTGAAATACATTGTAAAAATACTGAAATCTTGTAACATTTAACGTTCATACAAGATTTCAACCTCTTTGTGTGTCTCTGTGTGTGTGTGTTTGTGTGTATGTGTGTGTGTGTGAGAGAGAGAGAGGGAGCTTGGGGGAAGGGAATTTATGTGATATGTGGACACCATCAATATTTGTTTAGGCTCTGAGCTAAAATGGAGTTTACTGCAATATGAAAGAATCATTATGCGTTTTGTATGTTACTCTTAATGTCTGTTCCTCCCACATTGCCATAAGGATAACTGAGCACACTTTTTTTTTCCATTTCTGCTGTTTTGTTCTGTTTGGAACTTCAGTAATTTACACATTTAAAAAATCGGGTCATTAGATTTTAATCACAGTTGCCACCTAAGAAAATATGAGAAATTGTTGTTAAGGAGACACAAATAAATTCATCTCATCTCAGAAGGGAAGGTTATAGAGAGCAAGCAAAGCTGAAATTTACTGAAATATACCAACATTTCATTGAAAAAAGTTAATTATAAGTTATTTAAATTCCTAGTTAGAAGGCAAAATATTTAAACAGAATGTATGTTTATTTATATGTCACATTGTGCTGTACAGGTAGTTGTGGTCTTACAACTGATCACGTAGCAACAGCTCAAAGATGTAGCAGACACATCTGGGTGATACTTTTAACCTGGATCACATGATCACATGATCATATTTTGTGTGTTCAGCAGTCAGTCTGCGTTTACTTCTATTTGCAGCATTTGCAATAGGTGATTGTTAGTCATTACTATTTTGTTAGAAACTTGCATTTGCTTCTAGTTTCTGGCAAAAAAACCCTAACCCATTGGGGAAAATGGGATCTCCTAATGATTGCAGTGTTTTCTTATGACCATTGCAAAAAATGTCATCAAATAGGATCTATCACGTGATGACCTGCTGAACGACCAGTATGACCTACAACACGTCATTCAAAGGGCTTAGTCACAGTCATTACTTGAGGATTACCTGTAGATATATATTCCAGCTAAGTGTTAGTGTGCAGCATTGCTAAATTCTCTCTTGAATCAAAGTCAAGCTAAATGATTTGATGGATACATTTTTGCAGTTTTATTGGTTGCAATATAGAAGTGATTTGAAGTATCTTTTTTTCA
Organism: Thamnophis elegans; assembly: GCF_009769535.1. NCBI lineage: Eukaryota > Metazoa > Chordata > Lepidosauria > Squamata > Natricidae > Thamnophis > Thamnophis elegans. Next base: position 138,831,450 of record NC_045541.1, on the reverse strand, counting down.
GGATGTTTTGGATCATCTTATCCAGATCTACAGCCCTGATATTTTCTTAAGATCTCTTATACAACTACTAAGCTGAGTTTTAATTTTTGAATGCAAAAGTTGAATAGTTCAATACATTGTTGGAATTCGGGTGTACATTTTTCTTACTACAAAGTCCAAAAAATATATCAGTGTTATCTAATTTAAACATTTTTCCCTTTCCTCTTTTCCTCTGGATCCAATAGCATACTTGGAAGAGATACAGTCAGTACGGCGTCATACCAACAGTACCGCAGACCCTGCAATTCCCAATCCCCCTCTACTGGTCCACTGCAGTGCTGGTGTAGGAAGAACTGGAGTGGTCATCCTATCAGAGATCATGATTGCCTGTTTGGAGCACAATGAGGTAATTCCTTAATTTTTAAATTAGGTATTATGGGAGTCAATGGGAATACCCTTGAAGGGATACTTATTGAGAAAGCCCAATAAAGATTATTTCATGGAGTGATGATCCTCACACTATGCCAACCTTCTTTCATGATTGAAGTTAACTATGGGACAAACAGTAACATGCTTGTCTCCTTGTTAGATTGGCAATTACAAAGTTAGGGATCAAAAACCTACTCAAACCAAAATCCACAAAAACTAACACAGGCCTATTAAACTGGGTCCTCCAGGCTGGCTACGGCTTGTGCAGACTATGCCCACCCGGAATGGGACTTTTCAACTCCCACCCTTGGCTGCGCCTGATTCTCTGCCAGGGTTCCGCCTCCAGGAATTCACCGCTAGCTTTTCTCCTTGACTGACATGCCCCTAGCTGTTTGCCCTGGCCAATGCGATACAGCCACTCTGCTTCAGCACGTCCCATTCGACGCCACACTGTTTGTCCTGGGCTTTGGGCTGCCCAGGTCAGTTAGTTGCCAGCAAATCAGCTAGTTGCCAATGCTGGCAGCCAGAAACCACTGTGCAAATGATTGCGGGGGGAGGTGGTGTATCAGGCGCTTTTTAGGAGAAGGGAGGCAGTGGAAGCTCCCCTGTACTTGTTCACAACTAACTGATTGCTAATTGACCCGGGCGGCCAAAAGCCTAGGACAAACCGTGTGGCATTGAATGGGCCACTAGCAGCTGTAGCCCATTAGCCAGGGCAAACAGCTAGAGGCATGTCAGCAGAGGAGAAAAGCTAGCAAATTCCTGAAGGTGAAATCCTGGTGGAGAAGCAGGCTTGGCCAAGGGTAGGAGCTGAAAAGTCCTAGATCCTGCCCACCCAGGATTTGCAAAGACAAAAATCATTCCAATATGTCACAATCTGGCCAGTGATGTGATCAGATTTGACACCTGAACTATCATATTTTCTCAGGAAGATATTCCTAAATACCCTTGTCCAAGCAGCTCCTAAAAAGAGTATCATATCATTTCCTTCCTGCTTCTCTTCATTCTCTGATATTTAAAGACTTGTCATATAAGTGTCTATGTAGTTGTCAGTTCTTCAGGGTAGTCCACACAAAAAACCAAAACCACAAGTGCTAACACTTCCTTTATTACATTGCCACAGAAGCAGAATCTTGCAAGTCTGAAAGCACCTTTCCCCTCCCTTCCCTTTACTTTTCCGAGAACTAGGGAGGGGCCCTTCTGAGATGCTTCCTCCATTCTCATTCCTTCTGTAGGCTGAGATGTCTTTTGTCTGATCATCGCCTAAGTTGTGGCTCTTCTGCTTCCTGTTCGTCCCAGATTATTCTCATAGTTCATCACATCAATTGTGGCTTATTATCACCACTTAAATAATTTTCCAACCCGTGTGTATGTTTTTTTAGGCACTGGATATCCCAAGAATGCTAGAAATGCTGAGGCAACAAAGGATGATGATGGTGCAAACCCTAAGCCAATACACATTTGTCTACGGAGTTCTCATCCAATTTCTTAAGAGTTCGAGGCTTATATAGGTTTTCTCCACTCAAGCTTCAAAAGTCTACTTCTTTGCAAGAGTTTACAAAAGCAGAAGTTTGCCTTCCAGGACTACATGAAGTTTGAAAATTCTGTATGCAACTGGACATTGCTTTGGCAGAGTTCACGTTGAAGCGGAAAAGAATGTGTGTGTGTGGGGGGGGGAGTGGTTTGAAATGGGAATGATTCATTGTGTTCTTCCGATGAAACTGTATTCACGGTAGGCATACAACTGCTGATCCTAGGAAGGCATTACTGCGCCGTACTGAAAATTGTGGTGGTCACATTTTTATGAATGGAAAGCTATACTGATGTCTACTTGTAGCCTGTGGTGAAAGAAGTGTGCCCTGCCTATTCAGTAGTCATAAATGGCATCATTGTGCTTGAGTTTTTAATTTCAATCCGTGTGTGTGAATGTATGTGTGTGGGTGTGTTGATTTTTATATTGCAACCAGCATCACCAACAAGCCATTAAAGGAAGCACTTAAGACAGAGAGTGTTGTGCTGTTTTGTTTTGTTTTTTTGCCAGAAGTAGGGCACTTGTCTAGAAACTGCAGGTTACAGACAGCACGCAATAAAAGAAATTGAGTATTTGGTTTAAGATTTGTAAGGAGAAAAGAGTTAAATGGAAGATAGTAATGGCTGGTAAAGTTTGTGGTATATTAAACAAGTTGGCAAATCTTTGAAGGGAAAAGAAAGAAAATGAAAAGGTAAAAATGAAGACAAAATTTACAGCTGCTGCTGTGTTATCCCCCAGGAGGAAATGATTGTTGGGTCATGTCACATTCTAAGTCAAAAAAGTGCAGTAAAAGAAAAAGGTTATCCTAGGAAATCCTATGTAGCTCCTCAAAACTTCAGAAAGTAATTATTAATGAAGTGGAGCTCCAGAATGATTTATTTAAGGAACAGTTTGTTACTTCTGGTTGAAATCAAGTTGAACACAGATGAATATTTAAACACTTGTTTAAATATTTTATTTATCTAGAGAAACAATATGTTTATCTGCTTAGCCTGCAAATTTCATTTTAGGAGAAGGTATTGAATGTGGAGCGAATACAACAGAATTGGATTTAAAGTGGAATGTGGCTATTGGTCTGCATAATTTAGCAAAGTGGCGGTAAAATTGCCTTCGCTAATAATTCCCTATCAAGAAAGAAAAAGAAAAGAAAAGGGATAAATGTTTTTTTAGAGTCACCAAATTTATTTCTCTTTTCCTCTGGATAACATCTCCAAAGCAGCCTCTCCAATAACATTATGCTAACATTAGAAAGTCTGCATGCTTCTTAAAGCAGAAATGACTGATGGAAAGTGTATATATGAAAAGCAAAAAAAGTTATGTATTTTCCACTAGACTGTATATAGTGTGCCAAAGAGAATGGAAGGGAGGGAAGGATGGATGCATGTATGAATGCTTCAGGCAGTTGTACAACACAGTTAAGCATAGTATGATACTTTGAACAACATGTAAGCTATTTCTTTAAAGCTGTACTATTTGTTTTTTTGAGATTATTGAATTTTGTTAAGCCAGAAGTCAAACTGATCTCCATTTGTGGTGCAGACGCTAAGAAACATTTCTTTTAAACTTTAGTCATATCTGTTCTTGCATTATACATTCTCCGGCTGAGATGTCAAAAGGTGTTTCTGTGATGCTTAGATTTGATTGATCTTCAGGGCAAAAAGAACAAACAGAAAAATCAGATGGGTTGGTACCAATGGATGCTAATTTCCAGTGTGCAGTCTCGATGTTCCTTGTTTTTTCACCACTTGGGAGCTGTGTGTATGAACCAGTTTTCCATGCAATTTTTTCCAGGTGATATTAGCAGTTTTTGAAAATGATCCATTTAAGATGTTGGCTTTTTCTTATCTTCTTTGATCCAGCATTTAATTTTGAAAACACTATCTTCTTCAAAAGAGGTTTTCAGAAAGTTAGATATCCGGCATGAACTTTTGATAGCAGGAGGGGGCCATGCATTAGGGAGGGCCGAAGATAAATTTGGAAGCGTTGGTAGCTACCATATTGTACAATAATTTGCAAAATGATGTTCCTAAAGCATTCACTTTAATTTTTGAAATGGAATATGGCAGTCCAAGTCTATAAAGGTGTCCAAATAGTTTTTGAAAATTCAAATTTTAATTTGTAAGGCTTGGTTGAATTCTATCTTTTGGTTCTCTGACGTTCTGTGAAAAAATATTCAGTATAAGTTTTCTGCATAATGAAACTGTTTGCTATTTATTTGGGCCTGGCTTGTGCAGCATAAGGTAGAAAGGGAGAAGTGGAATTTTAATATTATGGATGAAGTATTTATGAAGTGAGTTGAAACAGCAGCAGGTCTGAGAGCTCAAGGATTCTGCTCTTGTCTGTTTCTCTTGTGGGATGTCTTCTAACTAACAGTTATACACTTGGTAGGGGTGGGGTGCAAGAAAGAATAAAATGATTTCTCTGTTCTGCGCTTGAATGGCCTTAATTAGCATGCACCATAGAGCAAAATGAACTGCAAAGTGAAGTCATCCTCCAAACGTCTAAATTATATGCATTTTGCTAACTTCCATGTGAACAGTGATAGACTGTTGCAAGCAACATGATTTATATGGTTGCCTTGCTGTCTGTGATTGTATGTGGTTTGTAGTTCTTAAAGCTAAGCTCAAAATCAGATTTATAAGCTATGACACTTCCAAGCAAACATTTTAGATGACCTACTCCAGTGCAGTGAAGGAGAGAGTGAAAAAAATCTCAGTGGCACAATATTGTACTGTCCAACATAGGCACAATCCAGAAAACTATAGGGAATTACTTCTTTCTTTGTGAAGCCTACTCTTTTCCTTCCTAATCTGCAAAATAGAATTTGTGGGTCAAATTACTGCAGATAAACTCTAACATTACTATGAGCAGGAGGGGAAATATTTTGAACAATGTAAAAGACTGGAAAGAGAGAAGAATGCTCTCTGAGTTGAGGCTCTTGTTGCTACAATACTGTAGGGACCAGTTTCTTTGCCTTTCTCTTGCCTTTTGGGGATATTAACTTCTTTCCAACTCAATTGTTGCTCTATTCTGAATGTATCCTTTGGGCATAATTTTCTTTAAACTGCATTTTATGTTTTGAACAAACTACTAAATGAACTAGTATGTTGTTTGGCCAAAATCACTGTGGACATGATTCTGTGTTAGGCAATGAAGCAAGTGCCACTGTGATTTCTTCTTCTTCAAAGAAGTTCCAAGGTGCTAAATAAAATAACATTTGCTTTAACATAGATGAAACAAACCACATAGTTGTGGTTAGTGCATTATAATGCATGTCTTTTTAAAATTCCACTATATTTTGTCTTCATTTTTTGAGCACAGATCAAGAAATTATGCCTAAATATATATTGAGAGAGGTTATGTGCCATTTTATTTTATTGGAACCACCTTTAAACATATGAAGAGCGTTTAAAACAATCTAAAATGAACTTCCAGGTTCCAGAATAAAAATGAGCAATTAGGTTCGCTAAAATATGTTCCTATTAAATCTTCATAAAAGCTACAAAAATAACCAAATCTGGTCATACTTTATTTTACAGACAAAACATCAACAATGTCAAACTTTCTTTGTGATGCTGTTTTCTTGTATTCATCATGGACCCAAAACATGTCCGACCTCATTTGTTGAATTACTGTGAGACAATTTGCATTCATAGGCTACTACCGTGGAATTTATTTTGAATTATTCAGTTCTGTGCTTTGTTTCTGCCAAGAAACTACTTGGGCAAGATAAATGAGAGCCAGTTTGGTCTAGTGGTTAAGGTAACAGGTGAGAAACCAGGAGACTGAGTTCTAGCTTTGCCTTAGGCATGAAATTTGGCCCAGTCACTCACTCTCAGCCCAGCCCACCTCACAGGGTTATTATAGGGAAAATATGAGGAAGAAGTGTTATGTATGTTCCGTTTTATTTATAAAAACAATAAAGGCAGGTTTTAAAAAAATCTAAATGAAGAGTGCTGCACATTCCCACGCCAGTAGAGTCCTTCCAAGGGATTGGAAAGCACTTGTTGGGGGAGGGGGAAACTGAAGTACATCATAAACATAATTCATTTGTGTCCTACCATACTAAAGAGACCTGAGTTTAAGTCCAAACAGCTCCCATGCTGCTCTTCTAATGTATGAAGATGTAGAGCTTGAAGTTAGTTTGGGGCAAAAGAATTGATATTGCATGGTGGTGTATCTTGAAACAGATGCCACAACATCCCATTAGCCTTAAGCAGTTAAATCTATGCAAGGGAAAGACAATGGTTTTTACACAATTTCTCGCCTTCTTTTTTACGTCAGTATACAAGGATTTTTGCAGTATCTTCCTTAGCGGCTCTCAAAATTGAAGTATTATTTTTTAATGTCAAGCTAAAGTGTTTTCTACACATAAGATCTGCTTTGTCTCTATCAAGTGTAAAAATGTATAATTGATGCAGCTTTAAATCATGTACAATTGAGATGGGTTTTTAAAACAATGTGCAGATTATATTTGATAGAAAGGGTTGTTTTTCTTTGATATGTAATATATGTGAAATGAATTATATTATAGTCTATTTTTGCCATGAAAATAAATATTCAAAGCGCTTCAAACATGAGTTGTTCCATAACTTTATTGAATACTGAACTTTTGGACATAAGTAGAAATAATAATACTGAATACAATATAAAATCCTTTTCATAATCCAAAACAGGATGCCTTCAAATATGTTGCATAGAATTGTTTATTATAAGAATTCCCAATGGTGTATTGCATGACATTTTAGATCAATTATTTAGTTGCAGGCATCAATATTACAGAAGTAATATCCTTTAACACTGGCAAAGACTGATGAAAATTATATTATTTCCTAGGAACTCTGCTGGTATGGAGCTCAAAATCAGTTCTGTTTCCACTGCGTTATGTTTGAACACAAAGAATAAAGAGCTTGGGCAAATAACATTGCAAATAGCTTCTTTCAGTGGAGATTTAACAATGATGCAAAGCTTAAAACAGAAATTTTAACTCTCTTGTTTGTTTTTGGAGATTAAAACACATTAAAAAAAGTAAAGTGTTAATATTTTACAAGGTTAAGGTTATTACCAGATATTACAAATCCTATGTGAGAATGTTGAAGCCTTGCAAGATTTTGACCATTTCTAACTTTTAAAAACATAAATTGAATGCTCTTCCAAGTTCATCCATGGGTGTTGCAGGAGCCAAATTGTTGGGATTAATAAAAAGAGATCTGGTTCAAGACCCCCCCTGAACTGTGAATTTCAATTGGGTGCCCACTATTTTTTTGTTGCATTTCTTTGTCACAAGGTTGTCATGCAAGAATTATTTTGGAGAGGAATCACATAAATTGCTTTGAGCTTCCAAGAGGAAAACCTGTGATACCAGCAGTTAAGTAGGTATTAGAAAATGATATATAGTGCTTGACACTACATTGGGAAAAAATTGAAACTGGAATATATCCCAGAAGAAAACATGAGGCAAACTGTTGAAGGCACTGGGTATGTTTAGATTGAAAAAAAAAAAGGACAGGAAGAATGCTGGGCATCAGGAAAAATTTCCAAATGGTAATGATTTTAGCAATGGAATAGAGTACCTCAGAAGGTACTCCTGCTGGATGTTGTGGTAATATTTTTATGTACCGGGTAAGATTGACTACACTAGGCATGTCCACCCTTTTAGCTTGCATGACCTGCACTGAGTGAAGAGGAATTGTCTTGGATTGCATATAAAATATATAATATAGATAATGCATATAACAATTTTTCCTTATTTTGGTTGAGGTCTTGTGGGGCTGCATACTAGCTCTCCAGGGCCAAATGTGACACATCTGGACTAGATGATCTTCAAGGTATCCACCAACCCTTACAATCTCATATTAAAAAAATAAATTGAGTTTGATAAAGCATCATGTTGCCCTGAAGACAATTTAGGTCAGGGCTGTCAAACTTGCATCACAGCATCATCATGTGATGTATCGCAACTCCCCCCCCCTTTGCTAAATTGGGTGTGGGTATGGCCACGGCATGACGCATCTGGCCCATGGGTTGCGATCTAGACAGAATATGAAAATGCCACCAAATCTGTGTGAAATCTCTAAATTGATGGCCCTGCTTTAGTCAGGATTGGTAGACACTGGGAGTTTAGTTTAATTATTCAAAATCCAACTACCTGTAGTCAACCGAGTGAGAAATGTTGGGACTAAGTACTTTGTCCTGCAATAACAGCCTGAGGGTTGGAAGGGGGTAGATTGTCACCAGAGAATTTGCTTACCTTACACAGCAGAATCCTGATCCACAGGCACACTCATTTAACTTTTATTTTGAGAAATGACAAATAAGCAGAACCATTTAAACAAGGTGGAGTTTGGAATACATTAATGATGAAAGAGCACCTGCTGCTCCCAATTGGTCCTGTTTATAAGCTTTCTAAAATTGTGGCTAACACCCCCCCTCCCCAAATAGAGGGATTTTCAAAATATCCTTGCCTGGACAGGATGATGATTTCTACGCATGGGTTTTTTTTTTCATTTATTGAAAATTTACTCCTCCTTCCCTCCCTCTCTGGGGCTGAGTTGATGCAGTTCTCCCCTCATTTGAGATAGGAAGACGCATAAGCATGTAAACCTTGTAGGATGAAGGGGAATGGCTGCAACATTTTTGTATTATTCAGGAAAGAGATTTCTCCTCAGCAAACCAATTTATAACTTAACGCACCCCAACCTTCTATTTTTGAATAAGTTGCAGCTCCCAAATTACCTGTCTCTTTGAGTGGCAAACACCAAATTTAAACCAACACCTCTCATCTTTACTTATAGCATCCTGGTATTATTTACAGTGCTATATATTTTCCAAAGTATCTGCATTTAATGAACAAAGCAACAGGATTTTTTAAAAATGGAAATGACAAACAGCTTGTTAATGACTATTATTTTTGGATTTTTTCAGTTGAGATGATTATTTGTTAATGACTATTTTTGGAGTCCTTCAGTTTAGATGATCATTAGTAGTTCTAAAGTGGGTATATGTTCCTACAGTAAATTTAGCACTTCAAAGTTCATTAGAGAAAATAGCTGCTTTCCAAACAGAAAGCAGATTTCTAAATATAAAATTTAGAGAATTAAATTTTGTCAACTCAGCACATTCATGTATGAATCTGACATAAATGCCATGTGGGTTCAATATGGCCACATTGTTTTCTTACCCTTGACTTAACCTCTTTTCACCCAAACCAGCTGCAGAAGCTGTAAGAGAAAAGACACAGGCCATTTAAGCTCCTTTCCCAAGAGACAAGTTTCAGTGTCTTTTCCCCCCTAAAGTTTCCATTTAAGCTAGTTTGGGTAAGAAATCTACCAACTTTAAAAAATCTTATTACCATTTTTTTATCATTTCCATTTGCTTTTCAATCATGATTTTTGCTTGTCAGTCTGTGGACTACATTAAAAAAATCTATAAAGCTTTTGATTGAAAGAGGGTAAACAACTTTTATTGTGGTATCAGTAGGTATTTTCATAATTCATTCAACAAAGGGCAGTACTGTGTGTCATTTCTGGATGCTTTCTAGTAAAAATAGTTGCTATGACAGTTCTTTCCCACAAGATCAAGAGAAGTAGCAACAAAATGTAACTCTTTGCAGCTCACCTTCAAATAGATCCCTTACCATCCATTATGTCATACAGCAACATCCATAAGGAAGTGTCAAATTGATTAGCCTATTGAAAGCATCACACTATTGTGATAGAAGCCCTTTTCCTTTTATTCATATATCATAGCGTTGCATGAGTGTACATAGGTTCACTTGTATGATTCTGCTTTTGTCTGGTTGTGCAATTTCTCTTCCTGATACTTAGAGTGAGTGGAAATTAAAATCTAACAACTGATGTTCTCAAGGTCTTCACACCCCATTTTGTGTAATGGGAACTTTATTATGCAGGAGAGGGGTTACCAATTATGCAATGAAACACACTGCTTGCATTTGGACTATTGTCTAAAAGGCTTGAGTGATCAGTATATTTAACCATCCCTGATATAGAACTAATATCATCACGCAAACAGCAGTGAATTCATTTTATCCTTCCAACTTTAAGCGAAAGGACACATCAGACAATTAGTTAACACTGACTGTGTGATCATCTATTGTTAGTAAGTCAGAGGTCCTGTCAACTGATCCATGTTTTAAAAGATGAATGGATGAATCCTTCATTTGAATACTGCATTGCAGAGGATGCTTCTCCATTAAAATCAGACAAAACAATCCTGGTTCACTAAACAGCAAGCTGCACCAGATCTCTGCACAGATATAAGTAATGATTCAATCAGAGTGTATAACTTTTTGGAAAAGAATTCAGAAGGGTTAATTATTTACAATCAGTTTTTACTCCTGCAAATTTTATATTCATTTATTGTAAGTGTATTTTGATAAATATACTGCCTTGAGAATAAACATTATGCCCCAAACTATATCCCTAGTCTTTTCTGCAGTTAATAACATCACACATGACAATTTTGTCTATTGTTTCTTACAATGTTCCAGTGCCCAATTCAAAAAAGTCTGACTTCTAATATTTCAAGCCCATTTGCTAATATTTGCTAATATTTCAAGCCCATTTGCAGTGGCATCCAAATAAAAAATATTAAAAGTCTGATTTGCTAGCATTTTATTTAATTTTCAAAGTTCAGATCTCTGCACTGCTGACTAGATGAACTGCCCCGTTTGGTGCTTTGCTGCAAGTTGTTTACTCCTGGGCCCTGACCAAAGAGATGGGTTCTGTCATATTTTCTTTCAGTTCATCAACTTCTCTCAAACATTCACTTGTTTCAAAGTCAGCATCACATGTGGTTGAATTACATGTTGGTGGCAATGGACATGTGTTATCTGGAGTTTCATCAGTTTTCATGGCTGGGGGATTCAGCTCAATGTTCAGTAATTCTTCGATGTCCTGAGAAATTACATCCTGGTTTTCTACTCCCTGGAATTTATCATTGTGTACAGTGAGATCACTTGTTCTTAAATCCACTACATTTAACAGCTCTTCACTTTCTGACTCTTTGCTCTGGGATATACTGGTAAGTTGAAGGTGCTCTGCTGATTCATTCTGTAAATGCCTATATGCATCGGACACTCCTGCAGAATTTTCCTCTCTGTTGCAACCCAAGTCTACTTTTAGAATCTCCAGCAGGTGGCGCATTTTGGTCTAAGAAAGGACAAAAAGAGTAGGCAACAGTAATTATAAATATGCCTTATAACAAAAAAATTAGAAAAATTAAGAATTCATCAAGAAATTAATTGAACATTTTCAGAAATCAATTAGGTTATAGTCAGGAAATAAGAGCTAATATGAAAGAAATGCTTAATTTCCTGAAGGCTTTAGCAAACTTGTTGAATATTCTTAAGAGTAGTATGATTTGTTTGTTTATTCATTTATACGAAAATAAATTCAGAAAGATTGGGGAGGGGAGAGGATGCATAAAAGACAAAGAAAGGAAAGGAGTCCCTGCATATTTTACTAGCGGGATAGCTCTCATCCCTGTTTCAAGGCCATAAGCATTAATGGGCAAAGTTGTTTTGGGGATCATATGGCCAGCATCACCTTATGGAGGGCTGTTTCCTCTGCATCAAAGTAGTTCATACTTATCTACTTGCATTTGCATACTTTCAAACTGCTAGGTGGGCAGGAGCTAGGTGAAGACCGACACTCAGCCCATCATGCAATGATCAGGTCTTGAACCTGGGCTGTCGGCTTTCCAGCTGACAAGCCCAGCATTTTAACCACTGACCCACTGCAACACCCATAAAAGACAAGTGATAGCTTAATTTAATTTAATTTCGACATCCAACAACTCTGGATGGCTCCAACTATCGAAGTAAAAACACTAAAATAAAATGTATCAAAGAAAAAAACATAAAAGATAGCAAGGACAACAGACTGGATTGGAATGAAGCAAGGAATCTTATTCTCCGTCACCAAAATCCTTAGTGAAGAGTCAGGTCTTCATGGCTCTTCTAAACCACAACAGAGTGGAGGCCATTTATCTCTTGGGGGGAACCTTATTTCAGAAATCAGATGCTGCTACAAAGAAGGGGCACTCCCAGGGTCCTGATAGGTGGCATTGTTTAATTGGAAGAAGCTGGTGTGTGTCAAATAAAGAACTCTCTAACATCAAATCAGCTGGGTAGGTACTATAGGAGACAGGTACTTCCTCAAGTAAGTAGGCAGAGTAACATGTAGGGCTTTATAAGTCATGACCAGCACTTTGAATTGCATCTGGAAGCAAACTATCAACCAGTGCTACATGGGCATGCCTAAGTATAAACATCACTGCTCATGCCATTGCATTCCCACCAGCTGAGGTTTCTGTGTTGTCTTAGTAGAGACTAGTCTACTAGAGCATGTTGGAGTAATCAAACTGTGAGCTTAATAGTAATATACTATGAAGAGCTTCCTATTCTAGGAAAGGGCACAACTGGCACACCAGATGGCTGTGCAAAGGCCCTCATGACATCAGTTGCCACATGGTCTTCAAGCAGCAGCTGAAAGACAAGGAAGCTTCATATACATATGGCATTGATGCAAGAAATCTTCTTATTAAATGAGCAACATATTCATACAGTTGTCACTTTGCATAAGTGACAAATGAAAGTAGAGAATACTTATCATATATAATCATGATATGATGGCTTATTCCACTAACCATTCAGGATTACAGTTTATCAACCCTGGCTTGTTTGGGCAAAATATAGTCTTGGAACTAAGTTTGATTCCGTATGACTACATGAACTTACCCATGCTATTAATATTTATTTATTTATTTATTTATTTATTTTATTTGTCAAATGTATATAGCCACCCATCTCACAAAAAATGACTCTGGGAGGTGTCAATTATCATTGTAACAACTTGGGCATATTTGCTGCTGTCTGCAGTGGGGTTTTTTTTAAACTTCTCATTCGTTTACAGCCATAAGGTGCTTTAGTGTTTGTCTCTATAAGCACTAATCAGATCTAACCATATTTCAAGATCAGCTGTCTCTTTTTGCATACATGGTATGGCTGCCACAAGCCACTATCCCTGGCTGCTTCATGTATTTATTTATGTGGAGAAAGGACCAAAGCGATAAATTATAGTAATAAATGAATTTTCACTAAATGCTTTTTCAGAAGGTGTTTTCATAAATTAGAAATCCTGCCTAATGGTTGTAAATACACACACACACACACACACACACGTGTGTGTGTGTGTGTGTGTGTGTATGTGTATAATGTAACAAAGGCAACAGTAAAAATATTGGGTTTCTGTCTGGATGGTCTCTTATGACAAGCCGATGGACAGAGAATGGAAGCAGTAAACTTCCTCCCATATTTGGGCATACCAGGGGTTGTGACTTTAAATATATACCTTTCTCCCTGGCTCAGCTGATAAGGAGAGGAACTCTGTGGCTTAATGGTTAACACATCTGCCTAAGATGCAATACAGCACAGGTTCCAATCCCAGTAAGGGTATGGCTAGCTGATGAGAGCTAAATAGCTTGAAATAGATCTATACTAGTCTCCCTTTATTTATTTATCAGCACAAATACAACACAAATGTAACAAAGGCAACAGTAAAAATATTGAGTTTCTGTCTGGATGGTCTCTTATGACGAGCCGATGGACAGAGAATGGAAGCAGTGAACTTCCTCCCATATTTGGGCATACCAGGGGTTGTGACTTTATATATATATATATATATACATACATACATACATACATACATACATACATACATACATACATATATATTTATATATTTATATATTTATATTTATATATATTCAGAAACAAATATTCTTCAGCAAACACACTGATCATTTTCAGAAGTAATTTTTAGTACTCTTAAAATGATCTCTCATCTACGCAGCATACCTTATTTAGATGGTTCTTGTTTAGTTCTATGTGACGTTCAAACAATCTTTCCAAAGCCCTTTAAAAAGCAAAAATATTGGAAAAGTTTTACACAGGAAGCATTTTTTTCCAAAGAAAACTGTTAATAATAATCAACTCTGGGATGTTAACTTATTATTTTTAAATAGAAACAAATAAATATATAAACAAAATAATTATCCCACTCAAGAATTAAATTCTTTTATCTTTGGTCTTCTGCTGCAGCTGCCCTGCTTTCACTGTGTACTTTCTTTCATATTTTTCCTACTTTTTCATGTTCATATTTTCTCAAATCTACTCTTGAAACTACCAAATGGCCTGCCAGATTTCAGTTCCTTTTATCACCTTATATATTTTATTGATTCTTCCAATCTTTCATCAGAAACCATCAAACCAGCCATGCTTCTAGACTTAACATTTATATCTTTGCTGGGCAACTACATGATTAGACTGGTGCTTAAGCCACACCTTCAAAACCAACAGACTTTCCCCAACTATACAGTTGTTAGTTACCCCTCATTTATTCTTGGGTCTCTGAATGACCTGGTCACTTTTTGTTCACTCTCTCATCTCATTCCCATCTACCCATTCATGTCAACAGTAAACACCACCCCACCCCCCGAATGCATTTATTCAGAATTTTACACACTTTTAACCCCAAACCCATCTCTGGTTCTTCCTTTATTTACCATTAGCCAATGATTCACTGCAAAAAAAAATGTAGGGACTTTAAATATATCCAACCTGTTGGAAAATAATCCAAGCTTCAGAATCTCATCTGTTATGTCCTGAATAAAATTTAAATACCTCAGTTCTTCTTCTCTAAAGAGAAAACATAAAAACTACATTTAATCTCCAAACGAAAACACTGAACAAACATTTTAGCTGCTACCAACCAATTCCTATTTATGATATCGGATGATAAATACTAACATCAATAAATGTAGACAAACTAATTTGTTTGGTAGATTATTTCACCTCAAAGTCTTCTTGGGAGTGAACTTGTTCTACTTCCTACCATTGCTGATTTGTCCCCTATAAATTAGCAGTGTCTGCTAGTACAAATCTGTACCATTTTATACAGGGGAACTTCCTGCCGCATCTGAAAAATCTCAGCTGTGTGTAGACCAGAATAGCTTCCCTAATATATTCTCACTGACCTGAAGATACTGCATTCATAGCAGAAGGCTAATATGCAATTCACACTTCAATTAACAGTTGTATGAACAATATCCTCTTCTCCAGGATTAATAGGAATGTGCAATTTCTTCCCAAACTGGATAGTGTATACATACCATATTTTTGGAGTATAAAATGCACCAGAGTATAAGACGCACCAAGATTTTGAAAAGGCAAATTAAAAAAAAAGTTTTTGCACTCTGCAGACCTCCCAAAAATGTTTTTTGTCAAAAAGGGCATGCATAGCCTTGTTCCTAGGGGTTGGGGGGGGGGGAGAATTAAGCAGAAAACAGCCCGTTTTTTTGCTCATTTCAGTCCTCCCCAGCCCTCAGCAGCATCCTGGAAGCTTCCTAAAGGCTATGCTCGGCCATTTTGGTGAAGGGGGCGGGGTTTCAGGAGGCCAAAATGCTGTATTCAATGTATAAGACACACCAAGATTTTCACCCTATTTTTTGAGGGAAAAAGGTGTGTCTTATGCTCCGAAAAATACTATCTGTACCTGAATTAAAGGACCTAAGTCTTGAATTAGTTTTATTATATTTAGTTGTCAAACTAAGCAGCATTTTTAAAAAAAAACATGTTTAACAAAAGAAAACATTGAAATAGAATAGCACTTAGACTTATAGATCACTTCATAGTGTTTTACAGCCCTCTCTAAGAGGCTTATGGAGTTAGCCTATTACCCCCAACAATCTGGGTCCTCATTTTACCTACCTCAAAAGGATGGATGGTTGAGTCAACCTTGAGCCCTGTCAGGATTGAACTCCTGGCAGTGAGCTAACCTGCAATACTGCATTCTAACCACTGTGCCACCATGGCTCAATTTAAGAGTTATCTAAACACAAGCAAACTAATGTAATATATAGACAAACATTTAACAGAAATAAGCAATCAAATCTGCACAAATATGCTAATGTCACAAAATTTCCTCTTATATAAACAATAGTGTTGTTAAAGAAGTTGCTTGAGTGAAGAGTGTTAAGCAACACACAGCTCTGCCATATATTCCATTGCATCAGTAAAAGTTGGAAATCTGACAATCTGCACAACTGACATTCTGTTCAGTTAATGGTTTGCTAAATTGGCTTTAATGTTTTGGGGGGAAAAATACCCTAAAATGCTTCCTTACTTTGAACTTCAGATTCACTGGGAATAGAAAAGGTTTGGGAAAACAGATAATGACTTTACATGAATTGATGAGGAGACTTGATCTTTTAGTTGGGACACAAAATGTTTGGGGGAAAAGTTTATGAGCAATCTATCTCATAGGTCATAATTGATCTCATAGTGGCCTATAAGATGCAGTGAAGTTTATGTTGCATCTCTTTCGTCTCAGTGTAATATTGTTCTCAATGGTATTAAGTGTAAGATCTGTAACTGCCGCTAAGTATGACATACAGGCAGAAGACTAGTGGAGCATATTTGTCAAAATAAATTCCTTAATTTTACAGCACATGGATAGATTCATTCACAGTTTCAATTGAGAAATGGACAGCATCCTAGATCAAGATAAATCCCCCCAAAATTTAAAGAATGTGCTAAATGCTTGGTATTTAAACAAGTCAGAAAAAATGTGACCAGAATATCTACTTGCTAGCAATCAATGCCTAGATAAGCAGGTATTAATACGAGCCCAACAATCAAACAGTATCAAGGAACTATCAAAACAACATCATTAACACTGACAAAGCAAGCCGTTTTATATATAATCAGGGAGCAAATCCTATTCCCTTCTAGTACTGAAGAAGTTACCTAGTCTGGTAATGAAACATCTGCAAACAACAATGAAGGTCAGAGAGCACCAAGGACTCAAATTCTCATATCTTGGTTGTAGGTTTTCCTACTTATTTAGCCCATAAATAAGCGACCTATTCCTTTCTTTCCTCCCTTGTGTTCTCATAACATTTTCATATAAATAGGAAGTAAACTGCTTCACATAGCATTTCATGGATTTTCTGTAATGTAGCTGTGGGCCCCAATGCTAAAAAGTAAATAAAAGAAATGCAGAAGAAATAGAAGTAATTTTGATTTAAATCTATCAGCCAAACAAGGTTGTGGGGTCATTGTGTCCTTAAACATGTGAAACCTGTGGTTATATCAGACTGTTTTGATATTGTTATGTGTGTCAAAACGGTATTAAGGAGTGCGGTAGGAGAAGGAAAGAAACAGGATCAGTGATATAAATATAATTTGCTAATTTCTTCATTGTGCAACAGAAGTATATGGCTCCAATTGTCATTTGGTATCATCTCACTTACAATGTCAGCTTCATTAATGTTTTGCACTTACGTGACATAGAAATTAATGAGTTACTTACTCAGCTTGGATTTTCCTCATGGTTGGGGACTCAACAGAACATGGAGAAATTGCTCTAAGCCATAAGGAGGAAGAAACAGTGCAAATCAGACCCAGAAGGCAAAATATAATGAAAATGTACAGTGTTTCATATAAGGCTATGCTCGAATTGCTCTCTATGCCTAAAGGAGGAAAGTGCACAGTATGATCATTCTTATTTTTGAATTTTACTCAACTTGCCCTCCCCAATGAATGTATGAAGGTGAGGAAGTAAATAAAATCACATAATTGTTTTTAGAATTATTAAATGGATATTACCCAGTTACTCTCACTGTGTTGTGAGAGAGGGACAGAAAATAATATATTTTATTTTAATATAAAATAATATAAACTGTTAATCAAACTTAAACCTGTCAATCTACATAGTGGGCAAAGGCAAGCAAAATGCAGGAAACTCAAACCCTGGGCAACCAATCAGGAGCAGGAAGATGTTTATTTTTCTCTGAGTTTTTAAACAGGAGAGAGGAACATTTTTGCCCTTGCAATTTTCTCTTTGTCTGCTATCCCAATAGGATAGATTCTGGGCAGTGAACAAGTAAACAACAATAAAACCACAAAACATAAGAAATAAAACAGTCAACAAAAAGCAACCCAAATAACAGAACATTCCAGCATATTTTTAATGCATACAAACAGATAGTAGGGACAATGTATCTCTGGTGGATAAGTCTTCCAAACTTTGTGGATTGCGACTGAAGGTGGTTTGTTGTTTTCTCCATTGCCCTCTGCTCTTTTCAGTATCCCCCTTCTAGAATTTTGTTGGGGATGGGAAAGTTGGTGCTTACTGAATCTCAGTGTTTTACATATGGTATATAGCCATGATGACGAAACTATGGCACACGTAGCTGGCACACAGAGCAATCTCTGCAGGCACGCAAGCCGTTGCCCAGGTCAGTTGCACTGCGCATGCGTGTGCTTCCCACTGGCCAGCTGATTTTTAGGCCATTGCTAGAAGCGCGCACATATGTGGGGGTGGGGTTAGAGAGGCCTGCTAGCAGCAAAATGGGGGTTGGGGAGGGTGCTGCACCCCCTGCAGCCCATTTTTGGTTCCAGGAGGCTTCAGGGAAGCCTGCTATCACCAAAATGGGGTGGAGGTACGGCATCCCCCACCCCATTTTGGTGCTACACCTCCCTGAAGCCTCCTGTGACCAGAAACGAGGGGTGGGGGGGGTGTGGCGCCACACATGCCCCATTTTCGGTCACATGAGGCTTCAGGGAGGCTTGCTAGCACCAAAACGGGGGTTGTGCGCACGTGCACAGGGGAGCGCGGGGGGGATGGTCATGCACACATGCGCAGGGGCCCTGCAGTGGGCATTGTATTATGGGTGTCAGCACGGGCACACGCACTTTTCGCACCCAAGGAAAAAAGATTCGCCATCACTGGTATATATGTTTTAAAGATGATAACCAGCACTCTGAATTGGGTCCAGTGTCTTCCTAGCAATCAGTCTTGCAATCTGCCATCTTTGTCTCAGCCTGAGGTGGCACTATAGAAGTTCAGCATACCAGTGACAACTCACTTGAATAGACTACCTCTCCCTTTAGTTACTTTGAGATGCAGAACAAACTGGAGAGAAAGAACCAAGCCTTGTGACCACGCTAGGATCACCATAAAAGAGGTTTCTTAAACCCCATAACTTTGGTAGACTGTCCAGAAAAATACCAGCATATGGAAAGCTGGTGAAAACAATTTCCATATACTATATATTCTATATATTCATATTCCATATATCCTCCCTCCATGAAGACATTTCTAACCCCTTGTTAAAAATTGAGATTCTGAATTTTGGCTTTATACCAATATATATTTACTCATCTTTCACCTAAAGTAAACATCTGTTCACTGATGGTGGGTTAATCATCCAGTTACATCCAAGAAAGATTTTATCACATTCTCATGATTTACTAATTCATTATTTATTAATCACAATAAATATTGTGATTCAAACAAACATTTCATCTTTCACATTGGATTTTTATTTTATTTGCTCTGCTTCTGAAATTTTGTTTCAAGGGAAAGATGTATATTTGTACTTAGAGAACTTCAGACAGTTCTAAACCTCACGAAATACATCATTCTGGACTTCTGGAGAGTCACAGTGTGTGTCAAAAAAGAAGGAAAAAGATCCAAATATTGCTTACCTTGGAGAGGATAACCGAGAAATAGGTTTCATTTCATCAGACTTCTGTTCATTAGAAAACTTGGGATCTTCTAACTATATATAAACAATACATCTCTGTTATTGATACAAAATTAATTTGTACAGGTAGTCCTTGACTTATGACCGTAATTGAGCCCAACATTTCTGTTGTTAAGCAAGACATTTGTCAACCTTTTTGGAACTGCTGAAAGGACTATGATGTAGACAGGAGATAGGTGGTATCATATCCCTCCCTTTCTGTTGAGAGTGGGCTGCTCAGTTATAACATAGATGGCCTCTTTAACCCTTCTTTCAAACCAACGGCTCTCTCTGTTCAGAATGTGAACTTTGCTGTCTTCAAAAGTGTGACCCTTGTCTTTCAAATGCAGATGGACTGCTGAATCTTGTCCTGATGGGTAGGAGAACAAATCAGAAGTTCCAAGAACATTCCATACCCATTTGCCCTCAGATTCAGGTGACCCAAGGGTACAGATAAATCCCCAAGTTGCCTCAACAACTCTCAGAGAGCTAAAGACCGACCTACAGAGTACTAGCAACCAGATAGCTTCAAGGATTATATATTTGATTCCCACCATTCAGTCGGAACTGAAGAAACTTCTTGGATGAGGAGCAAAACATCTTCAAGGAAACAAAGGAAATCCAGTTGCCTTTGAAAAGCACCTTTTGGACCAGAATGTGAGAGGGAATTTGAATGCCTATGTGTAATGGGAGAACATCTAGTTGGGCGGGGTGGATGGTATAGAAACTATTACCATCCAAACCACCAAACGATTCTGATTTATTGCTATGCAATCCACTACTTTTTGCCACACATTCATGAAGGTTAAGTCACTAATGAATGGAATTCAATATAGCACATCTATTTGTTTTTAAGATGATACCAGTTTGTTATGTAGGCCTTTTTTTAGACAAGAATGCAGGAAATAATAAAAAAAGAATATAAAATAGCATTGTAAACATTGCTATTATGATTATTAAACTAAAAGTTTAATAATTGTGTGAGGGGAGGTTTTAAAGGATATAACATACGAACAGTGGTGGAATTCAGCCAGTTCAGGCTGGAACAGGTGAACCGATAGTTAAATTGCTGGCTGGCCCTGCCCCTTCTTGCCCCGCCCCTTTCAGAAGTGACCATGTGCCCTGTCTTTGCTCCCAGGAGGCCTAAAATGGGGTTATTAAAATATTTTGATTAAAACAGAATTGGATAAATGTAATCTTGCTGGAACACTGCTGAGAAGACCTAGTTACACAGTTAGCAAATTTTACAGAAAGCCAGCAAGTAGCATCCTAATGATAAACATAAACATATAGGCAGATTATTAAATATTTAAAAGATTAGAAGCAACACTTTGAACTAAGCAGGAAACCCAAGGACAAGTTAAACTATGAGTGTGTAATGATTTAGCCTTCTGTTCCACAATAACAATTGAAGTGGCCTCATTCTTCATCAATTGAAGTGTTCTAGTTATGGTTCTACTTATATAATTCCATTGTAATAATCTAGTAAAGGAAAAAGCATGACATTAATTTTTCTTAGTAAGGTTGGAACTAATGTATCAAAGCAAAGTGGAATAAAAGACACTTCTGCTAGAGCGTCCTTTGTGTTTCTATAGAAAACATCACATCCAAAAAACATCCACACCATAAATGAGACCTTTTAGTGTATCAGTGCAACCACTTTCAATATGGAATGCAACCAACTACCCAGAGCAATAGACTTCTTTTTATAAATGGCCTGGTGACTGAAACACAACAAACAGATAACTTGAATTACCTCCTTTGTGATCTTCTCAAAACTAGGCAAATTCTCTTTTTCAGCTGCTTCAGACTCAGCTTGAAAACTACAAAATACAATGATCCAATGATATTTTTGCAGAAACAATACTCCAATATACTGTTTTGAATATCTATGGGGCAGAATATATTACCATATAGGTTCAAAAAACAATTATCAGAGTGTTAATGCTTACAGATGCTATACCCATCGTTCATGGGTGTTCATGAGGTAACAGACAAATGGGCCACTGGAAAATATATATATATATACAAGGAACTGATAATCCATCTGTTGTACAAATCTTTTTTTAATAAAGAATCTGTGATACAGATATAAAAGATGTGGAATATTAATAATATCTATAGAATAGCTATGGCACCTCTGGAATTAAGAGTATTCTCAAAGGGCCTAAGTCTTCTAATCATGCCACAATCATTTCCTTGCTTGGCATTAAATACAATGATGTTGAATGGACTCTTAATTTGCTATAGAATCCCAGTTCTAAAGAAGACAGTGAATTGATAGCACCTAATAAACCTTTAGCATGAGAGAAATGTATTATTATAATCTGAGGAGATTTAATTGAGGCAGAAGACATCTACTCTGTATTATTTATATCTGAATAAGATGCTTACTCTCTTGCAACTGTGCTGCCTTTTAATATCCTCTATTAATATAAATGGAAATGAAGTAAAATATATGGGAGATCTGTGTGTGGCATCTAAATTATACGTATTAATTAATATAGTCCTGTTAATAATTACGGCACTATACTGTACACCTTTAACACAAAATATACATTCCTGTAGGAGCTTCTAGTATCAAATCCAATTTTATGTTGAACTTTAGCTGTACATATACTAATAAATCCAAACTGAAATATACTACTTGCAATTAAAATGGTAAATCTGACTTTTGAGACAAGAATCAGGGCAGTCCTAACAATATTGCCCAGGAGCTTGGTTCAAACGTCTTTTAAACATAAATTCAAAAGTGATTTTGATTAGATTACATTGCCTGTATCTCTGTTTATTATCTTGTTTCTTTTATTATGAACACTTCAAACCCTTTTTGCCAGAGCCAAGTATTTTCTGCTTACTATTCTGGAATAAAGCTTACTACCATAGCTGTACTTCCATGTCAGAAAATAGCTAAATCTGGTAGAACATTATTAAGCAATATAAAAAAAGTTCATAAATATGCTTGGATACAGACTTGCTGGAGGGCATGGAATAATTATTTTCTTCCAATTATTAATTCCTCTTTTCCTATGCCATTTCCCCTGCTATTCCAGAGTTTTGGGGAATCCTCTGGATAAGTCCTAGAGGTGATGCCATCACCCTTTTTCTTCTACAGAAAATTTCCAATGGAAATCATGATTCCATTTGCAAATGGAGGAAGCTTTCCTATTTATAGATAGGCATTTTAGCCTCCAGCCCAAGCTGCATATTCTATGAAAAATAAAATTAAGCAGGATCAAATTATTCATAGATATGAATCTACAATATGACAATGGGACATCTCTGCAAATGTAAATACACCAATAAGCTGTGAACAGTAACTAAAATATAGGTGATGAGCAGTCACATGAGTTCCTAATACAGTCTTTCCTGAAAATAAAGACAGGGTCTTATTTCCTTTTGACCCCTGAAATAAGGTCTTATTTTTGAGGTGCAGGAAGCGGCGAGCATGGTCACCTCATGGCTGCTGCTGTGTTGCAATATTTTCAGGGAGGGCTTATTTTAACGCATGCGCTCAAAAGCCCGATTGGGCTTATTATCCGAAGAGGTCTTATTTTCAGACAAACAGGGTACATATAACAGGTCTTTGGAAATGTAATTTCCCATGAAAGTGCACTTATGGTGTTTGAAAAGGGTGGGTTTTTTTTTTTTTTTAAAGAATGAAATGAAGCAAATATGATATCTTTGTTAATTGTCTTTTGCCTCATTTCTAAAGGGTTTTGTTTGTACTGTGGTAATAGTCACTGGATGAACTGTCTTGATGTACTACTACAAGACATTTTTCATCCATCTTACTTCTAGTGATGTTATTTACACACACACACACGTTACTGTCTACCCATCAAGTTTAGTTCTCCATTGTAAAATATGAACATGAAGCAGCAATTCAATGCACCATGGAGCAGGTTTGTGCAATGCTTATAGTATAATACAACTTCCATAAGAAAGTTCTTCACCTGCTTATTTCAGTTTGTGTTTCTGCTTCCATCTGTTGCCTAAGATTCGCCCTTACTTTTCGTCTCGCTGGGGTGTAGTATCTGTACTGTGAAAGAAAGGATTTCGCATCTGACTTTAAAGTCCTTGGAGTGAATGGCTGCTGACCATTGGTAAAATGTTGGGAATGCTTATCCAGGAGATCCCCACTGCATGCTTTGGAGTCAGGAGTTTGGGCTTTTGAAGAATGCTTGCTTGCTGTAGTGTCCGAAGAACTACAGGAAACTCCACAATGTATTTTTTGTAGGCTTGAAATGCTGGAATCTGAGCTTTCAATTGATAAGCTGGAGATTTTCGGACCAACTTTTTTGTTATTTTTTTCTTTTCTTTGAAGGATTGCGCTTTGCTTCTCTGGAGTCGATAGGGAGTCTAACCCATGCTGCTGTTCACATGGTGCCTTGAAGTGTTCCTTGTCTTCTGATTCTGATGAATCCTGTATCGGAGTGGGCTGGAGAGACATAAAAACCACAGGCCATTTGATCGGGCTGCTTTCGTGAAAAGCAGACAAAGACTAAATACCAAATGAATACTATTCTCTGCTATTTGTTTGCCTCATAATGAAGCGCTTATAAAAAAATACAGAGATATTGATTGGACTCTGTTTAGGCTGAGACATTCCCTTTGGCCCCACAAAGTGATAAAGATTTTCTACCCCGGGGGCTTTGGATTTGTCAGGTTGATCATTCTCTTGCTCTGGGATATGGTTCCACTGCAAGCAGCTATTTCGTTTTTGCTGAAATAAAATATCAGTAAAAGGGGGGAGGGAAATCATCCAATACCTGCCATAAAGGTAAAGGTTCAGCTCGCACATATGTGCTTGTTGTTGCCAATTCTAGAGGAACTGTGATCATCTCAGTTTCAAAGCTGAAGAGCCAGCATTGTCCAAAGACATCTCCGTGGTCATGTAGCCAGCATGACTAAATGCCAAAGGCGCACGGAACACTGTTAACTTCCCACCAAAGGTGGCTCCTATTTTTCTATTTGCATTTTTACGTGCCGTCGAACTGCTAGAAGCTGGGACAAGTAACAGGAGCTCACTCCATTATGCAGCACTAGGGATTTGAACCGCTGAACTTTCAATTGACAAGCTCAGCGTCTTAGCCACTGAGCCACCACGTTCCATAATATCTGCCATACAGCAGTATAAACCAATGGAATTAATATTGAAATGGCAAGTTGGTTTCTGTGGTATCTGCATAATTTTTTCAATTATCTGCTTTTGCAAACAGCACCTGATATTCTGTTTATTTTATTTCCTAATTTCCATAACATTTCTCCATTGGTTGATTATGCCCTTATTTGTCAACTAGTCTGGGGTCTACTGTAACTCTTGTGGAATTTCCTTCCAGACTCACTAAAGGCAGATAGAATAATGCGGAAATATTCTTTTATTTGCAATCAAGGGCCAATAACCTCTTCTAGCCCATGAATAAAAGGACAGAAAGTCATAAAATGGCTTCTCTATCTATCCTGCAGAGGACAAAGGCTCACTGGGGATGGCAACAGAAAGCTATACACCACATCCAGAACATGACAACAGAGCTGAGGACAGGCACAAGACAAAGGACCCTAGGGGCAGTTGTAGCGGTAGCAGCAGCAGCGATCAATTATAAATGCACTGGTGGGTCCCCCCTCAAATTTTTATCATGTGACCATGAGGGCACTGTATGGTCATAAATTAGAGGACTGGTTGCAAGTTCATTTTTCTCTGCTGAGGTAACTTCAAATGACTGCTGAATGAATGAATGTTGAGCAAGGACTACCTGTACAATTACATTTTCCTTGGGTCTAACACAGCCTTGAAAATGGATTCGGAAGATATTTTTTAAAAACACAAAGAAACTATTGAAAATATTGAAGAGAAATCAGAATTCAAAACACCCAGTTTGATTTCTCTTCAATATTGTCAATATTTTCTTTGTGTTTTTAGAAACATCTTCCAAGTCCATTTTCCCCATCAGAAGGAGAAAAAGTTTAAGATTATAAATGATGTGTATGCTGGGCATTATAAAGACAGTATTGTCTTGCTGAATAAATAACCTAGGCAGTATATAAACGCAATGCTGCACAGAAATATAGCTATTAAGTTATTCTTTAAACCATGTAGTGTTATGTAAACCACTAAGACTGAGATGTCATGAGCAAAAGAAATTAAAGCTCGGAGATGAAAAAAAATGTAACTAAATCTAATATATACCAATGCTATTCATTATAGATTTCCATATTTTCTATCCTTGAAAACCAGTTTTCTATGCATGTTTTTTAAGCTGCTGTATTGATATTCTAAAGCAAAACCAAAAATTACATTCAACTGCCAGTTAATAAAACACTTTAAGAGGCCACATAAAGTTAAAGATACAAGAACCACTCTTTAGCAGTTCTTTCCCTTGACATCATTGATTTTTATGTATTCATTTACAACCAGCATGCCACTGTGGAAAGGCATTACAAAAGTTGGCTGCAGATAAAACTAGCAAGTCAGCAGACTTAAGCTTTTGACAGACTATGAAATGGAAAAAAAGTCATATAAATTCTCCAAAGTAATAAACCTGAACAAGGTACATTTTCTATTCCCAGGGATTCTTTGTAGTGCTTATAATGTATATCAGAGTATGAACCAGGAGAAAGATATTCATGGAACAATTAACCTTCAACAATACACATGTATATGTGTATTTCACACAAATCCCCAAAGCAGCGGAGGTGCTATTAAATAACCCTGACAGCTCAAAACAAATGGCAAAGCTTTCTAGTTTTGACTTTCTGCTGAAACACTGAAATAAAATCATGAAAAATACTGCTATCTGCACAACATTTATTTATTTATTAATCCAATTGATATAGCCACCCATCTCACCAAAGGTAACTCTGGGTGGTGCCACAAACAGATAAAATCACATAGGAAAACAATAATATAATATATATATATAAATTACTTTAAAAGATAAATATTATAAAAACAGATATATGGAGTATGTCTTACTGAAGAATCTTGTAACACCTATTTAATTTTGATGAATCAGAGTATACCAAGGGCATACAGGTTTTTTTTTTAAAAAAAAATTGGAAATTGTTTCCCTGTAGAATACGTAAGAATTCATAATAGGACTCAAAGTATGAACATCAGGAAAATTCAATTAAATCTGTCGTACATCAGTGCATTTTCATTCAAACAGTGTTGTTACATAATGCTAAACATAAGGTTAATTTGCTAATCTCTTTTCTCTCGTGCAGCCACAAAGAAAATATGATAGCTTTTGTTTCTATTTTAGATTAATCCCTTTTTATCATATTACGTCAGCGCAAATAAATGGTATTTAATGTTAAACATATTTGGTGAAAAAGCCAGAATCAAACCACAGAAGTGTTGATCCAGAAAACTATGTTTCTCTATGTATGATTAAGGAATGAAGTAATATTGACATAACCTAAGCACACATTTCCATTCACTGGATGTTCATAATATTCTATAAAACACAGCCATATATTGTAGCAATTATTTTGTAATAGTTATTCTTTATGATCCATTTCATGGTCCCAGTACCCAAAATATTATTAACAGCCTATAAAGATGAACATAATCTCTTTCTGTCTTATCTATTTTAACAGCTGTTTACTTAAAATAAAATACTTTTGTTTTTCAAAGGTAACACTGTACAACACAGTGAACATTTTTGAAAAATACTCCTGTAGTCCACATTTCATTTTCTTATAGGATTCTGCAGCATTAATATGTATGTGTGTGTGTGTAGTTAGATAGATGGATGGATGGATGGATGGATGGACGGACGGATGGACAGACAGACAGACATTGTGAAACAAATTATTAACGGGACAGCATACTGGAAGGAAAAGAAATAAATTTAAATTCAATGACAATAGAATATTTAATAGGAAATACAATAACAGAATAACTTAAAATTCAAGTTTATAACAAGGGAAAATATAAACAACTATTTGTATGGTATTGGCAGACTTTACTAAGTAATAAAATCTATACCTTCCATAGGTATATTGACTATTTTTGGTTCTGTCACTGAATATGAACAAAAGGTCACTACAAATGTCTTTTTCCAATTTCTAGATCTTGATTAGCTGAAGGAGAAAGACAAAGGTGTGTACTGTAATAATAACATATCTAATAAAAAGATGATAGCTCTGAATTGGTGCTGATAATCTATATTGGAAGACTTTTATAAGAACAAGGACTGGAGAAAGCATTGGCCAGGCTTGCTTCTGAGGAGACAAGCTCTACCGTCAATCATGGCAGAAACACTCTCCATAGCTCCTGACTTGGCATTCATGAATTTTGACAATAAGGAAATTGGCCACCCATGCTGCAATTTAATTTCTTTTGTCTAACTCGTATGAAAACACTGACTTGTCTTTTTTCTGGTGAAAAGGTCCTTGTATTTGTAGAAAAAGGAACTAGCAAAAAAAGAAAACTTATGGTAAAGGGCATCACAGGGGAAAAGTAGATATCGCTACAAAGGAAGAAAAAGCCAAGTCAAGGAAGAATTAACACAGATTACATTACACAGAAATACAGGTAGTCCTCAATTTACAACAGTTCGCTTAGTGACTGTTAAATGTTACAGTGGTGTGAAAAAAGTGACTTTTGACCATTTTTCATACTTATGACAACTGCAGCATCCCCTTGGTTACATGATCAAAATTTGGATGCATGGCAACTGGTTCATAATTATGACGGTTGCAGTGTCTGAGGGTCACCTTTTTCGACCTTCTGACAAGCAAAGTCAAGGGGGAAGCCAGATTCACTCAACAACCATGTTACTAACTTAATAACTACAATGATTCACTTAACAACTGTGGCAAAATGGGGCAAAACCCCTCACTTAACAAATGTCTCACTTAGGAACATTAATTTTGGGCTCAATTGTGGTCGTAAGTTGAGAACTATCTGTGCCACCACATTGAGAAATAGCCCAGAAAGTATTCAACAGGGCAAATAAAAAAGGAAAACAAAAAAAAAGTCTCTTTCCTACCACACGATGATATTCACAAAGTTGTAAGTACCTTTTAATTAAGTTTACTACCATGAGAAAGGAATATTCTACTTCTCAAAAGAAAGTTGCCCAGCTCTGTATCACTCAGCAAAGAGTTTTTGAAGTTCTAGTTGCCATAATGAAATACTGGAAGGAATAGAAAGGTCACACAAAAATCACTTTCAGAGACCATTTGAAGCTCTGCAATTTCTTTAAATAGCCTGTCTGCTAGGAATCTTACACATCAGAAAGCTGTAACAAATCTGTTATGCAAGCTCCTATGCTTTCACCCCAAGCATACAGAGCTGGGTACATATCACTTTTTGCCTAGTTTTATAGGCAAGGGATTTAAAAGAATCTGCCTTCTTTTTTTTCAGATATATAATGTACATTTTTTTTTTAAATGGGGAGAAATACAGCAGTTTCCCTTCTAGAATATTTAAAGACATTCCAGTTCAGCTTGTGATTCAGTCACACTCTTCTCACTTGCTCAAGGCTACAGCCTTCTGCCGAAACAGAGGATAATACAGAAACTAGTGCTTCAATTTAGGGAGAATGCAACCATCTTTCTCTTTCCCAATGGCTCATTTTATGCTCCGTTATCAGATCTTCAGAACAGACTCTGGATTTAAAGCAGCAAGCCTCCTCACTGACATCTTTTATCCCTCAGCTAGCTTTAACTGACTACAACGGAGAGAAGAATGTAACTTCCCCACTTACTTGCTTAATGCAGTTCCAAGAAGGGAAAATTATTCCTGTGGTCTGAAACCTGTAGAATTAAAGCAGCGTGTTCTTCAAGAATTTCTTTCCCTTCTGATATTGACTTTGGATTCAATTATCCAAACAAGTTTGTCAGAAAAAAAATGGAATATCATGCCACCTATTAGATTTTATCCCAGATTTTGATTTCAATTTAAAAAAGGGCTGACATCAACATCACCCTCCATGATCAATCTACTGTTCACCCATTGCCACTCTCAGAATTTGATGAAGCTGTTAGCCATGAAATCGTAAGAAAGGGGTCATCAGACACTCAGAAGTCCTTTATGGATGATCCTCAAGAGAACCTTCAACTTCAAGGGCTGCATTACAAAGGTAGAAGTTACACCAAAATAGTCCTGAAGAGAGCTAGAATTCCCCCCTTGCATCTCCTACAGTATGTATATATATATTTTTGTGTGTGTGTCTGTGTGTGTGTGTGTGTGTGTGTGTGTGTATACACACAGGAAAAGACCTGAATACAACAAGACCAATATATATGGCTTTCTGCCTGGATGGCTCCTAGGGTGAGCTGTTGTGACACAATACATACATATACATATACATACATACATACATACACACACACACACACACACAAACACACACACACAAACACACACACAATATTATGGAAGCTATCAAAATATAGAAACACCCCCACAACATGAATAAACATGACGATACCTCTCGCCTACCAAACATCTGGAAACCAGCCCTAGTCAACAAACGAGCCCCACCCACCATCCAGGCCGTTACAACACGAAACAACAATGTACACATAGCCAGCACCAATCAGCACCAATCTACCAATCATGATAAAACCACACAACCAATCATTCCACTTACTGAAACAAAGCCAGCACTCCATACCCCCACCCACCAAGATTTATAGAAAGACGGCAGCTCTGATCACACTTTAAGCCCAAAACTCAGTCTGAAAATGGAGAGTGAGACCTCGGCATACCAGGTGCTTTGACATAACATTTATATATATATATAAGTGCATACATGCACGCGGCTTTAAAACGTGCCTAAATAGGACGGCATAGAGCTGCGGCAGGTAGGCAATTTCCATTACTGGTTCAGGCAAACCAGTCCGAACCGGCAGAATACCACCTCTGGATATGAATCTGACTAGGTCTAAGCTACCCTAATTAATTGAAATATGGACATTTGGTTGGTCAATTGCAGAGTTAATAAACTTCATATGTTTCATAACTATATTTAGAAACCTGGCTTCCAACTGATTGGGCACTAAATGAATATACAGCTTACTTCATAATGCTGTAGCTGAGGAAGATGAGAGGTAGACCTAAAGGTGGCTTACTATAATGATCAGCTTTTCAGAGCAAATAGCCAGATACAGAATCTGGCACCAGCCTGTATCTCACATAGCTTAACATCCTGAATCAGGAAGGACCTGGATCTCAGTTCAATGTCATGTTTTCCCTTTAGCAATTCTGGGTGAAAGATATATCCATTATGTCCCTGAGACTCAGGACAAGTCAAAACTATCCAACGTGTTCTTCTGTATTGTATCTGATTTCCGTGCCTCACCCACTCTATTCAACACGGCTGCCCAAGAAGGTGTGCTGGAAGCCGTGCACAGGAAATCACCGTGTATTTGAAGCCACGCGCAAGCGCTCTCACATTTTCAGTTCTGCACTAAGCGAACCAGTTGTTAAATTAAGTGAAGCCCACTTCTAGAAAGGATGTATACATATACAACACATAGTATGGGCCAATTATCCATTATATTATAGGAGGTAATTGATTAGCTTTCGGAGACAATCAGAACCACCATAATGTTTGAAACTATGATTTGAAAGCCGTTTTCTGTTTAGTTTGGTTTGGTCTCATATGTCGTATTCCTTTTAAAATTTTGAAAAAAAGTTTCACCAATAGATACATATTGCAAATCCTACATTAGCAGGATAAAAATCAGTAGTGAATACAAAGATTCTTTATTCAACAATCCTTAATGACAAAAACTTTGATGAATGACAATAATGGTAACCAAATGAGTCTCAGATGTTAACTGACATTTCTTCTTTTTATTTCAAAATATAACAAAACAAAGCAAAAACAACAGCACATTGTATTACCCATCACCACCAGTCATGAATAACTTTTCTAAATAGGGTGATTATCTGGGAAACTTATCATTCACTGTCAGCTACCAAGCAGTCATGCAAGAATTGGCCAACTAATGATCAACATTATATAGCAGCTTGAAGCCAAATACGCTGTTATGCATATTTTAAAATAAAAATGAATCCCACCCTTTACAGTACTCTGTTTCTGCTACACAAATAATATTCTGTCTATTACAGATCATTTTCCTAACTAGTACTATTCTGTGCAATGCTAGTCAACAACTGGTTTATTTGAGCAATTTATTTCTCCATTCAATTTCTTTCTCTTTCTATATAGCTGGGAAGATACATGAATATAAACAGCTAACTTTCATTTATAATCTAAATCTGTCTTCTCCAACCAAGTTATACTTAGGACCATAATTTTAAGATTTAATAATACTGACCAATAAATTTGGAAGATGGAATTTCCGCATATTTTAGAGGAAACAGATTGGAGAAAGGATGAAGTAAATAATATTTATAAAAAATAGAACACAAATAAAAGAAAGCTAGAAGTTTACAGAAGTTTCTGATTACAATAGGTAGCAATCATGTGCAGGTAGCTCTCAAATTTCAACCGTTTGTTCAGTGACCATTCCAAGTTAAGGAGGTGCTGAATGAATGGTGCTTATACCTGATCCCAGAAATGATGGGCACTGCAGCACCTCCACAGTGATATGATTAAAATTCAGATAGTGTTTGGTACCATCTTGCACTTATGACCAGAAGAGGGTATCAATTCCCTCCCACTTGCCTATCTCCCCTCCATCTCTCTCTTTTGGCCACCCTGCATAGTGACACTCATCAGCAACGATAGTGGCACTGAGGCTGAAATAGAGACCAGGGAAGTTCAGCAGTCTCAGCCAGAGGCTAACACTCCCAGATCTCTACTTCAGCCCCAGCACTGCTACCACAAGAGTGCAGTCTCAAGCTCCACATCATAGCTCAAAGCCTCTGCTGAACTCTGCTTGCCCTGCCATCCTTGTTGCCCTGGGCCTCACTCACCCTGCTGCACTTGCTGCCCAGTAAAGCAGATGCTGGCCATCTCAGGACAGCTTCCCGAGGCTGCTCATGCTGTTCTCCAAATTGCACAGGCCATTCTCATGGTTTTTCAGACTTTCTGAAGCACTGCGAGAATGGCCCTATGCAAGGCAGTTTGTCAACAGGAGGGAGAAGGCAACGGTCAGATGATGGCAGAAGAAGTGGCAGGGCCAGCAAGTGCAGGGTGGCAAGGCACTTCACAACAGTAAGTCTAGTCCCAATTACTATTATAATTCAAGGATTATAGGTATTTATAGCAAGCCTATCTCTAAATGCAGGTAAATTGAAAACAGGTATTATAGGCTTATTTTCCTAGAATATCACACGTAATTTAAAATTTGGTATCTGTATGTGTGTCTGTGTGTAGGATATTCCTTATTGATGCTAGACAAAAATGGAAGGATGGATTAAATTTCTGCTTCCTCATTCTGAAGCAGATGAATGGTAAGTAGAAAATAATATAGAACAAACTCCAGTTGCAGTTTGTTAATCTTTTTAATTATTATTCTCCCCTCCAGCAGATGAAAAAGATAGCAGAAGTAGAATTAAATAAAGGCGCAATATCTTGTAAACAGGCATGAATCATATATAAAAATGTATAGAAAATTTACACTCCGCCCCCCCCCAAATAAATTTACAAGTTGATATAGAGGAAGTCCACAACAAATCTAAAACTGGAAAATGAGAGAATTTTGCCTATTCCTATTCAGCACAAATTAAAATAATAGGAATAAAAATTATAGGAATTACACATATGGTCTTGCTTATCCTTAAAAGGAAGTATTTAGTAAAATATTTTCGGTGACTGTAATTTATTTAACAGAATACTGCTATTCAACAATACTAAAATCTGGAAGGAATCTTCCAGTATTAATAGTGAAAAAGGAACAAGAAACTAAATATACCTACTTTTGTATAGGTAGCAGATAGCAGTCTTCTACTTTCCCTGGAGCTTGATCGGGATACCTGTTGAGATGAAATCATCTCCTTCTCACATTTTTCTACCTCTTTCTTTAATTTCTCTCTTCGGTTCTGATCTGAAACTTAAGATGAAAATAATAGCCAAGGTTAAAGTACTAGAATTAAAGGGATTTTTAAAAAATGGATTACGTTTGTGCCGACAAAGGTAGTAATGGTTTTCAACTAAAGCTATTTTTTAGTATCAATAGATATGAGATGATGAGAAACTTGACAATGCCCTGTAATCTGATATATTATCTTATTCTTAATAAGGCCTATATTATGATAAATCAGTATAATTTTATTCTATTTAACGGCCCAAATGCATAACTTTAAATTAAAATTAGTAAATTGAAGATCCTCCTGCATCAGGGCCTTGGAATGAGTGCCCCCCTGTTGATTGAGGTGGGCCTTGGTGGCTACATTGTCCGTGAGCAGGAGGACATGTTGGTCTGTGACTAGATGTTCGAAGCGTCGCAAGGCTAGGTGTGCGGCTCTCAGCTCCAGCTAATTGATGCTGTTCTCCAGTTCTTCGTTTGACCAGCACCCATGGAACAGTTGTGACTGGAGATCCACCCCCTGCCCCGAATAGGCTGGCATCTGACATCACTGTCACTTGATGTAGTTCCTTGAAGAGGGATCATTTCCTGATCGCTGGAGAGACCTACCATCGGCGCGAACTGCACATTCGTGGAGGGATGTGCACCTTGATGTTGGAGTTGCTCCTTTTGGCTCGCTGATGTGGAAGTAGGAGCCACTGCAATGGTTGTGCATGCAAACCTGCCCAGGGCATGACTGACAAGCACAAGATCATTTTCCCTAGTAAGCTGGAAAGCTGTATCAGTGGCACCTGGTATTGCACTAGAATGGATGAGACCATCTGACATAGGCTAGATTGGCGGTCTGGAGACAGGAAAACCTCGCAGGTGGAAGTGTCAATCACAGCCCCTAGATGTAATAGTCTATTGGTGGGCTGGAGATTACTCTTCTCCATGTTCACAGAGAAGTGGTGTTTCCGTAGGACGAGCGTTGTGGTATGCACATCCCTGTATGCCTATCTGATGGACAATGATTGAATGAGGATGTCGTCCAGATAACAGTGTACACACCTGGTTGTCAGTAAATGCGCACCGGTTTTGTGAAAGTCCTGGGGGGCGATGACAGGCCAAATGGCATGGCACGATACTGGAAGTGCCGCCCCTCATAATGGAACTGCAGGAACTTTCGATGTGCTGGTCTGATGGGTACATGCAGGTAAGCCTCCCCGAGATCTATAGACGTGAGTAGATCCCCTTCCTGAATGCTGTCCAAGATGGAATTTAGGAACTGCATTTTGAAGTGTTTGTATACTACATGGGAGTTGAGCCTCTTGGGATCTAATATGGCTCTGCACACACACACCCAGCTTTTGGGCACAAGGAAGAACATAGAATAGAAGCTTAGACCTTCCTGATCCAATGAAACTGGTTCTATTGCCTTGATGTCTAGGAGATGGCGAATCTCAGTTTCCACTGATTCCCTCTTGGCGGGATTCCTGGGAGTGGGGCAACTCAGAAAGTGGTGGGTGGAGGGAGGGGAAAGGAATTCTATGGTGAGGCCCAGCCTCACCATCTGGATAACCCAGGCATCGGTGGTGGTTGTCTCCTTCTACTGGGGTAGGAAGGCTTGTAGACGGCTGCCAATCGTTAAGTTGGGGCAAGAATCACTTTGTTCTGTGGAAGGGCTTGGTATTAGCCCCTCGGAAAGATCGCTTGCCATAGGGTTGTTATCTGTCCCTGTCCCTGAAGGAATGTCTGTCCTGGTACCTATTTGCTCCCTGGTAATATGGTCTCTGGAATTGGGAAGCAGACATTCCAGAGTCAGCCTGTCAAAAGGGCTGTCTGCGGGAGTATGGAGAGACCGTTGTCATATTTCTTGTGCTGGACTGGCATGGCCTTCTTCTTGTCTTTGGTCTCGACCAAAGAGTTTATCCCCTTTGAAAGCAACAGAAGCCAAACTTCATTTAGAGTGCATATTTGCCTGCCAATGATGAACCCACATTGGGAAGACACATTGGCTGCCGTAGCCCGTGAGGCAAATTTGGCAGCGTTAAGTGTGGCATCTGCTGAATATTCCGTGGCTGTCGCCAGCTTGTTTAAATCTTGGCAGAGCCTGGTGTCCTCTACCAAAATCTTGTCTAATAGATGTCTCAGCTACATGAATGTGGCCCTGTTGAAAAGGAAGCCGATGTCAAGGCCCTGATGGCCCAGGACACGGCCTGATGAACTTTCTTAAATGAGGATTCTGCCCTTTTGTCCTCCGCCTTCAGTACCTCCATGAGATTGGAGGGAATGAGTGCCGAAGATGTAAGGGCGGCCACAGGGGTATCAACCTTGGACCACTGCAAGAGATTTTCCATCTCCAGGGCCACCACATATAACCGTTTGTCACAACCACGAAGAGCGGGATAGACCCAGGCTGAGACCACTGGCGTTGGACTACGTTGAGGAAGAGCTGAGGGGTAGAAACCTCATTGCGTTCTGCAGGTGTTTCAGAAAAGAAGGTGCTGCTTTTAGCCTTCTTGGATGGTTGTTCCTTAGTAGCCTCATCCGAGGTACTGGCCATGTCTGAACTAGTGATCACCTTGGCCTGGAGAAAAAGCAATTTGAAGAGTGCAGGCTTGAAGAGCCAGTGAAAGCTGGCTTATCAATGGTCACATCCTCATCATCCGAAAGGATCTGCTCAGGGGTCACATCCTCTGCTGCTAGTGAATCCTCACTGCGTACTGAAGGTTTGGGAGCGGGAGGGTCCTGAATGGGAACAGGACTGTCCTTCTTCTGGCTCTGCTGGACTGGGACCTGAATTGTGTGTTTACTGGAGGTGACCCCATACTGAAAGGCAAAGTCCATGGCTTGCATTATGGCCTGGGAAATAAATTCCTGCTGTTCTACAAAGAAGCATGCTGAGGTAGGCCTAGAATTGGCTGTGGCCTCCTCTTGCCTATGGTCATTAGGAGAGTCCTCAGCTGTCACAGGAAGACATTCGAATGGAGCAAAATTATCCTCGAAACAAGCTGCCTGGAAATCTTGTGAGACTGAAATATCATCTGGAAAGGCATCTGGTACCTCATCCCTGGCCTGAGTGGATTCAGCTTGCCTTGCGGAAGATGGATTAACCATCAGTGCCTTTTGCACCTTAGTAAATTGTTTTTCCAAGGCATTAAAGTACCTGCTGGCATTTCTATCTGTTATAGAAGACTTATGAGAGAAGGTTTTAGACCTCTCTGACTTGCTGGAGGACTTGGATGGCACTTAGCCGACTTTCTCCTTGCGGCTGGCTATAGGATGGAGGATGTGCCTGGGTAGGGTTCTTCCTCCCCGTAACACGAGTCAGCCATTCCTGTGGTTAGTTAGGATGGCAATGCGAACGCCCCACTTACCACCTCAGGACCAGGTCAGATCAATCAATTCCAGAGGTGAAATTCTGCCACAGCCGCACCGGATCTTTGACCAAGTACTCGGAAAGGGAATAGCCTGGGACTGGGTTGTTGGGAGCGCTCGAGAGCCTCGTTTGAGGCCTCTGGCACCGCTTCTTGGGTCTGCAACTGACTTGAAGTCTTTGGAGCTGTGGTAGACAGGGGCTTTCAGGCTGCAAAAGTCTCTAATATGCAGCTGCTAGGAGACCAGATCAAGCTGCCGGATAGGGAGAAGCAAAGTCCAGGCACGGCTCTCTCTGTGCTTTCCCTGAGGAGCGATCCCTGTCAAGATGAAAATCGCCACTGAAATAACAGTCCAAGGTGATCTTACAGCCAAAATGGCAAGCATACCAAATTCGCTATTCAAAATGGCAGCCGCCTCGAAACAATGTCCAAAATGGCGGCCACGTTCTCTGTAGTGTCAAGGCCTCATTCCCAGGCTGCCTGGAGCCCTTGTGGAAGCCTCAGCCGATGCTCACCCGATCCATTCACTAGCTGCTGTAGTGCCATCGTGCTGCTCCAGTGGTTTTAAACTTCAAATGGAGCTTTGATAGCTCCGTGTTGTCGGCTCCGAGCCTCGTGCAAGGCTTCTAGGAGCCTGAGGTGCTGCACAAGCCGAAGGGCCTTTGACAGCTGTCAGAGTTGCCAATTCAATTTTTTTTAATCTTCTGCTGTAATGAAGAAATGATTGAAGAATCCAAGGTAATAACTTTAATTTCTCTGCTCATTGACTGAGGAGAGAGCCTAAGTCACTACTATAGATTTGACTGAGTTGAGAAAAACTGAGACAATCAAGCCAGGAGGCGTGGCTAAAGACTCTAAAATCAACTCAGACACTGGGCAGACAAACTGAAGTTGAACCCATGCTTAGATTCTCCAAGCAGCGCACAGGAGAAGGCAGAATTTGTTCTACTTCATTTTCTGTTTTTGTTAATTTCTAGTTATTTGCAGCACATTTGTCCAACATTCTCCAACCTATCCAGATTGTTTTGAATTTTCTTTCTATTTCCTAGGCAATATCCCACTCAGTATTGTAACATCTACAGATTTAATAAACATGATCTGCTCCAGAATTTTCCCAGTTAGCAATGTTAGACTGATCAATCTGCCATTTCCTGGATCTTCCCGTATCACATCTTAAAATAATTTTTATTGTCCTTTATTTTCCCATGGGAAAAATCCACAAAGTAAAATAAACAAGAAAAGACTAGATATACATAAGATAAAAAGCTAAGTTCTTAGACAGCAAATTAAATGGTGACAAAATAATATTGATCTTTCCATACCATCAAGGTTCATTGTTCTTTTCTTGAAGAAAAGTAAATTTTCTTTCCTCCAGTCATCTGGCACTTTAATCAGGATCTCAATAATACAAAGGTTCAGCCAGACTATAATGAATTTCTTCACTACACTCAGATGCAATTCATCTGCTTGTGAAGATTTAATTTAAAGAGGTATTTCCTGGACATGTTTCCTCAATCTCAAGCTTCAATTTTGCCTCTCCATTCTAGCTTTCCTATCTTCACAATATAGGTAGTCCTCGAGTTATGAATGTAACCCGAGGATTTGTGGGAGTGAATCTTGTACCTTGAACGTGATCACTCCCTTCCTTCACCCATTCATTTGCTAATCAAATGCGCGGCTTGTTAAGGGTACATGAGGAATTTCAGGGTGAGGAAGGCCATGGGGGGAGAGGAGGGGCTAGTGATGGAATAGGCCACCTGCTTAAGACTACCCAAGCCTTCCCTGACCCACTGAAAAACCTCATGTTACCACAATTGCTTTCCACCCCCCAACCTGCCGTACTGGGTCACTTACCATGGGAAGATCTAGTAAACTGTCTCTTCTCCAGCCTCTGCTGCGCGTGCCCCTCCAATGTTCCATTTAGGCCTGCACAGACCTCAGCTGGCATTTTCCTGGCCAAAACGAAGCTCCCTTTAGGCCTGCACAGGGCTTGAACGGCACATTACAGGCCAAAAATGGAGGTTTGGAGGAGCAGGCCTGCCCCTCCAATACTCTGTTTAGGCCTCTGCAGTGCCAGGCGAACCTGCGCAGGCCTAAATGGAGCCCCATTTTGGCTGGAAAAATGCCAGCTGAGGCCTGCGCAGGCATAAACGGCTCATTGGAAGGGCAGGCCCACCCCTTCAAACCTCCATTTTGGCCGGCAAAGTGCAGAACGAATGTTGCACAGCCTCTGTGGTTGTTCTTAAGGGTGAACAACTGTCATGGTGCTGCAAGATTCATAGTTTTAGGACTCGCTTGTAAATACTAGGAGACGCTGATTGCGTAAATTTGAGAGTTCACTAAGAGAATGCTCGTAACCAGGGGATTGCCTATATCCCAGTGAAATACCCAATTTACTTTTTTTGTTGATTATGACTGAATCAAAATAACAGCTCAGTTTCTATGCCTTTTGTTTGCTACCTTAAAGTATTTTGCCATCTGTGTTCATCAGCTAGCATAATTCTTTTTCTTTTATTTGGAACATATCTAAAGAAGCCCCCTTTGGTAACTTTAGCTCACATGAGTTTTGGTTTACCTGGTACCAGCTCTATATTCCAGTATACCTGTCTATACTCTTATCTGTGACTTAGTCCTCTTACATGAACAATTTTGTTTTTAAATCTTCATTAAGACATAGAAAGTGCCCGGGAAAAATAATTTAAATAGCTAAAAAAAAAAAGGATTAAAATGCATTCCTATAGGGCTAAACTGTCTCACCCTGCTAGATTTCCATGAGAAACAATTTACGTTGCTGATTCATAACCAAAAAAATTCTTCTTTAATGTACAAATAATTCCGTTTCATCTATATTTTCTATAGACTGCATTTTTGCCCTGAATAATTCTTACTACTCTTAAGCCTGTTTTCATACAATTTTATAAGACATTTTTATTATATAGAATCAAAAATCTGAAAGATTGAAAATAACTTCCAAAATCTTCTAGTTCAATCCCCTTCCCAGTGGAGAATTCGTGAACTGTACCATCCTCCATAAACATTCTTTCAATGGTGGTTATTGATTGATGATTTGCTTAAACAAAAGACATATTAAACAATATCTATAGCTGCCTATCTCACCAACAGATTATAGGTGGCATCCAAGTTAAAATCAAAACAAATAACACAAATTAAAAAGCAAAATACACAAAATCATACTACTGTTAAACAGTACTACTGAACAGCGTGGGCTAGGTCTTGCTATTTAAGATTACAAAATAAACAAAAAACAAAACAAAACAAAACAGATTTTTCATCATATTATATATATCCGTACCGTACCGTACCATACCATAGTCTTATTAGACAGAGTTTGAACCATGCTGAATTGAAATATCACAGTTCAGGGTATTTGTCATGGCTTATTGTGTTCATCCATTGATAGACAGCAGTCATCAGAAATAATAGACTGCTGCATATTTCAAATCAACTTAAAATTTGAAGATGAGAGGAAGTAAGAGGAAATGTCACTGCAAGTAATGGTGTATCTAGTAATGAATAATTCTAATTTCTGAATAATAATGAATGTTATCAATATATAATTTTCATGATATGCTTTTTAAAATTATTAACAATCAAAGAAAATACTTACATTTTATGCTGTTTAATCTGCTTTTTGGTAATGAACAATCTATAGCAGCTGAAAACAAACACCACAAAGTGAATAAAAAAGGAATTTGTTGCATGAGTTGTCAATATGTATCTACAAAACGAAACTTTATAATTGAACCTCTTTACAGCTTGTCCATGCTTTTAATATATTATTTTATTAACTACCTACTTATACAGTAGGGCAAAAAAGTATTTAGTCAGGAGTTGAAAGTCCGTGTTGCCCAGCGACAGCCCCAAAACATCACTGCTCTAGAGGAGATCTGCATGGAGGAATGGGCCAACATACCAGCAACAGTGTGTGCCAACCTTGTGAAGACTTACAGACAACGTTTGACCTCTGTCATTGCCAACAAAGGATATATAACAAAGTATTGAGATGAACTTTTGATATTGACCAAATACTTATTTTCTACCACAATTTGCAAAAAAAAAAAAAAAAAAAATTCCAAATCAGACAATGTGATTGTCTAGATTTGTTCTCTCATTTTGTCTCTCATAGTTGAGGTCTACCTATATCAATTACAGGCCTCTGTCATCTTTTTAAGTGGGAGAACTTGCACAATTGGTGGCTGACTAAATACTTTTTTGCCCCACTATATAGTTATCTGCTTTCCTACTGTACTTGTATGCTACTCATTCCTGAGGCTATAGACAGCTAATAATTTTTTTTTAAAAAAAAACAACCTTCAAACCAATATAAATAATTCACACACAATACAGATTCTATTTACATATTGTAAAACTCCTTTTCCTGTGCCAATTCAAAGACAAAAGTTGTTACGTTTCCTGAAACTCAAAAAGAATGAAACAAGCAAAAGCTCCACTGAGAAAGAGAACAGGGGCAACACTGATAAAACCCATTTCCAAGGCCCTGTTAGATGTCAATCCTACAAGGAGAGGATGTATAAATAGTTAATATAAAATATGATCAGACAAGTAAATTAATTCCAAAGAAGGAGGTATTTCAAATAATGACCCATGTAGGACCTTAGAGATGAAATTTTGGCCTGTTTTTAGGACTATGCCATTTTTAGTGCTTGATGGAATCATACTGCCCAGACAGACCCAAAGTGCAATTTGTGATGCTTCTCAATTCACGACTCTTGCTTGAGGAGAGGTAATAGTCATGATTAAGAGGATTTTTGCACAACTCTGGATTGTGCATCAATTGTGCCCAATCCTGGATGGGGGAGATTTGGTTCACATTCATTCATGCCCATGTCACCTCCATACTGTACTACTGTAATTCACTTTGCATGTGGCTGCCCTTGAAGAATTATTTAGAAGTTTCAGCAAAATGCAGCAGTGTAGGAAGTTATATGTGCTCCTAAGACATGTCATATTGAACCTCTGCTCTGCGGTCTGCATTGATGGCCAGTTGTTTTTTTCCGGGGCCAATGCAAAATGCTGGTTTCAACCTTCATAGCATGGGACTGGGTTATCTGGGGGTCTCTAATTATATCAGCCCAGCCCATTAAATCTGGCAGAGAAGGTATGCTGCAGATGACATCTTCCAGGGGCTTACATTTAGCAGATCCAAAGTAGTGGGTCTTCTCTGCTGTGGCACCTGTCTTATGGAGCTTTCTTTCCCCCAGACATAATGCTTTTAATACATTAAAAAAACATCCTTTTAATGTTCCAGAAATTCCTCAAAACCTGGTTATGCCATCAACTCTGGAAATCAGAGTAAATTCCTGTGAGATGGGTGAGGTGAATGGCTATATAAAGTCTGGGAATCAATCAATCAATAGTATCATGCAGATATAATAGTGATAGAAGAGAATATTTGTAACTCAGGGTTGAACTATGGGTCCTTGCTAAGCATTGATTATGTTACCTAGTGGGTTAACATCTGTAAGAAAACAAGCAAACTCAGACAGGACCAAGGATCCCACAGACATAATGCTACACTATGGTAGGCCATGAAAATAGGAAGGAAGACATCCAGAAATGTTAACATGCTGAAATTTGAAAAATATTTTTTTTCAATTTTCTGACACCCCCCCTCCTTTTAAAAACATATAGGACAAAACCTATTTTATTCTTTATAGAGGCTAACAATGAATATAAGACTCCCATGGTATCTTGAATATTGCCTATTATCTGCCTTCAGGTAAAACTTCTGGTCTTCATCTAACACTCTGTATATTCCATAATAACATATCATTTTTTTACCTTAGGAGAGTTTAAATTGGAGAAAACATGCATACTGGAAGAAGTAAAAATAGTATGCTGAGCTATCAGCTGGATCAGCAACATGTTAGTTAGGCCTATCAATTCAACTGGGTTTCATCTGAATTAGTCTTAGGAACTCAGTCTTAGAAAATATTTAATAGGTTTTTTTATATAATTATGTCCAAAGACCATCTCTGCCAAGCTTTCGTTAGTTACTGTAAGACCC
The DNA here is from genome assembly GCF_009769535.1 of Thamnophis elegans. Taxonomy (NCBI): domain Eukaryota; kingdom Metazoa; phylum Chordata; class Lepidosauria; order Squamata; family Natricidae; genus Thamnophis; species Thamnophis elegans. Next base: position 138,788,534 of record NC_045541.1, on the reverse strand, counting down.
CTAGTTCTTTTAGTATTGGCAATAAGGCTTCCTGATCACCTGGCCCAATTTCAAATTAAAACAGTCAGGGCTCTAATGTTAGAGAGGAGGAGACCAACTGCCATCTGGTTACTTTCCTGCCAAGACATCAGCATCCATGCAAGCAAAGAGATAGAGAATATAAGTCCTCTCTTATTTACTGAACACATTCCTTTCCTTAACTGCCTCAAGCAACAGCCATTAGAGGAAGAAATGAGGTAGAGGCCTTCTCCACAAGTCTAGTTTGGCCTAACTACTATCTGTCTTTTCCCCGAACCATCACTTGCAGTTCTATTATAGCATCATTGGTACCGGGAGTGGGAAGTGTCCTGATTTCATGCAGACTTCAGCATAATTTAGCTCTCTGAATGCTATAGTTCTGCTTGTGAACTATAATGATGGTGTAAGAGTAAATAATGAACTGAAGTGGAAGCTTAAGACAAAAACTGCTATGCCACTGGGGTTTCTAACTCTGCCTTTATCATCTGTAGCCCCCAATGATTTCCTGTGAATCAATAGTGCCCTGAAAGTATTTTCCTCTTAAGTCCACTGATCTATTTCTTTTGCTTGTTAATATATTCAACTAAATAAACTTGGGTGCTGAGAGAAATGGTTTATTTAAAAGTATTAAGTAAATGCTACACTTTCCAGGCAAATCTCAGCCTGGAATTATCAAGTATCAATAGAATTTAATGAGTGCATAGGGCCATAGGCAAAGTACTTGATTTATAATGATATTCCATGTCTCTGTAGAACACAGAAAACTATTCTGATCAAATTACGTATTTGTCTTTTCTTCTTCAATGTAGCTCATTTTCCCATCTTACATATCCAATTCAATGTGGAGTATTACCTTGTAAACATAAATTACCTCAAAGTATCTTGGATACTTCATTAGAAAAATAAATGTCCTTTTGCACAGAAAAAATGGGATCCCGTTTACATATTTTTAATTTACTGCTTTTCCAGGCATAAAACAACCTCATTAGCAAATACTTGTCTTAAAAAGCTACTTTAAGAAGAATAGTGGGTCAAGGGATGATCATAAAATAGAAAATACAGTATTTTGTTTTGAACCCAAAACAATGCATTACATTGCAAAATGTCTACTGAACCATGTTGGGCCACTCGTGGTTCAATCAACATATAATCCAGAATGTTTGGGTTGTTCCAATTCAAATAAAACAGAAGACATATGAGATGATAATGATATTTTAATATAGCAGTTCACTCCAGAAGACTCTGAGTGGCTTACAAAATATACTATATTAAAACAAGTAGGATAAAGCTGCTCTGTGTAATCTCTCACCTTCTCCTCAGCAGTTGTCAACTTGGCATAACAGTCTGGTTCCTTCTCTTCTCTCAGTAAGCCATTGCTGATGCCAAAGAGGGACATAACCTACCAAGCCACCCCTACTCCCAATATTCCCCGTGAGAAAATTTACTCTTATTCGGACAAAAGTAAAAAATATGATATCAGATCTGAGTACTATCCAAACAAAGAAAAGATGAAAATTCTTATGTCTTGCCTAAAAGAGAAATTCTTCTAGTCCTTTACATAGAATACGCAAGGGAAACAGATGCAGGACACTGGTTTGTTATAAAGAAAATCTGATACATAGCTTGTTAGGTTTTCTACAATAAAATGTACTTATTATTCTTCTGTGCCATTTTGTTCTTAGCACAGTCCCAAACACCTGAAACATACATATTTGAGTGTGGCCATGGACCATACAAAATAATTTTATGTATGAAACATTTTAGATATTCTTAGGTCCAGTACCTTGATGTACCCCTCTTGTGACAGCCACCAATTTATTCAGTTAACTCTTAGGAAATCAGAGTGCATATCTACTAACCAGGGGGGGAAGCCTCACTGAACTCAATAAAATTTAGTTCTGAATAGACCTCTACAGGAATATTATTTTTGTCTTATTCTGCAATCTCTTTATTAAAAGAGATGAAAAGACCTCTCTGCTAAATATTAATAAGGATGTACCACCAGTTTGGAGAATAAATATCTGATCAATGACCCAGGAAGTGACATATTATGAAATAATTATTTTATATAATTATTATCTGAAACCCTCAAACTTTCATTAATATTGGCTGGTATACTTCCTATATTTAGCTTTTATGTCTATTGCATTTTTAGTGAGAAAATAGTATGTACTCAAGATTCATAAATATTTCTGATTAAATTAGAAATGCAATCATTAGAGTGCTGATAAATAAAGAAATTGGCATTTTTTCCAACTTCTAAATGATATCCCACTAATCCCAATGCTTGTTATTTTTAAAATATATATATATATAGATAAAAGGAAAAGTACCTTTGGAAGCACACCACAAAAAGATGTGGAAATTATAATCATAATCACAATAATAAATTAAACTTGTATGCCACCAACCTCTCAACGATTCAGGAGAAAACACAGGGCAACAAAATGACCTATCTGATTTTAGTTTAAAAAAACCAACATATTGCAAGGGCACACATGATCTGCATCTCTAACCAAATTTTCCTAAGAGTATATCTGTTGCAAAATCTTATTTTCTAATAACATAATATTTATAATATTTTATCCTTTTGTTGCCTTTATAAAGTTTGAAGTAATATATACTGTTGTATGTCTCAAGCCCATCTGTGACCTTTACTATACCTTATGAGTATTATAACAAATGTTTGAAAATAATTCAAGTATGAGTATTTTTACCTTTGGCTGAAAGTATTTTATTGTAATGAACAGCCATGTGATCCCTGATGAGGTACTGATTACTGAGTCTGCGGGAGGAGGAGTCAATGCAGAAAGCTACCAAATAAAACATATTTGAGCATTAGGATAAAATGCCAATAATTTTGATTCACAATTGTAGTTACAAGGAAAAAATTGAAAATGTGAATAAAGGTGGCATTAAAATGAAATAAACAGCACAGTACACCTGGATATTGTTGTATACTGTTTTTCTTGGACTGAATAAACTGTATGAAAAAGGGAGAATGATGATCATGTCCAAAGCCCATTCATGAGAAAGCAGTGGTGATCTAGCCATAGAACCTACGTAATTATTTAAATAATTAAAAATATAGTCAAACCTTCCTGCCACAAATTGAAATTGTCCAAGGCAATGGTAGTTAAAATATTTAAAGTACTTAAAACATAGAACTGAGATTAAGGTGTACTAAAGGAAACAAGACACACTTAAACTAAACTAACTTATTCTAGATACCTTCATTTGGTCTAAAATGTTATTAAGTAAAGAGTTACCATACTTTTCGGAATATAAGACACACCAGAGTATAAGACGCACCAAGGTTTTGAAGAGGATTTTTTTTAAAGTAGGTAGGTAGATAGATAGATAGAGAGGGAGACAAAGAGAGAGAAATACAGTAGGTAGTTAGGTAGAGAAAGAGAGTAGTTAGGTAGACAAAGGGATATATATATAGAGAGAAATAGAGAGAGAGAGAAAGAAATACAGTAGGTAGGTAGGGAGAGGGATAGAGAGAGAGAAATACAGTAGGTAGGTAGGGAGAGAATAGGGAATAGGTAGATGTTTCCAGGTGTATTTATCCATGCGCAGGAGAAGGAAATCGCTGACAATCTGCAGCACCTAAAACTTTGTTTCGGCTGGCACCGCATTTGATCATTTTTCATTTTATTTGTATGCCGCCCTTTTCCCTGAAAGGGACTCAGGGTGGCTCACAACTCAAAGGGAGGGGAAACAGACAAAGTTACAAAAAAACATAAAGACCATACACAGTTAAAAAGCACAACAAAGTTGCATAACAAATAAGCATGTCCCCATATATATATATATACAGTATATATTTTTTTAAAAATCAAGATTACTTTAAATTACATAATTCTCTACGCAGGGAATTGAATTTTCACTTTCTTAACTGGAATCTTTCTGTTTTTTCCCCCGCTGGCACTGAAGTAATTTTTACTCAACCTCAGTGCATTTTGAGCAGCGTTATCTACCCAGCCATTAAAACTATGTGGAAAATGGTGATAGTTGTCAGGAATGGAAAGAGCCCTGAGGAGAGCAGCTTGAACATGGCTGAATTTGTGGTTTCCACAAGGTTTGCAGCAAGTAGTTGATGTTTGTTGAAGAGGTACATTTTCCTTCATTCTGTACGCCCTTGGGTAAAAACACTGCACTGCCAGTGAAACATTCTGAAGATGTAATTCTCTTCAATCAGTTAAAGGGGGGGGGGGGAATTTTTTGCACTCTGCAAACCTCTCCAAAACAGCCCATTTTTCATGAAAACGGGCCAGTTTGTTTTTTTAAAAAAAGGCATGAATGGCCTTGGAAGGGGGGCTTGCAGAGTGCTCCTGGGGGATGGAGGGGCCAAAAATGAGCAAAAAATGGCCCATTTTTCGTGAAAACAGGCCTGTTGTTTGTCAAAAAAAATTGCATGCATAGCCTTATGGAGGCTTATAGAGTGTTGCTGGTGGGGGGGCAAAAATGCTCATTTCTGCCCTCCCCAGCCCCCAGGAGCTCTCTGAAAGCCTCCATAAGGCTATGCACAGTCATTTTGGTGAAGGAGGCGGGGCTTTGGAAGGAAAAAATGCTGTATTCGATGTATAAAACGCACCCAGATTTTCAGCCTCTTTTTTTTAGGAAAAAAATCTGTGTTATACTCCGAAAAATACGGTATTTGGAACCATCAAACAAGGTTTAGATTGAACCAGAGGAAAAACCTCACCCATATGCAGATGGTGGCAGTTTGCATATGAGACTCACATATAAGAGAATAAGTAGATTAATTAAATCCTTGGCAGAGAATCTTTCCCAAGATTTATATAGCATTCTCTGAGGTGTTTGTTCTACATAAAAGGTGCTTATTTTATAATAGGAATATTTATTTTGTAAGTCTTATTTAAAATGACCTGAGAAATGGCCGGGAATACTTGATGCTATAGTATTGTTTATACGTGTAGGTTTTCAAGCTGAATGAATCTAGAAAACCCTCTGTGAAAGCACTACATTTTAAAAAGTTTAAGTTACTAGTCCTATTTTTTTCAATTTAACTTAAAAAAAACAAATTAGATAGTTTTATGCTCTAATCATAATGATCTTTCATTAGGCACATCTATTTCTTGCTATTAATTAATTTAGATTAAACAGGATGCCACTTCTTCCAGATCCTTTAATGCTTTAGATATGAGTGAGCTTCAGCTGTATTTGCTGGGATCATAGATCCCAAGAGGTCAGGGCACGGCTATCAGCAGGCATATTCAATGGTCTTGCTTTCTTGGTTTCTTAATACCATCAGAGTTCCTACTCTGTGTTAAGATAGCAATTCCAACAACTAAATAATCATATATTAAATAAATAAGCAGACTAAAATCAACCCTCACACAGGACTGAGAATTCTTCTGTTACTGAGCCATGAACAAGATGAGCGCTAATCACAGAGCCATTTCAGCAATGCTTCTGCCAGGAAAAGTTTATGTCTTAATAGTCAGTGGAGCAGCATGTATCCAGGCATATGAAACTAGCATGAGACCCTCAAAACAGCTACTACAAGAATAGACCCATTATGAAGTCAATGTGATCACTCTGAGGTAAAGAGGCTTAAGGACTTCAGCTTGAAAGTTCTGACAATTTCATGCCAGTGAAGACAGAAAGCACTTGATGGGCCAAGTGGTGAGGGAATTTACTTTTAGGTTTAGATTTAGTTTCTTGGTTAAAGCAGAACTGATTATATTATTATATTCTGTCAAACTAATGCTTGAATAAAAGACTTGTAGCAGTCTACATCTAGTGTGGTTTCCAAATAAATTCACATCACATAAATTACTTACCATTACTTTTGGTACTTAAATGTCCTTTGAATGGGCTTGCTAGCCCATACCTAGGAATGGTCAGATAGTCAATTACTGAAAAAAAAACAAGAAAAAAACAAGTGTAGATTGTTGTAATTGCCTATTAAAAATCTGGGGCTGTAGGATTTTTTAAAACCTTCTTTAATATTTTGCTATCACAGTAGATTAATTACCGTATATACTCGAGTATAAGCCGAGTTTTTCAGCCCACTTTTTGGGCTGAAAAAAGCCGCCTCGGCTTATACTCGAGTCTACAACTGGATCCGGCAGTGCTGTTGCCTGTTGGAGGAGGAGGAGGCGAACCAGCCTGCCATCGCCAGCCACCGCTAGCCCTGCCGCTCTTCCCACCCCCTTCCAAGCCCCACAGTCCAGCGGATGGAGCAGCGAAGCCCCGGGGCTTCGCTACTGCTCCCCGCATTTTCTGCACGGGGATCCCTTGGAGAGGGGATTCCAGCCTGCCATCGCCAGCCACCGCTAGCCCTGCCGCTCTTCCCACCCCCTTCCAAGCCCCACAGTCCAGCGGATGGAGCAGCGAAGCCCCGGAGCTGCTTCTGCTCCGTCCGCTGGACTGTGGGGCTTGGAAGGGGGTGGGAAGAGCGGCAGGGCTAGCGGTGGCTGGCGATGGCAGGCTGGAATCCCCTCTCCAAGGGATCCCCGTGCAGAAAATGCGGGGAGCAGTAGCGAAGCCCCGGGGCTTCGCTGCTCCATCCGCTGGACTGTGGGGCTTGGAAGGGGGTGGGAAGAGCGGCGGGGCTGGCAGTGGCCGGCGATGGCAGGCTGGTTCGCCTCCTCCTCCTCCAACAGCACTGCCGGATATCTGCCCAACGCTGCGGGGGCGCCAGCGGGAGCTTTGGCGGCTTCACCTCAGCCGCAGCGCTGGGCAGCAAATGTGCTGGTGCTGTTGGAGGAGGAGGAGGCGGCGGCAGCAATAGCACCTGAGGACAGGACAAGAAGCAATGGAAACTTGTCAGAAGGAGACTCAAGCTGGAAATAACGAGCAATCTGACAGTAAGAACAATTAAAATCCTAGGAAAATGTCCTTTCATGAAAAATTACTTTTTCAGTTAACTCTGCCTGACATTAGTTGGGTGAACAGAAATATTAGTTGGCCAATTCTAAAAGGGAGCACCAGAAAGAACTTAAAATATTTTTTAAGAGAGCTGGGTTTTTCATTTATATTATATGTATGAACAGAATTAACACAAATTGCAGATACCAATCAAACAAAGAAAAAAAGGATGAAATAATGCTCATTTTAAAAAACTCAGTGAAAATAAAAATATACCAAGAAGGTGGCATACTGGTTGTGATTTGATCTCTTCGGGGGATCCCGGGGATCCCCTATACAAGTATTTTAATATTGCAGACTTGCAGTATTATAAGTCATACTGATATTATAGAACACTTTAATTAAGCGGGTCCCTTGAATAAACATAACTTTGAGTTTCAAATAACACTGATTTTTTATTTTTGAAATTTACCGTAGCTGCTGCATTTCCCACCCTAGGCTTATACTCGAGTCAATAACTTTTCCAGCTTTTTGGGGTAAAATTAGGTGCCTCGGCTTATATTCGGGTCGGCTTATACTCGAGTATATACGGTAATGGAGAATGCTGTGCTTTCATAGGCTTAAGTAGCAAATGTTACTTAAGTTTAGCTTGCAATGAAAGCAAATGGCATATTTTTTTATAGACTGCCTACTATATTTACTATAACTTTTAAGAACTTTATTATGGTGGAAAACAACATAGAAGCAACCAATACAGTCTTTGCAAACGTTTTTTCAGCAACAAATCTTATTCACAGAAAATGTAATAATTCAGCAATTAAAGAAACATTAATTTGAGAGTAGTTCTGACCTAAGACCAGAATAATGTTAGTTTGTCAATATTATAGATAAACCAGCCCCATGTGATAACTAGAATATACTGACTCAAAAGAGCGGAACAAAAGCTATATAAAAATGAATCTATTCAGCTCTTGAAAATTTTATTAGGAAGAAGGACAAACTGGGACTTGCAATAAAAGAACAGCACTGTATCTTTTTTTTACTTCTCATATACTCCTGGCTGAACTGCTTGGTAAGAGTTTTCTTCGTTTAAATGTTATAATATTGGGATGTTTGTATAGTTGAAATTCCTGTTTCTTAGTAACTATTTGAGTTTTACTTTAGATGTCACTCATTAGCTTACTTTGCTAATAGAGCGATGCAAAAAGCTACGAAGACTATAAGTAGACCTTACCAACTGCCTCATTTAATGACCATTCAAAGTTGTGACAAACTTCTTGTTTATGATCATTGCAACACCTTGCAGCCATTTGATGGCAACTGGCACACATTTATGACTGTTGCAAAGTCTTGTGGTCATGCCATATGTGGGATTCACAACTGGCTTCCAGAAACAGAATTAATAGAAAAGATAGAAGTAAAATTACAAATCAAGGCCATGTTAAGGGATGTTTCACTTAACTACAGAATGGAAAATGATGTTGTAACTCCATCTCAGTCACGTGATTTTCTGTGCTTTAGCAATAGATCCCAATTGTGGTTGCTAAGCAAGGACTACCTGTGACTTTTTTCCTCTGGGCAGAAAGTTCCACTGCTATAAATTTGCACCTGGATAACATCACTAATAAAAACTTTTCTCAGAAAGAATGGCTTTCTCATTAATATTTTAAAGTAGTATTTTCTCAATCTGTCTTATACATGCTTAATAGGAAAGACAGACCATTACATGAGATCTTCCACCTTTTATTTATATGTACATCCTATTTTTCATAAGAAAGCTGAGATAGTAGAGAAAGATTATTTCATTCTACAAAGACTTTTAATATGTCTTTAGGAAATTAAAACTTCCATTAGGCAGTAGTCATTTATTTTTCAGGATATGTTTTACAGATATTCTGGTATCAAGAAATTATTTCTACCTAAAGATGAACAAGACTATAAATGCATGGATAGGATAGTATGTTCTTGGTTCAACCGACTTCAGACACAATGGACATTTTTTATTATAAATTGCATCAATGAACTTCTCCCACTCCATGGATTAACGTCAGGAGCTGACATTAAAATGTATCTACTGAATTAAAATGTTACTGCAAAATCTCTTTTTACATCAACTGCATAATTATACCAATGACACAAAGTGATGTGAATGAAATACATTTAGACTGAACACCACACTCAGATTTCATGGAAATCACTCTTGAATGATCATTAAATCAAGGTTTTACTGCAATAGTATAAAATTCAGAAATATAAAAATTATGGACCACCATCATCCTTTTATTACTTCACTCATGTCTTATTTTCTTCCGGACTGGACTAATGCAACGTGTGCTACATAAAGCTGCCTCTGAAAATGACCAGGAAGCTGCAATTGGTCCAGAATGTAGCAGCACAGGTAGATATGGATGCATCTTGTTATGCTCATGTTGCACCGTTACTACACAAGCTGCACTAGCTTTCAATAAAACTTTTTTATGTGATTCAATGTAATCTTTTTAAAGTCCTACATGGCATAGGACCAGGCTACTTGAGGGGCCACCTTCTCTCAAGAATATCTGTCCAGCCCACATGTTCTAGATTCCTTCTTTTAAATCTTGTCATTTTGTGATGCCTAAGAAGTGTTTTTTTCCTGTGGTTATCTCTGATCTCTGCACCATTCTCTAACCTCTCCCTGGCCAAATTATAACAGGCCCCAACTCATCTTGCCCTTAACACGTGTCCTAGGAATTAAGAGCTAATAGAGTGCAAGAACCCTTTTGGTAGTTCTCTCTCACACACACATTTGTTTAGTAAACACACAAGATTCATTTTTCTCATCATGCACATGTAAACATCCAAACTAGACTGTTGTTTCTCTGTGCCATATATGTGGGTATATGCTTATTTATTTATGTTTATGTAGTGTATATTGGAGGTAGAGACCCTTTGAGAGCTGTATGTCCCCCAAAATCATTTTAATATATGGTGTTTAGTGTATATTCAAAGTGACAATAAAGCTATTATTATATTCTATTATTCTATTATAATAATTCTAAATTCTATTCTATTGGTGACCCTTTGAGAGCTGTATGCCACGAAATTCATTTTCATGTATGCCGATTAGTGGACATTAAAAGTGACAATAAAGTTATTTCTAAGTCTAAGTCAAATTGCTGCTGCTGTGGAGATGATCAGGCCGAGAAATCTCTACGCTCCTCGTCCTTTCCCTGCTGGGGTTATCTGGAACAGGCCAAACACGTTCGGGAAAGCGTTAGCAACCCCGCTTCCCCTCTCCCGCCGCCTCTCGCCTTCCCAGGAATCTGGAACGGCCAATTCTGGAACGGCTGCGGAGCCGGAGAAGCAGTGCATGCTGGGTGACAGAACTTTCGCAGCCGGCTAAAGCTCGCTCCCAGAGAAGCGCTTGCTTCCACGGGATGCCGGAATGAGCTCCGGACGAGCGGGGTAGCCCTCCCTCCGACTGCAGCAAGCTGGCAGCATTAAGAATGAAAGCGCCCGGCAGCGGTGCCAATCGGGACCTAACAGTGAACCCTCGGGCGCCCTCCTCCCCGGCGCTTCGGGAGCAGATTCCCAATCCCGTTCGGTCCCTGCGCGCTACCTGGGCTGCTCTGCCACCTCCTGCGCTCGCCGCTTTCGTCCATCCTGACTCCCATGTTCCCGGCTTCCTCGCCCGTAAGGCCGGCCCCGGGAGACCCGGCGCCTCTCGGCGGTTTCCTGTCCCTCCTCCCTCTCTGCGCAGGCAAAGCCAACCAAGAGACGGGCCTAACCGGCGGCGGGGTTGCTATAGCCACCGTCGCGCTTCGCCGCCAAGGAGGTCTTAGGATCAGAGAGGGCGGAGAAAGGGCGGGGAAGATGGGTGGAAAAACCAACCCACTCCCGGGGCACATGGTCTCTGGGAGAAGCCCTCAATCTTCCTCGCCCGGCGTGGCGTGACAACCTGGCCCAATAGAGAGCAGCCGAATTTCCCGCCCTTAATTGGCAGCAGCAGGGACGGATGCCGGATTTGCGGGTGTCTGGGAGACGCTGTCGAAAAGGAGGAAGGTTAAAGAAGGGGAGTGAGAAAACGGATCAAAAGCTGTTGCCTCGATTTACCGTGCTATCCTATATTCGGGAATAAAGCCTTACGTCCTCCAATGGGTCGTTTCTGAAAAGGTTGTCTTAAATTTTGAGCATTCTGTATATAAAACCCCACCGAGCACAAGCAAGGTTAATCCTGTGCACAGGGCAAGCCAGCCAATGGTGCTAATAAAGCAAAGTCACAAAGCCGAGCTTGTTAATTTATGGCTAACACTTGCTCAGGAAGAGGCAGTTTATAATTTTTTTAAAAAAGCTGGATAGTATTTGTCAGGGCTATGTCTGCTAGATGGAAGGCACGAGGACAAAAAGGGCACAGATGTGTCTATGTGCACCTGTCTTGTGCAAGTTTCATTGGCTATAGTTGGCATTGCTTTTAAGAAAACTTTATTAAAATTGTACAAGAAAGCAGTGTTGCTTGATGCTGAGGCAGATCACATTTTTACAGGTGAATCAAATCCAAAATCCTTTTCTACACAATAAAAGATAAAAGTGTATATAATGCAGTTCTGGATCTTAGACATCCCAATTTATTTGGAACACTATTAGGAAAGGACAGAAAGAGGTAGGATAACAAGATGTCACTAGAAACTTTTTAAATTTGCTAAGAAGTCTACCCCCTCTCATATTCCATTCATTCCAGTACATTAGTGGTGGGGTGGGAGGAGAGTTAGTTTTGATTTTGTGTTTCCAGCTATTATTGCTCAACACATTTGGTAATATGGGATACTATAGCAAAAAAAGCTTGTCCCAATTAAATTAGAAATTCCAGCTTCAATGAATTTTAGCTTCAATAAAGTCTCTTTAAATGAACATTTTATTTGTAGGTGCAATTGTTTTCATCCCTGAAGGATCATAAGGTGCCCCTACTGTATTCATACAGTGACAAAACGGGAATGTTAACAATTTTATATTGTTTTTCTGCTCATATGAATCCTCAAGATACTGTGTAACTTACAAAAATAAAACAATGTAAAATATTAAATACAACTTAAGATCTATTAAAATACATATAATTAAAATATAAGTTTAAAAACCTGGTAGAAAAATATACATTGTGATGCTCCTGATCTGTAAAGTTGAAACTTTAATAGAGCTCATCAATTATTTACTTTGCTCATTCTATCCCTTTCAGCCTTCTTTCATCAAAGAAGTAATTTTCAGAGAATCTCCTTTATGGGAGGTGGTGGCTCTCAGAAGGTTGGCAGTTCAGCAGTTTGAATCCCTAGTGCCGCATAACAGAGTGAGCTCCCATTACTTGTCACAGCTTCTGCCAACCTAGCAGTTTGAAAGCATGTAAAAATGCAAGTAGAAAAATAGGGACCACCTTTGGTGGGAAGGTAACAGCGCTCCGTGCACCTTCGGCATTTAGTCATGCCGGCCACTTGACTACGGAGACTTCTTCGGACAGCACTGGCTCTTTGGCTTTGAAATGGAGATGAACTAGCACATTTTGTGTGAGGTGTAGAAAGAATTCTTCCCCCTTTGATCTCAATAAGGTAGCAAATATACTATCTTCACATGGTGATTTTCATCATAGATGTATCATGGGTAAGGAAGTTCTAGATGGCATGCATTTAGATGTATCATGGGTAAGGAAGTTCTAGATGGCATGCATTTACACTATGTGTAACCCCATCATGTCCCCTCCCTATTTTTATCAATTCCATTAGCAAAGTGATGTTGGAGTTTTGTTGGAATAGTTTCATAATAGATCTATCTGCCTGTATTGCTACATCCTAACAATCAGAGTCTTTAGGTTACGATTCCTCTGTTGGGTAGCAGTTATGCCAACATTTGGCCTAAACAGTTACTTTGCATTTAATATAGAGGTAAAATAAATGAAGAATTCTATAGAATTCAAGTGGTTTTATTGGTTCTATAATTGTAATAATGGTTTTGTCTTACTGTTATTTTAATTTACTAAGAGCAAGTTAGTGATATGGTTGATTGACATTTCACAAATGAACAGAGGCCTAGTTTCATTCACACAGTGCTTTTTTAAAAAAAGTCCCTGACTATTCCCTTGTTACTGGGCAACGTATCTCTATTACCTAAGGAATGTACTAAGTTCTACTTCTTCCTTTCTGTCAATAGCCCCTATTCATTAGAATTTCACTTGTTCCAGAATTCTGGTCCACTCACACATAACGTTTTTCAGCAGAATGACAGCAGCTTGAATAGCAGCTTCTTTAATGCCTTTCATTTATTTGACTCTTTTCAAAGTCAATGAACGCATGTATGGAATGGTTTTTAGATTAATCTTAGTTTACTTATCGAAGAAACGGAAAGTTGAATGTGTTATCCATGTTATTGCTCAAAAGCAAGCTAATGAATTAATTATAATCTTACCTTGAACTATTGTACTAATATCTTTATTTTACAATAAATTAAAACTGTATACACTATTAATATGCATTCCTACAAATAACACACAAGGTCAAGGAAGCCAATTATTTGCCACAAAATTGACTTAACTTTTCTAATATCTGGAGATAATTATAAATTATTGGGAAGAATCCGATGTCCCAGAATTTGGAAGCTGAGTGAAAATGGCAGTAATCTATTATAGACCTCAGTGAGTGGAATATAAAAACCTCTATTTGCCTCTGGATTTCCCATTGAAGTAGATCATTTTTCCATTTTCTTTTGCTAATTCCTGTAAGTATATCAGAGTGGAGTTAAGGATTTGAGAAATTTCTGCTATACTTTATTTCTATTTGAAATGCCAGGCATTAAATAACACCAGTGCTAATTAGCAGCATTATGAGAACCAATCAAGAAGTTGTGAGTTTCATTTTAGTTATCCAAGCCAAAAATTCTGAGTTTATGTCTTGTGCAATATGACTCTAGCCTTATGTTCCATATGCAAAAGCTTGTTTTTTAATTAACCATTAGGCAAATGTATGTCCCCAAAGAATGATTGCATGTTTTGAATGTTTTAAATCACAAAGTAATAGCCTGGATTTAAAAAGAATAGCCCTTTGTGGCGCTACAAAATCAATAAATTTATGGTGTGATTCATTTGCATTCCTTTAAATTTAAAAATACATTCCTCTGATTTCTCATTGCAAGTGAACACATTCTTAATTATAGCATGTTTTGATAACTCTAGATCTAAACATTCTTCTCCAAAGATAGAGCAGGGAACCTGTAAATGCCAAGGCCAAAATGTACATGTACATATAGCACATTTTGTGATATTGTAGGTACTTTGGACATAAAAAAGACAAAGGCTTGCTGAACCAGAGAGATTCCATGTTGTAATGAAATGGAAGCTTTAGGCACGTAGCATTTTTATTTATTTATTTATCGTTTAACCACCCAGAAAGGGCTCAGTTGGTCTGAATGCAAAAGAACAGAGTTTTTATGGGCAAGAGTTTAGGCAACAGCAGAGGTTCTGGTAAGCGTAGCAGTTGTTCTCAACGAACAGAGTAGGTTAGAAGTTGCTCCTAAATAGTGTCCATGCTGGTGAATCCAATCAAAGCTGGAAACATTCTTAAGGTTCAAGACAGGCCGAACATCATTGCTCTGCTCTCTGTTGCAGATGGCAGGCTCTGGAGCTGGGCAATCTTTCCAGTTCCAATTCCTTATCCTTTGAGAGTAAAGGCAACTGTTCCAGGTGGATCCACCAGCTGGATCAACCTCAAGTGCTTAAAGGTTCCTTAGGCTGAGATCCAACCAGCTCTCCTGGAGCAGATCCCCTGTCTCAAACTCATCTGAATGAGAGCAGGCCATGACCATTTGTTGGTCTGAAATCTATCAGAATTCTGATTTTTTGCCAGACTAACACAGGTCCCACAACAAAATAGCTATGATTAACCTATGCAGCTATATTGTAGACTGTTGCTTTCTGTAGTGAATATGTCCACTAGAGAAAAAGCAGCAGAGAAAAGAGGGAACGCCCTTCTCCAAACCAATGCTGTACATTGTTGTGATTCTATACCCCTTTGACTTACAAGTTTGGTTTATAGGATATCCTTTGATACAAATTCAAACAGGACTTGGAGAAATAAATGTTTTAAGGTACAATCTGAATGTAAATGCATTATAGTGTTTTCTGAAATATCACACAAGGAGATTTTAGGAAAAGCTATGTTATTAGAGGACATAAGATGAAGAACAGGAAATTATTCAGTGAATTATTGCAACAAACACACCAAAACATCCATGAGCATTAAAACATAGCCCATTCATTTTGACATAAGTTTTTATGATATGAACCTCCTTGACAAAAGTAGATAGAGGCTCTAGAAGCTTATGATAGAATGGGTTTGTTAACATTTAATAACAACTACAAACTGAAGAGTTCTATGGAAATTATTAGAGGATACTACATCCCTGATGTGCTTGTCCCAAATTTTAGTCAGTCTATGTGCAAAAAATGCTAATCTGTTTATTTGGACTTTTTCATTCTACAATCCTTTTTGCTCAGTATTTACCTTATGAAAGGATGAGAGTGTACTGCAAGATTGTTAAGAAAACTTATTGTGTCATTTTGCACAAGTACCAAACTATATTCTTACTGACACAATTCAAAAAGTAAACTTTATTTTATTTTCAATAGTCTTGATATATGTTCATAATTACCTAAATATTTGTTCACTAGCTATATGGTGGTTTCATGTTAAGCAAAATATATTCCATCCAGATAATACTCTGTAGAGAAACTTGGAACTTTTTGCCTAGCTAATTTCAGTATGAAAACTCATTGAATAAATACTAGCTTTTGGACTGTTTCAGGACATTGGACAGCTACAAGGTTTATTCTTTGGGTATTTTGAATAATATACGTCAACTATTTCTGGTTAAGTAATGCGAATCGTAAAATTCCCTATAACCAAATTTGTAGCAATTGTACATGTTCATTGTTGAATATATTAGTCAATTAATTCTGTAGAATGAACCTCATGTCTGCATATTAAGTGAAAACTAATTGCCTCTTATCTGTTGACAAAATAGTGGCAGGATTAAATAAGCGTTTGATTAATGTCTGGTAAATTACACTACAGTGTAGTATAGTTGTTAAATTGTAGAACTGGGATTAGAGAAATCCAGATTCAAGACCTCACTTGATCATGAAACTTACTATGTGACTCAGTAAGTCAGTTACTTTTTCATCTCCCAACCAATTTCAGTTGCAAATTTAGAATTAGGAGAACCCTCTCATGTATGCAGCCTTGACAGCCAAGAGAATAAACAGGATATGTAATATTAAATAAAAATTAACACTCCCCCTCCTAAAGTGTCTCTCTCTACCCCCTATCAAGTGCAAAGTAAGGATACATATATCATGCATCTTCACAGTCTTCCATGTCAGTTTCAGAACAACTGAAGAAGTCTAAAATACCATGTTTTTCATAGCTCAGCAATAAAAGATGTTCCCCCCACCCTGAGAGTGCCAAATTTTGTATTTGGTATCCTCAAATACATTAAGAGAAATACATTCTTGTCTTAAACCTCAAAGAACAACAGCCAGCTTGTACTAATTGGAGGCAAGATGAGTTGTGTGGTGATAAAATCTAAATTTGGTTTCCTTATATAAAATGAAAAGACATGCTTTATTTGCCCCAGCATACCGCTGTACCCAGTTGATCTCAACCAATTAAACAGGATTAGATCTAGTTCAAAGGGATATTACAAGAAAAGGCCAGAATTGCAAATTAGATTGGAAAATTGGAAAAAAATAGACTAGAAGAAGCTAATTTCTATCATATTAACAGGATTTGAATTTGAATAAGGTTCTATTCTATATTTAAATCTAATTAAAAATAATTTGTTTTAATTATGTATTTAGTATCATTCTTCTTTATTATTGAAAAATTATAATTGAGTAACAAGTTTGAGAATTATTTGAAGGCCATACTCAAGAGTTCTAATGGCTATACCTAGTCCCACTGTATGCCTAAGGAGTAAACCTTGCTGAATTGGGTATCTCACTGTACAATGGCTTCCCATGTTTCTATTTTGCTTCCATGACTATATTCTTGAATTATCTTGCTGGCAGTAATATAGACAGCAATTTGCATGAAGAATTTTGGACTTTTGTCCCATTAATAGCTGCTCTACTACTCAAGCAAGATAATGCTACAGCTAGAAATGTTCATCTAGAAATAATAATATAATACTGTCCATGATTAAGGTGGAAACAAGGATGATTTACAAGAAATCTTTTGCGGACCCATTGCTAAATGGGCCTAATTTTGGAATATCACTTCCTCAGCTTAATTTAAGGAAAGGATAAGCTTGGATTCTCTTTTCAACTGCAGTCAAATATATTGTACTGTGACTAAAGCATCTAATATAATTATGTTTTCCATTACATTGAATCTGTGTGATTGTAAAGCCAACAACCTCTTTAGATTTCAATGGCATTTTTCTCTATTCAGAAGAAAACACTCTTTGTCCTGGAACCATAATGTTATCTTTAAGTCTTACAGAACAAACTCATAAATCATTCCTTCCATTAATTGTTGTTTCCTACATTACTGTTAGCTAACAAATCTTTTTCCCATTGTCTACCACAAACTGGCTAATATGGAGGCCGTAATTAAAAGGGAGAAACAGACATTGATAAACATATATGAGTTTTTCTACAATATAACTATAATTTCAGGAGTATATTTTCACCTCACAAAATCAAGAAACTGCCACTTTAAATTGTGCTATCATTATGTCGCCTCCTCCTCCTCCTCCTCCTCCCCCCTCCTCCTCAGTATACAAAATTTGCACACATTTCAGAGTCCTGCGTAAGATAAGCTTAACATTTTTGTTTCTTCTTGTATCCTGTGTCTTTGAAGATAGCATCCTGATATAAAATAACATTTTACTGCAGAGGTTGACATTTATGAATTGGTCATTCCACAGCATGTCTGTCTCAAGTCTAAATTGTCAAGCAACTGATTCAAATGAGACATCAGTCACCCACTCTGGGATTTATACTTATAACATGGCTAATTAATTAACATCAATAAGCTGAAGTATTAAGGGGATTTTTGTTTGAACTTTCTGTAGTTGTATCCTATTCAGTGTATCTCTCACTATATGCCTAAATTCACATATGCCTATTTGCTAAGATAGAAAAATCCAGATATCTTGGGATCAATATGTAGATACGTTTGTGGACTCTATTGCACTATTGTAAAATAGTTATTAACTCAAGAACAGTTAATATTAACATCAGCTTAGACAATGATTCAAAAGATACAAGCTTTTATTTTAATATGCTCACAAATTATATAAAACATCTTAGTTCACTGACTAGTTAAACACGTTGAAAGAAAACAGATAGATACCAAGGAGACTTGCAGAAATAAGGCAAAGGAGAATTGGCTAATTAATTACCCAAGCAATTCAAATCAACAGTCTGCATCAGTACCTTCTGTCCTGCACTCGATAATTATTTAGTTAGGGTTAGAGTTCAAATATTGTCCTACAAATTTTGCATATTACAAATATTTCTAATGCAAATTGAACAATGTCTGGCCAAACAGTAATTTATATTCAGGATGAGTAACACAGCTGTCATTAAAATATTCAAAGTAGGCACCAGTGGTTTATGCATAAGAATGACTATATAAAGGTATATTTTTAAGACCTCTCCTTGGACTTATTTAGCATATATATACAATTTATTTTGTCTCTTTATTCCTACATGAACCAGCTATCTAGCTAGCACTGAACCAGTAATACTCTCTTTATATACATCAATTACATTGAGTGCTTCTCCTTATACAGCTAAAACAACCCATCGATGTACAAGAAGGAAATGTCAGTGTGGTTCAGGGAATATTTGCAAAGGGTGCAAGACAAACATTAAAAAATAGGAGTAAATCATCTTTAGATAGGATCTCTTTTCTATTTCCTAAAAGGCAGTTATATGAAGACTATACCTAACAGTGTTGATGGAGGGTGAAATGGAAAACATGGGTGAATGGAGAATACAATGGTGTAATCAAGGTAACAGCCAACTTATATAAAAAACTGCTACCCAGAAACATTTTATTGCAATTCCCACTTTTATACTTTGAACACTCACACAATTTTCTTTTGTGGTTCCCCATATACACGTGCATATTCAACCTGTGCAAAGAAATAAAATGAACCTTTGAGGCATAAATTGCAGACGAGGCTAAGCAACTACAGAGTCTCAAAGGAACTCAAGACTGTCTCATTTTTCTGTCTGGCAAATGTAGCCCCAGAAGATTGTTGTGACTTTAGTACTAGCTGATCTCCCTTGGGGACACCTTGGTGCCAATCTGTCTTTGACCAGAAGCTAGTCCCAGAGTGGAAGGAAAAAGGCAGAATGAACAATAGTGGAACTTGGAAAGAAAAGGAGAGCAGACAAACATTTACTGTTTTAAAATTCTTAATGGGTGGGAAATGTGATAGCAAGAAACATTTTTTAAGGGTAAAAATTTAGATATCTCCTTGATTTTTAAATTAAATGTTCTACAAATTTTCATTTCTACTTACTATTACTACTAATAGACTTGGTTTCCCCCACCTTCCATTCAGATATTAGATTCTTGCAAGACTGTCTTGGCAGGTCCGTGGAGTTTTCTTGGCAAGATTTTTCAGAAGTGGTTTGCCATTGCCAACTTCTTAGGACTGAAAGAAACCAAAGTCACCCCAGTGGTTTTGTGTCTAAGGCAGGAGTAGAACTCACATTCTCCCAGTTTAAAGCCTGATGCATTGGGCTAAAAGATGAAACTGGATCTCCAATAGATTTGCAAGGCCACCTAATTGTCAAAATGTACCAAAGGCTTACTCAATGCTCCTCTTGAGACTTGTGATTCCATCCTAACCAAGGTGACCTTTCATTTACCTCATTCTTGACCTGTGTTACGAAAATGGACAAATGTGCTTTAAAAAGCTTGCAACTGGTCAGGTTGAAGTGTATAAAACATGTTTCAAAACCTTTTAATATCTATCTACTGTTTTTGTTTGAAAAGGGGATTAAAAGAATGTGGAGGGAAATAGACCAATGTAGCAAATTAACCATGATAAATAATTTTGCAATGTTATGCACATTTACCTGGGCCCTACTGACATTTACTTCCAAGTAAGGGCTATGCAAGTAGAGGGAGTCCTCGTTTTACAACCACAATGGAGCCCAAAATTTATGTTGTTGTGTGAGACATTTGTTAAATGAATTTTGCCCCATTTCACGACCTTTTTGCCATAGTTGTTAAGTGAATCATTGCAGTTGATAAGTTAGTACCCTGATTCTTAAATGAATAAAACTGGTTTCCCCATTGACTTTGCTTGTTGGAAAGTCACAAAAGTTGATCACATGACTTTGGGACACAGCAGCAGTCATAAATATGAACCAACTGCCAAGCATCTGAATTTTGATCACATGGTTATGGGGATGCTGCAAAGGTCGTAACTGTGAAAAATGGTCATAAGTCACTTTTTTCAGTGGTGTTGTAGTTTTGAATGGTCACTAAATGAACTGTTGCAAGTCGAGGATTATCTCAGGGAAAACCGAATTTCTACAGCACCAATTTCCAGGGAGATGCTACAACTAGGTCCTACTTTCATATATGACTTTACCTATTTTTTTTCTATTTCTGTATTTACATGAAACCATTGAGTGCTCTTTCGAAATTTGGCTCCAGGAAGCTCAGGGGAGTTCATTTAGCTTCACTTCAAGCTCTTTCTTTGTTCCACCTTCTAACCGATGTCACCCTTCACACCTTCTCCGCAGCTACGTTAGACTTCTAACAAACTATGTTAGACTTCGCACCTCGTGGCCTTTTAGCTTATTTGTTTGCGCCACCACTACAGGAAGGAGGAAAGAGGAGCATGGCGTCATCCGTCTGGACCACCACGCCAAAACGTGTGTCTACTTCGTGGTTCATTGTATCTTGCGAACACACAGCCGATATCCGCATCGAGCAATAGTTGTAAAGTTCTCGACCGCTCCGTCCTAGATCTCATCTCAGTCTCTTCCTACTGCTACCACTACTATTATTATTTACACAACAATGTGAAATCACAGCTGCCAGTCCTTTAGCTGGTCTTGGCTTCATACGCATCGAGTTTGTGGCAGGGGACCCCTTCCGAGCTCTGTCCCCCGCCTTTCCCCCACCCCGCCGCCACCCCCAGCCCCGAAGTGGTATCGCTGCTAAGACCGCTTCTCCAACCCAGCCAAGCGCGTCTCCGCTGCAAAACTCCACCTAACAACACCGCAATGCAATCTCCTCCTCCAGGCGAGAAAGCGAGCCAGTAAGTAGCCAGCCACCATCGACGCCCCCCACCCCAATAATACAACCGGAGCGCCACCCTCTTTCCCCTTTGGCTCCCGAGGCCGCGGACGCTCCGGCCCCTTCTTGGCAGCCCCTTTTTCCTCTGCCAGGCGGGGCCCGTCCGAGGAACTCTGGAGAGCTGCTGGACCAAAGGCGAAGAAGCGGGCGAATCTGTATTTCCTTCTCCGCCTAGTTCGCGCTTCCTCCTCCTCCTGCCGCCGCCGCTGCATTCATATAGGATGAGCTCCTGCGCCCTCCCACAAGCCATGCGGCTGCAACTCCCTTCGGCGAGCGGATGACTTTTTTCTTTTCTTTTCCCCGGTTCCAAGCTCTCTGCCCGTTCTCGCGCGTCGTGCACGGCTTCTCGGTTCCTCTCTGGCAACTGCGGGGTCGGGTGGTGGTGATGGTGGGGCGGAGATGAGCTTGTTCCACGCGTTCTCCAGATGTCTCAGCAGCCCACAGCAGCCTGGCTGGCAGGCGAAGCTCGCCTGAGTGGCTGACTGGCGCGATTCCCGGGCACTCACGGCTCTGCATCTGGCTGAACGACGCGTTCACGTGTGCGCCGCCAGCCCAATGTGTAATGCTGCAGTGGGCAACCGAGGAGCATCTGCAAAAGGACAGGAGGACCCGGCTCTTAGAGCCCATATAAAACCAGGAAGCGCCTTGAATCAGACTCCCCTCTTTTTCTCCCGGGTTATTTTGGCCCTTCTCACTTATTCCAAAGCTCACTTTGGCATTTGCCACCGTTGCCACTTGCTCTTCAGAACTACACTCCCTGCTTCCCTTCCCCGTTTTCACGTGCATTTTATCTTCGGCTGGCAACCACTACTTTATTTTTCCCTTCCTCTCTTGAAAGGCGCCGTCTTCCCTCTGACCCGAAATTAATTTGTTTGTTGGCTGCAGCTCTGAGGCAGGGGGAAAATTGGGAATTTATTTAATCCTTCCCTTCTCCTTGTGCAAAGGAAGCAATGAAATTTCCAATCGAGACTCCAAGAAAACAGGTGAACTGGGATCCTCAAGGTTGGTGTTGCTTTTTCACTTTTTTTCCAGTAAACAAATAAATAAATAAGTAAATACATGCAGCGTTTCTCGCTGTCCGCCTTCGCAGCTGTATTTGTGCTTGTTATTAACCCACCCATCTGATGCCTGAGAGAAGAGAGATTTGGCTGAGATTTGGGGGAAAGCTTTGTTGTTAATTGGAGCTCTGCCCTTTCCCCCCCCCCTTTGTCTCGGAAGGTGGTCAGTGTTACTACAGTCTTGGGGACTGCAGGGTTGAGGGGTGGGGAGGTGGAGAGAGAAAAACTTGTCTAACTGGAAAAAGCAAAACAAAAAACAAAAATGTGACATCACTTCTCCCCCCCCCTCCCCAATACTATTTTTAGTCCTCTGGTATAGACTTGTCTTGGGATAAAGGGTCTGGTGGGAGGGAGGTTCTTTTATCTTGATGCTGGCTTCTTTGTCACTTCTGGTGATCTTTGTCTCCAGTAAACAGAGCAGTAGATAGACAGAGAGAAGAGCCATTCTTGGTTCCTCAATGACAAACGTCTCTTGGCAGCTGTACAGGATGAAATCTGACTGCAGTGGACTCCCATTGGGGTGCCCTGATGAAATAACAATGCTTAGGGGAGACTAGGCAGTCAAAATGTTTTTCATCCCTCTTAACAATGGAGTAGCTCTTTCCAAGCTTGGTGGATGAGTGGCCTTAATTTTGAGCTTAAGAGGAAATGAAAAAAAAAAGTGGAGGGATAAATACATAGGAGGCTGATGTGTGCCTCTCTCCTGGGTTCTGCTCTGTAAAACAGTTGGGAGTTGTTTAAAACACACGAGTTTGCATGCCTGTGCATGCACACTTAACACAAATGCTTGTTTTTAGCTTAAATGTATATTTTGGTTTTTGTTTTTTTTCCTGCAGAAAGTGGTAGACATTATCTCTGTGGATGCGTAAGGATCGCTTCATGATTCAGACTAGGATGAATGTCTAGGATTTTAACAACAGCAACAGCAGATGCTAAGATCTTTGCAGTCCTAGGAAGACTGACAGATTTATATGTTTTTCGAAAGACTGGGCTTGGCTCCCTTTCTTTTTTTACCATTCCTTTCTCACCCTTTGTTTAACTTGTCAATATGCTGAAATGGACAAAATACCCAATTTTGTGTTGTCTTCAGACATAGCAATGGATTTCGTAGCAAAAGAACTGAATCATATAAATATTCCAGATACCTGAATTTGAAATAGACAAAGAAAGTACATTTGTTTCTAGTTTCATAGTAACTTATTTTCACCTTAAGAGATGATGAAACTGATGCTGATTCTAACATCATTATTGGGAAGGGGTGGTAAGGGACACAAGGGAATTTGTTGTTTTCATTTGCTATATTTTGTTGTTGCAAAATAAATAAAATGAAGTATATCATCTCTAAACATTGTTGGTGGAAGTGATGTCCTATGTTCCGCCAAAGACCAATTAATCAGTTTTGAATAGTAGGGCTTCTCAAGCTCAACAAGTGGTGGATTCCAATTGCACTAAAAAGTTGAGATAGTAAGTAAATATTCCTATAATATGATTATTTCCCTAATGTGTGACTGAGTCAATTCTCATATCTATGCTGATATCATGTATTTAGTTATGAAGTAATTTTTAAAAAGCAGGCCATATAAATGAAGTTCTTCTGCTAACACGAAATGCAAACAACGTTACGTTTCTTTCATATAGGAGTAATGATATTTTGCCACTTTTCTGTCAATTCACCTGATAACTCTTTGTAAGATTTAAATGTCTGCCACATAAAAGCAGAACCAATTAAATAGATCTGTAGCCAGTTGTCACCAGTGATCTGAGCCATATCACTCAGACTGTATCTTAAATAACATCTTGAAAAAAATGTAAGAAGTAGAGGGTTGTGTGTGTGTGTGTGTTCATGGTGTGTTCATTCATGGTGTTAACTTTAAATAGTTTTGAGTTATGCCCATTGCCTTCTCTGGAGAAGACCAGATGTTCTGAGACAAATGAATGGGTCAGTTCAGAGTCACAATAATGGTTTAGAACTTGCTTCTTATACCGGCAGATGTCAGACCAAACCCTCATGGGCACCCGATTCTGGCTTGAGTTCATTGTTGATGGAGTTGCAGCAGAAAGCTCTGTTTTCAGCCTAAGGTGATCTAATGCTCTTGCAGTAGCACAGAAGAAAAAGAGCTGCTTTTTTTTTAACTGCACGATTGAGACATCTTTTATATGACTAAGATAATAATTTGTTCACAGAGAATCATTGGTAGGATAGCAGAAACAATTTATGCTATTCTCCCCCCTCCCTTGTCTGAGCCTCTAGAAAACTGTTCTAGGCAACTGGGAGTAGGGATTATTTATTAAAACTGTTAGAAAAGATGCAGGGAATCAGAAGAGGGTACTCCCCATTTTCCGTGGCAGAATCTCAGTTTCGTGTCAAAAGGAAGTAAATGTTGCATTTGTAAAAAGAACACTGGATTTAACCCATAAAATGAGAAAAGAATTCAATGTTTAATACAAACTTATGCTGACTATTTTTTAAATGCTTGGATTACTAGCCCTAAATTTAATATTAACTTGAAATCAATATGATGTACTATAAGTTATAATTAACTACAATGGGTTTGTTCTACATATGGGTATATTGGGGTCCAGTGCTATGCACTTTAATATGATATATTGACAACAGCATACATTTGGTTTTGAAAATAGTTACATAATTACAGTTATAATTTTTCAATCTAATGTGTGCTTAAAATCTCAAACTTCACAAATCATTTGAATGTGAGCAATTACAAGAGTTTTCGTAGAGTAAGAAGACTGAGCTTCTGATTTTAAAAAATGTACCAAATTGGTTTACTTGTCTATGTTCAGTACATTTAGATAGTCACAATTATGGGATAGTAAATCATATCAGATACATTGGGATAACATCAAACATAATTACCATCTGTTAATCTGATTTGGTATCCCTCGATAGATGGAGCAAGGCAAGTCATATTGCATTTCTGATATGATGTTAAAACACCCAAATAGAATGAACAACCCTGAATGTTGATATTTTATGGACTCAGCTACTCTAGTTTTCTGACTGTGTGTTATGAAATTTCTGCAAGATGCAATTAGATGTATCTAATTCTCTGGGTTACTATTTTAATATGGCAAATCATAGGTTGTTTGATACATCCACAAAATGTTTAAGATATTTTCAGTTTTAATGTTCAATAATTGCAAGATATATGCTCATGTTAAATATTTTAAATTAATTATTAGCTGTTTCATTTTTTTGCCCAGAGACATACTGTATATAAATGGAATGTGATACTCATGAAATGTAATCATTCAGCTTTTATTGAGTTCCAGAATGAACATGTATTTATTTCTGAAATTTATCGTATATAGCTGCCCATCTCACAAACTTTTTGTATATATTGGGTAACAAATCTGTGTTTTTCTCAATGTCATTAGAAATGGTCCTCCAGACATGACATATAAAATATTAGCTGATGACAGTTACACTTTTACACAATTGACATGAATAGAAATAGGGATGTTCCAAGGTAAGAAAGGGAAAATTCTTAAATCAATTGACTGAAATGTAGAGAAAAATATTTTTCTAAGTTTAATTTGAGAATTCTCCATCCCTGATTTGATGTTTTGGATTTCTGTAAAAGGTTTGGTTGTATATTCTGAGAATATAAGATACATAAGGTTGCTATGGTAACACCAGTTATTTGTTGGGGAGAATAAGTCTTCAGCTTAAAAAAAAAGTTATTGGGATTGAAAAACCGGTCTACACATTCACCAGCAGCACCAAGTACAATAGTTCATTATTGTATATTTCCTTTTGTTTTGGGGAAGCCTTATGATAGGACTGGATATACATTCATCCATAAAGCATTACCATTTTCACAGAAAACTAGTTTATGATAGAAAGACCCATACAACCTACTGAACACAGTGATAATGATATCAGCCACATGCATAAAATGAAAGAAACTGCCTTAAACTAGATCAGATCATTGGTCCATTAAACTTCTCTCCTGAAGGTTTTTTTTTTAATCCTGCCTGGAGATGTCACAGAATTACATCAGACTTTGAGATGATAGAGATACTGCAGCTTGTCCAGTGAATTACTGTAAAGAGAAGTTATGTGAACCAAGGAGCAACACTACATTCACTAGCATCCAATCCCCCTTTTCTTGGTAAAATCATGCCCAATTAGGACAGGAACATGATTATAATATATAAGAGATATTTTCTCTTTTGTCCCCATAATTAATCAATGCTCTCAAGTTACAGTTGCATTTGCTAGAAATTACCTCAGAACTAACCTATTTTCATTCATGTCTCCTTACATCCAAGGAAGTTTATTAAAAATCTAATCAGAATGCCCACATGAGATAAGAATTGATAACTAAGAAATAAGGCAGGTTTGGAAAAAAAGGAGGCCTGCACTAGTGCTGAGTTGGGAGCTGATATACATCCAATGGACAGAATTTTAGTAGCTCCTGAGTGGAGAAGATATAGATTTGTGTACCAGTATGGGAACTGCACAATGGACACATCTGTGGCACAGGGAAAAATGTCTTAACAGCAACGCAGTTTGGAAAGTAGTTATTCCTGTTTGTCATTGCATTGATTTCTCTATCAACAATACTGAACAAGTTAAGTCATGATTATCAAAGATCAAAAATAGATTCCAAGCTATCCCACCTTCTTTACATGACTTTCCAACCTCCTTTACATGGCTGTCCCATCTCCTTTACATAGAAACACATCATCTGAAATGGAATAACTGCTCAACACTGTCTGAATATATGTACAGCCAAGATATTACAATGGAGTTTGGACTGGACCAAATGCATCACACTCAACATCAACGGTGTGTGTGTGTGTGAGAGAGAGAAAATTGAGGGAATCAATATACCCCATGAAAATAACATCAAGAAACTGGATGAAGATGATCACTATAAATATGTGTGCATTTTTCAAGCTTGCGACATCAAGCATACTGATGTCAAGCATACTAATGTCAAGAAGAATTTTAGTAAATACTTAACAAGAGTGAAGAAGATCTTAAAGTCCAAACTGAGTGGTGGAGATACAATCAAGGTGATTTACATCTGGCTAATTAGATATACAGCTGAAAAAGTTCATTCAAGTTGAATTAGAAACCCTGGATAGGAAGAGCAGAAAAACACCAACAGTCATGTTCTTCATCCATGCAGCGATCTTGACAGAGCCTATTTATAAAGGATCAAAGGTGACAGGAAAGTTGCATGTACATAAGACAATTGAATAAGAAAAAGGGTAATTGGAAGAATAACGAAGGATAGTGAAATAGATGCATTGAAACTAGAATTGAATATCAGACAGACTAAACTGGCCTATAAAAAGGACCAGATGAAGAATAGAAAAGGAATGGCGAGACAAAGTATTACATGGTCAGTACATTAAAAAAAAACCTACATGCAGCAAGGCCTCACAATGGCTAAGAGTAGGAAAGTTGAAGAAACAGACAGCTATTCTGGCTGCGCAAGACCAAGCCTTAAGAGCAAATGCATATAAAGCCAGAATTGTGATGATAGCAACAGACAGCAAATGGCATCTCTGCAGAGAAACTGAAGAAACAATGGATCACCTAGTTAGCTACTACAAGAAGATCACCCAGGCTGACTATAAACAATGACACTACAAAGTAACAACAATGGTACCCTGGGATATCTTCAAGAAATGCCATGGTCTGCAAGCAAGAACTGTGGGACCACAAAATAATAGAAAATAAAAAAGCTAAAGTGCTCTGGGACTTTAGAATTCAAACTGACAAGCATCTGCCACACCATACCTCAGACTTAATAATGTTATTAAGAAAGACAAAATCATTTATTTCCTGGACATTGCAATGCCCAGGCACAGAAGAAGAGAAGAGAAAGAACTGGAGAAAATCACAAAATGTAAAGACTTGTAAATATAAGTAGAACAATTGTGGCAAAAAGAAAGCAAAGATAATAACAATAGTAATATACATCTTGGGTGCAATTCTAAAACATTTGTGATACCATTTGAGCAGCTGACAATCCACACCTGTTGTTGAAATAATAAATGTGTCCCTTTGCATGGCCACCATCCTTGGATTTGAATAATCCACACTGGGCACTAATTTTTAACCAAACTTAGACAGCATCTGAAATATATATTGTTTCTACAAAGAAGAACAAGAAAGTGGAATATTGTACACATTTGAAGAAGAGCTGAATTGTTACCAATTGGAAGATACTCTGTCACATACTCATTTCCTTTTAATGTATGCACATATTTGTCAGTATTATATTCACTGTCATATGCAATGTAATATTCTTAAGTTAGTTTTATAGCTCTAAAACTAAACCTTGAACAGATCCCTCAGAAATCATGTATGCCTGATTGTGAGCAATAATAAAAAACCTGGCAGGCCTTCAACAGTACTTGACTACATCAGTAGAGTCTGAGGATTGCAGTATAGAGGGTGTTCGGTCTGAGCAATGTGTCAGGTCCAGCATAATAAGCAAGGCAACCTGAAAAAATGCCCAAGATATCAGCATGGTCAGTGAGATCGCTGGTGATCTCAGTGTTAGATTTCTTCACTTTTTCCCTTCATGACTCTTGATGCTAAATTACTTGTAAGGTAGTTCCAGATCTCATGTATTTGTTGCCATGCCAAAAGAAGCAGGCCAATTTTT
This sequence comes from Thamnophis elegans, assembly GCF_009769535.1. Classification (NCBI taxonomy): domain Eukaryota; kingdom Metazoa; phylum Chordata; class Lepidosauria; order Squamata; family Natricidae; genus Thamnophis; species Thamnophis elegans. The sequence continues at coordinate 138,759,620 of NC_045541.1, read as the reverse complement.
ACATTTTAATTTTGTTACTCATGAGGTCTCAGGTCACAGAAATATGAGAGAAATAACACATTGACCATGTCAGAATAACTGTGCATCTGTTGTTTACAAATAATTCAAAGTGAATTACCCTTCCTTACTGGGAATTCTACTTTGGGGGTAGAAATTGAAGTATAGAATTGGTAGCGGGTGCCAAGCAAGACCGCTTTGTAATCTGAGTAAAGGACCAACTAGTTCAAATGCCATGGATATTACTGCCTTCTATAAAATCTTCTATTATTTATTTTCTGCAACTGTGGACCTGTTTTTCCCTCTCGCCTCTTCCGTAGCAGTGAGGCTAAAGGTTTAATGTAATGGATAAATCCCAAAATGTTCATATGTCTGGTGTTTGTATGGAGTGGAACAATTTCTTGCAAATAATCAAGTTGGTGTGTTAGCTTTTTTTAACTTGAACAACTGCGGAGTAAATTGCTCATTCTCTTACTTGAAATTTATCTCTCTACAAGAGTTGTGAATAACTCCATCAAGTTGCCCATTTATTAATCACAGTTTTGGACCTTATTCTGTTCTATTAATCCCTTGTCTACATTTGGATAAAAGCAAAGTTTGGAGGAGAGAATCTTGGAAAAAGAAAAAAAAACGTCATGAAGCAACAAGTGGCACTACTATAGTGATGCCATCCCACAGGACTCTTCTATGCCATAGGTATAAAACACTCTGACTTATGGGAGCTGTGTAGAGCTCATATCCCAGAAGAACTGACTCAGACGTCGACTCTTCTGGGAAGGTAAGCAGAAAACTCTGCAAGTCTTATGAAGAGATATCGGAAGTACTTTTTTAAAGTGCTATTTGCTAATTTCCCTCTAACATTCCTTGAAGACTCTCAATGCTATTCCAGTAAAAATAACAGACTTGAGCTCTAGTATGTTTTCCATGAGATGGGCTCATAAATCTTTTCTTAGATTAATTTGTAAGAAGGTCTCAAAAACTATTTTTTCGAACTCGCTTTTCCCAACTCCAAAACATCCCAAATTCTAAATCGGGATTGTCATTTGCTCAGGGTAATCACAGCCTATTTGGAAAGTGCTGGTTTGGAGAAAGCCCTTATAGATTATTTTTTAAGAAAAGCAATTAGAAAGGGAAAGAAACCTACCAATGTCATTCGTTTGTTTGACTTAGCAAAGTTTCATTGTCACTGCTATGGTGGATCCAGTAATAGCTGCATTTAATTAGTTTATAAAAGGTTGTGAGGTATTCTTACTGCAGTGACTGGCATCTGGAGCCCCAAGTATAAACAAGCTGTTGCACAAAAGTCGTGTTCTTGAAACCAAAATCCTACGGAAGCTGGTTGTTGTACGTGCTAAACTGTTTGTTCTCTTGTGTGGAGCAGTGGAATCGGATTCACTGAATGGCTGCAAAATATGTTCCCTGATGGCTTGTGCTGATGTAGAAAAATTGTAGAACTACTTGGCAAGCAACACATCTATAACTGGCCCCACTTTATTCAGATTTCAAGAAGCTATAGCTCAGCTTATTTAACATTGTTGCTCTGTGGACGTGAACTGGCAGAAGCTATGACACCAGTATCAATACAGGAAAAGAACAAAATGCTCTACTGAAAAGACTCTTCAAATAGAAAGGGGGAAAAAAAGACCAGGTATTTTTTGGAGATTTAAGATACTGCAATGATTCAGGGTGTGGATCTTGATTTGTGTTTGAACAACTCAGTTCTTGCCAGTTTTGAAGACCCTGGAAACATATAAAGCTATATGATGATGATGATGATGATGATCATCAGTCAACAATCATCAATTATCCACCATCATCATCTTGTATTGTGCCTGACACTCAGTTTGGATGTTGGAATATCAGAGCTTGATTTGTGTCTTTATAAAGCAATTTTGTGTTTAAAAAAAATGCAAATGTTTGAAATTTCAAGAACTGAAAAAGAATACAAAGTGTAGGATTTATTTCATCTAAAATGTGGGTGGTCGAACATTTTGATGAACTAATAGGCTGTACCCAGCTTTGGATTTAACACCCTAAATGCGCGAGAGCATAAATGTATCCTGTCTGCAACTTGTTAATGCAGCCATGCCTTTCCCAGGGATTATACAGCTGCTTTAAAGTGTTTACAGTTTAAAGTACCTTTTCTAAATTTATTCTGGAGCATTATTGCAGATTTATTAAGTAATTAATAAAACTGATCAGGCAAATGAAATTGATCTTAAGAACATATTATTATTATTATTATTAGATTTAAACAATGGATTTATTTTGTAGAACTGAAGGTGGTGCATGTAATGCTCTTGCTTCTATTTTCCCCATAGAGGGGAGGGAAGGAGCTATATCTCCCTGAGACATGGCTTCAAGGTCAGACTGCATACCAACTCACACTGAAAGTGACCCTTCTGAAAACATCTTTGAAATTGATTGGGCAATGGGGGCCAGCAATGGGAAGTACCTAACAGGGAGAAAATTACACTTGGGAATTTTGGCATGCAAATTTCAGTTTGCTCTACTGTCTTTCACTTGACCTTTAGTAAACTATACATTTCTCAACAAACGGAGTTAAGGATCATTCTTGTTTAAAGGTTCAAGTTGAGGCAGGGATGACACCAGCCTAAAATCATTTAGCTGCTTTTCATGCCTAAGAGAGAGCTAAATCTCTCAATAGTTTCCGTGTTCCAATCTTACCCTTAATTACCATCTCTCCCTCCACCTCTCTCTCTTTTGTGATACTATGAAAAAGTTCTCAAAGGAAATATAATTATTTCTCATTTCCTACTAGTACAACTCGTCATCTTTGTGAGAAAGCAGTATTTCTGGAGGGAGTCTTTTTTTGGTTACCAACGGCAGCTTTTATGTATCTATGTGTTATATCATTAAGTATTTCAAAAGATGGACAGCCTCATTTGGCACTGAACATCCCTAGATCGCTGAGTCAGATAGTGTATGTATGTGCATGTGGACTGACTTGCCCAACAGGAGTCTGATAGCACCTTTTTGAACTGTGGCTTGCAAAAGCTTATGTCTTTTTATAAAATTGGAAAAGTTGGATAAAGTCCTACCAGAAACTTTCCAATTGTTTTGCAACCGTGAACTAACACAGCTTTCCTCCTACAAGTTTGCCCACCTTAATTTGTCTTCGCATCTCTACCTCCTTCCCAGTGTCTTTGAATAGGCTCATTGCAGAAAAGAAGAAACAAATGAAGCTTCTTCCCAGGGACTCTCTTTGAAGATAGTTGATTTCTACCACTTGCAAGAAATCAGCAATTTTGAACAGAACCAATTGGGCTTTGGTGTTTTCCAGCACTCTTATTGAAAATTGTTGGCATTCTAGTATTATTGGCAAATAGTAACAAATTGTAAATTGTTATGTATCTGCTCAATGAGCAGGTGGCAAAAATACTGCCTACTCTGTTATTAAAGCTAATTCTTTGTTATTGTTCAAAGAGTGTATACAAGTATTTTTCATATTAAATTAAAATGTCCTCCAAATCAAAGGTCTCCAACCTTGGCAACTTTAAGACTAGCAGAGTTCAACTCCCAGAATTCCCCATCCAGCTGGCTGGGGAATTCTGGGAGTTGAAGTCTGCCAGGGTTAAAGTTGCCAAGATTGGCTCTAAATCAAGCTTCACTCTTTATATCATATGGACCCATTCAAGTTCCACAGTCCTTAGATGTGGGAGTTTTTGGTGGTCTCCCATTCAAGTATTAACTAGGTTCTGGTACTGTTTATTATCTTTCAAAATCAGCCCAAATTGGCTAGATGTAGCCACCTGTTGAGACCTCATACTGAATAGGGGGCTGAAACAAAGAAAAGAAAAACAAACCCTCGAAACTTAGACAATTTAAGATGCAAAGAAGCCAATGATATCTCAGAATTAAAAAGTCAGTGAAGTAAAGCCAACCATATATGGCTAACATTTTCAGCATGTTCAAATTCCTTTGATTTAAATCTTTATGGCTGTGCTTTACTGCCAGGATTCGAGGCATAATCACTGGGATTGCAAGCAATCCAAAGATTATTGAAACTGGAATACAACAAACAGGCACCATTACTTGTTTTTAGCAGAAACTCTGCTTGGTGGCCTGCAAATTAATCGGTCTTCAAAAAAATATGGTGAGCTAAAATACACATTGTGTTAAGAACATTATTTCAAACTGTAGAAGCTTCATATGTGTGCAAAATATATCTCTAACCCTGAAATTAGGGTTACAGATTGGAATTACACTGTAACAGAGAACTTAAATTTTTAAGTTCTTTAAGTTCTTAAGTTCTTTAAGATAATATTTTAATTATCTTCAAAAATCAATTTGCTAGAATTGGATTAGCAGTCATAAACTGGATGGTATGTCCTTCCCTCTCCTGACAGGCCAAGATATATATAAAAACTCTAACTTAAATTCTAGTATGCATTTAATGGAACATGTGATTGGCCTATATAAAATTGGTATAGTATTGCAAAAACCTTAGAATTTGGAGACCAGCAGCCTCACATAATGCTGGTGTTATCATTTCTTCATGACTTCTATGCAGTGCCGTTCCTGTGTTCACCCAGAAGCATGTCAGATTTTCAGAAAGTGCTCTCCAAGGTGCTGTAGTGTTTCTCTAGGCTGGCAAGACCTGCCAGCTCAATGAAATGCAGTAGAAGAAAAGGGGGAAAAAGGAGCAGTTCCTGCTTTAGCATGCAGACGTTTAGTAGCAATTTGTGCTATAATGTAGTCTGCCCTTGTAGCAGTCTGTCATTTGTTGCTCTCTCAAGTGACACTTGTAAAACGTCCACCTGAGCAAGCCTTACAGAATGTTCTTTGTTTTGCTTGTAGTAAGGTTATTTGAGGGTCTCTCTCTCTCTCTCTCTCTCTCTCTCTGTTTCTCTGTCTGTCTTTCTCTCTGTCTCTGTCTCTCTCTGTCTTTGTCTGGCTCTGTCTCTGTCTTTTGTCTCTGTCTCTCTGTTTCTGCCTGTATCTGTCTCTCTCTCTCTGTCTGTCTGTCTCTGTCTGTCTGTCTGTCTGTCTCTCTCTCTCTGTCTGTCTGTCTGTCTCTCTCTGTTTCTGTCTCTGTTTCTCTGTCTCTGTCTCTCTGTGCCTCTGTCTCTGGTTCTGTCTCTCTCTGTCTCTCTGTCTCTCTGTCTCTCCCTCTGTCCCAGTCAGGGGTGGGTTCCTCCCGGTTCGCACCGGTTCTTGCGATCCGGTTCGTCAGTGAACCCGGAAGTAATTAACTTCCGGGTTCCTAGCTCCTAGCCCCTGTCGCTGGGTGCCTGCAGGGTTTTTCTTTTTAAAAAACGCCTCTCCGGAGAGGAAGCCCTGTCAAAGCGCACCTTTCCCGCCTCGGCGGCTGAAGGGACCACCCCGCCACTTTATCTTCCTCCTCCTCCTCCTCCTCCCCTTTTGCCCTGAGTAGCAGCAATGGCAGCTGAGCCAGGAAAGGGGCGCTTTGGCAGGGCTGTGGAAGCTCTGTCAAAGCGCACCTTTCCCGCCTTGGCGGCTGCAGGAACCACCCCGCCGCTTTATCTTCCTCCTCCTCCTCCTCCCCTTCTGCCCTGAGCAGCAGCAATGGCAGCCGAGCCGGGAAAGGGGCGCTTTGGCAGGGCTGTGGAAGCTCTGTCAAAGCGCACCTTTCCTGCCTTGGCGGCTGCAGGAACCTCCCCCTCCCCTTCCGCCCTCAGCAGAGCCGGGAAAGGGGCGCTTTGGCAGGGCTTCCGCCGCACCCCCAAGGACTGCTGACCTCGCGCCGCCGCTTCTTCTTCTTCCCCGGCCTTCCCAGTTAGCTTGCTTGAAACTCCGAGGAGGCGGGAGGAGGGTCGCAGGAGTGGAAGTGGTGGGAGGTCTCCCCGGCCGGGAAGAGCTGAGAGGCTGCCGGCCCCTTTCGCAGGAAAGTTAACTTTTCTTGGCGAAATCCTGCCCCCCCCCGCGTGGGTGAGTGGTCGGCTGTCCTCTTCCCGTAAGCCGCCCAGAGTTACCTGTGTGTGAGGTGGGCTGCCCTATGCATTTGCGTGTGTGCGCTGGAAAGAGAGTGAAAAAGAGAGGGAGAAATAATTATATTAATTAGATAGATCAGTCTTTCTCCACCTTGGAGACTTGAAAGTGTGTGGACTTCAACTCCCAGAAAGGGAGTTGGGAGAAAGGGAGAAAGGAGGAGAGAATGAAAGGAAGATGGGAGAAAGAAGAAAGGGGTAAGGAGAGGAGGATGGAAAGGAGAGAAAGAGGGGGAGAGAGGGTAGAAAGGGGAAGAGGAAGAGCAGGAGTAGGAGAAAGGTAAGGGAAGAAGGAAGGGGAAGGAGAGCAGGAAGGAAGAAAGTAGAGAAGGGAGGAAGGGAGAAAAGAAAGGGAAAATAAGGTGGTGTTATAACAGGAGGAAGGGATGGTAAACAAAGCAACCCAAACTGTATATTATAACCTATTAAATGAAATAATAAATGTATAAGAATGATAAATGTTAAAACACTTGTAACCAAACGACATGCTATATGTGATGATGGGTTTTTTTCTTTTTGTTTTGTTTTGTTTTTATTGTTGTGGGTATGTGTCGTCTATGTAACAAAAAATAAATAAAAAAAAAATATTTTTATAAAAAGGTGGAGAAACACTGAGATAGATGATAATGAGATGAGGGAGGGAGAGGGAGAGAGAGAGAGAGAGACCATAACTAGATAGACAGATAGGCAGGCAGATAGACGGATGGATAGAGAGAAAGAGAGAGAGATAGGTAGGCAAGCAGATAGATGGATGGAGAAAGAGAGGGGGAAAGAGGGAGAGGGATACCATAACTAGATAGGCAGGCAGATAGACAGACAGATGGATGGATGGATAGAGAGAGAGAGGATGTATATAATTAAGGTGACCAGACGTCCCTAGCGAGGTCGCGGGCTGGCAGTAACTGCCGCGGCCTAGCTCCCCACCCCCGGTCAATGGTGTCCCTCTTTACCAATCTGAAAATCTGGTCACCTTACTTGTTTAGGTAATTCTGAGGTGGTTGATGGTTCTGTGAGTGCCTGTCCTTTATAATTTTCCACATTGCCTTGATGGTTTTTATTCCAGTGACTTTGTCTTTCCTGTTCTTAGGCTTAGGAAAAAAAACCTGGTTTCATTGGCAGTCTTTTTTGGGGGGGGGGGGGGGATTTTTATTTTTTTGGTGTTTTCCTAGCACTGTCATAGTTTGTGGGTGTGGGTGGGTGTGGGTGGGTGTGTAATGTCCCACAGTTATCTATGCATTAATAATGATCTAGTAATATTAATAATATCTAGTAATTAGTAATATCTAGTAATAACATCGTCTTGGCCACTCCCACCAGGTCACATGGGTGGCAGGCCACTCCCATCCGGTCACATGGGTGGCAAGCCACTCCCATTCGGTCACATGGGCAGCAAGCCACTCCCACAAAGGAGGCCACGCCCACAGAGTAGGTTCGAACAATTTTTGAAACCCACCCCTGGTCCCAGTCTCTCTACTTCTGTCTCTCTGTGTCTCTGTCTCTGGTTCTGTCTCTCTCTGTCTTTATCTCTGTCTCTCTGTTTCTGTCTCTCTCTTTCTCTCTCTCTGTCTGTCTCTATCTCTCTCTGTGTTTCTCTGTCTCTGTCTTTCTACCTCTGTCTCTCTGTGTCTCTGTCTCTGTGTCTCTGTCTGTCTCTATCTGTCTTTGTCTCTGTCTGTCTATCTGTCTGTCTCTGTTTCTCTCTCTCTCTGTCTCTCTGTCTGCCTCTGTCTGTCTGTTTCTCTTTCTCTGTCTGTGTCTCTCTGTCTATGTTTCTGTCTCTCTGCATCTCTGTCTCTCTCTGTGTCTATCTGTCTGTCTGTCTCCAGTTATCCCTGACCATCCTACAAGTTCAGAGGTGCTTGACATGGACCACGTTAAGTTGTCAATAGTGTCATCTGATGGTACTCCAAAGTGTGCCTTCTCTATTACAGTGCATGTGCTATTTCCATCCTGCCCCCCCCCCCAAAAAAAAGATCTGGCTGGTCCCAAGCGTGCCATTAGCCTTTTAAAACTAGTACTGGGCTAGGAAGACACATGAATCCATGGTGTGTGTGTATGTGTGTGTGTGTGTGTGTGTGTGTGTGTGTGATGTCATTTTTTTATTCTCAATATGGTATACTGGATTTGGTTTTTTATTGTTACATTTATTTTATTTCTCCTAGCCATCCAGAGTTGCTCTGCAAGTGGGTGGCCATATAAATTGAAGGAAGGAAGGAAGGAATATTGCTGCTGTTGTCCTTGGCAACTCATTGTTACACATTTTGCTATGACAGATTTATGAAAGCTCTTAATCTGGTGCTTTCTGAATTTAAGGAAATAATTATGTCACCTATTATCAAAATACTATTTCTGGGCTGCAGAGGGGGATATTGTGACCAATACTTTATAGGAAGAGCTAGAAGGAATTATAGAAATGGCTAGTTAAGTTAGTAAGTCCAATTCCCTGTTAAATATTTTTTGTTTATTAAATTTGTTTGCACATCTTGCTGCAAGGTGATTCTCTTATTTGCATTTGAATCTGAATTAAAGCATTTCTAACAAGTGTTTGTCCTCCATTGGTAGAACATCCATTGGTACATGGTTCCAATTTGTTCTTACAAAGTTTTTGCTAACATTAAATTCTGTTACTTAAAGCATTGTTCTAAATTGATATATTTGTTCTATATTTCTCTGTATATTGAGAGAAGACAGGTCTTTTGTATGATACTTATTCAGCCATTTAAAATTTGCCATTAAATTCTGCTAGGTTGCTTTTTCTTAAGGCTAAATCTTTCTCTTTGCAGGGCTTAGATTTTCTGTTCTTTGATTATCCTTGCTGATCTTCTCTGAAGCTGTTTCAATTTATCCTAATCTTTCTTAAATCGTAAAGTTGGGAACATGACATCATTTTCAGGGACAGGTCTGATAATAGGGTGTGTCAAAAATAGATAAGAAATAGATGGAATATTTTCTTATCCCTAGAAAACCTATTAAAATGCAAGGGGTAAATAATTAGATAATATTTTTAGAAGAGCAAACACTGATAAAAAACTTGGATGAAAATTTTGTAATCCATTCATCATCCATCATTTTCCCACCATGACATTCAATGCTGTATTTGGTCATCTTTTTAGGACCTTATTTAACCTGTTCGGCTTAATTTCAGGAAAGCTACTGCATCTTTGCTGTGGTTCTAAATGTGTGCATTGTTGTTGATTTGTCCTTATATTAAGAAGTCTGTTAACTTACTCTTCAGAAATACATTTCATGAATTTTACCTCCAGAACTGTGTTTTCAGAAAACTAATATTAAAAGCACTTTGTTATGTTTTTTTAAATATTATTTTTGTTCTATATGTTGCATACAAATGTAGCTGATTGATCAGTCATGAACTTTGAAAAAATCGTTAGGAATAATAAAACGACTTGCTTCTAATGGGCATAGTTAAGCATATAAGGAGTTATCATAACAACCATATTTTATGTATGGATGACATGGAGTCAGAATTTAATGATTATTTGGTATAATCACTTCATTCTCTGCACCTTTAGGCCTATTGAGTACCAGCTGTTGTGCACCGAAGGGGGTAGCAGCTTCATGTCCTATCTGTGCATTTACAGAGACATTTGAGTAGCTGCTTTTGACAACTGACAGATGGAAGAGGTGGTGTTTTTTTAAAAAAAAAATCTGGCTCTTCTTGGATTTCCATATAATTGGGAGTGTTCTGTTGAATAAGAGAAGGAGTAGGACTAAAATTTAAACTAGATTAAAAACGTTAAAGGCTGGAACATGCATATGTACTATTTGGTCTCTTCTCATTTGAGTATCTCCATTGAGACTGGTGATTTTGATCCAAACTGAGTGGTATGAAAGTTCTGTCAGAAATGCTTATTTTCTTATGCATGATACTTCACACTTCAGACAGATATGTAGTAATGAATTCGCCTGTGCTTTTTATGATACAAAGGCTATCTGCTTGCCTGCCTATCTGTCTGTATATCCATCCACCTACAGTATCTCCTTGCTTACTGTTATTGTTTGAGTTACTGATTTCCACAAAAACAAATTTAAAAATCTGTAAAAGGTTTTTTTCTCTATTTCAAGCTAATTAGGGCCTGTTTTAGTCCAAGAAATATTAATTCCTGGTGTTTCAATTATAGCTACGACAGCTGTACAAAAATTAAACAAAAGTATTTTTATGAGATACTAGATGATAAAGTACAGAAATAGTTCAACAAAACATCGTTTTCATGTGACAATTTAAAGTACTCATCTGAAATAACATTTGACTGATGTGACATTTAAGCTTTGTTGCCACATGAGTCTCTTGACTCCAAAGAGAAGAATCATACAACAAAAAGTATCTTTGTTACATAAGTTTATCCAGACCTTACATGATACTATCTTTTGGGGAATGAAAATGATCATTTTGAAACGTTAAAATTATTAGGAAACACTTAGCTAGCTGTAGAGTCACTGAGTATGTTCGGGGGGGGGGGGGATAACGAAATGCATGGATAGACAAAAGAGGCCCTGTCATAAAACTTGAACTGTTATTTTGGATTTTTGGTATTTAAATCAAATGGAAAAGGTTTTTTCCTCTCCTCTTCCCATGATTTAAATAGATACTTGGCATCCTGTCCTCATTTAGTGACCACAATCATCATAATCTTTTAACAACCCCATAAACCCTTGTGGGGTGGAATCTGGATAACTGAATGGAGCTGAGTATTTACTGGCCGGATGCCCTTCCTGTTGCCAATGTAGAGCTATATTCAGCAGATATATTCTCATTGTGCCCAGAGAGAGAAATAACTGCCTCTACCTAGGATCAAACTCACAGCCACCTCATTGTGAGGCGAGAGCTCCACCGCTAGGCCACTGCACCATTCATTGAGTCACCACAATGTATTCCTTAAATTAGAAGCAGAAAGGTTGCTCAGTGAAAGAAAGAGCAAGAGAATGACACTGTAAAGATTATTGCTTGCTGCCATCTCATTCAGATAAATTTTCTCATACAGTGTCCTTTGCCTGACCCATTTTTCTTTTTATAGTCTCCTCATAGGTAAGAGAGATTGCTTTAAAAAGCTATCGCTTCCTGAGCTGATTGTCTAAAAAGTGTTAACCTCAAGTTGACAGGCTCTGCTCTGTGACCTTAATTGGTTGATTGGAATGATGCCTGAAACTGACCAGACCTTAATATTTTCATATTGATGGCTTTTGTCATCAGATGGCTGAAATTTGGTCATACATGGATGCATTAGTTAGAAAATATTTTTTTTAAATTACTGTCATATTTGTGAACGGTTGCTAAATGGGTAACTACTAAGAGAGCAGTGGCTGTATACCTACTTACCTTTTAGATAGCTTGTCAAAGCTTGCTCATCATCATGACTAAGTCATATAAACATTAAGCCACACTGTGGTGTATTTCAGTTTGACATAATGTAATGGGCAAAATAAGCCAGTTTTGATTTATTTGACAAACCATGCTTAAGCAAATCTAGACAGCATACTAAAAAGCAGAGACATCATCCTGCCAACGAAAGTACTCTAGGCTATGGTTTTCCCAGTTGCAATGTATGGCTATGAAAATTGGACCATAAGAAAGGCTGAGCACCAAAGAGTTGAGGCCTTTGAACTATGGTACTGGAGAAGACTCCTGTGTGTCCCTTGGACTGCAAGGTGATCAAACTGGTCAGTCATAGAGGAGTTCAACCCTGACTGCTCTTTAGAAGGGCAGATCCTGAAAATGAAACTCAAATACTTTGGCCACTTAATGAGAAGGAAGGACTCACTGGAGAAGAACCTAATGCTGGGAAAGATTGTGGGCAAGAGAAGAAGGGGACAACAGAGAATGAGGTGGCTGTATGGAGTCACTGAAACAGTAGGCATGAGCTTAAATGGACTCCAGAGGATGGTAGAGGACAGGAAGGCCTGGAGGAACATTGTCCATGGGATTGTGATGAGTCGGACATGACTTTGCAACTAACAACAACAAATGCTTAAGAGACCATGGTTTAGCAAGATGCAGAAATCAAGTCTATATATTGATGTATAATTATCAATCCAGAATCTGTGGAAGGTTTTGGGACTCTGAAAATTATTGGTCGGATCTAAAAACTTGGTTAGGCTTGCTTCCATGCAAAATAACAAGAATTGTGCTTGAACAGGTCTCGGGTCCACTAAGCTGAGCCCTCAAGTCCCAGTTTTAATGTTGCCTGAAAAAATCAAATGCTTCTTGGTCATTTTGTACAAAGTGTTTGTGGCAGAGAACACATAGAGGACTTTGGCATTTAAAGTTCCAGATTCTTACTTCATTTGGAACTTCCATTCCTTGCTCAGGTGGATTAGTAATAAAACATAATTTGCACATTTGGGGTTCAGGGTTGCTTATTTTCAGAGAGAAAGTTAACCAAATGTATTGGTACTTATAGCAAAGTGCTGGCATATTACTGAATTTAGCAGTGCTAACACTGCATTAGAGAATTCACTTCAGGGAAATGGAGCAGCTGTTCTTTTAGTTTATCTAGATGAACTGCATCTTCTCACTGTTATGGGGCTATTAAAGTGCAAATGATCTCATCTTGGCAGAAAGAAAAAGTTTCTCCCGACTGCCTTCAGATATACCTTAGTCTGCAGTGCAATTATTCTAGAGTCAGGACATTCTATGAGATAACTTGTTGCATTTCCTATTGTCACAACTCAGTAATTTTTTTTAAAGCAGATTTGATTCTGTAGTGGGCATTTTAATTGGATCTTTAACTATCAATTTGCAAACATAATGACAGTGGAAATGGAGCTAAGACAAGAGGGCATTAGCACCTTTCTTTTTCAGCATCAGTTAAAAATCTAAGCTAACCAAATTGCATCCCTTTAAGTTTTTAGTGTCTGGTTCTTTTCTATTTTATGTATTTTTATTTTATTATTTTACTTTTTTCATACATATTATTTCATGTATTGAGTACTGTTTCTATGTCAGCAGTCCCCTGAGAATTCAAGTTCATATATATAGAGTTTCTTCTAATCCGATCCATACAGCAACCCATTGGGATAGATTGTTTTAGGAATAAAGCTGGTGAGGCAGAGACTGGCAATTTTCAAGTTAGAGAGAACCACTATGCCAACCTAGATCAGGTTTCTGTAAATAAATAAAAAATCACAGCCAGAAGAGGCTATACTGTAGTTTCAGCAATATCAGCCTGCTCAAAGTACTTGAGAAAGCTTTGATCGCCTAGAATAATCTCCCACAACCTGGTGCTCTCCAGGTATATTGGGAATATCTTTCATATCAATTCCGGTTGATACGACCATGCTAGTTATGAATGCTGAGACATAGTTACAGCACATCTGGAGTGCACTGAACTAACTTAATACTTCCTAAAGAATATGACAAACAGAGTCAATGGAGAAGTCAGATTTACTTAACAACATGTTCCTAACTTAACAACTGCAGTGATTCACTGAACAATTGTGGCAAGAAAGATAATAAAATTGGGCAATATTTATTTAACAGCTGTCTTCTTAGCAACAGAAATGTTGGGCTCAATTGTGGTCATAAGTCAAAGACTACCTGTATATTTCCCACTTTTAGCTGGAACTGACATTACTGAGGTGTAGTCAGCTTGTGATCCACTAATATCTCAAGGGCCCAAGGAAATTAGAATTTTAGTTGGGCATTCTGTAGCAGGTGTCCTAAAGGAAAATAATAATATATGATTATTTTTATGAATGTATTATTTTACTTACTTTAGGTAGATAAATAATTTCTAAACACCCAAACTAAAATGAACTAAGCTGATAAGGCTACAGAAACTGACATTTCAAATGGCTTGTTTCTGGCTCCTTAATGTTTCAATAGAGCATTCTCTCTAAACAAACAGGAACATACCTCTCTCCAGTGATATCATCTGTGGCATAACACCTGGCAAAGTCTCCTTTGAGGCATAACAATCTGCTAATTTAAAGTGTATGTTGCATAAACTGAGATTTGTTACCATGTTTAATGAGAGAGCTTAAAACCTATTTCACGAAGGCTTAACAAACAAACTCAAAGTAGAGAAAGCTGTACTGGAAAAGCAGATTCTTAAGAGACCTTTTCCAGAAATGAGGCTAATGAAAATCTATTTTTTTGGACTCAGAAAAAACGGAAAGCACAAGTTATGTGTGCCAGTTAGGGCCATGCAATAGTCTGAATTAGAAGAGGAAAGAATCACAGAGATGTTTAGGTATTAGCCCTTGGAAGTTCCTTAAACATGAGCCCACTGGAATTGGATGGCCAATAATTTAGATAAATTAATAAAATTAAAAAGTCCTTTCCTGGGATCCTACAAGTAGTCTAGAGGGCTCATGTTGAATACAACCATGTATGGGGTAGCTCTTTTCATGGAGGCAAACTTTGTCTGGAATGCTTCATTATCCCAGCATTTTCTTCATAATGCTAAGAAAAAGGAAAAAAAAAATAGTGACCATAACAGAATAATACAGAGGGGAAAAAAACACCTACATTATAACATCTCTAGAAAGTTCTTTGAGCTTGCAGCTGTGCCCATGTGAACTGTGTGTAGATCTTATAATAAGTACTTTGTGGAGACTGAATTTGCTATTTATGATGATTATACCTCTCCCAAGAGAGGGATAACTTAATTTAGATACTTGGTTACTTGCTAATCTATCCAAGCATACCCAATAGTGAACTTTCCAGTGGATAACATTCTGCTTCTGGATGTTACTGATATGTAGAATCTAGGGAATTGCTTTAGAGTAGTTCATATAGTTCAATATTGTTGACACAGAATGGCAGAAGTCTTTTTAGAGCCCAACCTAAAGCTGCCAAGGGCAGAATTTGTTGTCTGCTTCCATTCTTGTTGGGCTTACACGTTGCTTACAGTTGGTTGCAATTTTCTATGGATGAAAAGTGTTTCTCATGTCAGGTTTTGCTATGATATGCCCAAAATTCATAAATGTTGATACAGTACTACTTACATGATTAGGATATTTTACTGAGTACTAATTATTAGTAAGGGTGAAGTCTAAGTAATATGTTTGAATAATGTTTTACATTATTTATTTCATATCAACAAACAGCCACAAAATTTAGCAATGGAAATATCTTTCAGTCCAACTCATTTACCTATTGTAAGATTGGTTATACAATTTATACTTTGGGGAATAAAGATAGATTGTTTGGAATATTTTTTAACAGATTGGAGCATTTGTTTTTTACTGGTTATTTCCACAATTCACCTCACATGATATGCTTAGTAATCACTCTACTGTATGAGGAAGACAGGCCTGCTGTGGCTGTATATAAATAAATACCAAAGCTGACTTCATTTGTTTATTTTCAAGATACAAAGACTTAAATGGAATTCAAGAATAACGAATACTATTTTCTTTTATTACAAGTAACTGAGGAATAGTTACTGAGAGGGAGGATCATTGGTCAATGAGCTGTAATCTGCCATGGATTAGGAATGTGATCCAACATGCACAAAATTAAATTTAGATTTATGAGACTATTTTATTTCTAGTTCTGAACGAATATCATTATTCAGACTGTAGATAAACATAGTTTCTGTCCTAAAATATTGAGAAAAGTATTTTAATTTTCATTAATTTGTATCATTTTCATGAATATAATTTTTCCAATTGAAACAAACAGTAGAATCTCCATTCAGTAAGAGAACCAGGTTGCTCCTTATTCCCCATCATCTTCATATATCTGTGCATGTTATTTCAGTCTTTCTGAAAATAGAGAAATAGGCAGAGACAAAAATAAGCTTCATAAACCTAAGTAGGGATATATAAATTTTTCAAATTCATGTCATTTCAAATTCAAAACAACTCATTTTGGGATTGGAAAGTCCTTAACAGCTGTTCTTTGGATGGAATGGGCTGTTTTGATGATTTCGAAAGAAGTTTGAGCTTGAAATGGGTTGTTTTGTATTCAGAATAGTTAAAAAGATTTTGTAGACCTCAGCTGTTTATCTCTTGTTTACTTTAAATTGAAGAACCATCTACATGAGTACTAGAATTTATAAAATATTTAACCTCCTATATTTTCACTTTGGGGCAGGGTGAACTTGAGAGGGCAGCTGAATACAAATATTTTTGCTTATTCTTAACTATTGTACCATGCTAGCATTTGAGGGCAAAAGAAGAGCAGCTTTAAGAATTTTGGCTTCCGATCTAGGGCATTTATTCCAAGTCTGTGATAGAAACAACATGGCTATATTGGCACTTTTCATTATATTTTAGCCAACAGTTAATTAGAAAATCGTCTCTTAATTTATGGGAAAACAGTTTGAGCTATGGTCACTCCCCATCTTTGGTGATTAATTGCCATTTCCCAGGAGGTGGAATTTCAATCAGAGAAGTAGTACGTGTGTGCAGGTGTAGATTCTCTAGCCCAATTCCCATTTGAAAACCTTGCATCAGTTAAAGTTTCCTCAGAAAATGTTAATTAACTCTCTAATGCCAAACCATAGGCATTATCCATACCAAGGATTTATTATGGAGGTACTGAAGCTACCTACTCTGCTTCATATTGTGTAGGAATTAACATGGAGGATTTCCCATGAACTTGAAAAGCTATTATCGTTAGCAATAACTATGTTTATACAGCAGCAGCTGAAAATATAAAAAGGTTATAATTTTGAGACACAACCAATTATTTAAATATAGGATTTGGCACGTTCAGTCTTTAATTAGGCTAGCAAACATTTCAAGTTTGGATAAAGCTACCCGGCAGTGTGGGAAATTATTGAACCATTATTGTGATTCAGTGTAACGCAGCTACAGAAAAAGCCAGGATACCATATACAGATTTAACACAGCAATTTTTTTTTCTATTCCAGTGATTGTGCCGGCAACGGTTCCCTCAGGTTGTGTTCCTGTGACCAATAAGACTAATATACCCCAGCCAGCACCACGACTCTCTATTTCATCTCCTCGGGCAACTGTGATTGCCAGTATGGAAACCCCCTCACAGGGTTTGCAGACAGTCATGAAGTGGAAAACAGTGGTAGCCATTTTTTTTGTGGTAGTGGCCTATCTGGTCACAGGAGGTCTTGTGTTTCGTGCTTTGGAACAGCCAGAAGAAAGCAGTCAAAAAATCAGAATTGCCAATGATAAAGCAGAATTCCTCCAAGAGAACAACTGTGTATCCCAGCAGGAGTTGGAGGCATTGATTAAGGTGAGAACATCAGAATGGATACCACATATTGGGAAAATTGCTTTTAAAAATCTAAATAAGGTATAATTTTAAAAAATGTTTCCTGTGCTGCATGTTTTTCTCCCTCTTCTGTTTTGTTGCTATGAGAAGGAGCTCTGAAGTCTCTGTTTTTGATTTTAAAAGAAGGGATGGTGTCTTCAGTAAATGTTATTTAAATATGGCTACCTAACCATTTGAGACTGAAGATTCCTTTTGAATTCTGTGCAACTTGTTAGGAGGTGCATATGGGTCTGGCAAAGAGAGAGAATATGGAAAAGGCAAGCAGAAAATTATCTTGGATGCTAAATCCACATGCTTTCTTTGGCTTGGAAAATTATCTGCATCAGGATGTCCTGAGGAAAAAAGCACGTAGGATAGATCTTTCCCTTTTCATCAACTGGCAGAATCCTATGTCTCCTGCAGTGATAGATAGAACAGTTTTTTTGAGTGAGCAACTATACATGGCTGAGAAAAAGAATACTGGAAATTGTATAAGGCTGACTACAATGTGGATAGTACAATAGGGTGAAGCTATACTTTTGTCCAAGAATCATTGAGTTGAAAGGACTATTTAGACCATTAAGTCCAACTCCCAGATCAATGAAGGAAACTAGGTTCATATATTCTTGAAGATGACTTTCTAGCTTTGTCTTTAGGATATACATTGCTCTGTTGAGCTGCTTTATTAGGAAAATTATAAAATCTAAAAATCTTGGGTTTTATACCTGTATCATAGGATATAAAATAGCAATCTAGTCAAAAAAAATTTTCAGCAAGGCACTGATATGAAACATACCTCTAAATTAACAATGAAGGGCTTATAGAAAAGAAAAAAGAAATACTTTAGAATGGCCTTCATAGTCCCTAGATTTGAATAGTACTGAATGTCTATGGGGAGATCTCAAACATGCAGAAAAGCCTAAGAATATTTTTGTGTCAGAAAAGTTATGCAAATAGGGGAAAAGTTCTGTAGATGGGGAAAATGATCCAGAACCAAAAGTAGAAAGATTACAGGAAATGTTGGGAAACTGTTATTTCTGACCAAGGATATATTACTGTAAAGGTGTCCAAATTTCTCACCTGTCATGTTTGTTGTTTTCTAATTCTGAATCTGTAAACAATTGCACCTAAATAGTATGCTTTCATGTTTGTAGAAATAGTTGGTATTTCGTTTTACACCATGTACACAGGTTGCATAAGCTTCTTTTCACTTAAGAATTAATTGAAACATATAATTTGACTAGGAGTTTCTAAATGTAAGTTACCCAGAGTTACGTTCTGTGAGATAGGCAACTGTATAAATGGAATAAATAAATTAATGTATACATGCAGCTTCACAAGCTATTTCACTTTTATGAATGTAAATTTGAAGCTAAAAGAAAAAAAAGAAAGAAAAAGGATTAGCAGAATGACCATATATTACTATCAAAGAACACTGCCTCTTTTGAGGCTCTGAAGCTAATAGGACAGAGTACCCACTCTGAATGTACCTAGCTTAATGTGTCTAGCAATACATGATTGATTCCTAAATTTGCAGCTATCTTTTTAGGTGGCTCTTAAACTGGGATTAAAAAGTCTACAGAGATTCAACTGAATAAAAACTTCCAGTTTAATCTCTGGTTCTGAATTCAGCACATGAGAAGCAATCTAAAGCAATTATGATCTGACAGCAACATTCAGATCGTATAAAATATATTTCGTCATCTTGCTATGAGGACCTTAATTTCTGAATTAAAGTTGATTACAGTTACTGCTCATTAGGTCAGTACAAAACAAAAACACAAAAATTCTCAAATACATGTTGATGAAAACAAAGACATATTAATTAAAAGAAGTGTTTTATATATAGAGAAAAGAAGAATGAAATGTATATATTTCATAAATAATATATACTGTAGGTGTATATTTCACCCTATTTTAAATTGTGAAGAAATACTTCCAATGTTTGTTTACTTGTTTCTAATCTATACTAAACAATGCTGCAGTCTGGATTGTTATTTAATTGGTCCTCTGAGTGACATTTGGTCTTCTGAGCGAAATCATCAGACTTGAGTTTGCTGCCAAAAGAGGAATATGACATAGCCTTTACAATAGCTTAAGTGCAATTATTATATGTCAGCATTTTAGTTACCTTTAATGATGCTTACAGTAGGAAATAAAGCCTGCAAAATGACTTCATACTGAGTAATGTACATTGCATTTGCCTGCAATACATGTATTACATTTTCTGTTAAAGGCAATCTATAATTTTCTTTCTTCACTCAGTTGAACATTTGGTTTAAAAGGGAAATGTTCAGTTTAAACTGAACATATATTCAGTTTGTGTGTACTTATTTTTTCCTTCCAGAGAATGGGTGAATATAACCCTTGCAATAAAGAAGTGACAAGAACATTCTACCCTAAGCCATTCAGAGTCTGCAAAAGAGCCTCAGTTAGAGGCATTTCTCCTATATTCTTACTAGCTATTAGAAATAATTATCATGGTTAATAAGGCTGAGTTTCTTTTTGGACAGCTATAAAAATTAATAAAAACTATCTTAGTGGCATTGTCCCAAACTCTATAACATCTTCTGAAAGTTGCACCAGAAGGCAGTAGATGACATATTGAGAAGGAAGAGATGAAGATGAGAGAGGAAAAGCAAGATCTCTCTGTCTCTCTGTCTCTCTGTCTCACTCTCTTATCTCTCTCTCTCTGTTTGTTTGTGTGTGTGTGTCTGTCTGTCTCTATCTCTATATCTGTCAGTCTCTCTCATCTCTTTATCCCTCTCTCATCTCTCCCTCTCTCTCTCCCTCCCTCCCTCTCTAATCTTTCTGTCTATCTGTCTGTCTCTCTCTCTCACACACACACATAGAGACAGACAAAGAGAAAGAAAAGAAGAAAGAGAA
This sequence comes from Thamnophis elegans, assembly GCF_009769535.1. Taxonomy (NCBI): domain Eukaryota; kingdom Metazoa; phylum Chordata; class Lepidosauria; order Squamata; family Natricidae; genus Thamnophis; species Thamnophis elegans. The sequence continues at coordinate 138,739,571 of NC_045541.1, read as the reverse complement.
TGAAAACTGAGAATAATTTAAAATACTGGTTTTGAATTTCCTGAAATGTCCTATCTACATTTTAGATAGATGGTTATCTGACCTTTTTCCATTCTTTGAGAGCTTAAAATGGCTTACAGGGGCATATCTATTCATTTTGTCCCCTGAATAAAAGAGAAGATGGAAAGTAACATTATAAACTAAAAAATAGAAAGAGATCATAGAGAATTGAGACAGTGAAGGATGTTAGAAAGACACAGAAAACAGGAGGATATTGGGGGATATATGGTAAAGTGAGACTGCCTACAGATTGTTCTAGCCTTAATTAAAGCAAATAAGACATCCCTATTGTCTGTTCCTAACCAATAGCGGCTATGAAATGGACATCTCCAGGAAGTTTGGAGATATGGTAATCTTAAAATGTTTCCTATATAGCAATTGGGAGTTTCTAGATTAGAAAATGCTACTGCTGCTGCTGCTAAAGTATTGGCTTATGTTGATGTCCCTATGGGTTCAGATGTCTTGGGCACAACAGTCATTACTGACTCAGGAGATAGAAACTTTGACTAAAAATGACAAATCGGAGAAAGATGTATACTTAATGTGGATATCCAAGATACCTGAGCATAACATCTTAAAGTCACACAATTGGAAAAAGCTATTTAGGCCACTGAGTAAGCTCCTTGCTTAGGGCTGGAATCCAATGAAAGCCATAACAAATGTCTAGTGAGGCTCAGCTTGATCCTATCCAGCTATAAAGCCAATGACCTTTCTGGATAATTGTTCCTGATTTCCCCCCCCCCCAATCCCTTTGCATTATTGTAGCCTGAGCTGTATACCATATTGTGATTCTGCTTTGGGCCAAGCATGGGGCATTTTATTCTGTCCTTTCACTGCAGTATGTTAAAGAATGATCTTTTTGTTAACGAAAAGGAAGGCTGCTTCATTGTAAAAGTCAGGTATTCTAAACAAGCTTCAGCTCAGGGGAATTCACTTTTCTCCTAAGGCATTTTAAGGGCCCCCATGGGAACTGTTTTTGGAAAAGTAAAATGTCAGAAAGAATAAGTTACTGGAATGGATTTTGGACAAGTAAAGAGGCAAATGAGAGTAGCTGCTAAAAGTAGATAAGAAGCAGAGATTCTACATATAAAATGACCCCTAAACTGGCCATCTGGGTGAAATGTGTGGGATGAATAGGACTTAAAGAATTAATCACTTTGTCAGGATGCGGCCATCTTTTCTTTGGCTCTTTGGCCTGCCATACTTTCTATTATCCTACTATGCATTTTCTATTGTGGGAAAATGGGAGGGGAGATTGTACAAAGTTAGATGCTATGTAGCCATAAAAAAATTCTTTCTAGAATGCCAAGGTCATCCTTTCTCTTTGCACCTCTGCACCTGACTGGAACTGGATGGGTGGAACTGCCAGCATGGCAGTGGAAGATTGGGTCATGTAACAGACTTGGTGTGAGGGCAAAATCTTGAATTTTCAACTGAGTGGGGGAAACTGGGTAGCTTTCAGAGTCGGGTTTTTTCAAATATGCCAACATGGCTTTCTTAATAAATTGGAACTTTGAGCAATACTTTGTCTTGGACTCGGATTTACTTTTGGATGCTATTTGAAACCCTGACACACTTTGCTATTTATATCGATACGGATTTTAAAAATTAGGGTCTCTTTGTAATGGTCATAGCAACATTCACCATTGTACCAGGTGCTGTCTGCCTAAGAAAAACAAGTTTAAAAGAATAAAGTTAAGAGATGGAAGAACATTTTCCTCACATGATGATGATCTAAAGTCATGCATTTATTGTTCCATTTAAGTAAGAGTTTTCTTCACATCCTGGAGTTCAGTTCTACCTGTTAATGGTCCTCAGAAAGTCAGTATAAAATTCCTTTGAATCTGCTAATGAACATACATTGAACTGTTCCCATAAATAGCAGGTCAGATTTTAGCATAGTTCTCTTAGTTCAGTAAAGATGAACCAAGAAGAAAAATATTCCAGAATAGATTTTGTACATTCTCATTTGTGCTCATGCTAGGGTCTTGCTAATCAGTAAGTCTTCCCTACAGTTGTTGAGCTCTTAGTGTATTCTTAACAAATCTTAACAGATTAACAGAGTTGGAAGGGACCTTGTAGGTCATCTAGCCCAAGCAGGAGACCCTACACCATTTCTGACAAATGGCAGTCCAATCTCTTCTTGAGATAAGAGTGAGAAAATTCTACACAGGACAATCTCATGTTTCCTTCCAGTATCTGAAAACTTCAGTACTTCACTTTATATAAATGCAAATGCTCCATAGACAAACATACATTTTGGTATTATTTTCAGTTTTCATGTGCTGCAGTGACAGTTTCTTTCAGTAACTTGGAACCATAGCTACTGAAACATTAGCAGAGTATGTAGGTAAATAATTTTTTCAAGGGCCTACTTTTTCCTGGACAAATCTTTTGATTCTCTTAGTTCATTTACTTCCTACAGTCAAGTTGGAATTTTGATCATCTGTTGCTAATATCCTGCCCAACACATGTACTTATTATAAGCTCTTAATAAAACTACCAATGTGCTCTCTTTTCTGGTGGGATTAAGTTATCTTTGCTGAGCGAGACACGTTGTATGCCATTGCCATTTCATCTTAACATGGTACCACAATTGCTACATGGATTCCTTGTTCATTTCATGCATGAGAATCCACTTGTGAAACGAATATAAAAAACATTTAGCAAGAAAAGATAAAAGTACAGAGTTCTTGGCCTGGGAGAAGAGCTTTATGGCAGCTCCTGGCAAAAAGAAAAACAAGATTAAAAAATAAATTGCATTGCTAACGTGGTAGGAAAGTTAAGGTGCAACCCGAAATGTCTGTTACATAAGCTTTTGAAAGATAATTGGTAATAATATAACTCTTGATTCATTTTTTTTTTTTTTTACAAATTTCAATAGAAATCATAAACTCTTGTCTAGATTAATGAAATATGGTGCATGTGGAGCTAAATTTGAAGACAATGAAAAAACTTCTGTTGGCAGCTTTTTCTATTATGTATTTGTTAACCAATTTTTTATACCAGCCAGTAATCTCATAAATGTCACTTGGTGATAACTAAATGCAATATGCCATTAAATTGTGCACAGCTTTAATAGGTCACCACTTGTTTACTTGTTTTCACACCAACAGAAGTAATGTGGGCAATTAATTGGCCACAAAGGAAGATGATTTTCTTTATTGCATAAATTGTCTTCCGATATAGGATTTTTACAGGTCTGGTTTGTTATTTTCATTTTTCAAAACATGTTCTTACAAACTGTGTCTCCAGCATGTGTGTGTGTTTGTGTGTGTATGTGAGAATGAAAAATATGATTACAAGTACAAAACAGCAATATAAAGGGGATGTTAGCATTGCATTTATTTTCCAAAGGAGGGATGTACTGCACTGAAACAAAACAACATCCTACATAGAAAAGAAAGAAGATCTTAAACAGATTATGCACTCTTCATGGATTGTTTCCATGACAAAAAAAGCTTTTGGAGAATTTGAGTTTTCTAAATTACTGAGGCCCATGCAGAAGATAGTGGCTTAGAAATCAGGAGCCCAAGGGAGAAAAGCCTAGATAGCAGAGAAATCTAGAGAGGAGACCAACAATGTCCAAATTCGGCACACAAGGATGTGTGAATGAAGCCCTGTCTCATTTTGTGCACGCAAAGAATGCTAGTCATGTCAAAAAGGGTTGAATATTCAGTTATCATATTTCACCCTCCATTTTGGCAATGTGGGCACTCCTGGAAAGGCAACAGTGACTAGAGAAAATGCTCTAGTCTGTTTGAAAATGTTAATTTGAAAGTTCAAGTTAACACTCAAAGAGAATATATAACTGGCATGCATGTGGCACAAGACTTATTAATTTGTTGCATTTCTACATTCAAGTAGAAAAAAGTCTCTTGGGAATCCCAGATTCCTGTTTCTTGAATCCTGAATGCACATTAGAATATTACATATACTTGTAGTTGGGAAGCAGTCAATAATATATTGACTTGCAAGATAGTCTCTGGAGTATCTGGATTGCTTTCCTATATACATGACAAGGAAGCAAGAATGAATGCAAAATTATACCTATTTGTTATGTATCATAAGAAAGTTGACAGAATTATGCTTGCAGGGGATGAGAGGCAGTAGTTAGCAAAATTTGAAAAGTGCAACACTGTGCTGTGCAAAGAATGTGGATGAGGGAGCAAAGAGTTTTGAATTATGGAATGTTTTGCATGACTATGTTGAATGTAATAAGAATGTTATATGGAAGAAAGAAACTATGTGTGATGATTAAATTGAATGTATTGGAAATGCTGAACAGAGTATGGTAAGAATACATAATATTTCCTTTATTTTTATTGTAGTTATAGATAAAAGTATGATATTATGCTTTTATATAAGTATAAGGTGCTGCTGGTGATTGAAGATGTGTGTTGATTAAGGACATAAATGCACATACATTTTCATGAAGCTGTGTTGTATACCAAGATTGAACTATTTTCAGTAAATGTTAGATCACATGGCAAACAAGTGAAAATCAAAGTATCAAAGTAGCTGAGAGACAAAATGGAGCAAATAATTCTGTGTTGCATATAAAAGCTGAAAAGTTAGAGCAGAATTAATTTTTGTATCATGGTACAAAATGCTGGTAAAAAAGTTATGTGTGATATATTGTGGGGAATGAATATTTCAAAAGATGCAAAATCTGCCATGTATGAAGAGATGGTTTCACCCAATTTTGTTAGAAGTGATTTGCAAATTACAGATTCCAAAAATTCCTTCCCGCATGGTCTATGAACTTAGAGACAGCTGGGTATATTCAAGTTTATAATCTTAACAATGGTGAAGGTCATCATATTAGAGAAACTTTGAATAGGAAGGTTGACATAAGAAGATACACAGAATATTTTGCATCTTAATACTTACACAGGTAAGTTCTTTTTTTTTGGCTTCTGCATCTTGCAAAATGCAGCATGTTGCATCTTCTTGAGATGTACCCATGTAAATCAGTGTATTACTGAGTACCCATGATGTTTGAAAGAATCTATTTTATTTTATACTTAAAAGAGTTACAGCTACACAACTCCAATGGACTCTGGGAGAAGCTTTGACTCAGTGAGAGAGGAATATGACTTTGCATGTAGAAAAGTGTGAGACATCTTGTATCAGAGAGGCCAAGTAGTAGACAATGTTTTTTTTTTAATTGCCTGAACTTTAGAGAAAAGCATTGGACCATCAATTTTGCATTTGGAAAACAAGATATTTTGTTCATTTATAATATATTCTGCTCTCAATTTGCTTTTAATTTTTTTTGTAGCGGGTTATGAATGCTACCAGTGCAGGAGTCAACCCTGTTGGAGATTCTTCTAATAGCAGTAGCCACTGGGACCTTGGAAGTGCCTTTTTCTTTGCAGGAACTGTCATTACTACTATAGGTATCTATTTATGCATATTTATAATGTATATTTCTGAATGATTCTGTCTTGGTATGACCAAATATGGGGAAAATGGGATTTACTGTATATAGCTTATCAACTATTACTTTCAGAAGAGGTTTGAAGTATGGAGCCCAACCACAGAGTCTAACTCAATCAATAAAAGGCACCATCCCAAATAAAATGAATTAATCAGGAGTAAAACTATAGAATATTTTAACAGATGTATCAACCAACATTGAATAATAGCCAGTAGCCAAAGAAGGCAAAGTAAGGAGATTTCCAAGGACATGGCATAACGCAACACATGGCTTGAAAGAATAATGGAAGTGACTCAGCTGACAATGATTTTTTTTTAAAAAAGTAGGTTTATTTGACTGTCAGCTGCCTTATTTGTTACCTATGCTGTATTTCTTCAAATGGAATCAGAACAGTCAGCAGAGGTTACTGCAAGCCTTCATTCTGTTTTGTGTATAAGTACATACTTAACACACACGGACACTAGTCATATTGCTTAGTTTACCTTTGGAAATAATAGAAAGCAGTTTTTTTTTTTTTTACAAAGCCAAAGCTGCCTTCTGTTTGCTCTGTTTATCAAACTGGAGGAAAACATGCTAGCATTTACTGGTGAAATAGCTCTTATAATTCAGCCCCACTATTTGAGACTAGCAACTGATTGTTCTGGAACTAGAACTGAACCGTTGTTCATTTGAGATACAGAAGAGCTGCTGTTACATGATGCTGTTTAGCCATTTCATTTGATAATAGTTGTTTTTTGGGGGGCGTTCCTCACCAGTCGAATTAGAATCTTGTTCATTGGCAGATTTTTGGAATTTTAGAATAGTTATACTTAAGTGGTGGGGGGAAAATTGTCTCTTAAAAAAGAGTGCATGCAGGCACACCCCTATTTCAAGTGATTTAACATGTAAAAGCAAAGGCACATCTACCAGTGAATGGGGGACTCCATTTGAAGTGCAGGAGAGGCATTCTCCCAACTGACAGATTTAATGATGAATAAACATCCCAGATCTGGAGCTGCAGGCTTACTAAGCAAATAAATGTAAGAAGCACCCAGCTGGGTTGGAGCAAAAGTCTATCAAGCTGAACATCTGGTTCCTACAGTGATCAACCAGCTGCACCCAGGGTAGCAGCAAAGTCATTCACATATTATAATTATAGAGGAATTTAGAAATAACTGACTTCAACCCGTATTGGAGCAAAGCTTACTGAATTATCTGTGCAACAGTCCTGTCTGTCCCGGTTGCAAATTTGGATCTTCCTTTGATAAGGAAGAGCACCCCAATTGTGTGTGTTGGGGTGGGGAGGAATTCAAAAGTTTATTATCATTGCAGATAATTAAGTCCTAAAAAAGATTAAATGGCACAAGACTTTCTCACATAAGCTAAATTGTAAAAAAGAAGGGACTTTCACTAACTTGCGATGAGTGCGGATTTTAATTTTGAAAAGTTATGCAGCTGTGTTGATGTGCGTTGGACAGCAAACTCAATAATGTGGCTGGGCTATTTAAGTTAGATCTAAATATGATTTTTTTTAAAAGGATAAAGATTGGATAACTTAAGCGAACTAACTAACAATAAAGGGTTACTAATAATAAACATCATATAAAAGGGAAAATGGGCTCAAACTGAAAGGGAAAAGTGTGAGGTCTGAACAAGGTTGCTGAAGAAATAGATTTGGGAGGCTTTGGATAGGCTCTCTACCATCTGCCAGTTCAATTCACTGGAGTGTTCCTTGGATCACAGTTAAGCAAAGAGTTACCTCACCCCTCCTCAAATGCAGAACTGCCACATAGGTCATTATTTTTCAGATAGCAGAATAATGCCTGAACAACATGCTAATTGCTGCCTTACAGTTCTCTATGATGCAGAACAATGGCAATATGGTACATTAGAAAATTCCTTTTATTAATACAGTTCTGGCATCCTTCCTAATTTGTCACTAATAATGGAATGCTAGGAAGAATCTTGAGTCCTCTCTGTCTTTCCAACAAATTTGCAATCCAAAATTATAGAGAGCTTAGAACTTTCCTTCCTTCCTTCCTTCCTCATTAATATTGTATTTATCAAAACATTGAAGAAACAGAATAAATTGTTACATGAAAGAAGGAAAAATATAGAAAGAAATGTCATGGATAAGCAATAACATAAATACAGTAAATAAATCTAGGATTTACAAAACAGAATGAAAGTATTCTGTTACTGTAAAAAAATAAAAATGAAAAATAATCATTAAAAAAAATCCAAAAAAGGGGTTGGAAGGGAGGTCTTCTAGTCAAAACCCCTGCTCAAACAGGTGACCCTATACCATTTCAGGCAAATGGTTTGGCAGTTTCTTCTTAAAAACCTCCAGTGATAGAGCACTCATAACCTCTGAAGGCAAGTCATTTCATTGGTTAATTGTTCTCACGGTCAAGAAATTTCTCCTTAGTTGTAGGTTGTTTCTGTCCTTGATTAGTTCCCATATATTGCCTCTTGTCTTGCCTTCTGGTGTTTTGGAAAATAGAATGACCCTCTCTTCTTTGTGGCAGCCCCCCAAATATTGGAATATTGTTATCATGTCACCTTTAGACCTTCTTTTCACTAGACTAGAATTATCCAATCTCTGCAACCTTTATATGTTTTAGTATCCAACCCCTAAGCATCTGTTGTTCTCTGCACTCTTTCCAGAATCTCAACATGTTTTTATATTGTGGCAACCAATACTGGACCAAAACAATTATAATCAGATTTATAATTAATAAACTAAATGCAAATGACTAAATTTATTATATAATCTCAATAAATAACTAAAGATCTCTATACAATTCTCAGCATGATATTAATATTGCTATGACTGTTGTTTGTCATTGTTCCAAAACATAATCAAGTACTGTAAGAAGCAAAAAAAGGGGGAGAGAGAGGAAAGAAAAAGAATCAAATATAAGAATAAAATTCTAAAAACCAAACAAAAAAATCAATCAAAATATTAAATGACATATTTCTGAAATCCCTTCCATAGAACTCAGTGGTGATTGCCTCAAAATATTTATAAAAATTGAAATAGCTTCTAATTATTGTCTGTCACTTATTTTCCTCTTAAAACCCATGAATATCTGAGTTTGCCTTGCTGAGTGACATATAACATAAAAGATAATGATTCTTAATTCTACTTGTAATGTATGTTACACCTGTGCGGAAGATAGATGTTGAGCTTGGCTAGGCATATGCTATCAAAATTCTAGTTGACTATAAGTGGCAGAAGAGAGTCACTGTTTTCAGTTTCTTTGCTGCCATCTACTTGGTCATCTAGATTTTTGAAACCCAAATACACCAAGTCTAATTTTTATACACATCTCCGTAACTCCCCACCCCCCAAATGCTACTAGAGAATAATGATGGATGCTATATCTGCAAAATCATTTCTGGATATTATTATAGCATTTGCAAGTTCAGTGCTTATATTTCCAAACCAAACATAGGCAACCAATCTTTAATAATAGCTAGCTAGGGGATTCTTTACAGATTACAGTACATATTTTAAGTTATAAAATATTGATTACAGCTTATACTTTTTAAAGAGTGCAACCTAACATTAAATCCAAATCTTGAATTTAAAGATATGTGTTGTCTCATATTTAACAGTTCAACTTGTACCACCTGTTTAGCCTATTCACAATTTGCTGTGAATGTTTTGCTTTAATTTTGCTTATTGAATGTGAATTCTTAAAAAGCTACCAGCCATTACTATTACTTTATAGCAAGCTAAGTTCCATCTTCTGTTGAAGTTCCAAGTGGTATTAAACATTTATGAATCCATTGTTGTAAGTATATCATTATGAAGTGCTAGAACTTTTACCATATAGCTCATTAACCATAGACTCAGACACACAAATCCCAATCTGCTTTATTTTGTCAGCAGGGACACAGTCTATAATCCCCCTTTCCCCCTTCACTTAGTCTTCTGAAGTGAATAGCTATACTGTGCATCTTAAATGTGCTTAAAAGCTTATTAGTAAAGATAAACTGAAAATATATGAAAATGAAATAAAAGTAGGTACAAGGATTAATATATTTCACTTAAATTGTTGGCAAAACAAATAATTAAATAAAGTATGCCTACTTATAATTGTAATAGTCAAATTCCTGGCCTGAATAAGGTGGGGGAAATATGAAGCAGTTAATATACATCCCATGTTTAATCTTGGCTTCTATTGTATCACATGGCAAGTTGATGCTTGAATTTCCATAATACCATGTCCTAAGACAGGATTAAGTTAGTTTCAGATAGTTGTGGTTTTACTTAAAAAAATTACAATGATGGTCTGAGCAGTGTATTATGAAGTCATAGAAATGAACAGCAATGCATTATGAAGTCACGGAGAAATAAATAGCAATGCATTATAAAATCATATATTTTTCTGTTTTTTAATGGCACCTGTTGGTTAAGGGTTATAGCAGTGTTTTTCAAAAATGGTATTTTTAACATAGGTATATCTAAACTCTTCAAATTCCTCAGCTAAAAGTCAGCATTGCTTTTAGCTAGATTATATGATTTGGACAAGGGGATAGAGGGGGAATTCATCAAATTTGCAGGTGACACCAAGCTGGCAGGAATAGTCAACACTCCCGAAGACAGGCTTACGATACAGAAGGATCTTGACAGACTTGAACATTGGGCACTATCTAACAAAATAAATTCAATGGTGAAAAAAGTAAGGTTCTATATTTAGGCAAGAAAAACAAGTTTTTCTAGTTTTGGTCTACATGATGTAAAAATGATGTGAAGATTAGAAAGAGTGCAGAGAAGAGCAACACAGATTATTAGGGGACTGGAGGCTAAAACATATGAGGAACGGTTGCAGGAACTGGGTATGTCTAGTTTAATGAAAAGAAGGACCAGGGGTGACATGATAGCAGTGTTCCAATATCTCAGGGGTATCACAAAGAAGAGGGAGTCAAGCTATTCTCCAAAGCTTCTGAAGGCAGGACAAGAAGCAGTGGGTGGAAACTAATCAAGGAGAGAAGCAACCTAGAACTAAGGAGAAATTTCCTGACAGAAATTTCTAGAACGGAACAACTTGCCTCCAGAAGTTGTGAATGCTCCAACAAGTTTTTAAGAAGATATTGGATAACCATTTGTCTGAAGTGGTGTAGAGTTTCCTGCCCAAGCAGGGAGTTGGATTAGAACAGTGTTTCTCAACCTTGGCAACTTGAAGATGTCCGGACTTCAACTCCCAGAATTCCCCAGCCAGCGAATGCTGGCTGGGGAACTCTGGGAGTTGAAGTCCGGACATCTTCAAGTTGCCAAGGTTGAGAAACACTGGATTAGAAGACCTCCAAGGTCCCTTCTAATTCTGTTATTCTATTTTCCCAATATAGGCTACACTGAGGTCCTCCAGAAACGTAGCATGTTTTATTCTTTTGGATTTCTGCTAGAAATCACCAAGACATTACACCATCATTTTAGGCAGTTGGCTGACAAATTATGGCAGTGGGTTCAAAGGGAAGGGCATAGGAATCTTTGGAAAAGGGGGTAGTTGGCATATGCAAGTTACAGAGTTCTGACACTGCTTTGAGAAGCTGTGGGTCTTTGGTAAGTGCAAAAGAATTGGCTTGAATATTTCCACTCCTGTTTAGCGCCATTCCTTTCTCCTCCTCACAATCTTCAGAAAAGAGAGAGCTCACAACCAATTTCTTTTTTCTCAACAGGTTATGGAAATATTGCCCCAAGCACAGAAGGCGGAAAAATTTTCTGTATTTTGTATGCCATCTTTGGGATCCCGCTTTTTGGCTTTCTGCTAGCTGGCATAGGTGACCAGCTTGGAACCATCTTTGGGAAGGGCATTGCACGAGTCGAAAAGGTCTTTCGAGTAAGACTGAGCTGTTTATTCCCCCGCTTTTTCCTCTTTTAATTCCAAAGCTTAATGGCAAAGCATCTGTGCTTCTTAAAAATGTGGCTTAATGGGACCCAATGATGCCGCCTGTCTCATAGATGTATTTTCACAATTTAGGAAAAGCATTGTTATAAAAGTTACAGATTTCTTAGCTAGGTAGTGCTGAGGGACTTTCAGGAAAAAATAATGAATATGTGAGTTGCAATAGAACATCAGCAGTTCTCTGTTTTGCCGGAGGGCATTCCTTCCAAGTATCTCTGACAAGCCCAATAGGCTGCCAGGTAACCTTAAATTGAATATAACATATACATGCTGTTAAAAAGCTACTTTGTCACTTCCTTCTTCTTTCTTTGGCATATTTCTTGACTCCTAAGGGATGATTCTCTTCGCAATTAACTCAATTTGTATCTTTTGTTTGATATTGTTTGATAACTTTACAGAAGAAGCTGAGATTTAGATCAGGAAGGGAGTTAATTTATTCTGTGCAACTTGTTATCCCTGAACGTGTGTGTGTGTGTGTGTGTTTAACGATTTAATCTAGCGTCATCCCCAGGTCATATTAATTGCAGTGGAAGTGAAAACTCTGCTTTGATCAGCAGATGGGAATCATCCAATTGATAACTTCTGAATTTTTCTTTCTTTTGATAAGCTTACAATGACAGTAGCATTCTAAGGTGTGAAACTAGTTTAATATTGTTCTCTTTGAATGCAGATTTTCTTTGTGCAGGAAGATTTTATCTGAAATAGTCTTCAGTCATGCAAATTACTGCAGTGTACCTTCACTCTACCTCCAACCTGAAATTATATGAGCCCTTAAAAAATTATTTACTTCATCTGCTGTTATGTATGAACAGCCAAGGGTTTATGAGAGGAAAAGGCAGGAAAGATAGGAATCAATAAAAAAACTAGAGATTACTATATAATCTCTATTTAGCTTTCCCTAAACTGTACAGTCTAAGCAGTGTTCCTCATTGCTTCCTTGGTCAAGATGTGTGGACTTCAACTTGCAGAATTCCCCAGCAGTGTGAAGTCCATTTTGGGTTGGTGACTGGGACCAGAGGTTTAGTCTTCTGAGCTTTCATACTTGTGCTGGAACCCATCCTCAGGGAACTTCTCTCTATCAGAATGTTCTAGACTGGGGTGTCAAACTCATGTCATCATGGCAGTATCACGTGATGCATTGGAGCTCCCCCCTGTTGCTAAACCGGGTGGGGGTGGGGCAGCACATGACACATCTGGCCGACAGGCCACGAGTTTGATACTCCTGTTCTAGACTAGTCATTCTGTTAGAGAGAAATTCCCTGAGAATGAGCTCTAGCATGAGACTAAATCTCTGGTCCAAGTCACCAACCCAGATTGGATTCTGCGCTTGTTTCACTTGTTCGGATCTCCTCAATTGAATATGTCACATTTGAAGCATCTTCTCCATGCATGGATGTGTGTTTCTATCAGTGACGTGCGGTGAGGTTTATGGCTGGCGAGGCAAAAAGAAAGAAAGTGGCTTTTGGCCACCCCGCCGCTATGTCCGACATAGAGACGTCCCTCCTCTATGTTGGACATAGCGCCGGGTTGGCCAAAATCCGCTTTCTTGAAAGCAGCTTTTGCCCGCTTTCTTGAGTCCTACACTGATTAAGGAGAAATCCTTTAGTTTTATGCTAACATATTGATGACTCACTTCTATACAGGGGACACGGCAGCTCAGTGGCTAAGGCACTGAGCTTGTCGATCAGAAACGTTGGCAGTTCAGTGGTTCAAATCCGTAGTGCTGCATAATGGAGTGAGCTCCCATAACTTGTCCCAGCTTCTGCCAACCTAGCAGTTCTAAAGCACGTAAAAAATGCAAGTAGAAAATTAGGAACCACTATTGGTAGTAAGGTAACAGCGCTCCATGTGCCTTCAGTGTTTAGTCATGCCAGCCACATGGCCATGGAGACATCTTTGGACAGCGCTGGCTCTTCGGTTTTGAAATGGAGATGATCACTGCCCCCTAGAGTTGGAAATGACTAGCACAGCGATGGCGAACCTTTTTTGGCTCGCATGCCATAAGGGGGGGGAGTGCAGGGGAGTCATGTGTTGGCATGCCACACCCATAATGCAACATGTGATCCCCCCAGTGTGCATGCACACATGAGAGGTGCTCCCCCCATTTTTTGCATGCTTTTCCCCCCGTTCCCTAGGCTCCAGAGGCTTTATAGGAGCCTGGGAAGGGTGAAAACAGCGTCCCCCACTCCCTGGAGGCCCTCTGAAGGCTTCAGGGACCTTCAGGAGGCTTCCCTGAAGCCTCCAAAGGGCTTAAACTGACCCTACGAGCAAACCAGAAGTCCGTTCACGAACTTCCGGTTTGCCCATAGGGCCAGTTTTTTGTGCTCTTGAGGCTTCAGGAAAGCTCCTGAAGCCTCCGGAAGGCCTCCGGGGGGGGAGGCTCTTTTCGCCCTCCCCAGGCTCCTATAAAGCGTCTGGGGCCTGGGGAGGGCAAAAAAATGGCTTTAAAAAAGGCTGAACTCTGATGGCCAGCTGACAGGGCAATGCCTCGCGTGCCCTGACAAATGACTCCCGGGTGGCACAGGTGGCACGCGTGCCATAGGTTCACCATCCTGGGACTAGCACATATGTGTGAGGGGAACATTTACCTTTTAACTTCTATACTGTGCAGGATAAACTTCTATGCTGTTGGGGATAACTGTATTATTTTAATCATTCAAAGGCAGGGTATGCAACTCCCTTGGTGAATAATAAAATTATCAACCTGCAATTGATAATGGAGCTATAGGATGGCTGTGGTGTTGTGCCTTTAGGGATGAACACGAAGCCCTTTTTGATGTGAGGTTGGCTGTTCATTTGGTGTAGATTTCAGAGATATGGTTGAATGAATGGTTTGATGAATATAGATGTGAAGTACCCTTTTGAAGCAGCCTTATAAAACTTTGCAAACTATGTGACTTTTTGCAGAGATGCAGATGTGCCATTATGTGTCATGTGTAGGAACTAGATTTCTGTTCAGGCACTGTGGGGGATACTGGCCCTTATGTTATGTAAAGCATTTCAATGAAGAAAAGCATGTTGTTCCCATGCCTTGATGAGCCACACTATATTTTTTCTGTAGGTCCCATCCAGGTGAATTGCTGCCCTGTTTTGAATCTAAAGTGCATATTTCTGCAATGCAGAATAAATGATGCATGCATACTGTTTGAAAGCTCATTCTTTTCTGAAGCATGAAATCACGAATGACTAATCATTTTATCATACTTTGATTCAAATACACACACACACACACAATATACTTCCATTTCTATTATTCTTTTCCTACTTCTGCTTCTATTCTTCCTTAAAAAGCAATTGTCACGCTTTTGTAAAATTTAAGGTTAGTAGCCACTCATTCTTCTCTTTGGAATATTGCAAACTTTACTACTAGGAAGTTTGACAGTGGCGGGAAATACTGTGATTCGATATACACAGTTGTGAGATTAAAACTTGTATTGCATATTTCTCATGTTTATAGTCCGTTTGCAATTCGTTATGATTTTTAATATGATATTGCCAGGCAGCAATTTATTTTGTGTTCATTTCTGAAACCAGTGCCTTGAAACCCACAAATGATGATCATTTTCTTTTTCCAGAAGAAACAAGTGAGTCAGACAAAGATTCGTGTGATCTCTACCATTCTTTTCATCCTGGCCGGATGCGTTGTTTTTGTCACCATTCCAGCCGTCAGTTTCAAATATATTGAAGAATGGTCAGCCCTGGACTCCTTTTATTTTGTTGTCGTCACTCTGACCACGGTTGGTTTTGGGGATTTTGTGGCAGGTGAGACATTCCGTCAATTGCTTGATTGATTAATTGCAGTGAACTACTGTATGTACCATTTATCAAGAGACAAATCTTACCTAGCTTACCTAGCTTACAAATAACATGTTAAATTTGTAGGCATGAAAACTACAATATTAACCTATAAATATGTACTTTTGCCAATTAAGTGAAGGTGTATGCTTTCAAACTGGAAACTGAAGACATATAATTGTTTTTAAATTATTTTTTTCTACCCAGCAAAAAGGAAAAAAAATGACATTTGTGCTATTGCGGGTTTCTGTATTGAAAACAACATATTGGATAGAATGTGATATGATTCAATTTTGAATCAGAAGTTATTCTAATTCTCTTATTTCTATTGCCATTTAGTTTACATTTCTTTCACTGGGTTGCCCATGAGTGCCACTAACTGTCCTTTTGGTTACTGTCCCAACATTGAAGGTGGGAAATAATGAGAAAAATTAAGAAATATCCTTGGTCTTTTGACTGTTGTACTGGGGACATTGTACACATTCAAGTTCTCTCTTTCTCCCTAGTGAAATGCTAGTAAATACTAGCTAGATTACTCATTATGAGCGAGGTTCCAAATATTAACAGTAAAAGGACTTTTCAGAAGCAAACATCCATGTCTTCTGTAAGAAATAAGGCTGTTAACATAAGAACCAGGAAGTCTCATGTTAAAGAATGCTATTTGCTCAATAAAGATATGGTGCCTTTTGACCATCAAAATGAAGGTCAATTTCCATGGACTAGGAAAAGCAGGAGAACATAAACTTTGGTGTATACACCTATATAAAGGAGATGCTTTTTGTGTACTGTATAAGGAACACACTTCTGTATATATGACTTGTCTCCTGTCTGTAATAATAAAGACAGCAGACAGACAGAGAGACAGACAAAAATTGTGTTCAGCCTCGAAAACCAATCTCTAAGGATGAAATACTGGAAGAGATTTACAGTTGTGCATATGTAAAGTTGAATGACCTGTGACTACTAAATTTGCTCATTTATTCCTCCCAAAATTATGGGAGGAGAGGCTTTGCCTAAAGAATATGATATAGGCTCTTTTGCAATGCCACTAACTAGATTAAATCACCAGTGCCCTGCTCCAGTATAAGAACCAAGTATCCCAATCGATTTATTAGGTTGTGTTAGGTAACTCAACAGTATAAGTATAATCTTTATTGTCATGGTACTTAAATCCAATGAAATTGGTTGAAAGAAAGTTGAGTTAGCTGATAGATCCTAATCATCAACCTATGATTGATGGTCCCATATCAGTCCCCATCCAAGGCCCTGTAGCTATTTGATACCAATCACTAGTGGTCCTATTTGAAACATAAAATAGGAATGTGGACAGGTATACTGCCTTCCTTGCTCAGTGTGAGGTAAGACATATAGATTCCCATTGATTTTTCTTGTATAAAGTTATAATTGACCTGATAATTGAGAAACTTGCAAGATGAACATTCCCTTTTCAAATGTCACACAAGAGTTTGGACTTGGATAGCTTTATACTTTTATGAGATCATGTTCAGTGATCCTGTTCAATAGGTGATCTTTTACCTCTGAGAGGAAAAGGGCTCTGTGAAAACTCAACTGTGCAACTGATTTTTATTTGCAGCTCAGGATGAGGCTGAAATGAAAGTGGTTTGATTAAATAGTATAAAGAGGGACTATAACATGAAATATTGGGCTAAAGTCATTCATTCATGGCATCCATAGATGATCAGCATTAATCTAGATCTGTTTAAGTAACTATGGGAAATCCAAGGAATAAAATAAATGGCAGAACGTGGTAAGGGAAGACATCACTATTCTTCTTTTCCCCACCTACTTCTTCCAACCAAATATTAGACAATTCAGAAGTTGTGGTAGTCTTTAATGGCTACTGGACAGAATTCTGCAAGTTAACCAAGTAGTAATGAAAACAATTACACAAATTCTATTTCAAATAAAATAAAATGGCTATAAAATTGTATCTGGGTCATTGAGGAGATAAGGGAGTGTCTAGTTTTACAAATAAGCAAAATTATAGCAGTCTAATAAAAGTAATTGTACATAAAATGAATAATAATTGTCTGATTGCTTTCCTGGTAAAGAGTTAAATGTCCTTATAGAAGGCACAATATAAGAGATGATAGAAGATTCAATATAACAAGATACGTGAGTTCCAGAAATCCTTCTCCATAAGGGCATGATTTCAACTTGTCAGAGATTTTTTTATATTTGCCCCTGAGAACAGCTGTTATGAGGATAATAAAATATGCTAATGTTAGTTCTCTTTACAGTTTAGAAACAGTTATTTGATTTAAAGTATCTTGTTGGCCTGAAACCTGACTTGATTATTCAGGAATACATTCTTGGGTTGGGCAGATTGATTTAGTTGGGCTTTCAAATCTCTGGCACATTGCTTGGGAGCAGTAAATGATCACAGGCCATAATCGGAACCCATAGTTGTGCAGGTTTTGTAAGGATGTTCTTTATTCTGTTGATTTGTAATTCTTCCCAGTGAGCAAAGAGCTACATCTTCAAGCAATAACAATTAGTTCACATAGATATTTAGCCATTTCTGTAACTACAGATTTAAATTGGCTCACAAAGACAGTTGCATGGCCTGCATTATTTTATGTCAACTAAAGCTTTTAAATGATCTTCAAGGGCACCCTTGAGGGGAAGAGGTTAGAAATGCATGAATGACTGTCATCAAGGGTTGCCACTCTAGGAATAGCTGCAACTGTACTTGAGCAGAAGCCCTTCTAGTCACCATTGCCACTTGCTCAGCAAAGCACAAGTATGAGTCTAGAGAGCCTGCAAGTTGTGTGCGACCTTGGAACAGGAGAGTACAATTCTGTTCAGACACAAAGATGAAATTTCCCTGAAATGGTTAGGTTTACAAATCCAAAGCCACTTGGTTTTGGAGAAGTCCAGTCAGAGCCTGTTCCTCTCAATCCAAACCCTGGTGGTTTCTAAGCATTGGATTGTACTTTCACCATCAATCACTTTTCAGCTGAGAACAGAATGTGTAAGTAGATATCATTGGCATATTGATTATATCGAACTCCAGGCTGACAGGTACCTTATCTTGAAATTAGAAAGAATAAAGAGAAGAAAGCTCCCTGAGGCATTCCATTTATTGGAGGTGTCTAGGCAGTATTCTCCCGCTCCAGTCCCTTGGAGAATGGTCAATGGTATCAAAAACTATTAAGAGATTAAGAAGAACCGGAAGGTTGTGCTTTCTTGATCTAGTCTCTCCATAAGTCATCCACAGGTATACCCAGGTAAAATGCTCTAAAATAGAATGGGAGAAGCTTTCTTGAGCAGGAGCAAACAACAGCCTCCTTTCCTGTGGAAGAAGACCCCCCGTTTGCTCAGAGAAGCATCGATTACGGTTTACAATTCGGTTTCCTGCCACGGATGCCACTTTGGAACAAATGCCACTTCAGTATAATCAAATCTAGCACCTTTATTCTGTGTTGTATATTCATGAGCCGAGAGTTACACTTGATTGGACAGGGGACTTGACAGCCGTTGCTGCCCAGTCCCTGGTCTCCTATTGGCTGTTAATATTGTATAAATACCTTGGCGCGTGCAGCGCCTGTTTGAATCGCTGTCACTTCGTTCTTCCGTTTGAATAAAGGTTGTTCTAGTTGGTTAACCCTGGCTCTCGCATCCTTCATTTCCCAGTCCTCAAAACTGGCGACGAGGATGGGATCCAGCGATTCCCGAGTAGCCTAGGGGAAGAGAGAGTGAAGAATCAGCCAGCTGCCACAAGCCGCGATCCGCGCCGGCAACGAACGCTGACGGAGGAAAAATTTTCTTCCCTCTTGCCTCACTCTCCACTACGTGCCTTCCTCCTAACTCTCCACCAAAATGAATTCAGCCTTGCCTCCATTCGCTCCGTACGGCTCGGCCGGAGAATCCTGGGAGGGATTCATGGAGCGGTTTGAGACGTACCTCATCGCATCTAAAAACCAGGCACAAACAGATGAAGAAAAATGTAGCTTTTTCCTCTCCTGCTGCGAACCTTCCATGTTCGCCTCTGCCAGGGCTTTGGCCGCTCCTAGGCCAGCGTACACACTTGGCTGGGACAACTTAATGGCCAGGCTGAAGGGACATTATGCCCCGACTCCTTCAAAAATCGCCCGCCGGTTCGCATTCCCCCACCGGGCCTGCTCGCGAGTGGGAGGCTCCGAGAGGCCCGTGGTCACGCCTCCACATTGACTTCGCTGGTCCCTTCCACGGCCAGAACTTCTTGATTGTGGTGGACGCCTACTCCCGGTGGGTGGAGCTGGTCCTGATGGGCTCCACCACGGCCGAGAGTACGGTCCGGGCCTTAAGGAGGTTATTTGCAACCCATGGGTTGCCGGACATTGTTGTTTCTGACAACGGGCCCCAATTTACGTCCACCACCTTTCAAGGGTTCCTGGCTGAGCAAGGGATCCGGCACGCGCCCACAGCACCGTACCACCCGGCCAGCAATGGCCGGGCGGAACGGGCGGTCCGCTCAGCAAAGGAGGCCCTGGGCCGCATGGACCGGGGCAATTGGCAGGCGAGAGTGGCGGCTTACCTGCTAAGCCAGCATTCCACCCCCTGCCCAACGACCAACAAAAGCCCCGCGGAGCTCTTGATGGGCCGGCGCCTGCGGACTCCCCTGGATAGGCTCCATCCGCTCTATTCAGGGGATCAGCCGAACAACCTGGGGGTCCTCCCCACCTGTTCCTTTAAACTAGGGGACCTGGTCTGGGCCCGCTCCTTCTCCGGGAATCCCCAATGGGTTCCGGCCACTGTATCCGCCCTGACAGGCCCCTGTTCTTTTAGGGTCAGACTGGCTGACGGATCACAATGGAGGCACCACCTGGATCAACTAAGGAGGCGCCTCCCGCCACAGGCCGGCCACCCGGACTACTCTCAAGACAACACCGCACACCCGGGGTTGCCGAATGAGGCCTTCGCTGAACCAGGCCTCGCCTTTCCATTGCCAGACGGTGAAGGTGCTCAACCCGAGGAAACACGTCATCGGGCCTTTGCAACACCAGGCCCGGCCTACCCGAGCGCCCCTTCCGGGGAGCCCAACAGACTACTCAAACCGCCGCAGCAGAGGCCCCACCTATCGCTCCTTCCCTCAGTGACTCTCCTCCCATGCCATACACTATAGCTAGGGACGCGCCACCACAGCCCAGCCTACCTTTGACGTTGAGCCCGCCTTCTGGGCCTTCCCAAGATGGCGTCCCTTGGAGCTGCACCCCCTTCAGGGAGGAGCTACAACAAGCAGGTCCACCTCCGCCGACGACTCCTGTAGAACTGCGAAGATCTGGGCGGGTCCGGCGCCGCCCCGCCTATTTACAGGACTATGCATGCTCCACCAGGGGAGCATGCGCGGATCTGGGGGGAAGGGGTGTTGTATATTCATGAGCTATGCAAATATAGCTCATTCAGTTCAGCACTTTTACAAAAGGCCAGCAACAGCCTGCTGCCTCCTGATTGGCCAGGACGCAGCAGGAGCTGTTGCCGGCCAAGAGTTACACTTGATTGGACAGGGGACTTGACAGCCGTTGCTGCCCAGTCCCCGGTCTCCTATTGGCTGTTAATATTGTATAAATACCTTGGCGCGTGCAGCGCCTGTTTGAATCACTGTCACTTCGTTCTTCCGTTTGAATAAAGGTTGTTCTAGTTGGTTAACCCTGGCTCTCGCATCCTTCATTTCCCAGTCCTCAAAATTCTGGATGCCCTTTTACTACGTGTGTGTAATTAGAGTCTTGAGTGAACCACAAACAAGATCCTTGAGAAAGACATGGGCCTTTTGGGCCCAGCTGCATCAACATGTCTCTCATGTGGTTTCTATGGATAGTCTCTTTTGAGGTCTGCAGAATCTCATGGTTGACAGTAGCTACTCCCTCCTCATTTAGGGAGTGTCCTGCCCTAAAAATCCAATCAAAAACTGAGAAAAGATTGATCTGACAAAATGTGTTTCTTGACACATTCATCCTGATTCCTCAAATTTTTATCACATTTTTGATACTGTTCACAAATATATCTTTTTGCGATCTGCTTTAGAAGATCCAACTTATTACCTGAATGATTCCACATGAGATATTTGTAGGCATTTCCTATCTCCTTTTTCTTTGTTTACTAAGGCCAGACAAGGCAATGAATTTAAATGAAGTCTGGGCTAAATGTGACTGGAGTCAAGGTAACTGCTTGTGACAGGAGTGAAGGCAATCAACTACAAAAATCATAAAATAAGCAAACTCTGTGGTGGAATTATTTTTCATTTGCAGCATTTCTGTTTAAAGCTATGGACTTTGGAGAAACTCCTTTCCCCTTTCCCAACAAGATGCTATTCACTTTTACTTAGAAAACAAGGAAGAAAACTGCATCTCCTATCCTGCACAACATCTCATTTGTAAGATTCTGAAGGAGACATAGAAATAATGTGGTACCCATGTATTTATGGTGATCTGAAATTCGAGAAAGTGACTCTGCTGTCTGAGATACAGAATAATACTGGCCCATGGCAAAATAATTTAAGCACTGATGAAATTAATGATTAAAATAGTGATTCAGAAACATAATGAAGAATAGTTCCATCTTCCCCTTAAAAATGCTGTTTATAAAGTATGAACTATCTTGATGGCCCGGTTGGAGAAAGCAATACAAAAACTAAATTTGATTTCATTTCATTTACATTTAAGTATAATGAAAATAAATAATCTTGACTGTTTCCCAAGCAAATATTGTATAATTTCCCTCTATTGTCTTAACTGCTATGTACAGTATGATGGTAGCTTTTGAAGAATCTCATCTAAAGCTTTCAGGGATTAGATGTGGCTTTTGAGCCTTGGGCTATATGCTCCCACAGTAGATCATTGATATTTTCAAATTTATACCAGAGTCAACTTCTTTATGTTTATCAGTTTGGAAAGGAATTTGTCCTGTTAATTTGTGGGCAGCAGGGAAGAAAACTGTCAATCGAACACAAAAATATTGCACTGGTTTAACTGGAAAGTAGTAGCATTTATTTTATAATGTCTGCTTATTCTGTGCAACAGATCACGCTTAACTGTTTAGTGATTCTCCCCTGGGACTTGTGATACATGATCAGAAGAACATCATCAGCTGATAGAAACAAGGGCACAGCTGCTTGCCCTTTGTTATACCTTGACAGCTGTAAAGCCATAACCATACATCTGTTGAAAGATAATTGAAATCAGAAGCCATACTTGAGTCTTTGCCAACCTTTTATATGCTTGGATTTGTATGTGACTCTTAAATCATTATAAGCATGCTCATATGCAGGCTACTTAGAATGCACCTTAAAAAATTCATTGCAATGTTTCAAATTGCTAACAGGCTGTAAAAATGCAGAAGGTCAGGGAAGTAGAAGATGGAAGACAAAACAACATTATAAAAATAAAATTGAATTCTCTGTCCAGCTGTATTTAAATAAGTGACATTAACAGTACACACACAGAAACACATGCTCACACACTCTCACTCACTCACTCACATAAAAACAAATTCCAGGTTTTCTTGATAAGAATCTGAAATTGATATAGAGTAGAATAGATGTAGTGGTGCTAAGTGACAGCAAGATCAGGAAGAAGTATGAGAAGCTGGAGAAGTATCTGAAGGAGGAATTGAGATAATGTTTAAAGGGCCAAGGGATTCCAGGGTGGTAAGGTCACTTGGGACTGGGATATCTGAACTTAGAGAGTGGTTCCAGGAACAGCATCAGAGCTCCTTGTCCAGAAGAATGTATTACTAGGAACAGCTAAGATACTGTGCAGAACCTCCAAAGTAGCAGTTGGGCTCATTCAATTCAAAGGGACTTGCTCCTTGGTGAATAAATGCAACACTATAAGCACTCCTTTCCAGTGAGTAAAACTTATTGTCCTTAAACAATAGGACTGTACTGCAAATAGCATTTTTGGGGGACATGGCTTTAGAGAGAACACACGCTGCAAAACATTGTTTATTTTTATTTATTTATTTGGTTTGTCAAACATGTACAAGATAGCAGGTATCAACATGGACATGAACAAAGGAAATGAGTATGAATAAATGGGGACAGTAGGACAGGGACGGTAGGCATGCTGGTGGGCTTATGCACACCCCTTTACAGACTTCTTAGGAATGGGATAAGGTCCTCAGTAGACAGTTTGAGGTTGAAGCTGTGGAGATTTGTGGATGTAACAATGGAGTCAGGTAGAGAATTCCAGGTGTTTACTACTCTGTTGCTGAAGTTGTATTTTCTGCAATCAAGTTTGGAGCAGTTTACCTTGAGTTTGTATCTATTGTTTGCCCACCTATTATTGAGGTTGAAGCTGAAGTAGTTGTTGACAGGTAGGACATTGTAGCAGACAATTTTGTGTACTATGCTTAGGTCACACCATAGGTGGCGTAGTTCCAGGTTGTCCAAATTTGTGTTGATAACTAGTTTGTATTCTATTAAAAAAATGAAAATTATCACAAAAAAGGTGGAATTTCCTTTGCAGCTTAATGAGTCTGAACATTTAGCTATAAATAATGTGAATATATTGATAGCTGAAAACCTATATATTCATTAGCAAAAAGCTTTTGTCACAAATGTGTTAAAACAGTGAACTTATTTTGATCATTTATTATTCATTTTTTGTAATAATTTAATTAAAGTTTATAAATACCAAGGTAAAGAATTAATACAAAACAGAATTAAAAAGAAAAAGTGCAAAGAAAAAGACATAGAAAGACATGACTGCCTCTTCCTTCAAGACAAGTGCATGCAACTTCAGTAACTTTTCACCTTCTCTGATATTTCAATGAAATATCTCCTCTTCCCATTTCTTATCTCTTACCAATAAGCAAATTATAAATCGATATGCTAAATATTTGTATGTGCTGTCAGGATGGCATGAACCTATTGTGAATGTGCATACTGAGGTGAGTTAGCGAAGGGTCTTGCTCAAATATAACGTTGAAAATAACGTGGATTGGGAACATGGAAATGAAAAAGTGTAGCTTCGCTTTTGAGATATGTTTTGCATCTATATATCTAAATCAGTGGTGGGTTCAGGTGGTACGGGCATACCAGTGGCAGATGGGAGTAGTGGCCATCGTACCGCCCTCGTTCCTTACCTGTATTTGAGCTAACCCAGCCATTTGTGCATGTGCGAGCAGCATATGGCACCTGCTTGACCTCTGCTGAGCAGTTGGAACGTCGCAGGGCGGCAGGTGTGCATGCGCATGCAGTGCACGTGTCCATGGTGGATGTCCGGCCCCTTTGCAATATACTGGTTGCGATGGGATCCGGAACCCAGCACTGATCTAAATGTGGGTTCTTCTGGTTGTTGTTGCCATCATCATTGTTATCATTGTTGTCTTACCACCTTAGGAGGAAATGCGGAAATCCCTTACCGGGAGTGGTACAAACCCTTGGTATGGTTCTGGATCCTTGTGGGCCTTGCATATTTTGCTGCTGTCCTCAGCATGATTGGAGACTGGCTGCGAGTTATTTCAAAGAAGACTAAAGAGGAGGTAACTATTAGCAAGTAGCTTACATTGCAGGATGTTTTGTGTCATGTTATTTCTGCTTTCGGGTTTGAAATTTACTGTATCAGTACTCAATACAGCACATAACAAATTTGGGGAAAATACAATATCTTAAAAAAGAAAAGAAAACAGAGATAATCCAAATAAATTTAAAAACAACATTAAAACAATTAGTTGTTTTTTAAAACTTTATAAAGAAGATTATGGGCTGAAAGTCATATCTAATTTTGAATAGTAAAAGCTGCACTCAGAAATTGTCATTAATTGGGTAGACAAATTCTAATGGAATTTAATTGAATTAGAAATTCATATTTTTTTCATCTCATGAGAGATTGCTAAGGTAAAGGTAAAGATTCCCCTGCACATACGTGCTAGCCATTTCTGGCTCTAGGGACAGTGCTCATCTCCGTTTCTAAGCCGAAGAGCCAGCACTGTCCAAAGACATTTCCATGGTCATGTGGCCGGCATGACTAAATGCCAAAGGTGCACCAAACACTGTTACCTTCCCACCAAAGGTGGTTTCTATTTTTCTACTTGTGTTTTTACATGCTTTTGAACTGTTAGATGGCAGAAGCTGTGACAAGTAACGGGAGCTCACTCTGTTATGCGGCACTAGGGATTCGAACCACTGAATTGCCGACCTTTCTGATCGACAAGCTCAGTGTCTTAGCCACTGAGCCACCATGTCCCTTTATTTGTATTTTATTAGAATTTTATTAGAATTACTTTATTAGAATTTGCTACATTGGAGTAATTCTTGTTTTTTAAAAGCTGATGAATTGTTTTTTTTTAAAAAAACAACCAACTAAATATGAAGTTATAACTCTCAATCAGCTATTAAGTAATGGTATATTTAAATTTTTCAGATTTTACAAAAGGACTATAATTTACAAAGAAAGGCTGAATGGAAATACTTAAGATTTAGAAGACTTCTTATATATTATTGTTTGACTTTCATGACTTTACAGACTCTGAAACTTCAGGAGAATTGTGTCTGTAAGATATTATCTTTGTTGAATTAAAACCCATGATTGCCAATGTAAAAAAATATCAAAAACTAAATCTGAAGAATAAAATATAATTTTGGAAAAGAAAATAGAATGATCCTATATTGCCCAATCAATTGCCTCAGGTTTTGAGGAGTGTTAAATATATTTTTATGACCTAAAATGCAGTAAAAATTCTCTTTAGAGTCTCTTGGAGACTATAGAGAATCTTCGTGAAACAATTGGCTGTGATCCTTTTTATGTTAGCGATGTAATAAAATTGTGAGTACATTTGTTATGGGTTATGTTCTTGCAATTCTTTGTTGCCTAGTTATTATTATTATTATTGTAGACCAAGTTTTTTTCAAGTCAATTAAAGATTAAAACTGTTTATGTTTCTTAAATTAGAGTGGTTTCAGTGTAAAGAATTTAACATACATTGAGCATGGACTTGTGAAAAAGTGATTATATGTTTATGGGAAAAACATATAAATGGGAAAATTGGCTTTACAGAATTAGTCAGTTGTTAGACTTTCAACCAGCTTTGTACTAAAGGAGAGCCAAGATGGACAATATAATTCTCTATGGCCTATATTTATTTGAATCCGAATAAAAATATATGTTTCTTTGTGTGTATGAATAATACCAACTCAGATCCAACTTAGATGTTTGACATCCCACTCTGGAGCTGAGAGAGAGTGACTGGCCGAAAGTCAGCTTTTGTCACTAAGAGATTAGAGCTTGAGTCTAAGTATTCATAGTCCAGATATAGTGAATATTAATAGATTCACACACAGACGCACACAGAGCTAAAATTAAATACAATTTAGGTGGTGAAGCGGAAGGTTTTTATTTTAATTTAGGTGCTTTTATTTTTTATTCCCCATTACTTTACATACTATTAATGTAATATAGAAATATTTGTTTATTATAGAGGAAATTACTGTGTATTCAGAAAACTGAATAACAAATAAAAATACTCAGCCTTTGAAAATCAAATGAATGCCTGATCCCACTAATTGTTCATTAATTCAATTTGCAATTGGAGGAGCAATTGTTTGCTTATTTACTTAATCAGTTTAGATGACTGTCAACTTGCAACTCCAAGCAACTAATATAGGATTAAAATGAAAAATGATCAACAGGACTAAAAAAAGTAGAGAATATACAATACAACCAAAGTCAACACAATGATAGTCACCACCAATACAACATGAGGCTCATCTGACAGGCTGGCCCAGTGGATGGGAAAAGGTTCATGAAATGTCAACAATGGTTGGGCCATCTAAATTTCAGGGGATAATCCTTTTTATAAACATCTGTTTAAGTAATATAATTTTTTGAATTTATTCTGAATCTTCCTCTGTTATTTTTGGTTTTCTGTGACAGGTTGGTGAAATAAAAGCCCATGCGGCAGAATGGAAAGCCAATGTGACAGCAGAGTTCAGGGAAACACGGCGGCGGCTGAGTGTGGAGATCCACGACAAACTTCAGAGGGCAGCCACCATTCGGAGCATGGAGCGCAGGCGTTTAGGTCTGGACCAGAGAGCCCACTCCCTGGATATGCTGTCTCCAGAAAAACGTTGTGTCTTTGCTGCTTTGGGCAACAGCCATTTCAAGGCTTCATCTCAGGAAAGCATCAACAACAAGCCTAACAATCTGCGCCTTAAAGGATCAGAGCAATTGAGCAAACATGGGCAGGGGGCGTCTGAGGACAACATCATCAACAAGTTTGGTTCTTCATCAAAGCTGACCAAAAGGAAAAACAAAGACCTGAAAAAAAGTATCCCGGAAGATGTGCGGAAAATCTATGAGACCTTACGGCACTACTCCTTGGATGAGGAGGAGAAGAAAGAGGAGGAGGACGATGACTTGGAGAAGGTGTGTCACTCGGAACACTCCAGTACTGCCATTCTTACCAATTGTATTGAACAACATATGGACCTGGAGAATGGCGTGCTACCCACTGAAACCAAAGAAAGGGAACACGAAAATAAATCATTACTTGAAGACAGGAATTAAATGTAGATCATTCTTTGACTCTAATGAGCCAGTGTTAGTCTTTTATATATGTACATGATCTATAAATGTACGTATCAAGACACGTGCCTTATACAGACCTAGTTCAGTCTGAATTGCATAGCATCCTAGAATATTTCACTGTGCCATAATGACCGAAGGTTGCTCTGCCAAAAGAAATCACAGATAATACACTGGAGAATGGCATCTGAAGGTGGAGTATTGACAGTGTCAGCCTACACTGTATATGTACAAGGGGGGGGGGGAATTCCAAAGGAAGATGGTAATGCAATTGGAAAGGTGAACAGCGTGGCAGGAATGTGTGAGAGCAAAGACAGACACATTAGAAGACCATTTTGGAAAGGAGGCAATGGAGCCGGCATGAGTCTTTCCAGTGGATTTCAAGTTCTTTCTCTCACTGTTGAATACTTTTGATTGAAAAGTAAAATAAGAGGCTGAACTGTCAACTTTAAGGCAGTGTTTCTGTTTTGGCATAAGATCCAAGTATGAGTGTTTCCTCATTTTATGTTTTGAAAAATCAATGAGCCTTCAGTGATTCCTGCTCCCCAAATTAAAATGTTTTTATGCACAAGAAAAGTATCTGGATGCTGGGATATTATCAGTAAAGACAACATAATGTCTTTTTCAGAAACAAGAAAAGAAAACGTAGAAACAGCTCATTGTGAATATTTGTCATGAAAAATGAAAAAGGGAAAAATGATGAAAAACTTCTGCCTTTGGAAGAAATTCATCTTATAAACTAATACTATGCCCGGGTAGGGGAAACTTCACAATTTAAGCAACTGCAGAGTCTTAGAAAGGAAAATATAAACTTGTGCTTGGGTCAATAACCAGTGAAGTTCTTTTTTAAAAGAAATTGCGATCATACTTTCTATTTCTGAAGCAGCTTCAGTTTTAACACTGTAACACGCTAAAAATAGAAAGTGAAACCTTGCATGATGTCAACAGTTTGCTATTCTCTGTAGCAGAAATTCATTAAAAAAGACATGTCATATACAATGTATAGTAAAGGGTGGGGCAACTTCCAAACCTCAGGGCTTTGTGTCCCTATTGGTGGTTAAGCTTAATGTAAGAGAAAGACAGCTGTCCAAAATTCCAGGATAGTAAAAAGGAAACTGGTGGTAATGTTTGAGTAACTATTTTAAGTGCTTAGAGCTTTAAGTGCGATTAATAACTTCATATTGTGAAGTCTTTAATCACTTATTTTTTAAATACCTTTCTTTAATTTTTTTTTCTTATTTGATCCTTCTCTCCACAGAAACTGAGCAAATTCACTTTTAGTGTTATACCAAATAAGAAAACACTATCACTTATGTGTTTGTTGTTCTTTCCATTAATAAATGTGGAAAGCACAAAATTGTTTCAGATTTCAAAGCAGATGTTAAATGAAAATGTAGGAGAGAGTTGATTAGTTAGAATTATAATGCTTGGATCTCTCTCTCTCTCTCTCTCTCTCTCTCTCTCTCTCTCTCTCTCTCTCTCTCTCTCTCTCTCTCTCATATAAAAAGAAATTAGTTCTTGGTGAATGCTTGAATGGAAATTTTCTTAGAATACACATGCAAATTGACATACATTAGCATCCTTCAGCTACCATTCAGAGAACATCTGTAAATACTATAGAGTTCCCCAAATACTATTTGTAATGTTTTTAAAGGATGCCAAAGCCATTGCTGCACTTTTTAATTTTCCTGCTTTCATATGTTCAGCCCAACACAATTTATGGAGAGTGTATTTGTAATGCTGTCATTTCAAGCATCTCAGTTGTTTGCACCAGTCTATAGTTAAAGAAATCTTTAACTCCTTCTTTCTTTACTATTCCTGATTAATCCATAAAACCGTGAAGATGTAGCCCCAGAATCAAATCCTTCTTCAACTATGGAGCTTACTGATTGCCTTGGGAATTTCCAAGTTTGCACAATGATTATCAGAAAAATAAAAGATGAACTGAGAGAGACACATATATACCATCTTCATCATCTTGGGGAAAAGATGTAACTGAAGACCCTTTTAAAAATGTATTATCCACTTGACTGGTTAAAATAAAAGTCCCATTCTCTGAAGCTAAAATGAACTTTCAGTATGTGGGTATTGGACAGTATGTTCCATAATACCAAAGGTTGCAAGTTAAGGAAAGCTGCAGCTAATAAATAATGGAAGAGAGTTTCCACCATCAAGGCTCATGCTGTTCTCCATCTTGGCTCACACTGAGAAAGAACATTTGGAACAAAGAAGAAAATTGTATAAAAACCACAATGCTGCTAACGGGGGAAGAAATGCTTTTAAATTACCCAACAGCTACATTACACATAATTTAAATTCTACTTTGTGTAAATCGTAATCTGATCATCATCGGTGTCAAATAATTCTATGCAGGAGAGTGTGCAGAAAATGGGAGAAGAGATGGAATATAATGTCTTCTGTTCCAGGTATAGAAAATAATGAATTTAGCATGCAGTTGAAGACTGGAAGAAATGGGCTTCTATTCCCAGCAGCTACTAACATTTGGGAGTTTATTATATTCTCTGTATGAATCCAGAAGCCCAGTTAGTCCAACATACAGTTTCTGCTTTTACAAACCAGATGCTTTGTTAGGTAAGCTCCTCGTGGGGAGAGCGAGTACGTTCAGAGAAGTGTTGTGAGAGTTGTGTTGGAGAACACACAAACTAGCCTACAGAGACACTGCAGTTTAAATAGGCTTTTACTTTCGTGGAAATAAAGGTATCAGAGTCCATCAAACAGTCCAAGTCATATACGGATAAGATAGTCAGTCATCAATGTCTTTCAGTTAAGGGATAATCCAAATAACATAGTCCAGTATCATATAATTAGTTCAATACTCAAAGTTTGCTAGCAGTTGCAAAACTTACAATAGCTCACGGCACTTTCTAACAGCCAGCTTCCAAAACATTCAGATCAGCCCAGCATCTAACAAACAGAGAGCTAACAGTCATTCTGGCTCCCTATTATGGCCGATTGAGGAGCAACCAATCCTCATTTTACAGTATGATTTAAAGAAACAGGTACAACATTGTTATATGATTTATATATTGCCAACCCAACCGTTAGATTATATTCCTAACATTCTCCCCTTTGGGTAGCACAATATATAAATTTTACAATCTTAATCTGTATTCCTCGCAACAATGTTTATGCTTTACATTACCTTGGGCCTTAGTAAAATGATCTGTGATGTTATCTTCAGACATACAATACTCCAGTGAAACTAATTTACTATTCACACTTTGCCGTACATTCAGATATCTGATATCAGTGTGTTTTGACCTAGTTTTTACAGCAAGATTGGATGCCATCTGAATTGCTGCTTGATTGTCTTCGTAAATAACAATAGATTCTCATATGCCAATCCCCATATCAAGTAGGAGTTGTTTATAACAAATCAAATCTCTACATAATAATGACAAACATGAGAACTCAGCCTCCATAGTCGATAGACTCAAATGTTTTTGTCTAATAGATCCCCATCCAATTAGTGCCTTTCCCAGGAATACAACAAACCCTGATGTTGATTTCCATATAGACACATCTGTAGCAAAACTTGCATCAGCATATGCAGTTAAGCTCAGATCATTCTTAGGTTCGAAAATACAATGCATAATGCATCATTTGCTTAAGATATCTTAATATCTTCTTAGCAGCTTGCCAGTGCCTTTCAGTAGGTTCAGCATTAAACCTGGCTAATTGATTTATACTATATGCTATGTCGGGCCTTGACCAATTATTCAGATACGATAAGCTACCAATTAATGATTGATAAATACCTTTATCAAAACAGGGCTTTGTACATCATCATGGCTAAATTCCTGACCCATTGGAGTTTTAGCTGGTTTACACAGTTCCATCCTAAACATTCTGAGTAGCTGGTTAATCTTCTCAATTTGTGAGATTTTGTATCCTCCCCTAGTTTTATCTATTTGTAAACCAAGATATTGCCTAATCTCACTGAGATGTTTTATATTAAACTGCGTCCTTAACAGTGTTACAATCCCCATAGCTTCTTGCTTAGTTTTAGTGATTACTGCTATGTCATCAGTGAACAATAGCAACAAGGAAATCACACCATTACTTTCTTTTTTAAACAAACATGGATCAGCCATGCCAGCTTTAAAACCCATCTTAGTTAACTCTTTAACAATACATTGATTTCATTCATATCTCGATTGCTTCAAGCCATACAGACTCTTTTTCAATCTCCAGCAATCAGTTTTACTATCAGTTTCCTGCAGGCTTCTGTAAATATATAGTATGTTGCAATGGTGCATGAAGATAGGCTGTCTTTACATCTAAGTGATTAACTATATATTCATTCTTAGCTGCCCACGCTAATGCTGCATGTAACATTGTAGCCTTTAAACTAGGTGCAAAGACCTCATCATAGTCATTGGCTGACTGAGCAAACACTTGTGCAACTAACCTGGCTTTATGGGTTACAGTCCCATCTACACTATTTTTAAGTTTGAAAATCCATTTACAACCAATGACATGGTTACCTGGTGGTATCACTTTACACTTTCATATACATCTAGC
This sequence comes from Thamnophis elegans, assembly GCF_009769535.1. Classification (NCBI taxonomy): domain Eukaryota; kingdom Metazoa; phylum Chordata; class Lepidosauria; order Squamata; family Natricidae; genus Thamnophis; species Thamnophis elegans. The sequence goes on along the minus strand of NC_045541.1, from coordinate 138,707,328 downwards.
TTATGCAATGAGTTTAATTCCTTTTCCATTGCATCTTTCCAAGCTTTCTGTTCCTCAATTGGATATAGAGTTAATACTTGGTAATTAGCAGGAATCTTATTTGCCTGACATGCTACAGACGCCTGATACCTGTCAGGTGGTCTCGTTACATAGGTTGAATGTCTAAGTATTTCAGGACTCACCAGTGGACTCTCCTGTATAACCTGCCCTTGTTCTTCCTACAACTGTACTTCTTTAATTTCTTTAATTACTGGTTTTACTACCTCATCATTAGGGACTACTTGGGTGTTGATTATCATTTGTTTCTAATTTATTCCACCCCACGTGTTCTATAAACTTAGCACTAGCGCTACAGTAAATCTTAGCTGTGCCCTTCTCCCAAAACCTAAATGATCTATGGTTAGCGTCATATCCTACAAAAAATAACTGTCAAGTTCTATGTTGCCCTTTCAGTCTCACTTGTGATGGTATATGCACCCATGCTTGAGCTCCGAATGTATGTAGGTAATGCAAACCTGGTTTTCTGCCATGCCACCTAGTGAGTGGCAATTCACCGGTTGTTGTATTCACCACATTATTTAAAACATGGTTACTACACATCTTAGCTTCAGCCCACAGTGTTTCCAGCAAACCTGAATCAGCTATCATAGTTTGAGCCATGGCCTGTAATGTTTGCCCCCTTCGTTCTACAAACAAGTTATGTTGTGGTCTATAAGGCACAGAACGTTTGTGCTCGATTCCAGCTGTTTTTAACATTGTTTGGAATTTATAATTGGTAAACTCCATCCCATTATCAGTAACTACAGTAATAAACTTGGCTTTTATCTTTCTTTCTGCAAACCTCAGCCAATTAAAGAAATTCTGAAATGTTTCTGTTTTGTTTTTCATTAAGTAACAGAAACCGTATCTAGAATAATGATCCATGATACTCAAAACATAACAGGCACCTCCCAAACTGGGTTTTAAAGGTCCTATTAAATCAGCAAAAACAACCTCCAGAGGTTCCTTTGTTTTAAAATCATTCAGTCTGTTTGCTGGAGTAACTTTGCTTTTCTCCTGATTGCAAACATTGCAGTTTAAATATTTACTACATGGTTTTAGTTTTACTCCTTCTGCCAACTTAACAGTTTGTTGTAGCATCTTGAAATTAATGTGCCCCATGCGTCTATGTAGTAAATGTATGCATTCATCATGGGGTTTAACATTACGATAAGCTGTGTTAGCCATCTGGCCATCCAGTATAACATTCAAATAATTATTTAAAATAGCAGTAACCCTGTTACCCTCCTTTGCAATAATACAGATGTCTCCCCTAAAGGTTACCACATAGCCAATGTTAACCAGAGCCCTAACTGATAGTAAGTTGAATTTCAGGTTAGGTACATATAACATTGGTAACTGCTCATTTAGGAATGAACAACATGTATTACCATTACCAGACGCCCTCACCTCCCATCCATTTGCCAAAAATACATGTTCTTTGCTCGTGGTCATTTTTGCAAACCTTTTTCGATCTCTAGCGATGCACTGTGATGCTCCACTATCAACAAGCCACAAATCATGGTTTACTGGTGTATTGCTAGACATAGCCAAAGTAGACATAGCTAAGTTGACATTAGCATTTTTCTTAGCTCTTCCGGCATTCTGTTGTTTTGCCTTTTTACAGAACCTAGCTATATGTCCCTTAGCCCCACAAGAATAACATTTTCGAACAGTATAGGTAGTAGAAGGTGACTCCTCATGTTGTGGTGGTTTCTCTCTCAGTTGTTCCCTCTCCATCCTTCTTCTTGACTCTTCCAACAGTCGTGCAGTAATGTCAGTCAATGTTAGTTCATTTCGGGTTAGGACTTCAAGAGAAGATACAAAAACATCACAACTCTCATCCAGTGAGGAGACTATGATATAAACTTGATGTAGCTCAGAGAAAATTAGTTCTTTTTCATGTAGTTCCTGAAAAACCCCTTTCATAAAGATTAAATGAGCTAACATATCTCCACCTTTCAGAAAATGTGCCCTAAACAGTTTGCGTGTAAGATATATGTGTCACGTACATAAATCCTCTTCAAATTCTCTCAACATCTTGCACCAAAATTTTCTCCATTATTATGAACTAATTGCTGGTCATTCAGTGTTAGAGCAATTATACACAATGCCCATTCGTTCCATCGCTGAAAATCTGCTATCTTCTTGGGATCATCATCGTTATCTAGATTCCAAGCAGTTACATCTGGTGGATTCTGTACAGCATCCCATAAACCTTCCCTATGCAGGAGTAGACTGCATTTCATAGACCAGGAAACATAGTTTGTTCCATCCAACTAGGTTATCATCATCTGACTTGTTGATGGGTCGCTCGCCATCTTCTCCAGGTTAGTAACAATCATTAAAATAAACAGCTGTCTGTATGCAGTATTGCGTATCAACACCAACTCTCCTTTACCTATGTCTGGTACACTCTGGGCCCATAACCAGTGTTAGGTAAGTTCCCCGTTGGGGGAGTAAGTACGTTCAGAGAAGCGTTGTGAGAGTTGTGTTGGAGAACACACAAACCAGCCTACAGAGACACTGCAGTTTAAATAGGCTTTTACTTTTGTGAAAATAGAGGTATCAGAGTCCATCAAAGAGTCCAAGTCATACATGGATAAGACAGTCAGTCATCAATGTCTTTCAGTTAAGGGATAATCCAAATAACATAGTCCAGTATCATATAATCAGTTCAGTACTCAAAGTTTGCTAGCAGCTGCAAAACTTAGAATAGCTCACAGCACTTTCTAACAGCCAGCTTCCAAAACACTCAGATCAGATCAGCTCAGCACCTAACAAACAGAGAGCTAACAGTCATTCTGGCTCCCTCTTATGGCCGATAGAGGAAAACAGCAACCAATCACATTTTACAGTATGATTTAAAGAAACAGGTACAACATTGTTATATGATTTATATATTGCCAACCCAACCATTAGATTATATTCCTAACATGCTTAATAGGCACCCCAAAAGTAGGATATGAGAACCATCACATTCTATAGCTTGTATCTGCAATGGAAGGTTTTTTTTTAAAAAAAAAATACTATCATAATTTGAATTATGATGAAAATCTTTCCCACACACATAAATGTGCATACAAGCTATATTTGACTTAGATGAGAATTTAGTCCTGGTGCCGTGTATATGAAAATGGATTGACCTACTTGTGTTCACCATAGCGCATGGTGGCTTTCAGTTTAAAGCAGTGATTCCCAAACTTGGCAACTTTAAGACTTGTGGACTTCAACTCCCAGAGTTCTCCAGCCAGAAGAGCTAGCTGGAGAATTCTGGGAGTTGAAGTCCACAAGTCTTAAAGTTGCCAAGTTTGGGAACCACTGGTTTAAAGGAACACATGAAGCAGATTCATATTTCTGTTGAGTGAAGATGTTGCAATGTACCACATAGGAGGCCCTTGGAACAGGATACAGAAAACTTTGTGGCTAGAATGGGATGATTGGCTGTTAGATTGACATTTTTGGGCAAGCAACCTGAAGTCATGTGGTTCAGAATGTGCCAGATAAAAGAGTGATGCTGTGTAAATTCATATATTAAAAATGCAGAGTGATGTCACTTTCAATGCACACTTAAAAAAAGGCAGCCCTTCTTTACAATACTTGAAATCTGTGGATTTAGAGAACTAAGATTGCTGCTAATGCTGCCCAGTTGGCTTGCATAAGCAGAGACTGGGAATTAGTTTAACATGCAATTTTATATGGTACAGAGAGTACAGACTAATCTAATTTGCTCATATGAATCTGATATTTTAATTTTAAATGCCTGATCTTTCAAACTTGGAATGTTGTGTAACATTTTAGGAAAATAAAGATAAAAACTTGGTTGAATTAAACATGACTTCTGGTGGCTTCATGGGCATGGCAGAAACTTTTTTTTTGTAATGTTATGCTTCTGGGATTTATTGTAGAGTACCAGTCTGGTGTACAACCCTGTGGTATCCTGGAATTTGCAGCATGAAATACCAGTGTTGCTTGCATTTTAAAGTGAGCATCATTTTCACACACATAGCTAAAGCACAAAAAGGACTTTTCCCCCTCATATGCCAGGATAACATTGTTGGAATAAGATTGCTGTACATGTACCAAACATTCTGCCACATGTCACTGATAATTCTCTGTCTCTCCCTTTAAGAGACAATGAATGCCTAACAAAATATGCAATTCATACAGTATATACCATCTTCCAGCCCATCCTTTACTAACTCCCAGGATCAATGAGAAAATTTATGTTCCCAGCTAGTAAGGGAAGAACATGGCATGGAAGTGAACTTCATATGTAGAACAAGACAGATGTAGATACATGGCTCATTCAGAAATATATTCAAATGTTGATGTTTATATGCAACTTTACACACTTCTATACATTCATTATTCACCAAGCCCAATGGAATAAATTCATGGTTTAGTATAAATGGGGATTATATTCGGATCTGATGCAAAGCTGGTGCAAGATGTCTTATTCCCTTAAGTAAAGTAGTTGTTCCTGAACACATTCCATGCATGGTTAATGCAATGGTGTTCTTTACCATGCCACATGTGTATACTAATTTAGATGAATCTCTCTTCTTCTTTTCAGTATACAGCAATATCTGGAGTTTAGGAGGAACAACCTGAACATTCTTCCCTAAAAGCTACTGAACTTGTCTCATGCTTTTAATGCTAGAACCGCCCTTAATCAGAACAATGTGTTAAATATGGAATGTCCATGACTGCTAAGGATGGTTGTTTGAATTTTAAGAGGGGATAAAACCTACTTCAGGATAAAAATGTTTTTAAACCTAGTTTCAACCTCATCTTCAATCGTTTGAAGATGAGGTTGCCATTGTTATCATCATATTTATGACTTGAATGAGTGTTGAATTTTTTCCAAACCCAGAAGATTGGTGTTCATAAGTCACATTTTACTGAATAATGCAGAGATCTTGATGTGGGGATTGATATTAGCTGAAGTTTATCAAAGCATAATAGTAGAGAGGATTGGGCATATAAACAGTCTCCCCCCTGAACTATTTACTAACAACTGCTTTTTCTTTAAAAACCCTTTATGTTTTCCCTTGTTTTGTCTTTTTTTTCTTTCATGATAGCAATAGCAGTAGACTTATATACCGCTTCATAGGGCTTTCAGCCCTCTCTAAGCGGTTTACAGAGAGTCAGCATATTGCCCCCAACAATCTGGGTCCTCATTTTACCCACCTCGGAAGGATGGAAGGCTGAGTCAACCCTGAGCCGGTGAGATTTGAACCGCTGACCTGCTGATCTAGCAGTAGCCTGCAGTGCTGCATTTAACCACTGCGCCACCTTGGCTCATGATGCTTGCAAAAAGCATTTTAGAATTAAAAAAACATGATTTCTAAATCCTAAAAACACTTGTTAGCATCTCAATGGCTTCTGCTATTATTCTTTAAAAATAATTATAACGTAACATTTTTCAATAAGAGATAAAACTAAAACAAAGACTTTGTAGAAGATAATAATCTTCCCTGTTGTTTTTCTTCTCTCTAATGTTTTCATAGCTAGATCCCATCTGTTTACCTTTTGAACTTTAATATCCATGTGTCATCAATATCACTAAAAGGTTGTGGCTTGGTGAACAGGAAATGATCCAGATGTTACAGCAATTCTCTGAGGAACAAAAGTAGAAGGGCATAAAATTAAGTGTGGCGTGTAGGGAAAATGAATAGAAATATTGTTCTCTCTCATAATATTACAACTCAGGTAAGCTGGTGAAAAGGAAGAGTTGGAGATTCAAGGTAGCATCTTCATAAAGGCTGCTCTTTCTCAGAAAATGTTGCAGTGATATCAATTGAAGATGGTCATAAAGTCATGGCAGACGTGATTTTAAGAAGCTCTGTCCCTCCCCCCTTTTACACATTTTGCACACATCATACCCCCATCTTGACTTTTTTGAACTTCCTTGTGGACACCCCTGCAAGGTAGCATTATCACAAATGCACTCTGGTGTTCATGTAATGCCAACTAAACAGGCATAATCAAGGGTCTCAATGCATACATGATATAGTTTGTTATATATAGGGAAAAATTGAGTCTTTTTAATAGAGAAATCAGGGGAGAGCAGTGATGGCCAGTGATTGTTTTTATATTAAGAACGGTATAAAATCTAGCATACTAGAAAATACTGGAAGACCACATACTTCCATACAACAGTATGGATACTAATATCTGTTTACAAATGTAGATTAGATGTGATAAAAATGTAAATTAGGAATAAATTATCAAATCCATTTATGGTCAAAATGCTGAAAGTGATCTTTGGATGGTGAAAGCGATGAGAAATGTGAGTAAAGGAAAAAAGTTGTACCAAATAACACACATATTAATAAGGGACTAAAAGGAAAATTCAGTCACTCTATCAGTGAAATGGGCAGTCTCCAAATTTAATATTTTTTCAATAAAATTCATAAAAATAGATAAATAATAATCAATAGGGTCAGATCTGTTCACAGGGCTTATTTAAATCCACAATAACTGAAGTTTAACCATAATGCCTTCTAAAATATACAAAAAATGTCCACCAAATCTAACAGGTTTTAAGTATAGAAATCTATTTCCATGGAGTTTTTGAGAATCAGAAATTGCAGATACCATAGGAGAATCTTCTTCTTGTGCCATATCCATCATCACATGTTGGCGATCATGTTGGCGATCCTATTTTTATCAACAGCTACATGAAAAAGTGCTTTTCAGCTTTGTCCAAGCCAGTGCCTTAGATTTTGAAGCCATGATTTTCTTCTGCCTGGACCTCTTCTTCTGCCTGGACTTCTGCCTTCAATCTTTCCTTGGAGGATTAAGTGAAGTATGCTGTTTTTTTCTGGGTGTCACATCACATGGGCAAAATATTCTAACTCTCACTTTTTTATGGTTTAGATAATTTCACTTGGCTTTCCCAGGCACTTTATCACCTCCTCATTTCTGATTTTGTCAACCCAATTTATACATAACAGCCACCTGTAAATCCACATTTCAAATGTTTCTAGTATCTTCAAGTGGCTTTTTGTCACAGACACAGATTATTAAATCTCATTTGCCTGGGTGTATTATGACCATGACCAGATTCTCATTAAATTGCACAAATTATGAAGGAAAGTCACCAACTGTATATAAGTTGGCTGATGACTCTTCTTCATAAAAATGGGTGAACTGTATTAAAAAAGTCATATGATAGATCACCAAATTTGTAGAGGAGCTCTGGGGAGGCACAGGTTCACACTCTTAATTAAGATAGGAACTTTAAACAGTTGCAAATTGCATCTGTATTTGCTTTAAACTTTTCTTATTGAGTAAGTAATAGGACCTAAAAATACTTTTCTTCGGCTGGATTGTTTGTGCTGAAAATTCCAATTTGTGTTAATGATGGATGAACTTTAGGACATGACATCGAAGAAAGTCTGTGACTCCATCCTGCTATCCATAAGGAAAGAAAATGTTGTGGGTCTGAACAGCAATTTGTCACAATTTCCTATTATTTTCATAACGTTTCTTTAAGCCATCCTATCACAGCAGGGAAAGAACAAGAGAAAGACATTGCCATTAATAATGCAGTATATTTCATGTCTGGGTTTTAACATGACCTGATTTGCTACTGTAAGCACTCATCAATACTGTAGCCTTTTCTTCTCTAGATTAAGCTGCTGAACAAAAATGATTTATAATCTCTCTCCCCCTCCTTTGATTTGGTTCTTATTTAACTTCTTCAATTAGGCAATGTCTACATAGCCAATTAAATGAATACCATATTTTTCAGAGTATAAGACGCACCTTAGTTTTTGGAGAGGTAAATAGGAAAAAACATCTGCCTACTAGGTATTCATCTGGCTAGGGTCCTTAGTCTGGTCAACTTCAGCACATAAATTTGCTGGTTTTGAGCATGTGCACGCTTTTATCCCCTAGCTGGGGATAAAAAACAACTTCTAAAGCACAGCTGATCGTTGGAGAGAGAGGCAATGAGAAAAACAGGCAAAGCACAGAAGATTGCTTCTCTCATTAGCACCTCATTAGGGCTGAAAAAAGCTTTGAAAAAGTTACATTTGGAGTATAAGACACACCCAAATTTTCAGTCTCCTTTGGGGAGGGGTGAGTTTTATACTCATTCATTATTACAATGTAAATATTTTAGCTAAATCCCTTTAAAAAATGATCCCAGACATCTACAATTGTTCAGATCAGCAGTTTTTCTAGATTGGTACCACTTATTCAGAATGATACTTATTATTTTGTGCCTCAGGCAAAAATATTTCTGGACTTTTGTGTCAAAATACTCAAATTATGGATAGCTGTGTCACCTAATTAATAACATATATATTAGCAATGGAAATTCTGGTCTTGACTGTGCTCATGTTGAGGATTAACTGTAGGTTGAACTCAAGATAAAGAAGTAGGAAGTGTAAATAAAAATAAGAGATCTAAATGTTATTGACATTTAAATTAAGATAAATACATACAGTACAATAAAATATTCCAATAGAATATTTATAGCTAAGAGTTGAACTGTAAAGTTCTTAGCATTCCTTGACCTTATTTGTACATACATTTCCAGATATTTCATTATCTGACTAGATAACATCATCAGTGTATGTGAGTATGGAATTTTCTCCCTGTTTATATATATTAGCTTGCCCTGCTAGTGTTCATGTGGATTGATTTTGTCATTGGTAGTTCTTTGATTAGGGTATTGATTTATTCTTGGTTGTTTGTCTGGTATTAATCCCTGTTTATCTGGATGTTGGATGCTGGAGAAGATGTGTTCTGGTCTGTTTCTTTTCTACTTTGTTTTTATTGTTAGGATTACTGTTTTTATTGTTTCTTTTGTATGGTTATAAATGTGGTCTATCTCTATATATTTATTGTTGGCTGATTTGTCTGAATGGATCTACTTGTAGAAAAATTGTTGGAGGAATATATAGGAGTTCTAGACTTCTTGGAATTGTAGAAGTTTTCAATTTAATTTAGTCTAGGATGCTCTCAGTTTTTCAGTTGAAAGTATGTTGAGGCGTCCATGTGCTGTAAGATTATGGAGCTTTCATTGTATCTTTTGAATACTACTCAATGTTCATAAATACACTCTTCTGGTCTTCAGCCTGTCTGTCCTACAGGAGCAGTTATAGTCTTTACACCATAGCCCAAGAAGCAAAACAAGAGTCATCTACAACATACAGTGTAAGGCCACACCTCATTTGGTCAGAATGTCTCCAGACAAAATGATGTAAATATCTAAGTATTAGAACTTATTCTAACAATTATTGTTATTCAAGAACTTGCTTTCCTTTTGAAAAATGTGCTCCAGTTCACAACTAAATAAATGTTCCTTTTGTTCATAAAACTTTAGAGTAGATATATAGATCCAATGCAGCTTCCATGGCAGTTTTATAGTTCCTTTGATTACTGTTCTTAGCCACTGCATCTATTAAAAAATAAAATGAGACTTGGAGATCAGGTACCTTCCCTGTATTTAAAATGTATACCAGAAATTAGAATTTCCTTACAAAAAAACTCCAAGGGACTAACATGCATCACTCCTGCATATTCTTCCAACAATTTTTTTACAAGCAGATGAAATGGAAAAATGAAGTCCACATCCTTTCTATTATTATTTTTTAAATGAGATTGTTGTATTCTCAAATTATATTATATTGGAGCTATTTCCCGGATCTGAAACTAAGTCTAATGTTTACAAAGGGGAAGGATCAAACAATGTCATAAATTATACAATTTTAGACCAACCTTTCTGTATGAAGATTAATGACTCTTTGAATGTAGGAACAAAAGTCTGCACCAGATTGCTCTCTTTTGAGCTACTTAATTCAGTATTTTCTTTTTAAAAATAATTATATTGAGCTTGCCAATATGGATGCTGAAATCTATTTGAAAATTAGGACAATTGATCTTCAAAGTGTCACATTTTTATGTGTAACACTGTATTCTACCACATCTAAGTGGTTTTTTATTTTATTTTTAGGAGCCATTCTTTATGTTAATTGGACATGTCTGAACAAGAAGTTCAGTGTTGTGCATTACATCTGGAGGAGCAATTTAGTTTTCAGACTGGATGACAGATCTTATGTGAATTTATAGCAATGGGGCACACTTCAAATAAAAGAATCTGAAATATTAAAAAAAGAGATAACAATTTATATAAAAGAGGGATTCCCATAGTTAGAGAATTCTTGGCCATTTCAAAGATAGACTTGGTATATACAATTTGTCACTAATAATTGAATGCTAGGAAGAATCTTGAGTCCTCTCTGACTTTCCTACTAATTTGCAATCCAAAATTATAGAGAGCGTAGAACCTTCCTTCCTTCCTTCCTTCCTTCCTTCCTTCCTTCCTTCCTTCCTTCCTTCCTTCCTTCCCTCCTTCCTTGAGTTTTCTATCATTCAAGAAACCAACATTTTAAAGCAAATAATATAAAATAACAAGACTAGCTACTTATGCTATGCTGTCTACTAATTAGAATATTGATGGATGTCCATATATGTACTGTGTTTGAATGTTCCTCCCTCATCTAACTTTCTTTTGCATTGCCCATGAGAAGATGGAAACTGCAATTTAACCACAGGTTAAAGTTGGAAGTTTAAACCAATCATCCACATACAATGTCTGCAAGACAACAACCAACCTCAGAGAGCACTAAGGCCCCCTTAAAGGTTCATTTAGGCTCATTCTTATAAGCAGCCAGCAGAATCAGCACTGCTAAGTTCCAGAAATTATGCCTGGAGGAGGAGCCTGACAATTTTAAAAAGGAATCCCAAGCACTGCATACAACCTGCTGGCTCAGCTTGTTCATCCAACCTAAGGAGTGAATGTATTTTTAGAGCACTTCCACAGGAGGATTATGCACTGTTTGCAGGCAGCTTTGTCTATGATCTCAGCAAGTCAGTTACAATGCATTGGAAATGGCTGCAAGGTAAAATCTTTTTGAAAAAGACTACATTCTTATTCTTATTCCACTCCTTCTTCTGGCTTCCAAAATTCAGATCTTTTAAGGGAAATGTTAGTTTGGTTGCTTTGCAGGTCTGCTTCAGCCTAAGCTACTGAAGAGCCATGATGACACAGTGGTTAGAATGCAGTATTGTAGGCTTCTCACATTGCCAGGATTTCAATTCCTTCGATCCTGACCTGCTGAAGGTTGACTCAGCCTTCCATCTTCCGAGGTTGGTAAAAGGTGGACGCAGATTGTTGGGGGCAATATGCTGACTCTGCAAACCACTTAGAGAGTGCTGTAAAGCACAATGGGGCAGTATATCAGTCTAAGTGCTACTGCTATTGCTAACAGCAGTGGTAAAATTGATAAAACTCTACAACCATGCACTGGCAATAAAAAGAAAATTGTTTCCTTCCAACTGTTACTCACCTGGAATTTTGCAGCCCATATATGGCAGCCCTAATTACTTTTCTCTTCAACAGTGAAAGAGCTGGCATGCAAAGCACCAGGTTAATACTTGTCTGCTTCCTTAGAGGAGAATGAAAGGCCAGGCAACAGTGACTTTGTGGTTTTCAGATTGCTTGTGAATTGTTTGAGGTTTGTGGAATGAAAATATTGGTGGTGTGGAAATTACTTGAATTAATGTTCTTTGTATGGTTAAGCTCAGGGGTAAAATTCAGCAGGTTATGACCAGTAATTTGGAGAACCGGCAAATATCACCTCTGGCTGGCTCCAGAGTGGGGTGGGAATGAGGATTTTTTAAAAAGATTTTTATTAACAAACATGTAAAATATACACACAAAATTAGACGTACACCACATTTATACAATACAAAGAACTTCCTGTTCTTTATAATAGCAATCATCAATTGATACCACTCACCTTATATTATTTCCCCTTCTATTGTATTTCATTTGGATTTCACCATTCTTAACCCTCTTATTTTACTCATTATTATTTTTGAGTTTTGTTATATTCTTTCATTGATTTTTGTTTCTGGGAATGGGGATTTTGCGATATCCTTCCCCTGGGAGTGAGGAGGTAATGGAAATTTTGCAGTATCCTTTCCCTGCCACGCCCACAATCCATGCCCACAAAACCGGCAGTAAAAAAATTTGAATTTCACCACTGGTTAAGCTGCAGTCTAAAACAGCAAAAACATTTATGATAATTTTGAAGCAACAACATCCTCTTTATTTAGAAGTGAGTTTGTGAACCTCAAGTCCATATTAGGGAACTTTCAAATGAGATATTTAAATCCTTCAAATGTCAAACCTTGCCCAATGTTTCTTTCTAAGTGTGTGCTTGCGTGTGTGTGTGTATGTGTATGTGTGTGTTACAATAGAGACTTTGAAAATTTGCTTGAAGAAAACAAAATTTGGGTAAAAATTTGGAATGTTGAAAATGGGATTATAGTGTTTATAATAATATGAAAATACATGTTTTATTTTAAGTGGAAGCATTCAAATCTTCCTTTCTCCACTCCGTTGCAGATAGTCATTAGTAAATGGCATTGATGGCTTTTAATTATTTAGCATTCCTGTAAGCCTTAAAGTCCCATTTCTGTACTACAATAGCAGCCTGAAAGCCATTTAAAATGTAATCTTGCAGCCAGAATTCTTTAGAGAGAATTTTGTCTAATTTACCATCTCATGAGTTTTATTGTTTTAACCATGCCACTGTAAGCTCTTATTTGGGGAAACAAACTCTGCATAGGACTCTATAATAAATGAGATTATTTAAACCAGGGTGAGTAACTGCAACTTTGGGTTTAACCTGTATAAGTTGTGCAACATTGACAGGGTGTTTCTCATCTTAGCAACCTACATGGCAAATGGATCACAATAACGGTCTATGGAGATTCTAAATTGCACCTCCATGATGTAATGCACAACACTGAACTTCTTGTTCAGACATGTCCAATTAACATAAAGAATAATCCAGGTCATCCAGTCTGAAGAACTGAACTGAAGAAGCTTCTTGGATGAGAAGTGAAAAGTCTTCAAGGAAAAACAAAGAAAATCCAGTTGCCTTTTGAGAAAGCACCTTTACTATTGTCATTAATTTTCCAAATATGTTGTTTGCTGAGTAATGGGACTTGTAATTGACCACATCTGTAGGTTGCCTAACTGGAAAAGACTGCCATTTTATTGATTATCATCAGAGCTTTGTTTGCAAATTCTAGATCTGCTTAGATACTAAATGATAGCAATGGCATTTAGGCATATATATTGCTCCATAGCATTTTGCAGCACGCTCTGGATAGTTTAAAATGTAGAAGCGTTATTTGCATCTTGCCATCTACAATCTGAGTTCTTTTTTTACAAACCTCAGAAGGATAGAAGGCTCAGTCAACCTTAAGCCTGGTTAGGCATAAACTCCAGGCTGTGGGCAGAGTTTTCCTGCAATACTGCACTTTAACCAGTTTCCTCATGTGCCTGTTTCTGCTGGCTTAATATAATATCAAATCCAATAATTAATATTCAATTATAATCATCAAGAGTTTTACCATGCCAACCCTCTTTTTTACTTCTGATTATTTTTCTGCCTATATGTTAAAATATTTGCCTTTGATATTTTTTTTGAGGGGGGGAGAGAAGGAATATTATATAGAGAGAGCTTTTCACTTAGCACAAGAAATATGACAATAATTGCATTTCAGCATAATTTTCATTGCAGTGAAAGATCTTCTTACTGGCAGTGAAAAGTGATCTTGATAAACACATTTCAACCTTTTAATACTGGTTGTTTCTTTAAAAAATCCTTCCCTGAAAAAGTTTACATTTCAAAATTTAAACCTGAAAAATGAATACTAGAATTACACTAATATATAGCTTTGTAATTAGCTGATTTTTAAAGAATCTAGTTGTTCATGTCATCCAGCTCCCCATTGTGCTTTCTAGCAAAATAATTCTAAGACTACTCAACAGAGTTGTTAATCAGGTATGATTGATTGTTGCTGGTCCTGCATTTTCGTTGTAAAAAGTTTTTTTTATTTTTCCTTTCAAATTCATTCTTTGATATACATTCTTAAAATTGCTATTTAACATTTGTCAATTCATATCATTTTGCCGCCTGTATATTTACATTTTTATATTTTCCCTCCCCCTAATTTAATCATGTGTCATCTGAGATATTTATTTCAGGTTTTGTTCCTTTTTCTTTCTATTTGTATCTTTTTTCAAGCCACTCATAAAATTACCCCGATGTGCTGTAGTACACAGATTCCTCTTTGTCCTTCATTCTCAATGTCAACATGTTCATTTCTGCCCAGTCTAATATCTTCTTTATTACCTTCCCTTCCGATGGGATTTTGTCTGCTTTCCAATTTTGTGCAAATACAATTCTAGCTGCTGTTATTATTTGTACAATCAAATATTAATCTTCCTTACTATATTTCTCTGGTAGAATATCCAATAAAAATACCTCTGGCTTAAACTCTATGGTTGATGTATCATTTTCTCTAACCATGTTTGTATTTTAACTCAATAACTTTTTGCGCCCCTACTCATCCACCACATATGATATCCTAGAAATTGGTGACATTTCCAACATTTAGCTGATTTATCCTTAAACATTTTTACTAATCTTTCAGGTGTCATGTGCCATCTACAAAACATTTTATATAAATTCTCTTTGTATGCTGTCGCTATTGTCAATTTATAGTTCGTTTCCCATAGTTGTTGCCATTTTTCTAGTTCTACTGTATATCCAAAGTTTTCTGCCCATCTTATCATTGTTTCTTTAACCTCTTCTTCTTTTAAATTTATTCTAAGTAGATAACTGTATGATTTTTAAATCATTTTTTCATCTGTTCCCATGAGTGTCCTATCTATTCCTGAATTTTCCATATTAAAACCATACTGTTCAACATCTTTCTCATATCTTGTTTGTATTTGCATTTGTTTAAACCATCCTATATCAATCCCTTGTTCTTCTAATTCTTTCTTCTGTTTTAGTTCTCCCTGTGCTGTTAGTATATCTTTGTACCTAATAATCTTTTTCATACTAATTATATTCAGATGTGTCAAAGCTTCCACCATTGAAAACCACATTGGTACTTCCATATAGTGCTTTTCTTTTACTTTTTCCCATACTGTGTATAAACCATTTCTTACATAGTGTCTCTGAAAATAACCATGTATTCTATTTTTCCCATACCACAAAAATGCATGCCAACCCAGTTGCATATCATGTCCCTCCAAGGATAATAACCTTGCATTTCTTAATAATATCCATTTTTTTATCCACATTAGAGCTGCTGATTGATAGTATAATTCCAAACTTGGTACACCAAATCCACTTCTAATCCTTGAATCTTGTAACATTCTTATATTAATTCTCTCTTTCTTTCCTTGCCAAATATATTTTCCTATTATTTTATTTGGTTTTTTGAAGTACTTTCCCCCCCAGTTTTATCAGTATTGTTTGGAATAAAAATAATATTCTTGGTAATAAATTCATCTTAATTACTGCTATACTTCCCATTAGTGATAGCTGTAAGTTTTTCCATTTTTTTATATTCATTTTAATTTAATTTCTTAGTTTATAATAATTATTTTCCTTAATAGTTATGCATCTAGAAGTCAACTGTATTCCCAAATATTTCACTTTTTTACTATTTGAATATCTAATTTCTCCATTATTTCTCTTTTCTGTTTTTCTGTTATTCTGTCCTGCCACTCCTCCATACTCTTCTATTTGTTCTAGTAGTTTTGGACCTGTTTCTATTGGATCTTCAATAATAAATACCAAGTCATCTGCAAATGCTTGCAATTTATATTCTTCTTTTTTAAACTTTCATTCCTTTTATATCTTTATCTTGCCTTATCTTTCTGTTCAAATCTTCTAGTGTCAATATGAATAATAGTGGAGATAGCAGGCACCCTTGCCTAGTCCCTTTTCTAATTGGCACTTTTTCTGTCATAACTCCATTTACCATCACATTAGCCAGTTGTTCTTTATAGATAGTTTTAACCATATTTATGAATCCCTCCCCCAAATCTATCATTTGCAGTTGCATTATCATAAATTGCCAAGTTACATTATCAAAAGCTTTCTGTGCATCCAAAAATAACAATGCCATTTATTCCCCGGAATGTACTTCGTAATATTCTAATGCATTGAATATATACAGTATATTGAATATATTATAGCATATTATCTCTAATTTGTCTCTTGGGTAAAAAACCCATTTTGATCAGAGTGTATAAATTCACTTAACAGGCTTTTAATTCTTTCTGCCATTATCAATGCAAAGATTTTATAATCCATGTTTAATAAAGAAATTGGTCTGTAGTTCTTTATTTGCTGCAAGTCTGTTTCTTCTTTTGGGATAAGAGTTATATAAACCTCCAACCAAGAATCTGATATTTTTTGCTTTCAATAACAGCTCACTGAATACTTCTAGCATCATGTTGCTTAGCACATCTTGTAGTGTTTTGTAAAATTCTGCTGGTAATCCATCCAGACCTGGTGTTTTCCCTTTTTTTTTGTCTTTTTATTGCTTCTATTACTTCCATCGTTGTTATTCTCTCTTCTAGTGCCTTTTTAAATTTTTCTGGAATCTTAGGTACTTCTGCCTTCTCTAGATACTGTTTTATCTTTTCCTCTACCACTGTGTCTTGCTGGTATAATTCCTTATAATATTTTTCTACTATTTCTTCCTTTTCTTCCTTTTGATAATAAATATTCCCTTCTTAGTCTGATAATTGATTTATGATTTTCTTTCTTTCTCTTTTTTCATCTTGTACGCCAACCATCATCCTGGTTTATTTGCGCTTTCAAAGAAATTTTGTCTTATGGCTTTTACTTTATTTGCCACTTCTTTGTTTTCCATTAAATTCTATTTATGTTTTTCTAGGTCCATTAAATTTTTAATTTTAACATTTTGTGGGTTTCTTTGTAGTTCTGTTTCCAGTCTCCTGTGTTCCTCCTCCATCTTCTTTCGTGTTTGTCTGTTTTGTCTGTTTCTTTTTCCTATATAAGTCCTCTAGTATATGCCTTCCTGGTATCCCATACATTCTGTAGGGATGTGTCCTCCTTCTTATTCTCTTTTAAAAAAAGTTCAATTCTTCTTCTATATATTACTGAAATTCTTTTTCATTTAATAGATTTTGATTTAATGTCCATCTCATTTCTTTCTCTGACCTTTCCATGTCATTATTATTGGATTGTGGTCTGCCCATATACTGCTCTTTTTCTAACTTAAAACTGCAGAAACAGTTTTTAAAAAGCCACATCATGTCTTTTGTTTGCAATGAGATACAAAACAATCTTCTTTAATCAGTATAACAAATTTATTATATTGAGGAATTGGAAAGATAACATTATTCCAGACATGAAGAAGTGGGCTCTGAAAAATGTGTAAGAAAAGGCAATATTTTTAACAAATCAAAATGATGAAATGTATCTTTCTTAGGTATATATTTTATGTTATTTTACAACGGTGGTATTTTCATGTAGTACTTTTACATAATATATTTTTAAATTTTTATAGTTGGTGATATAGTTTTATAAAGCAGGTTTTTAAAAAAAATAATAATACTGTGTTTAACATACATCTTATATTTTTAGTATTGAAATCTGTTATATTTTGCTGGTCATTCATCATTTTATTTTCTAAGAATGCCCTATAGAATCTATGTGGGTCTAGAAGAACTTTTTAAAAATTATTTTCTGCTAAGTAAAGATGATGGCTTTAATCTACCAGAGAGTTAATGTTATCACTAGACTTTATTTTAACTTCTGTATTCATGTGGAATGACAATTACTTTTGTTTCTAGAGGCTCTCTACCAACTGTTTAATTACACATTCATGACATATTACCAAATGTGATAACTTTTCACTGTAAATGCTAATAGGTGCCATCTGTTAACACTATTAAACATTTCAAATATGGAAACAATTTTAGTTATGTGGACAAAATATCTTGTTATTAACAAGTGTTTAATATGAAATGAAATCTGATTGAATGCAAAACATTTCATGGTAAGAATGAAAACTATCTGATTTAGAATGTTTAAAAAACCACTTTTATCGCTGATCAAAGTAAATCCACAAAACACAGGTGAAATCTGAAAACACACGTTTATAATGATTTTTGAAAACATTTAAAGAAGAATGTTTATTGCCTTGTAAATCAAAGTTCCTTTGCAGAAAAATATTCTTTGTGCCCCTACGTGGGATAGAAACAGAACAAGGCATTACAGCTCTTATAAGAAAATCAATAAAAAGTATTGATTTTCATGAATTAATCCTACATCATCAAATGCACATTAAGCACATACAGTCAATGATGACGCATTAATTTGCTCATTTATCTTCTTGTAATTTTTGACATAGCTGCAACCAGCAACAATCGAGAGATGAGCTGCCTGGAGCTAAACATGATCTGAATCCCTGATAAACAAAGCAGTGCATACAATTATTAAATTTTATTCCTCTCACATTAGAGAGCAATAGTTTTATTAAGAAACTCAGGTAAGCAAGGGAACAGTTATTTCCCATTGCATGTCCTAATTAGCACTTGTGCTACATGCTAGTGTTCAATCTTCTCCCCAAGAAATAAAGATGATTAGGGGCTGGAGACTAAAACATATGAAGAACGGTTGCTAGAATTGGGCGTGTCTAGTTTAATGCAAAGAAGAACTAGGGGTGACATGATAGAAGTGTTCCGATATCTCAGGGGTTGCCACAAAGAAGAGGGAATCAAGCTAATCTCCAAAGCACCTGAAGGCAGGACAAAAAGCAATGGAAGGAAACTACCTTCCATTGTAATCAAGGAGAGAAGGAATCTAGAACTAAGAAGAAATTTGCTGATAGTTAGTACAATTAAGCAGTGGAACAACTTGCCTTCAGTAGTTATGAATACTCCAACACTAGAAGTTTTAAAGAAAAGATTGGACAAACATTTGTCTGAAATGGTATAGGGTTTCCTGCCTGAGCAGGGGATTGGACTAGAACAGTGTTTTTCAACCTTTTTTGTGCAAAGGCACACTTTTTTCATGAAAAAAATCATGAGGCACACCACCATTAGAAAATGTTAAAAAAATTTAACTCTGTGCCTATATTGACTATATATAAAGTGTTTTTCCCACGGCACACCTTACACTATGTCACGGCACACTAGTGTGCCGCGGCACAGTGGTTGAAAAACACTGGACTAGAAGACCTCCAAGGTCCCTTCCAACTCTCTATTCTATTCTGATTTTTATTTGACATTAGTGAAAGATACAGTGAGGTTCATTGCAGCCCCACCCCTTCTATACACAATAAAAAAGATTTTTAGTGGAAATGCATTTGCATTAAGATGAGGACATTGCTCTCTTTGCTAAGAAAACAAGGCTTCTAATTTTATGCGCTTTTAATTATGTTCAATTACAGAAATGTAGTTTTATTACAGAACTTAGCATAATCAAATAAAGCTTGTGGTTGGACCACATAATTTCCCCGTTTTTCTTATATCTGAACAACATAATTTTTCTTATTTTCAGATGCTGAATTATTAAACTTGAGATATAAGGTCGAAATCATTCTGGCTTATTTTCTTGGTCAATTCTTGATGACTCACTAAAATAGATTTAAAGATTTTATGTTATAAAGAGTTTCCAGCTAATGCAGATCTCAGTCTGAGTGATTTGAGTGCCAATGTAGGATAACACAGGCTATTTTTCTCTCTAATCATTTAATCTGGTTTCAAGGTGAGTTAAATTGCCTATGTACAACCCTAGTAATAAGTGACTCTGGAACTAAAAAAGTATTGTGGGGACAGAGGGCAGGGAGTAGATGATTAAGACATTACAAGTTGACACATTTACCTTTTGCATTCTGGGACAGTTTGACTGTTAGCACTTTAATTGGAGTGTTTGATTTTCCTGGGGGAATAATTTGCAATCTTCAAATCAAATGAATATATAAAATTAGAGCACATGCACAACTCCTGCTGTGTCAATTTCCCTCCTTAGAAACATATTTTTTTGATTGGAAGCAATATGTGATTTGCTGCTGATTAAGCTACATTGTGTGTTTATTGTCATAGATTATAAAAGATTCTCTCCTGCTAATCTTATACTTTTCAAATTAGAATAACATTTAATAATTGCTGTAGGCACCCATTTTAACATGTTTCCACAGATAAATATTTTCAACAGCAAAATACCAGCTCTTAAATATTTGAACTCTAAGGCATAAGAGTTTGAATGCTTCCTTGCTAGAGGTGCAGATTTGCAGATTTCCAATCTCTTGTCCTATTTTTATTCACAACTAGCTGATAACCTGGTATTGCTAGGGTATTTATTTATCCTAATCCATGCATTTGTCCTCAAAAATAATTCCGGACCAAACGTAATTTCTAATGTTGGATTTTCCCCCTTACCAGAGGGAGCCCCCTTGTGGAGTACTGTGAAGCCATTACCATGGCAACTCCACTACGCTGTACAATAGAATCAATTTTACACCAGTACGGTAGAATCCATTTTAAGGCACAACAGGCTGAATCTTAACAGAATACACACCCCAAGGGGTGCTAGGCGTGTCTTACCCCCACAATATTTGTTTCCAGAGAGTAAGACATTGTGTACCAGGTTTGGTTGAAATTGCTCAAGGCGTTCCAGAGTTATGCTGGAACACACACACACACACACACACACACACACACACACACACACACACACAGAGCTATCTATCTATCTGTCTGTCTCTGTGTGTGTGTGTGTGTGTGTGTATGTATGTATACATACATACATACATACATACATACACAGTGGATAGTGAAGTATCAGTTTCAATTGTTTAGAGCTGGGGAACACAATCCTAGGGCATGAACCATTATGAATTTGTGGGTGAGCACAAGTGGTGGGTGAGCAAGCGAAGCTTCATCTGCACATGCGTGGGATCTAGGTTGCATGTGAAACCATCTCACCCCAATCCATGGAAAAATGATCTTCCATGAAACTGGTCTCTAATGCTAGAAAGGTTGGGGACTGCCACTTTAGAGTTTTCTAAATACCATATCCTTTTATGCAAAAGCTGAAGAGAGAAAAATGTGCATTAATAGCATTATAAAAATAATGCATAATATGAAATTGTTTTAACTGATACTTTACCATAACCCAGTCCAGATTTCCAGCTGGCAGTGACCCTTTGGGATCTCAGTTAAAGATGATTGCCACTTTGGCACATGTCTTTTTTTTTAAAGTTTCAAGTACTAGGGATTGGACCGAGGTGGGTTCCGGCAGTCACTATTGCTGGTTTGCTTTTGGGTGTGCCATGCACGTGCACTTGATGTGCGCTATGCGCACATGTGTAGTACAATAAAAATTGTTGTGCACATGCACAGCAGCAAAAAATAAGATGGCAACGCCTATGGCACCACTTGGAAAACCAGTTTGGGGGCGTGGCAGTCCTGAGTCAATGCCGGTTCTAGCAGCCCAGGCTGCCAAACCATTACTGGTTCGGCAAAACTGGTCCAAACCTGTAGGAACCCACCACTGCATTAGATTGACTTTCTGCCTCTAATACAGGCAGTCTACTGAAGCCCATCTTCAGATTGCTATCATTGTCTTAGATTGATGAATTGAACTACTGGCTCATATTGTTCAGTATGGTTTATTTACTTTGACAATTGTTTTCCAAAGCCTTGAGCAGATATCTTTGACATTAACTATTACTTTTTGTGTATAAGTATGCCTTTAAGAGAGGTTGGACTCCTGACAACTACATGGGACTAATCATGATTTTTTTTTCTTCACATGTTATCTAGCAATGATTTGCCATTGTCTCCTTCCTAGGATTGAAAGAAAGGAACTAGCCCAAGATCACCTAGCTGGCTTTGTTCCTAAGGTGGCTTCAGAACCTGGGTGTTCCCAGTGATAAACCACTGCCATAATCACTGGACCAAATTGACACTTTTTGTGTATGTTTTTTTATCTAAACTTGGGGCTTTCTGCCTATAAAATGTGGCCTCTTCTGGAAAGATGGCCGTTTTGCTTGCTTACTTTAGGAAATAGGATACTGGCTTGGATAAGGTGACCAGACATCCCGATTTCAGTGGGATGGTTATGCTTTATAACAATTTATCCCGTGCCCTGGGCTGTTTTAAAAAAGTCCTGATTTTCTGGCTTCATGTTGAAAGCCCAGTGGATTTGCTTAAGAAATCCTAACCGGGGCAAGACAAAAGACACTCTGTCTAATCCCTCTCTCTCTCTGTCTCAGTACTTTCACTGAAGATATTAAAACATTAAAGCAACAAAACGGACCCCCCCCGCCCCTTTTACTCACCTTTATAAGAAAAAATGACCAAGTACCATAGAGCTCCAGGAAACATGTGGCTAGAGAGGTCGGCAGTGTTACTTCCTGGATTTTTCCGGAGGGGAGGGGCACGGAGGTTGGAGGTCTGCTCTAAAATGGTGGCAAAGTTTCTTTGAAAAATATTTCCCTGACTAATTTCACAGTTTCAATTTGCTCAGTTCTTTGTATTAACGTCTATATCATTCTGGGTTGACTTGTAGTGCAAGCCTGCTGGTAAGTGAGCTGGGTTTTTTTCTTTTATTTTTTTATGTATTTTAAAATAATATTTTATTTATTGTGCATAGGATTTTTTAAAATTCTGTGTGGATTCTTTTTTTAAATTGTCTTAGACTATTTAAAAAAAGATTCTATCCAAAATAAATTGAAGTGAAACCATGTTTAAAAATTCTATGCACAATACTTTGAAATATATTGTGCATAGAAAGAATAGTTTGAAATGTTTTACTTCAATTTATTCTGTGTGGATTCTTTTTTTAAATTGTCTTAGGCTATTTAAAAAAAGATTCTATCCAAAATACAAAATACCAGCTGCAGTTATTCACTTAAGAACTGTGGCAAGAAAGGTGGTATAATGGGCTTAGTGACCAAAGTTACAATGGCATTGAAAAAAGTGACTGATGACCATTTTCACACTTAGCGACCATTGCAGCATCCTCATGGTCATGTGATCAAAATTTTGATGTTTGGCAACAGTTACAATTTATATTTGTAAATTGTAGTTATGTTGAAATTTAAAAAAATATTACAATACTATTTTTGCGTTGTATGAAAATTTTCGTTGCTCCGTATAAAATTTTTAATCAACCCACACCCCCCCCCCGGTCAAAGGTGTCCCTCTTTACCAATCTGAAAATCTGGTCACCTTAGGCTTGGATAGGTCTTTGACCTCATCCAAAACAGATTTTTCAGGTGGGGCTGATTTTTTTTTTCTTTTTGGTTTCAGAGCCAAGACAAGGGACAGCAATTGAAGAAAAATTGTATTGAAAAACACACATTCTATTTGTGATTCTTCCTTGATAAGCTTTCTTTCCAATTCCCAATTTAACACAATCCTGCTATAAAAATAGCAAACAGGAATTGGTATGCAACTTTTTAAAAAAATAGTCTTGCATTCAGAATTTATCTTTTTGCATTCTCAGCTGAGTGTTATGAGGTCATTTGATATTTTTGCCACTTAGAAAATAAAAGACTTAAAGTAGCAGCCTTATATTTATTCAACTAGTAAGCTCAGCTGATTTCAGCTAAATTTACTTTTTAAAAGTATACATAGAATTGTATACATTTGAAACTTAATTATTAAAGCGAAAGTCTTTGAATTTCACAACAAACACTCTCCAGATAGTGATGTTACAGTGAAAAATAACAAAGTTTTAAAATAATATGTGATAATTGAACAGGACATTCCATTTTCTGCTTCTAATTATTGAGTTTTTGAATGAGTTTATACAAGAGAAAAAGCAAAGAGTTAATTTTATTTCTAAATAAAAGTGATAGAATCAAGTAAAACTAGAAATACATCTCAATCCAAAACTCTGACACTATAGTTATATTCAGGATTAGATTACTTCTTGACAGGAAAGATGAACTTTTTTTGAATTCCCTAAAATTAAGCATTCAAAGAAGTAAATGTGGTTGCCATAGTAACTGACATTTCAGATCAAACCGCAGCTGATAAAAATTTCTTTTGAAAAAAAGGAAATAGGTGGAATTCTTATAGCAAAGCAATTAGAATCAAAACCACTAAAATAGTAGTAGATGTGAATACAGTATTTACCCTCACTCATTTCCTTTTATAACTTTGCTCTAAATTTTAAGGTGGTTTTTAAGATGAAGAATGAAATATTCAAAGTATGTATTGGAAAATGTGAATGATTATTTTAGTGCTCATCTTACTCTTCTTCAAATCACACACTGCGATGAAAGTTAGCTGGGAAATGTTATTTTGTCCATTGTGTGCAATTCACAGTTCTGTCATAACATGGGGCTATGAGGAGAGCCATTTTTTTTAAAAAATGAATCTATTTGGCATCTAGCTGAAACAGAAGTGATTCTTTTACCAGCATAATTCCCGTGATCCCTTTAGCAAATGTCATTGAGAAGGAAGGGATAGGATTGTAAGAATTCTGGCAAATGAACAGTAATATATCCCAAGGGACAATGGCGCAGATGCTTCTGTGTCTTCTTTCTAACTACCTTCCTGCAAACTAACAAATCTTTTTATTGCTAATGAAGAAGCTTGAAGCTGGCTATATACCTCCTGACCTTCTCAATCTCAATCTTTAACAGTCTGAGAACTATCCATTAAAAGTGATCCCATTCAGTATCCTTGCCTGTATAGATAATTTTCCTCTTAATTTGGGAGCATATGGCCAAGAGCCCAAGCTCCTGGTTGCTCAATATATATGTTCTAGCTTTCTTTTCTGTTTCGGACCTACCTACTTGGAGGAGCAGAGAGCATCCTATAGTGGACAGGGCTAGAGAATACTGGTGTCTGCATTCCAGTAAATGATAATTTGTTAGTTCATATAAAGTATTCCATCCATGGCTTGGCAGCATCTAGAACCATGAGAGTGAACCTATGGCACACATGCCCAAAGTGCAAGAGCCAAGTTGCCTGGCACATGTGGCATCACCCATTCCTCTTCTGGGTTTCTGGTGCGCATCAGCACATGATGATCAGTTGTTCTTTGTGCATGTGGCTGTGCCAGAAACAGGAAGAGCTGGTCTTCCATTTTCCGGTTTGAGCATGCACACTGGCCAGCTGATCGGCACATCTGCATGCGCAGCAGTAACCGGAAGACTTGTTGGTCGGCACATATGAATGTGCTGGAAACCAGAAGTTCATTTTTCTGCATGTGCATGTCCCCTGGACAGCTCCTCTTCTGGGTTGTGTCTCAGATGAGTGCCCACAGGTGTGCAAAGTATGCACGGAAAGCTTTCCTTTTTCGGCATTTGGTGCCGGAAAGCAGGACCCCTCTTTCTTTTGATATCTTTACATATACATAACACCCTGGAAGGGAAATCAGACAAAAAAAATCAGTGTTGCATAAACACAGAATCAGGCATGCAATAAGAAGAGCAACTATTTCCCATGCTCTGTTGCCTTCTCCTACTGATTCCTTTGGTTGTATTTTGCTGGCTCCCCCAAAGGGTAGTATCTGGAACATAGGCCATGTAGTTAACAGCTAAAGGTTGGAATAAACTAAACTATCACATCAGTGGGTACCAGTTGCAGTGGGTCCGGCATCCTCCACATGAATGCGTGCAGCATGTGCGCACATGTGCATGCATCTTACTGTCCAGCGACGCCTCCGGAAACCTCTGCAATGCTCCAGCTGCTTGGCAGAGCATCACACAGGCGCTGTATGTGCCATATCCAGGTGCGGAAGCGCTGAAGAGTTTAAAGACAGGTAAGGAGTGCGGGCGGGCGAGCCCTCTGGAGCACCGTACCAGAACGGTACCCGGTGCTCCGGGCAGGCTCCAGGATGCCCGTACTGGGGCGTACTGCCTGCAACCTACCATTGTATCACATATACAAGTGAGAAAAAAAAGAGAGAGAGATGGGGGGGGGGGAATGAAGAATTTGTGATTGATGAATTTGAGTATTAGAAAGAGTCGCTTATGGAAAGATGGAAATTATGATGCAATCTTGGGGTAAAATATAAATGGATTTATAAGCACAGAGAAAAAGATTGGGAGCTACTTGTTTATAATTTATTTCTATTTATGTTTTCTTATTCACTGTTCCCTTCAATTTCTTTATATATTTTCCTAATATTTGTACTGCTTTTATTTTGTTAAATAATAATGCTTCAATAAAAATTCTCTTTAAAAAGTCAAACAGTGCTTTCTGAGTCACCTTTGAACTGTTTCTATTTTTGAGTTTTTTTATCTTCATCTGAATTCCAATGCTTCCGAAGGATAGATTTTGTGCAGATCCAGGTATTCAGCTAATATGTGCATTCAGCTTTCTGTGGGATGTGCATTTTCCCTTCATCTATGAAGCATGTCAGATCACTTGCTTCTGAAAACTTAAGTGTAATCTTCCAGGAAAGCTATTTGGCATTGAGAACATTCATTTTCTGCTGTGCCTGAGTTTTCTTGATATTGTATATTTGGTTATGGTGCCTGTTAGGAATATAATCTAACGGTTGGGTTGGCAATATATAAACTATGTAACAATGCTATACCTGTTTCTTTAAATCATACTGTAAAATGTGATTGGTTGCTGTTTCCTCAATCGGCCATAAGAGGGAGCCAAAATCACTGTTAGTTCTCTGTTTGTTAGATACTGGGCTGATCTGATCTGAGTGTTTTGGAAGCTGGCTGTTAGAAAGTGCCGTGAGCTATTGTAAGTTTTGCAACTGCTAGCAAACTTTGACTACCAGACTGTTTGTATAATTATGGACTATGTTATTTGGATTATCCCTTAACTGAAAGACATTGATGACTGACTGTCTTATCCATGTATGACTTGGACTGTTTGATGGACTCTGATACCTCTATTTCCACGAAAGTAAAAGCCCATTTAAACTGCAGTGTCTCTGTATGCGTTCTCCAACACAACTCTCACAATGCTTCTCTGAATGCACTCGCTCTCCCAACAGGGAGCTTACCTAACAGTGCCAGTGGATTAGTTCTGCTATGAACCAAGGATTGTTGGGTAAATATTTGAAGGAAATTAAATAAATCTTTGTGTTTTTTAAAAGACATAATACAAATTTTAATGGCAGGTAGACAATATCCAATGCAAGAGTATCTCTTTGGTCAACATTGTATTTGCTGAGCTAACAAAGAAATATTGAGTTCTCTCTTTCTAAAATTTAGTGATATCAAACTTTTCAAGTACAAGAGAGTATGTTTATAACATTTCTACACCATCCTGGTAGAAACTACACACACAAATATAAAAGCAAAAAAAAAAAAAAAAAACCCAGTTACAATAGCACATTTTTGTAATTAAAGACCCTTAAAATACAAACTCCAATGAAACCATAAAAATATTAAAATTTTAAAAAATCTTACCAACAGCCAGGAATAATTTTTCTTAGCTCTTTTTTTTCCTAAAAAGGGAAAAGAAAAAAAGAGAACTGCTATAATTGCATGGATAGTACTTCTTTTTCCAGACTTTTGATGCCAGCCAGACTCATTTTGGTAAGTCCTGAAATTTGACAGATAAACAAAGAAACAAATAAATAAATTGTGATCTCTTCCATCAAGAAAAATGATATAAAGAGTAAATTGATGATGGGAAGAAGGGGTACAATAATGAAGTCAGAAAGTTTAGATAAAATATGCCTTAAAATAACAAAAAATAATAATATGAATGAGATACAAAAAGAAAATAAACATTAGTCCCAAGTTGTAACTAGATTTAAACCATCTTTAAAAAGTGATATTTTGTGCAGATCCTTTTAACTGCGCACATTGATTTCGGGAATTGCATCTATATAGAATAAATCCAGACAGCAGATAATTCCTCACCAGAATTTCTGCCTCTTCAGGAACACAATTGGAACACCACTAAAACATTCTCCTAATCTTCAAGGTTTGCTTTGCTCTGCACATTTTGATTACAAAGGATAATTTGTCATTTTCATGGGCAAGGTATAGCTCTTTGAGGTATTATAAGTTATGTTCAAAGTGGCATGGAGTTATTGGCAAGAAACAGATATTTAAGTTGGTTGGCTAAGAACAAAACTATTTCCCAAATACCAGTCAATGAGTTTTACAAGCCACGGAGGCACAGTGGTTAGACTGCAGTACTACAAGCTACTTCTGCTGATTACTGGCTGCCAGCAGTTTGGCAGATTGAATCTCACCAGGCTCAAGGTTGACTCAACCTTCCATCCTTCTGAGGTTGGTAAAATGAGGACCCAGGTTGTTGGAGGCAATATGCTAACTCTGTAAACCGCTTAGAGAGGGCTGAAAAGCACTATGAAGCAGTATATAAGTCTAAGTGCTATTGCTATTATACAATTCTCAGAATTCTTGAGCAAGATTGAAGTTGTTGGAGTCTATGGTCAAATATGGGTGCTTCCAAACCTTGCCATAGCATGAGAGGACATGTATATAGCAATAGCAGTTAGACTTATATACCGCTTCATAGGGCTTTCAGCCCTCTCTAAGCAGTTTACAGAGTCAGCATATTGCCCCCAACAACAATACGGGTCCTCATTTTACCCACCTCGGAAGGATGGAAGGATGAGTCAACCTTGAGCCGGTGAGATTTGAACCGCCAAACTGCAGATAACAGTCAGCTGAAGTGGCTGCAGTACAGCACTCTAACCACTGCACCACCTTGGTATATAGTATCCCAGCCATCAAAGATATTGCTGATGTTTTGTTCGATTGTCAACTATATGACAACTCCCTCTCCCAGCTTAGATACTTATGATTCCTACTTTAAAAAACTGCCCACTGAGATCTGAATCACCTGTTTCCTCCTAGTCTCTGCTATGTACTGTTTATATTTTACAGTAATGCAATTAAGCTAAGAACGCGATACCTCAAATAGATTAGGTTATCTTATAAAGGTGATATAGTTATCAGGAGAAAATTGGTTATGCTGAAAACTTGGACTTATTCAGGACTACATGAGAATAATTTGATTTTCCTGTACAATAGATTAAAAAAACAACAACAGCCAGTTAAAAAGTGGCTGGTTGGATCGTTACATGTTTTCTTTTTAATTTACCCTCACTTTCATATACCTGTATTGTAGTTCTTGAGTTACGACCACAACCGAGCCCAAAATGTATGTTGAAACATTTGCATGATTTTACAACTTTTCTTGTCACAGTTGACATTAGTGAATCATTGCATTTGTTAAGTTAATAGCATGATGGTTAACTGATTATGGCTTCCTCATCAACTTTGCTTGTCAGGAGGTTGCAAAAGCTGATCAGAGGACACTGCAGCCATCATAAATATAACCAGTTACCAACTGTCTGAATTTTATTCATGTGACCACAGTGATGCTGTAATGGTCGTAAGTGTGAAAAACGGTCATAAGTCACTTTTTCCAGACCTATTGTAATTTTGAATGGTCACTAAATGAACTGTTGTAAGAAGAGGATTATAATTTGTTCAAACTAAAATTTAATGTAAAAAAAGCAGCTCTATGCTATAGTTTTCTTAAAAGCTGAAAATCAAAACAATTTGATTGGTAGTAGAAGTTCATCAGAACCAGCAGAATGTTTTGAAAGCACTGGGAGAAGGATCATGTTGAGCTGTATATTGGTACTCTGTGGCTCAGTGTTTAGAAAGTAAAGCCATCAGAAAGTGAAGAAAATGTGATTTGCAAATAAGGTGATACTCTTTAAAGCACACATACCATAATATTTATTCATTGCATCTTTGTCCCACTAGATAATTTTTAATTCCTAAGCTTTTGAAAGATTTTTCTGAAAGGAATCCATTTTACACGATGGAGCATGACTGAATTGGATCACAGGGATAAGTGGTTCCCATGTTACTTTTAGAGGGTCATTTTTTCAGCTACATTCTTCTTCCCTGCTTGGTACTTAAGAGAAGCTATTGCCTGCAACTATGTGCCTACTTTGGATGGGAATAAATGGCACTAATTTTTCAATATTTCCAAATCTTGTGTGATTTTAAGTTTCTCATGCTCATATCACAAGATTCTGCTATGTGGGACCTCATTGAAAGTTATCAAAATATCATCCAAAATTTCACAGGATTTCTCCATTATTGTGCAAGATTTTAAGGTTTGTTACTAAAGTCTCATGAGATTTAGCAATTTTATAAGATTTGTGGTGAATTTGGATGGAATTTGGGTGCATTGGTATTCAGGATCTGAAAAGGTGATGAGCCCTGAAATATACCTCACTAATTCTCTTCTACATTTTTCATATCTTTTGTTTATTTCACCCCCCTAATCTTCTTGCATTAAGGTTAAGCTTCTATGGTCTTGACAAGCTACCCAATACTATTTTCCTTATCATACTGTCACAGCTAATCCCTAGGAAAGAATGATCGTTGACTCCATAGATGTTAGAAAAAAGGTACTTTTACGAAAGATGCTGAATGCAGTGTAAATGAGGCAAGCTCTGAAGAAAAAACATGCAAAAATCCAAACCCCTCCTCCCTGGAAGAATAGTCCAATCAAGTTCTGTTACAATGTTTTGGGAACCTGGTGCCTCCGGCACTGTATTAAATTCCTTTCCCAGAGTCGGCATCCTTGAAGGCAGGAAGACGGTTCCATTTGGTACCTCTGGTTCCTGTCAGTGTCCATACTTCCCAATTTTCTACAGCATTCTTTCACACCTCTCCTTCCAAATGCCCCCCTCCCCAGTTATGGAAGTTGCTAGGAAGCTTCAAATAAGATGAAGATAGGCAGCTGATAGATTTATCAAATCTTAAGTACTTTTGGCTTCATTGTAGGAAGGGCCCCATCTCTTATATTTATTCAAATTATTTTGTATTAGTATTAGTATTTAATAGATTAAATTATGTTTATTCTTGAAATGGAAATAGTTTTTTGGGTGGAAAGAAAAGGGTTAAAACAATAGAAATCAACCATGAATGAGATTGGGAGGTACAAATCATATCTATTCCATTATTCTGTTACTTAGTGGCACCACATATAACACTAAGAGGACCTTGTGATGGATACTATTTCCTAGGATAGATATGGGAACAGATAAAGCATATTTCCTGGGTCCCATAAAATGTGTCATTTCAGTAATACGATCTGGAGCTTGCCAGTCCAGCCAGATGTCAAGATGTAAAGCTAAGTATCATCAGAGTATTAATGATAGCCGACCCTATGCTAACAAATGACCTTGCTTAGCTGCTTCTTGTATCTCTTAAAAAGAAATGGAGAGATGTGAAGAATCCTATGTAGGATTTCTTATTTCCAATCAACTATGGGAACCAATCATACAGAAAAGAGAAGTCTCACTCCTAAACACCCTAATCGCTCCAGAACATTACCATGATTTTAGTAACAAGTTCATTGAAATCTATTGCTCTATTGATTAATTTAAAAATTATATCTTGCAAATTGGAAGGAACTATACATTATTGATATAATGATGTGGAAAATCATGAGTATATCAGCAAAGATATGACCAGGTAATGTGGAACAACAAAGCCAACCAGTTTCCATAATACAAATTTAAATTTTTGTTTTGACCTCATAGATCTTGCACTCTAATAAGAGTTTTTATTTCCTAAAATAATCTTATCTTATAGTCAGATTATATGTGGAAAGTATTGTTGTTTTTAGCATTGTCTTTTTGAATCTGGCCTTGTTTAGGAAGATATTATGGGTCTCCCTCCCTCCCTCTTCCTCTCCCTCTCTCTGCCCCCTCTCTGTCCTCTTCCTAGTCTATTTATCATGTGCAACAAAACTCCACAATTCAGCTTTACCTTCTAACCTAGATGAAGTAGTGATAGTAGAATAGAATTTTAATGCTTTTATTTATGATTTGAGCATTCAATGAAGAGAGGGTGATGGAGTGTATAGAGTAGGATAAAATATTCTGAGATGGATAGGATTATGAATTGTTAATCTTCTATCCTTCATGACAGCTTGGTCTGAAAGACTATAAGGCACTGATTGCATTATAATATAATTATGTCTTCCTCCAGTCTAGCAGGCACACATAGGCTGAGGTAGAAATCCATCTAATTTCCCACTTCTAAAATCCTAGTTCTTCAGGTACCAAGGATTTAGGAGAAGGTATGCATATCCAATATGTTAGTCTCCTTTGACTGAAGATAAATAGAAGAATGGTAGATTTTCTGCTTGACTAATTGTTCTAATAGTATTTGGGGGAATACTACCTTTGAGAAATGCAATAAACATACATTCCTCAAGAACATTCTTATAATTCAGCTGCAACTGGAATAGTTTGACTCCCTCTTCTTTGTGGCCCCCGAGATATTGGAACACTGCTATCATGTTGGCCCTAGTGAATGCCTGGATGGATCCATTTCTTCTCATCCCAAAGTTGACAGAATTATTTAGGAAATAATGGGTGCATGGATACTGATTTAAAATAATGTATATACTGTATATGAAAATGAACAAAACATTTATACATTTGGTACACATCATAGGACAATCCTGTTATATGGAAGCTTGAAACACAAATAGAAATTTAAAATATCTTATAATGCCACCAAAATTGGAAGGATTTTTGATTAAACATATAATGCCCCAGGTTATCTAGCTAAATATAACAGAATGACTGAAAGGTGGATCTCTGATATAATCCAAGAGGATTAGCAAATGAATAAAACCAAAGGAATACTGTTCAGTTACTAACCAAGTTTGATCCTGCTTAGCTTCGACTTTACC
This sequence comes from Thamnophis elegans, assembly GCF_009769535.1. Lineage (NCBI taxonomy): Eukaryota > Metazoa > Chordata > Lepidosauria > Squamata > Natricidae > Thamnophis > Thamnophis elegans. Next base: position 138,674,708 of record NC_045541.1, on the reverse strand, counting down.
CAAGGTTGACCATCTGCTGTACTTTTGTACAAACCCTTGGAGAGTCTTAGGCAATAAATGCAGATGTTACTAGATGAATTTAAGATTTTACTCAACATAAAGTAGCTTCTAGGCTTCCACAGACGTTTCTCAATCTCATTCTCTCCCCCTCCCTCCCTCTCTCTCTAATCATCTCTAGCTATCTAATTCAGCAGCCACCAAACCTTTGGGCACCAGTGAGAGGTTCCATGGAGAAAGGTTGGTCCACCTGGAGGAGGTGTGGTTTTGCGTGCTGCCTGCATCCTGTGGATGGAGTTTTGCTTGTTTGTGTGGCCCAGTTTCTGGCATGCTGCAAACCAGTGTCGGTCCACGGACCAGGGTTTTGAGACCCCTGATTTAATCTATATCTATCTGATATGCTATATTAATAAGATATTATTTTATTCTTTGATGTATTATATTCAGGTCTATACTACCATTAATATAATAATTATTTGGAAGAGGAAAATCATAAGTTATCATTTATATTCAAAATTCATGTTAATAAATTATCTATATTATTAATATAGATAAATTATCTATATTATTAATATAATACTGACCTGCAATGCGAAAGTTGCCCCATATGTTCAGATTTTCATTAATTGGAGTTAAGTTGGTATACTTCAAAAGCAGGGGTGGGTTCCTGCCAGTTCTAACCTCTTCTATAGAAGAGATTTCATAAATCTACAGTGCCATTTAGAACCAGTTCCAGCTCCCTCCCCCCGCCCGTCCGCACATCATCAAGATGAAGAGTGAGAGGAGGAATTCTGGGAGGTGAAGTCCAGAAGTCTTAAAGCTATAAAGTTTGAACACCCCTAGGGTTTTTTTTTTCTAAAGGGTTAGGGGTGCAGGGGTCTTGTAACTTGACAGTTTTAAGACTTGCGTACTTCAAATGCCAGAGTTTCTGAGCCAACATTTTGGTTGCTAAGCAAGAGCATTGTTAAGTGAGTTTTTACAAGTTGGCCATGCCCACCCAGTCACATGGTCGGCAAGCCATTCCTACAAAGCAGGTCACACCTACAACTGAACATTTAAAAATGTATCACAAATATCATTGACTGGCACTGAAGGTTGGTAAGCGTTACTACCAGCATACTAGGTGTCAACCAAGATATTTTGTTGTTGTTATTGTTGTTTAAGGCAGTTCTTCTTTAATCTCTAAAATCTTGGACTAAAAGTCTTGGTATCAGGAAGAAGCCTGAAATGAATAGCTCTGGTTCCAATAGGAGCTCGCACAGAATTCTCTTTCTATATTATTTTAAAACATTCTAGATTTATATTTATGTATATTACAAAAGTCTACCTGTTTTGACTACCCATGCTTCTGCTATAGCTATCCAGAGAAAGCCTCCCTATAAGTACTGATAGTGTGGTCAATTTTTTTATATGGAGATCAGTATTTTGGTTTCAATATGTAAGTTTTAGATTAGTACATAAAATATCAGATTATTGCATAGCATTATATTATGCCTTGTTGAAAGACTGAATCTTGACTGATCCAGGACCAGAAAACTGTTTGCTGTTGAAATAATAGAAAAAACTGTTTGCTTTTGTTCTCAAGGAGATTATTGCAAATTACATAAATATATTTTCCTTATATCAGAAGGAATTAAAGTTCCTGTTGTGTTTTCAAAATCCATCTCCAGCAGTGCTATCAAACTTGCAGCTCAGGGGATGGATGCATCACATGCTAGCCATGCCCATGCCCGGTGTAGCGAAGGGGGAAAAAGTTGCGAAATGCCATGTGATATCATTGTGATGATGGCAGCTTGACACCCCTGATGTAGAGGGTACATTGTTTGGAAGAACCATTAAAACAGAATGTTGACTTTGTGGGTGAGGGATAGAGTAGAGAAGTCGGTGTTTTTCTCCATTGTGTTTTAATGATCACCCTCATTTTATATTATGTGCATGTCAGAGATAGGAGCCATAGCCATATGCTTCTCATTGTGACTTTGGGAGGGGGGGTCTATATATTATGCATTACTCTTTTTTTTTTTTTACTAACTCCTTGTCTTTGTCTATCCAATAGGGTACTAAATCAGATTTATAAATTCTTCTCAGCAGAGTTGTATCATTCTGATTGTAAGATATGGACAGTGGAACTAATCACAGATACCAGAGACCATATATTTTGCAATAAGAGCACTGTAGGAAACCATATAACCATTTCACACTTTCTCTAGAGCACGTTATTGACCTTTCAGGCAAAATGGATAACCTGAAAATCTAAGCTTTGCTAGCATAATGGGTAAAATGGGATCACAAGAGAACAATTGAATTTCTACTTCAGATGATAGAAAATCAATCTGAAGCAGCCACTGAAGAAATAAGGATTCAGTCATTTTATCTAAAGTTTAATTTTGAAAGAGAAAAAGAATGGTTAAGATAGAATGATGCAATACTATTGTGAAAAATGAATGTGTTAGTTTTTATATATTCTTGAGAATAATATCTATTTTTCTAGGGTGATTGTGGATATATTACCAGGAAAGAGAAGTTCATCAGAAAAAGAAAGATAAAAATGACCTTGATTTTTATGGATAAATGTATGTGTGTGTGTAAATTTAGACATAATTGTTTGCTATTAATTAGAAATATCATATATATTTCTATAATAGGGAAACTTTGATCAAATGACCTAAGAGTTTATTTAATTTGTTGTCCAAGTACAAACCATTAATGATCACTTTAAATCAAAGTTCAGAGAGAGGACATCTTCAGACAAAAATAACACTTTAAATAGTGAAGTCTTTGTAAACTAGATATGCAGTCCTGTATTATTCTCTGATATTGAAAGTTTTATAGGTAGATAAGCAGAATGTCTTTTTGGAAGATAGTAGAGGATCATCCAAGAAGAATATTACATCTGAACAAAATAAGAATTCAGAAAAGTAAATAGAGTCAGATGGGACACCCATCTCATATACCATGATAATTAAGCAGAATATATTCAGAGGTAGTATATTTCTAAATGTATTACTTTCATGCTATGCATTTAGTAATTTTGGAAACAGAATGCTATATTAGATCACTCTTTCTCAAATGTAGAAGTGCAATTTTTCAATACTATAACTCTCTGTATGTGTGGATGTTGTACATGCAGGTCAGTGGTGGCATTCAGCAGGTTCTGACCAGTTCTGGAGAACTGGTAGCAGAAATTTTGAGTAGTTCAGAGAACCGGTAAATACCACCTCTGACTGGCCCCACCCCCATCTATTCTCTGACACCCAAGTCCCAGCTGAGGGAATGGGGATTTTGCAGTAACCTTCCCTTGGAGTGGGGAGGGAATGGAGATTTTACAGCATCTTTCCTCTGCCACACCCACCAACCCACTTCCACTAAGCCACACCCACCAAGCCACTCCCACATAATTGGTAGTAAAAAAAAATTATCCCACTATTGATGCAGGTGTATATGTAGATATACATACATACACACACACACACACACACACACACACACACACACACACACACACACAGTTTTTCTTCTCAGAGCTTATTGACTCACAAATGAAGCAATGCAACATTTTGTAGGGATTGCACAATGTATCAATTAACTGGTGGCAAATCATTACAGAAGATGGTTTTGTCAACTTCCCAGGTGTAATTGAAGCCCCTTTCCTCAAAGAATTGCATTAGCAGGCTTGCTTATCTACTTCAAATGCAGTCTCCCTGTTTCTCTATGGGTGCCTGAATTCTTAGTCACTTGCTTGGCTGGAAATCCCAATGGGGCTACTCTTAGTGCTTTTATAATAACTATTTTGATTTGATAGAATTTAAAAAATATTTTTATATTTTTAAAAAATGGAAAAGGAAAAGAAAGCCTTGAGACTGTTATGCCATGCAGCAGGAGAAAGAAACACAAGAATTTCAGAGTTTGATTTCTTTTTAGCCATCACTGAAATGCCTTTCTTAGTTTTTGCAGTAAATTTACTTGTAAGAGATCTGTATCTTTGCATCATTGTCACATAACTTCCTCTTCTGCTATCAGCTAAAAGAAAGTTGACATTGTACTCAACTTTCTCCTTCCTCAGTATCATAAATCCCAAGATGATATGTTCAATTTCAACCACGGGTTTTTACTAGTTTCATCTCGCCAGCCATCTTATTCTATTCCCAGTGATCAGATTAAGATGCATTCTTCTGCTTTGGGGAAGATGAAACTGTCAACAGAACAAGTCAAGAACTTAGATATTTCATTTAAGCACAGTTGGGCTTCCATCAAATAGAGTAATATATTATTACTCCTAAACTTTTAACAATCTGAATTATTAAAGTACCATCCCACTATTCTGCCAGGCTTGATGGTTTAAAATATAACACATACTATTCCTGTTCTTTTCCCATCTTTTAATTTTTACCCAGAGGGATTCAACTGGATTTCCATGTCCGGTCATCCCATGGATATCTATATCCTTTGAGCAGCTAATGCCTTTCGCTTCCAATATGTCAAACAAGAGATTCATTTAATAACAGCTGACATTTCAAGTTCATCCTGTTGTTCCTTATGTCATATATGTGAAAAATTGTGGATTGCCATTCCAAATGTTTTCTTTTTCCTCATATTAGTAGAAACCTGCAGTATAGCCCTAGTATATTAAGTTCCCTATCATGAGAATTTGGTATCATGTTACCTTTTGAGATTTTGTCACCTTCATATGATTTAATTTAGTGTCCTTGGATCCAGTTTTCAAGACTGCTGCCAAATATTGTCCAGTTTTTTTAAAGCACATCCAATTTCTTGCTAAAATATTAGCCATACTCTGAGGTTGCACAAGCTGAAAAATATCCACAGAAAACTACCTAGATAGAGTCTTAGTCATCACTAATAATGACCATTGGAATGCAGTTTATCAAAATAGTACCTATAGAAGAACAGATGAAATAATTTTAGGTGCCAGGTGTATTGCAGATTGATTAGAGAATAATCTAATCTAATTCTCACAAAGTCAGGATTAATACATCCCAACATTCTAAATTACACTCTAAACAGTAGTGTATTCAGTGTGATAATTTAAGTGATATCTGTCTGACTGTATGTATGTATGTGTATGTGTGTGTGTGTATGTATCTATGTCTGTCTGTCTGTCTGTCTGTCTGTCTCTGTCTGTCTGTCTCTCTCTCTCTCTCTCTAATAATATATAATATGCATGACATTTTAATTTCTTGGAAGTTCTTAATTATACATTGGATCCTCTGGTGCAAGTTCTTTTCTTTGAGAATAACCTTCTAAGGTCAGTGTCAGTGTTTTTTTTTTGGGGGGGGGAATCAGTGGCATTTGTAGGAGCTAAAAACTGTTTGCGCATAGGTGCAGAATCCTGATAAGGGCATGGCTGCTTTCATCAATTCAGATCCTGCCCCCACATGATTCCTGCTCATTATACTCTGCTGTTCCATTCTGATGTAAAATTTGTGCTAATTACTAAAAGTTTGCAATATTTTATTGGAATGTGGACAAGTGAATCTTTAATGTTGAGTCTGACATTATTAGGTCCTACAATAGCATGTTGTCTATGTAGACAAGCTTTTCAAAGTACATAGACAAGCTTTTCCAAGTAAGTTCCTATAGCCTATTATGTAGCTGCTGTTGATAATAAATAGCTGTTTGAGTTAAGACGGCTGCCTGTAAAATAGGACAGATCTGTCAAGCAAGTCAGGAAGGAAGTATTATTGTCCATGAAAGGATGTAGATCACAGCAAGATTTGCTTGCTCTTCATCTCCCCCACTTCCCGCGTTCAGCCTTATGAAAATGACAAAATACACCCATTAGTATGACAGATGTGCTGAGGCGGACAAGACCCTGCTACATTCCATTGGACCAATTGCCCTTATTTAAATGTGGAGCACATGTGCGAATACTGAAAGATAAATGATCATTTATTTTCATGATATTACCATTTATTTTGAAAGTTACCCTGGAGACAACGATCTCACAGTGATTGATTCATTCACAAAATAACTACGAGACATTAGAGGCTAAATCATATGTAGTGCATGCTTTTTTTTTAAAAAAAAAAAAGATGTGCCACTTTTTTCATTACCAGTAAAAGCTATTGAGGAGAATTATTTATGTGAGCAGTTTAGCTTCTGCAATTGCAGTTGGTACATTTCTTTGTCTCCCAACACTTATAGTCAAATATGCTCTTTTGTTGACCTATTCACATAAGATTTAAAAATAGTCTTAAAGCTCAGAGATTCCCAAAAGAGCACAATGTCAGATGATATGATTTTGCTACTCTATTCCTGTAATTCCAGGTCACTAAGCTTCATATTTAGCAGGGTAAATTTAGGATAAAGCTCAATACTTGGTTACCTCCTTCCAGAAATTCTGCCCATTGCAGTTCAGTTAAATAATTTTTGGTTTTAAAATCTTTAAAATTTGTTCAGAATTAAACCCATTTGTCCTTACAAGACCAGAACGTAATTGGTGAGATAGGACTGCCGAGTAGTGAAATTCATTTTTTTACTACTGGTTCTGTGTGCGTGGCTTGGTGGGCGTGGCAGAGAAAGGATACTGCAAAATCTCCATTCCCACCCCATTCTGGGGCCAGCCAGAGGTGGTATTTGCCAGTTCTCCGAACTACTCAAAATTTCCGCTACCGGTTCTCCAGAACCTGTCAGAACCTGCTGAATTTCACCCCTGGGACTCCCCCTAAAGCCTTGTGGAATTAGGATGTTTAAATTAAAAGAATTTGAAGAAGAGTAGGCCTGCCCTTCCCTAAGTTCTTCCTAGGTCAGGAGTCAAGAAGTGGTGCTTTCAAGTGCAGCAGTGTTCATTAAATCCTTAGATCAGAGGTTCCTACATTTTTTGCCATCACATCTCCCTTTAGTGTAATCTTGATTATCAGATTTCTGTTTAAAATCATTGAACAAAGGAGAAGCCCCCGTGCCTGAGGTAGACTGTTCTGTAGTTGAACATTTCTTACTATTAGGATGTATTCCTCTATTTCTTATAATTTCATGTTGTCTGTTCTGAAATAACTTTGAGATCTGCCTACATGACTACACTTGCATTACTTGAAGAGAGCTATAATAAGTCCATATTCTTGGAGCCATCAGATATTAAATATATCTAATAGCTCCAAGAGTTTCTGATAATTTTTTTCTTCCAGCTCTCTTATTATCTTGGTTAACATTTCAGTATGTCAATATTGTTTCCAAAATGTGGTGTCCAAAACCAGTTGTGGTATACTAGGCATGATCTACCCACTGTAGAGCAGATACAAATGATATTTGATGTTTACACTGTATTTCTGTTGAGACAGATAATGACCTTATTTGCTTTTTTTTGCTGCTCCCTCACACTGTTGCTCATGTCCAGTTTGTGAACCATGCAGATATCCATAAGAACTACTTTGGAGATCAGTCTAGATTTAATGGTCTTGACAGAGACTACATAAGATTTTTGAAAAATAGCCCAAGAATGCTGATGAAAATCAATATTTGCAAGATATTCAAATGAGTCCATTGTCTATTCCGCAGAGTTTTTAATCTCATCATTCCCAGTTACTCATCAGCATAAATCTGATATCTGCCTCCAAATTCAAAGAATGTTTTACTTGATTCCAGAAAATGGAATCCAGAAATGGATTCCATAATATAGAATAACTGACACTATTAACTAATTTGTAGACGGCTTTAATTATTAAAGAACATGAAAATTAGAAACTAGTACTGAGCTTTAATTCAAAAGCTATACAGTGGACTCATTTCCTAATTGTTATCAAGCCATTCTAGATGCCATCATACAGGTACCATGCTGCCTAGTTTTATTATGACTGAACACCAGTTTCTTATCTAATGATTTCCAACCTAGTGGAATACCATAAATATGACATATAGTATTATGGAAAACATTAAATATCATCAATTTCTTTTTTCCAGAAGACAAATAATATAGGAATATACTTCAAATCTGCAGTAAAGTTATTAGTAGCTTAAAAGTAGAAGGTATGCAATGTGGAAACTGTAAAAAAAAGGTATGTGAACAGAGAATCTTCCTGAAAAACAGAGTTGTGTCAATGAGAATCCCAATAAGGTGGTCACGGCAAAAGCTAAACAGACACACATAATAGTGGGAGTAAAATCAGAGGATTTGGCCTATCTTCTTACTTTATTATTAACTATGCCTACTCCTGAGTGGTGAACAGAACTCCTGTGCAAGTGTTAAGTTAGAGCTGGTGCAGGTGATATATTAGTATCTGTACTATATATAGCCCACAGCAGTTTGTGCAGAAGAGATCTGGCAGCTGTATTTTAAAAAAAATTCTCACTGGAATTGTCCACTTAAACAATAGAACTGAATCTTTAGTCATTAAACATTAAACTGCTCTATATGTTATTAACTTCCTTCCTTCCTTCCTTCCTTCCTTCCTTCCTTCCTTCCTTCCGAAAGTTGGCAGGATATACAGTATATCTATCCTGAATGGAATATTTTTTTGCTTAAAGGTGCCAGATTTAAGCCAGACATCCTGTGATACTAAAGGGCTTTGAAAAATTTCTACCTGAATAATGAAATTACATACTTTAGCCAGTATGTGGCAATGATGTTTATTATATATGCAGGTAGATGCAATGATTTCCTGCTGCTTTAGTCTTCTTGTTTAAGGAAAATAATATAGTTTCTGCTTAGTTTCTTGACTGGTGTGTCGATATCTCTTCCATGATAGATATCCTATCTCATGGTACTAAAATGTGTTTTTATATGCTCTATTAAATCAATATGATCAGGGGCTAGCTGTAATTACTTTTCTAAATCTTGCACTTCTAAGCAGAGAAAAACTCTGCATGGTTTGAACTTTGAAAGAGACTTATCTAAACCCTAGATCAATGTTATATGTCAAAGGTCCCATTTATGGATCTTATGCCTGTTAGAAGTATGAGGTCTAATTAGGCTGACAAATAATATAATACCTTTCCTAGCATGATGCTAAGCTGCTCTCTGGTAAAAAAAATGTTTTAATTTATTCTGCTTAACATTAATTGGATTTGCATTGTTAGGCTGAGTGGTCACAAGGTTATATTTCCTTCTAAGGAGCATGGCATGGCATATTAAGCAGGCATATTTTCTACCTTTTGGCTGGTTGGTAGTGCTAACCATCTTTTCCTTTAACCAAGCCTCATAATTACTCTATCATTTGAGGAATCACATCTTAAAAGGGATTTAAAATGAATGACTACTTACACATTATTATAAAACTGGAAGTCTAAATAAAGGAACATTAAGACAATGGAGGAAGGGTGACCATCCCACAGGCTGTATGTGACCCTATACTTCCACAGGTGTGTGCTTCTGAAATTACGGTAAGTGGCAAGTTGCTGGAATAAGTTTTCATTGTATTCTCAAATACAACGTCACAGAGAGGAGGTAGACAACCTATTTTCCAAAGCACCCGAAGGCCAGAAAAGGAAAAAATGAATGGGAATTAATCAAAGAGAGATTCAACTTAGAAATAAGGATAAATTTTCTGACAGTGAGAACAATCAACCAATGGAACAGCTTCCCTTCAGAAGTTGTAGGCGCTCCATCACTGGACTTTCAAGAAGAGACTGGACAGTCACTTGTTAGAAATGGTATAGGGTCTCCTCCTTGAGCAGGGAGTTGGACTAGATGGCTTTCAAGTCTGTTATTCTAAGATATAAATCTTGATAGTAATTAAAAGTTAAAATAGTTTAACCCACCAGTTGATTTTGAGACACACACACACACACACACACACACACACAAACCAACAACCAGTCTTCCATTTCCAAAGAAACAACTATTTCAGGCTAACTCCATTGATGCATCCCTGTCATAACTTTTCCTCACATTCAATCTTTTGCTACAGAATGGGTGTTTATCCCTACATTAAAGATATCTAGGGCAATTTTTGCATTGTATATGTTAGTAGAAATTCTTGGTGCGATCAGAGCTGGGATTTCCAAAGGATGCAAGACATGCAGTCACAACAATGGAAGGTTACCTGTGACAATAGATAATAGAATACTTTATTTGGCCAAATGTGATTAGAAACACAAGGACTTGTACACTGTCATTGTACCTGCAAAGGAAGAGTGATCACCATCCTAATACTAATAAAGGAATTGGGGGGAGTGGGGGAGGAAAGAACATAATAAGAAGGAAACATAATAATAGTACAGCCACAGTACTGTGAGAATTAGGTGTTCAGTAGAATTGATGGCACAGGGGAAGAAATTATTTCTGTGTCTAGTTATTTTGTCATGCAAAATCCTATAGCGGCATCCCAAGAGGAGGAGTTTAAAAGTTTATGTTGAGGATGTGAGGGGTAGATATTTTCCCAGCCCTCATTCTGACCTGTGCAATATATAGGTCTTTTATGAAAGTCAGGCTGGTTGCAATTTTTCTTTCTTCAGTCCTCACTATCTGTTCGAGTCTACCTGTCCTATTTGTTTGTATGTTTACATTTTGTCCCCTGAGTTTGTTGTAATCTTTACAGAAGCCAAATAAATAAATACTTGGTCAAAGTGCACTCTGGAATTCTGCTTTCAGCCACGTAAGTCACTCCATCAGGAATTCTGGGAATAATAGAACGATACAAACTGTTGTTATTTTTACAGTGTTGACACAAGACTTTTTGTTCTTGGTATTTGAGCAGCATGGTGATCCCCCACTCTATCCTCCTACCAAGATGCATAAGAATTAAATTAGCTGTGTTCCTTTGTCAATCAAGACAGAAAGTCTTCAGAGCATCACTTCATATCCATGAAATTGAACTATAATAACAATGCATTAAAATATAAATGACAGTTTGCTGAAGATCTAAGATCTACATGCCTCTTTTACCCTAATGTGGATTCATAAAAGTTAATAATGTTTGTTTATTTCTTTAAGTATATTTGAGGCTTTATGGACATACCTCTTCAAGAAAACATAGTTTAACTACTGCAATCAAGAGACTATGCCATTCCATTTTCCATAGTAATATTTTCATAATCTCATGTTATAGCCAAATATTAAGCTGCCCTCTAGTGAAAGAAGTGCTTAAAAGCTTCCTGAGCTACATTGCAGAACAACAAACGGAGAAGAGAGTTTATGGAGATACAAGTGATATAGTACAGATTCAGAGTCACTTGGTATATTAGTTAGTAGTAATATAAATATATAGTTCTATATATATATATATATATATATATATATATATATATATATATATGTATGTATGTATGTATGTATGTATGTATGTATGTATGTATGTATGTATGTATATATATATATATATATGTATTACTTATAAGTATGATAAATAAATATAAACTAAAAATACTATGTTTAATTCATGTTGCTATGATCACTAAATTTAAATGTTCAGTTTTCTTTAAAAAATAGACTGGCTTTTAGCATTGTTATTTCTGGGATATCAAGCTTATATTAATATTACAGAATTACATCAATTAATTTTTAAAAAATCACAAATTAAAATCTATCTATCTATCTATCTATCTATCTATCTATCTATCTATCTATCTATCTATCTATCTATCATCTATCTATGCTGTGATGACCCAGTGATTAGAATGCAGTATTGCAGGCTAATTCTACCGACTGCCAGTAGTTCGATTCTCACCGGCTGAAGATTGACTCAGCCTTCCATCCTTCTAAGGTCAGTAAAATGAGGACTCACATTGTTGGGGCCAATATGCTGACTCTCTAAACTGCTTAGAGAGGGCTGTAAAGCACTGTGAAGCAATGGAGTACCCCAAGGCTCTGTTTTAGGCCCAGTACTCTTCAACATCTTCATCAATGATTTGGATGAGGGAATAAATGGGGAACTCAACAAATTTGCAGATGACACCAAGCTGGCAGGAATAGCCAACACTCCAGAAGACAGGCTTAAGATACAGAAGGATCTTGACAAACCTGAACATCGGGCACTATCTAATAAAATGAAATTCAATGGTGAAAAGAGTAAGGTTCTACATTTAGGCAATAAAAACTAAATGCACAGGTACAGTATAGGTGGTACCTTGCTCAATAGTAATAACTGTGAGAGGGATCTTAGAGTCCTAGTGGAGAACCATTTAAATATGAGCCAGCAGTGTGCAGCGGCTGCCAAAAAAGCCAACGCAGTTCTAGGCTACATAAACAGAGGGATAGAATCAAGATCACATGAAGTGTTAATACCACTTTATAACGCCTTGGTAAGGTCACACTTGGAATACTGCATTCAGTTTTGGTCACCATGATGTAGAAAAGATGTGGAGACTCTAGAAAGAGTGCAGAGAAGAGCAACCACCTGTCGGCTGTGACCAGGGGGGCATTTGCCCAGGTTCGCCTGGTGCACCAGTTGCGACCCTACCTGAACCGGGAGGCTCTCACAACAGTCACTCGTGCCCTTGTGACCTCAAGGCTGGAATACTGCAACGTGCTCTACATGTGGGGATGCCCTTGAGGAGCATCCGGCGACTTCAGCTAGTCCAGAATGCGGCCGCGCGAGCGATTGTGGGTGCACCTCGGTTCACCCACATAACACCTATCCTCCGCGAGCTGCGCTGGCTACCTGTTGATCTCCGGGTGCGCTTCAAGGTGCTACTTACCACCCATAAAGCCCTTCATGGTAGTGGATCTGGGTACTTGAGAGACCGCCTCCTGCCAATCACCTCCTCGCGACCAATTAGATCACATAGATTAGGCCTCCTCCGAATTCCATCTGCCAGTCAGTGTCGACTGGTGACTACGCGGAGGAGAGCCTTCTCTGTAGTAGCTCCGACCCTTTGGAACGATCTCCCTGTGGAGATCCATACCCTCACCACCCTCCAGACCTTCCGCACAGCCCTTAAAATCTGGCTATCCCGTCAGGCCTGGGGCTAGATTGTAATCCGTCCCCACCCGAATGATGAATGTTGTGTTCTATTTTTAATTATGTATTGTTTTATGTCTCACTGTTGTATCCCCTTTCCCCATGAGTTGTCAGCCGCCCTATAAATAAAAGAAAAAAAAACAAAATGATTAGGCGACTGGAGACTAAAACATATGAAGAACGGTTGCAGGAACTGGGTATGTCTAGTTTAATGAAAAGAAGGACTAGGGAGACATGATAGCAGTGTTCCAATATCTCAGGGGGTCGCCACAAAGAAGAGGGAGTCAAATTATTCTCCAAGGCACCTGAGGGTAGAACAAGAAGCAATGGGTGGAAACTAATCAAGGAGAGAAGCAATTTAGAACTGAGGAGAAATTTCCTGACAGTTAGAACAATTAATCAGTGGAACAGCTTGCCTCCAGAAGTTGTGAATGCCCCAACACTGTCAGTCTTTAGGAAGATGTTGGATAGCCATTTGTCTGGAATAGCAATAGCAATAGCAGTTAGACTTATATACCGCTTCATAGGGCTTTCAGCCCTCTCTAAGCGGTTTACAGAGTCAGCATATTGCCCCCAACAACAATCCGGGTCCTCATTTTACCCACCTCGGAAGGATGGAAGGCTGAGTCAACCCTATTGTATTGTATTGTATATAAGTGCTCTCCGTCCCCCACTCTTTCTCAGTATGGAGAGCTCCTTGATGCCCTCTGAGCTTTGCTATTTGTTACCCAAACTAAGTAGCTGAGATTTGAACAGCCGAACTGCCGAACTAGCAGTCAGCTGAAGTAGCCTGCAGTGCTGCATTTAACCACTGCGCCACCTCGGCTCCTTGGAATGGTATAGGGTTTCATGCCTAGGCAGGCAGTTAGACTAGAGGACCTCCAAGGTCCCTTCCAACTCTGCTATTGTATTGTATTGTATATAAGTGCTCTCCGTCCCCCACTCTTTCTCAATATGGAGAGCTCCTTGATGCCCTCTGAGCTTTGCTATTTGTTACCCAAACTAAGTAGCATAATCAGTGCTGGTGATTTTACCTACTTTTGGTAATGAAAAAACATCTGCAAGAAAACAACCAAGCTCAGAGAGCATCAAGGGCCACACCTTTCAACCTTGAATGAGTGTGTTCTGTGAGAGAAAGAGCAAGTGTGCAATGTAACCAGTAAAGTTTTGCTGTTACTTTAAATTCAGTGGGTCTATAAAGAACCTGCAAAGTACGAGTGTTCAGTTGAAAATGATTTGTGTGCCTCTCTAATTATTTCCTGGCTGTTGACCAGGGCTGTTTGTCCTGTCTTCTCTAGTCACACATACTTGGAAAACCCAGGTAGATCATGAACATAACCTGGGAGCCAAATAACAACAGCTTATTTATTCTGAATTGAACTGAGCTAAATGTAGGAGAGTGATGCTGTGTTTAACGAATGGAAGTCAATTTAGACATTAATTTAATGTATGTGTTTGTTGTTTCAGTTGTGCAGGCATTTATCTGAAGTTATTTATGACTACCTTAAATGAATAATTAAGAGATTTGGATTTTTTGTGAATTGCAAATTATAATAATTTATTTTGAACTCTAATTAATTTGTGCTGTTTTTATGTTACTATGTGTTGTTTGTGATATTTGGATAAAGCATTAATAGATTTGACATTTATGAATTGTAAATTATAGAACTTTGAAATATACATATCTAATTAATAAACACAATTTTATGCTACTCTGTATCTATCACATTTATTTATTTATTTAGCATACGGCATTGGTATGTGAAAGCCAAGAGTCCACAATATTATTACAGAGTAATAGTTTGGCTGCCTAAGATTGCTAGTTCATTCAGTTTATGTTCGCACGCTATCCACGGTGCACCACAAGGGGTGAATTAGCTCCGGCAGCTAATGATATTCTGCGAGAGAGTCAGCATCATCCAAGTTTTTTTTCTTTGCTGGTTTTCAGTCTTGCATTTGGGCTGGTCAGGTGCCAGTTGGTTTCTAGCTTCCACCATTAGTCCCATTGAGGTGGTACCTATTTATCTATTTGTATTTGCATGCTTTCAAATTGCTACCCATGTTTTCCCCAAAATAATATTGGGGCTTATTTTCTTTTTGGGCCCAAAATAAGCAGTAGAGCTTATTTTCTTTGATGAGGAGTGTCTTATTCCCCCCCCCCCCATGTACATGACACCCAATTGGTCTGCTTGCTTGCAGCAGGATAGGAGGATGCGCTGCATGCCAGTGCTGTTGCCATGAGGCAGAGGGGTGGAGCTGCTTCATGTGCCCCACACCAGCTTAACTCAGGGCCCCCACAACCAAGACATCCAGACCCTGACATCTGCATTTCCTCTTGGCAGTGGCTCCAGCAACCCCATCCAGCAGGACCCTGTGTGGCCACTGGTCCACTTCTTCTGCTTGCTTGCAGCACCAATGGAGCAGGAAGCTGAGCAACGCACTGGTGCTGCAGCCATGAGACAAGGGTGGAGGGGGTGGTGGTGGATCATCCCCACCCACCACCCACTGGCTTACCTCAGGGCTCCCATAGCCAGGCCATCTATGTCCCGACACCTGTTTTGCCTCACAGCTGTGGCAACAGTGTGCCACTTGGCTGCCTACTCCATTGCGGCCACAAGAAAGAAAGCACGGGCCAGTGGTCACAGCTCCTGCTGCACATGACTGCTGGTGCTGCCACTGCCAGGCAGTTATTGGGGCATGGCTAGCCTGGCTGCAGGGGCACTGAGGTAAGCTGATGCTGGGCACATGGGGTAGCTCCATCCCCCATTTCACGGCCGCACCACAAACAACCAGATGGATTGGGCAGGTGGCTGACTGAACAATCTCTTAAACAGAGGTTATTTTGTGTGGGGGGAGGGCTCATTAGGCGCATATGGAAAAACATGCTAGGGCTTATTTTTGGTATAGGTCTTATTTTTAGGTTGGCAGAAGCTGAGGTGAGTGATGGAGCTCACTCCATCAATCGGTGCTAGGGCTCAAATTGCTGGAGTACAGACAGTTGACCTTCTCTGCTGGCAAATCCAGGGTCTTTAAGCTGTTCAGTCACCTCTCTTCTCTATAGACCACAATCTTGTATCTTGACATGACTTAACATTGCTTCTGCTGATGACCAAGAGCCAAGGTGGCGCAGTGGTTAAATGCAGCACTGCAGGCTACTGCTAGATCAGCAGTTCAGCGGTTCAAATCTCACCGGCTCAGGGTTGACTCAGCCTTCCATCCTTCCGAGGTGGGTAAAATGAGGACCCAGATTGTTGGGGGCAATATGCTGACTCTCTGTAAACCGCTTAGAGAGGCCTGAAAGGCCTATGAAGTGGTATCTAAGTCTACTGCTATTGCTATTGCTAAATGATATATGAATGGTTATTTATTTTAAAAACTATTGCTCCTATATATGGATCTTTAATAGAAATCTTAAAGCCTTGAATCAAGATAAGTTAGACAATTAGTTTTTTGAAACTTATCTCTCATACACACACACACACACACACACACACACACACACCAAAATATTAATTTGGCTATTGTGAAAACAGTATATGGATTAGTGTTTCTTAACCTAATCTAAAATTTAACTATTCTAGCATACCAAATCCTTAGGCACACACACTCTGGGAATAAGTGATAATACTGTATTCTTTTCTTCTTATTGCTGCAAGAAAACTGCCTCATACCAATTCCATACAAGCAGATAATAATAAAAGGAAAAAACCCACCTTGGCAGCATCTCTCCAAATTTTTAGGAACAGGAACAGGAACAGGGAACTGGAACAGGAACAGGAATCCGTTCTACTAGTACTTGGAAGTGTTACAAAATTACAAAGACAGACCTACCAATTTCATTAAGGCCTATGGAGAAACTCTGGCTAAATCACATATTCTTGACATGCACTCTGATAAGGGGCAAGCTGTTAAAGTAAAACAAACTGACCAAATTGTGCAACAGAAAAATGTTCGTATTAATTAATCCTCATTCCCCGACAAGGCAAAGAATTATGGTTCCTTACACTTTCAATACAAAAGAGGCCATTCCCTGCAAGTTAATTATTTACTTCTGACACAACAAATTGTTCTCTGTATCTCTCTGAACAGTCTTGACATCGGCATTCTAGGAAAGCATCTGTAATTTCCCTAGGACAATTTCTTCACTGCCAACAGACAGATTTATGTTCTGTTGAATGCCTTCCAAGGCTTCAAAACTGAAAATGGATTTTATTACCTTTTAATCAGCCTACTATCCCAGAAATGTTATTTAAGATGAGAACACACTTAGCAACATTTTAAAGTTTTCCTGCCAGCATCTTTCATGAAGTAAATGTTAATTCTCTATTGGCTCTGCCTTAGCCATCAATGTTCCAAAACGTTATCAGAAGTCTGCAAATCATCCTCTCCAGTACACCTGGTCTTGAAAAAGGACCAGTCAGTCAGTCCCACTAAATGAATAATTACCATATTTAAGTCTTATCAACGCTTTTGGTTTCCTGTCTTGACTGAACAAAGAAAATAATAAAACAGGCAACTATAACATAGCAGCATCCAATCCGGGATTAATCATCAGGACCAGTCGTTTAGTCTTCCAAGCTTTCGGATGCGTGATGAAGCCCATATGTATGTATTGTCATATATATTTGGCATACTTGAATTTGTAAAGCAATAGAAGTAAAATTGTTTATTGGATACTAAAGCTGAAAATCAAACGAGTTATTTGTTCTGTCATATGACAGATATAATTTCGAATAAAGAAAAACTAGAGATTGTCCTTTCCAGGTAAACTTCCTTCATGAGTTGTCAATCAACTTAAAATATCTGAAGCATAGTAATACGATGAGATTAATTTTTTTTAACGTGACATTATAGAGGTTGAGTGCATGGAAAACAATAATATTTTGAGACTTTCTACAAAGGTTAGAGAAACCTTTTCTGTAGTGCAAATAAAACTGGTTTCATTTCAATCAGATCAAAGGAAGCAATTTTTTTTCTTCATCTAGAAGAAATTTAGAGTTTGTTCTTCCTGTTTCAAAGTAGTTCTCACAGGCTGTAACAATAATAGGCATAAAAATACTAATGAAGTAAATCCTCTGTGCAAATAGAGATAGTCCTCAGGACCCATGGTAGTGCAGTGGTTAGAATCAGAGATGGGTTGCAAATCCCAGCGCTACCGTTTCACTTGTGCTCACGCATGCGCAGAAGCATTCGAGTGGGTAGGCAGAGTCTCTCACTGCCGTCACTACCGGTTCACCCAATCCAGCCCGAATCAGGAGCAACCCACCTCTGGTTAGAATGCAGTTCTGCAGGCTACTTCTGCTGACTGCCGGTTACTAGCAGTTCAGGAGTTTGAGTCTCACCGGCTGAAGGTTGATTCAGCCTTCCATCCTTCCAAGGTAGATAAAATGAGGATATGCAATATGCTGACTCTGTAAACCGCTTAGAGAAGGCTGTAAAACTCTGTGAAGTCTAAGTGCTATTGCTATTTATCAACCACAATTTCGGCCGATAACTCAGTCATTAAGTTATTGTTAATTGGAACCATGAGTGGCACTATGATCTTATTTTGGTTTTCCTTTGTTTACAAGCTTGCAAAGTTGTAAATATGAGGTTTGGTTATAAGGTTAGTTTTTCATCTTTAACTGCAAATGGTTACAACATAAATAAACGAAGACTACCAGTAACCACAAGAACATAGACTTTCTTTCCTTCGTCCCTTCCTTAATCAGTTTTGGTGATTCTCAAGCTTTGTTGTGGGAATTGTATAGGTAACGTTTGCTTAATAGTGTGATGCCACATAACTGTACCAGTTATGGTACTCGCAGGATTTGTGGGTGGTTAAGTGAGGACTTACATGACTGTTACTTGCGACTTTCTGTCAGCTTCCAAATGAGGGCAGATGGGATGCTTTCTCCCAGCATAAGTGTGGGCAGGGTACCCAGGTTCCACATTCACCCTGCCACCCAGAAATTCTTTGGGAGAAAAAGCAACAGAGCAACTCCCTGAAGTGACTTCTGCTGGCTTTCCCATTGCCTTTGCTCATAGGAAGCTCACAGAGAAGGTCACAAATGATAACCACATGATCATGAGTTGCTGCAACCATCCAGTTGCTAAGCACCTAAGCATCAATACATGACCATGGGATGCTTCAACAGCTGGAATTTGAGGACTGGTCATAAGCCCTTCTTGTTCATCACTGTCATAAGTTTGAACAGTTGCTGAAGGAGTGGTCATAACCTAAGGACTACCTGTAAGCACTAAGTGAGCTTTATAGAAGTGTACATTAATTAAATACTTGTTCCAGTTTCAAGCTGCCATACCCAAGTAAAAATCTAACTATTACTTTCAGATTCCTGTCTATCCTAGTGTGCAATTTATAAATCAACTCTCGTAGCTTTTTAGATTCCAAGGAAATAGTGGAATTCAGACTGAAAAGTTCATCTACAGTTTCTTTGAAACTGATTTCTAGCTCCTTTAACAGCTCCCAGTGTTGCCTGACCAAGGATTTGGGCTCTTTTAGAGAGAAACATTTATCAGACCTGAGCAGGACTTTATTAACAGGGATTTTAATTGAGGGCAAGGAAATTTCTCCTCATTTTAAATGAATGGGGTTTTATAGATTTAATTGGGATAAAGAGAAACAAATATAGTTTTGTGTGAGTTTTAGTATCTTAGGTGATATTAAATTTTAAATAAATTAATAAAATGTAAATAAATAAATGAATAAATAAAAAAATAAATAGCCCAGAATATCTATGTTGCCTGAGGAGATAGTTCAGCCATTTCTATTCTAATCCTAGGTAAATTACTAATGGTTTGAATTGTTTTATGTTTTCTGAATTTGTCTATTCCATCTTTCAAACCATCTGTGTTGATATCTATCATTGTATTTTATATAATGTTTTAATTTTATTTTAATTATGAGAAATGTAAAGAAGCATTCTACTGAAACATAAGAGGAAAATTCAGAACATTGCTCCAATTTGAAGCCAAAATTTCTTAGAATCAATCAAAAATTTCCCAAAGCATTACTTTTTTATACATCAAAAATACGTGTACATACCTAAGCTGCTACCTTGAAAGTTAGACTATTTTATCCTTTCTAAATGACTTAGGGTTATTCAAATATCCTCCTAATCTTGGTAGAGAGAAGCCTCGTCGAACCATTAAACTAATTATACTAAGTTCATTAAATTACATTAATTTAAATTAAATTAATTGCTCATTAAATTATACAGGCAGGGCAAGCTACTCTATGTAAACAGGGAGCAAACCCCGCACTTACAGGCACTGATGATATTACCCAGTCAGGTAATGAAACCGCGAAGCTCACAAAGCGTCAAGGACTCCTCATTAAAAAATTGTCAAAGACAGTAATGTAATCAACCTGCTCTGACCTGTTGGGAAGGCAGCTCCACCCATCATTTGTTGCTCTATTTCAAAAGTGGTATTTCCACTTCTGCAAAACAACTCTAATGCTCCATTCCAGTTCGACAGTGCACTCTGCTGCAAGCATAATTCCCCCCCCCCCCCATTCCATTCATTGCTGGCTGCCCTTGGCAGCCATTTCATCTTGGACCGTTGGCATGTCTGCTTATTTTTTTCAGGATAAATCCTTCCGAAGTAAAGTCTAGATGTGATTCACTTTTCATTAGCAAAGGGCCTGCAGATGTCTTTTTACAAAAAAATGTTCTGAGAGTCCCGAACACTCTGACCCATTTATATGTTTGAAAACACTCTGTCAACTCTCAAAATGACTTTAGCTGAAGCCATGTTTTTTTTTTTTTTTACTTCATTTCTTAGTTGCCATACATATGAGGTAAGGGGGAACTATGGGGTGTGGAATAATTTCTTCCCAGGTGCCAGACACAACAATGATGAGGCCCATGGAAATCAAGGTCACCTCAATGAGAGCATATAACGGCCGGAGGGAGTAGCTGAGCAGCCTGCCAGCTACTGGTTGGTTAACGTGATGAGTGACACTAGGGTTGTGTGGGTGATATCAATTCCTTTTATTATAAAAAAACACAGGAAATATTTAGAGTTGGTTTCACATTTGAACATGCCGATATCAGGTACCCAATAAAATGGATCTTTGAGAAAATCAACCGCCTCAGAATCTGGAATTGATTGGGCCCATTATTCAGAACCATGACACACTTGTGTTTTGCAACTCTGGCAGGTTAGGTCCTATATGTGCCACAGGATAATTCAAGAATTTCATTCTCTGTACATGGATAATATGACAGTTGCTTTCACATGATTGTCCCTTTGTGTCAATGCAGAAAGGCAGAATCATTCTGCCTATTCTAACACAATTTTGTATACTCCAAGGGATACCTCCTACTGTTAGAGCCACTTTCTGTCAGCATTTCTCCCAATATTTGAGATATCTGGGAACTGGGATGAAATTGACAAGAGGTTTGCTGGTCAGTCCTCCTAGTCCAAATGACAAAAAAGAATGGTAAACCTATCTAGCAGTCTGCTAGATGACTGATTAACCTTTGGCCAAGAATATCTCAGCTGACAGAATAACAGATTGGATAATAGCTGGGAGATTCATCCACCACAGCGATCTTTCAGATGAGATAACTTGGGGCAGAAGTTTATCAGTGAAGATTGGTAGATAGATTTACTGTTCTTCCTATCACTTTGGGTTACAAAACACCAGTAGAACTGAGTTCAGAAATAGTTGAAATGATACATTACTGGTGTGGAACATTTCTATGCCACCATTTGAACAACTTGTCACTTGAGGAACCTGTGTACTTGGGTACTTATCACTTGAGCAACTTGAAAATTGCCCCCCTTTGGGTACCCTTCTCAGACACCCACTCTCTGTCCTACTCATATTTGGCCATGGCAACTTTGCCAGATTTTAAAAACAGTGATTAGTGTCCATTTTTCTGCAAGCAGCTGCTATTGCAAGGGAAGAGAAATAAGCTGGAGAATCTTGCTACAGGTGACATGAAGGGAGGAGAGAAAGATGAAAATGGTTTTAGTAGTACCAGTGTACTAATTGTACAGAGTGATAACTCTGTGGGAGAAGGAACTGAGACCCAACAATTTACTAATCTTCTACTGCCAGTACTAGAGGCATTTCTCATCTTGTTTCTGTCCTCATCCTAGCTTCTTGTCTGTACAGTAGCCCTGTATTCTTACTGGATAGTCGAATTTGCACTCGCTACTGATATGTTTCAAAATGTTACTCAAAGTGCTGGCTATTATCTATATGACTTATATGACTCAGGGTATCTCTGAGATCACCAATTCCATAAATGGGACACGGTGGCTCAGTAATTAAGATGTTGAGCTTGTTGATCAGAAAGGTCGCCAGTTTGGAGATTTGAATCCCTAGGGCCGTATAATGGAGTGAGCTCCCGTCATTTGTCCCAGCTTCTGCCAACCTAGCAGCTTGAAAGCATGTAAAAATGCAAGTAGAAAAATAGGCACCACCTTTGGTGGGAAGGTAACAGTGTTCCATGCACCTTTAGCATTTAGTCATGCTGGTCACATGACCATGGAGACGTCTTTGGACAGCACTGGCTCTTTGGCTTTGAAACGGAGATGAGCATTGCCCCCTAACACATACACATTTGTGCGAGGAGAACCTTTACCTTTACCTTATCCCATAAATTCGAATCCAGGAGCACATAGAAATCCTCCTGAAGGACTCCACCTATCAAGAGGTGCAATGTGACAGGGGGATTCTAAAACAAGCAACTTTTGTGAGGGTCCCTTACTTTAGAACAACTTGCCCTCTTTGACAAAGATAACTCCTATTTTTTCTAGAAAATGGTAAAATTGGCTGATCTAGAACAACATAGGGATTTGAGTGCTGTAGAGTTTCTGGAGCTGGGAATGTATTAATTATAATTTTTGAACATAATTATATACTGTATTTTTTGCAATCTAAGTACCCCCTCACCCAATTTTTCTGCCCCTCCCTCTAGCTGTCTGTTGCTCTTGCATGTATAGATCTCAGAAAGTAAGGATTAGTGAGCAGTTCCTATCTTCTCCACTCACTCTTGTGACAGCATTATAGAGCTACCCTCCTTGGGAACTATAGCATGGCTGTTTGAAATGTACATATAAAGGTTTTTCAAAAAGTTGTGCATTTAGGAATTGATCCTTCAGTGACATTACCAGCATGTCTTTAGAGAGGCAGATATGGCTCATTGCCATTTTGCATATTGAAATCTACATACCTGACAAGGCATTCTTTAAAAAAATATTAAAATATTGAAATGAAGGGAATTTAATTTCAAAGCATAGGCAAAATTGTAGTCCACAATGTCTGGAGGTCCCTTTGTTGGAAAAGCCAATTATGCCTCAAAATAGTTGAATATTGGAATATCTTTCAATTTAATTCCATAATTTTTTTAACACAATGATGTAGCGCAAGATCTAAACCAGCCTTTCTGAAAGCCAAATAATTTAGTTTCACAGCATAAAAAAAATGCAAACCATAAGTCCATTCCAAAGCTATAGCCTGGGTTTACAATTTATACAATGGTTTCTAACAAAATGGGTGATGGAATGGGGCTTTCTTCGTATTCAGATTCCTTCTTCCTGACAGAAAAACAAAGGGGAAAAAAATGCAGAACTCAATAATTTTAAAAAAATGTGCGGCAAATCCTCATAAGCAGTCCCTGTGTTGATCTGAAGATGGATCTGGCTCTTGGTTGATGTCAGGACAAATAAAACTTCCCTTGCATTTTATTTTGGCAGAATGCAGCATTAAAGATATATTGAGGACAGAAACCGTTCGATACTCCACATGTTGGTGAATCATATCTCCCAGTGTAGATCAGCAACACTTGGAAGACCGCAAGCCACTTACTTTTGGATTATAAGAATTCTGCAGATTCTGAAACTTTTATGGTTTTGTTTTGTGAAACACTGGATTGCTGTGCTTCTGTCCGGCTGACAAAAAAACTGCATTTGAGTATGTTCCAGATATCTGCTCTTCCAGTTTCATTCACAAAACAGTAAAGAATTGGGTCGGCTATACAATTTATGCTTGTCAAGGCTGTTGTAATTCTATACGGTGCAAATAGATACTTAACAAATTTGCAGCTATCTGGCTCCTCCAAGATACTGCGCAGAAATAGGACGATGTGATATGGAGTAAAGCAAAGAAAAAAGGTTATGATGATGCCTAGTAATAAATGATTGATTTTCTTCTTGTCACAGCCTTGAGTTGCTTGATTATGCTTCACAGCCTGGTATATTTTGAGGTAGCAGAAGATCATGACAGCTAATGGGAATGCATGCCCCACACAGATGCGGTAAAAATTGAAGTAAGCTTGCCATTTTTGTAGAGGATATGTGTCATAGCAAGAAATATGTATGGTTTTATTTGAAAGTTCATAGAAGAAGTTAGTTCTATATAAAATCTGAAAGTTTGACATTATTTCAAAAGCCCAAACTAAAAAGGACATCAGTAGGGCAAATCTTCTTGATCGCAAAGTCTGGAACCTCAAAGGATGAACTATGGCTAAGTACCTATCCAGGGAGATGCAGGTAAGAAATCCTGAGCTGGTGTAATAATTTAGGTATTGAAGAAAAGCAGATAACCTGCAAAGCTGTAGGGAGAAGGTCCAGTCATCCCCGTTTTGAGCATAATAAATCCATAATGGTAGTGTCATTGTGTATAATAGGTCGGATAATGCTAAACAGAAGAGATAAATGCCCAGCTCATTTTTTTTCTTGATTTGACAGTAGGAAATGTAAAGTGATAATAGATTAGTAGGAATGCTGATAATCATCAGGATGCTGTAGAAAGAAGGAAACAATTTTGCATCTAGTTTCTCATAAAAGCTGCAGTTATGATTATAGCCAATGCTCATTGTTAATACTGGCTGACTCAACTGGGAAGGAAAAGCACAGGAGTTTATGTGTTTTTCATGGCTTTCATAGGTGGAGAGCAAGAGAGACGATCCGAGATTCCCATTCTTTGGATTATAACTGTTCAGTTAAAAATTCCACCACTTAGCCTGCAAGATAAAAAGAAAACATTTAATAGGTTATTGAGCTACTTTGAGAAAGAGAATTTTCACAAAATTTCAAAGCATTTTTTAAAGTGATGAAATAATAATATGTCGTCCCCTCCATCCCAACCTGGCAGATGAATTCAAATCCATTTCTTTCCTTTAAAAAAAATGCATTAAGCGAACAAAAGCTGGATTGATTATTGAACTACATAAAGGATTGGCTACATAACAAGGCAAGAAAAATCTCTGAGGAAAAAAACCTAATATACTATATTCTCCTATGCTTTGGCAGTACTCAGAACCATATATAAGAAGAATCAGAACAGCAATGAAAAGCTTTTTAGCTGTGTTGAGTCAAATGGGAGAAGACATACAAGCAAAATAGTCCCATAGGCTGCAAGTTCTTCTTTCTTGAGCTAAAGTTTCTGATGATAAAAGAATACTGTCACAACTATCTCTATAAATAAATCTGCTATTGCTTTAATTTTGACTTCTGCACTAAGCAATGTTTTGGATGATGGCCTAAATGTTTCTTTTCCAACTCAAGGGATACAATGATTCAACTAACTGTTGCTGTACTTCATATACAGGAAATAAAAGAAAGTGTTCAGGAGGGCCAGGAATGAAGGTGTGCAAGGTTTGTAGACATCAATGTGAAAGCATTTGTCACTCCAGAATTGGCCTATTCTGAAACAAATGTACAAATGGTCAAACAAATGTACAACGGGAGAAAAATGGTCATTTCCAAACAGCTGAATATTGTGAATTTGTTGAAAAAAGTTGGCTTTGCTAGGGTAGCATCAATTAATGTTATCTGGAAGCAACCTTGAAATATTAACACAATGCTATTATGGAGAAATACTACTTGATTTGGCTTCTAACAACTTTCAACCTAGTAAAATTAGTTCCACTTAATATAAGCATAGTATACTTTTTCTGGTACTTCCCACCCCTTCAAATCATTGAATCATTGAACAATTAAACTGGAAGTGACCCAAGAGGTCATCAAGTCCAACCTATCCCAAACTAGTGCAGGATTCACTACATCATCCCTGATAAATGACTATCCATCCTTTGTTTGAAAACATCCAGTGAAGAAAACATTCCGTGAGTTAAACTATTCCACTATAGATATGACTATTAAGAAGTTTTTCCTAATATCTAATCTGCACCTACTTCCTTGAAGTTTCATCCCATTCATTCTAGAAGTGAGAGTAAGCTCAAATCCTCTATATTTTGATAGTCCTTCAATTGTTTGAAGAAAGCTATCTCCTCTCAATCTTCTTTTCTGCAATCTAAACATACCTAGTCTTTTAACTCCTCCTTGTAGATTTCTAGTCATCATGGTAGGCCTTCTTTGGAGTTACTCCAGGTTATCAATGCCCCTTTTAAAACAGGGGTGTGCAGAAAGGAACACAATACTCTGTGCAGTCTGACTAAGGCAGGATAGAGTGGGATAAGTACTTTCCACAATCTGAATTGTGTGATACTCTTGATGTTCTTCAAGGTGTTGCTGTGCAACTAAATCCTTCTCACATGTTCAACCCTTGAGAAGATTATCCTCATTCTGTATGTTTCTTTTGTTGTTCTAACATAGTTGCATGATTTTATATTTCTACGTATTATGTTTCATTATATTTCCTTCCGCTCATTGTCCCCCCTCCACCTTGCCAATTATTAACCAATCCTCCTAACTTTGTATCATCAGCAAATTGGGTAAGCATTCCCTCAAATCCATATCATCAAGTTTATATAGAGCAGCTTTAGTCAATTTAGTTGAGTTTCTGGTCTTGTTTTCTTGTTTATTCGTTTTAGTAATCGTTGGAAAATTATTGCATATCGCTTGATACAGAATAGTCTTTCACTTACGACCACAATTAAGATCTGAATCTTCAGTCATTGACCAAAGCTGTCATTAAACAAGGTGTCATTTGATGTCATTCCGGTTGAGGTTGTTAAGTGATCTTTTGGGTCACTAAATGAACGGAGCCAAAGAATTGCCTGCTAGGGGGACTCAGTTCCACCACAAAACCGCGGTCGACTAAAGCGCGCTCGACGAAACCATGTACCTGACATCATCACAGCGTGACGAAAAAAGCACGCTGTGAGCGGTAAAGCTAAAATTAACACGTAAACCTAAACCTAACCCCCCGAAACCTAACCCTAAACCTAACCCTTAACGTAACCCTAAACCTAACCCTAAACCTAACCCTTAACCTAACGCTAAACCTAACGCTAACCCTTAACCTAACCCTAACCCTAACCCTAATGCCTAACCCTAACCCTAACCCTAACCCTAACCCTTAACCTAACCCTAACCCTAACCCTAACCCTAACCCTAACCCTAACCCTAACCCTAACCCTAACCCTAACCCTAACCCTAACCCTAACCCTTACCTTAATGTGAATCGGCTTGCTTTAAAAGCGCTTTTTAAAGCGCACTTTTTTCTCCGCGGTCGTATTTGTCGCGCTGCTGCTGATGTCAGGTACGCGCTTTAATCGGGCGCGCTTTAGTGGACCACGGTTTTGTTGTGCCACAGGGGGACTCAGTCCTGTGTGGAGCTGAATCCCTCCAGCGGGCAACCCTTTTTCTCTCAAAGGGGCTTCCTGGAAAGCTCCATCCAAAATCCAACCAGGATTTTATAAATAGTGTTTGAAGCATGGAATGTTTAGAGCAGGGGTAGTCAACCTTTTTATACCTACTGCCCACTTTTGTATCTCTGTTGGTAGTAACATTTTCTAACCGCCCACCGGTTCCACAGTGATGGTAATTTATAAAGTAGGGAAGTAACTTTATTTTATAAAATTTATAAAACAGATTACATCAAACCTCTACCGCCCACCATGAAAGCTGGAATGCCCACTAGTGGGCGGTAGGGACCAGGTTGACTACCACTGGTTTAGAACATAGGGTGTTTGGAGCCTGTCCCCGGAATTAAAAAGTCTCCTCCTGGTTTGAGAAGGAGGGGTTGGTTGCAAATGCCCTGTGTTTCAAATGCTCCGTGCCAAAATCCTGCTTTGAATTCAGCACGGACCTTTTTCAGCCAGTCCCCAGAAACCACAAGGAATCCTCTCAGCAGGTACCAACCAGCTTGCAGCTTTCAGTGCTAGCTTCCCCTTTTCTGGGGACTTTCTGCTATTCTAAAGAATAGCAATAGTACTTATATTCAGCTTCATAGTGCTTTTACAGCTCTCGCTAAGCAGTTTACAGAGTCAGCATATTGCCCCCAACAATCTGGGTCCTCATTTTACCCACCTCAGAAGGATGAAAGGCTGAGTCAACCTTGAGCCAGTGAGATTTGAACTGCTGAACTGCAGCTAGCAGTCAATTGAAGTAGCCTGCAGTACTGCACTCTAACCACTGTGGCACCTTGCACTGCCCCAGCACCCCGTTTTGGGCCTGAAAAGCCTCCTGCACCAACCTGGAAGCCAAAATGGGGCATGGACGTATGTTAAGGTGACCAGATTTTCAGATTGGTAAAGAGGGACACCATTGACCGGGGGGGGGGGGCGGAGGAGCTAGGCCGCGGTGGTTACTGCCAGCCCGCGGCCTCGCTAGGGACGTCTGGTCACCTTAATTATACATATCCTCTCTCTCTCTCTCTATCCATCCATCCGTCTGTCTGCCTGCCTATCTGTCTATCTAGTTATGCTCTCTCTCTCTCTCTCCCTCTCCCTCCCTCATCTCATTATCATCTACCTCAGTATTTCTCCACCTTGAAGACTTGAAAGTATGTGGACTTCAACTCCCAGAATTCTTTCAAGTCTCCAAGGTGGAGAAACACTGATCTATCTAATAAATATAATTATTTCTCCCTCTCTTTTTCACTCTCTCTCCAGCGCACATACGCAAATGCATAGGACATCCCACCTCACACACAGGTAACTCCGGGCGGCTTACAACATTATGATGCACACCCAAAGTGAATAGAGTCAGGTGCCTGTGATCCCAACCCTCCTTTCCTGAGGGGGGAAGGCCGTGGAACACTGCAAAACTCTTCTTGATTGCGTCACTCTCTGGGGCTTTCACTTTCGCTTGTGACCCCCCCACCTTTCCAAAGCCAAGCTTCATCCGATTCTAACTAATCCCAGCGCCTCTTGCATCTCTCCTTTGCAAGCGTCACCCTGGCCTCTGAGCATGTGCATCTTTTCCCTGGCTTTCCACCTAGCCGCGAGTGGCCCGGGAGCCACCAGCTTTCCTGCCCAACACCTACTCTCCCTGGACCTGTTTTGATGAGCGTGGGGCGACTGACGGTAGTTTGCGCTGGCCGCGCCCAGTCAAACTATCACCAATCACCCCGTGTTATATAGCAGTAGACTTATAAGATTAAGATCTCTTGAATTAGATTCCGGCTGATGCGGCAGACGGCGCGGATTGCAGCAGGGACAGCCGCTGATTGCAGCCTGATTGCGCCAGGAGCTGCACTGGCGGGGACGGGCGGGGCGGATTGGACTGGTCCTGCTAAGGGTGCGGAGGACATGCCTTTTGTCGGTTGAGGCATTGGCTGCCCTCCCTTCTTCTGCCTTATCTCTCCGTCCGTCTACCTTTGCGTTGGGAAAGAGGAGCGGAGTGGGAAAGCAAGACGGATTGCCATTGTCAGTTGCCAGGCTTCCAGCAGGTTGGCTGGATGCCACCCCTGCACTCCCGCCCAGTAGCAGCAGCAGCAGGGCTGGCTCCTGAGTGTATGGCGGAGACACCCACAGCCTTCTCTGGCTCACTGATTCTCCCCAACCCCGCAATTTTCCTCCTTTCCAGCTGAGTGGCAGGAGCGCCTGGGATCTCCCTAGGTCAAAGCCGAGAGGAAGGGGGGAGATTCCATATGAAGGCATCCCGAGGCTCTACTTTAACCCATGCAGGAAGTTTTTTTTTGGGGGGGTTGCATCTTTTCCCTGGCTTCTCCGAGCTTCGTTCCTCCCGCTTCCGCTCCTTCAGCTGGAGACAATTACACACACACACCCCAAAGAATCCCAGGCACACAAACAAGCAGCTTCCCCACCGTGGGCTTTGTTCTTAACAGACAGGGGGATCTTTTGAGAACGGCCCAGGATACGGGAAAAATTATGAAAAAGCATGCCTGTCCTGCCAAATGCGGGAAGTCTGGTCACCCTAACGTATGTGTGTTCCCCCACACCCCGTTTTGGGCCTGGAAAGCCTCCTGGATCAACCTGAAAGCCAAAACTGGGTGCAGGGGCCCTGTGCAAGGTCCCAAAATGCAATGTGAATGCTGCACCCTCTGTTCATACATGTGCGTATCCCCCACATGCACACCACCACCATGCATGGGTGGCAGAGACCCGAAGACCAGCTGGCCAGAAGGAGGCGTGCACACATGCGCAGTGGAGCTGGGCTGGGGCGATGGCTGGCGTGCCCACAGAGAGGGTTCTGCATGCCACCTATGGCACGTGTGCCATAGGTTAACCATCATGATATTGGATAAAGGGAGAGCTGGTTGAGAGCTGGTATGTTTTATGGTTTAAATTATGTAAAAAGGATCTGGGTGTCCTAGTTGAACATGAGCCAAGAACATAGTATATATAGTACATTATGAACAACATAGAATGCAGATCATAGTAAGTAATCAACCCATTCTATTCTGCCTTGGAATTTTGCGTCAACTGTTGAATCAGGTGGTTTAAACTACAACCCAGTAGATTCAGGTTAGATAACAGAAAGAATTTCCTTATAGCAGCAGCTGTCAGTCAGTTCTGTGCAAAGGTGGTTCCTCTTCACTGGAAGTCTTCAAATAATGGATGAAATATTTTGATAGTTTCTGAGCATTGAGCATGGTGGGTAAATATAGCAATAGCATTTAGACTTAAGTACCACTTCACAGTGCTTTACAGCCTCTCTAAGCAGTTTATAAAGTCAGCATATTGCCCTCAACTATCTGGGTCCTCATTTTACCGATCTTGGAAGGATGGAAGGCTGAGTCAACCTTGAGCCTGGTGAGATTTGAGCTGGCAAATTGCAGGCAGCCGGAAGTCAACAGAAGTTGACTGCAACACCACATATCCATTCCTAATTAGGAGGACACCAGAATAATGAAACATGTATTGTAAAGTCATGGCACAAACATGTTGGGGGTAAAGTTTGCTTCGCAACACCACATCACATATTTTGTCACTGCCTTCCTCCTTCCTAACCTCTAAGGTTTCTTCCAAATTGATGAGGTGGATTTTATAGACCGTAAATCAATGTCAGAATACAAGGCTTGCATGATGACAATCTCAGGATCAACCCCTGACATCAAAAAAGAGACTTGGCAAAAATCTCTGACTGGAATCTTAAACAACTGTGCTATTACTCTAAACCAGATTTGTGATCATGTTTCTATGTGCTATTTGAAATTAAAAGAAACTAATTTAAATAAACACATTGCATGCATTCAGTACACATATTTTTAAATAAAATGGCTAAGATTTTGAGATTTTAGCAATCCTATATAAGTGTGAAGTTATCATTTGTCAAATTCACAGAGGTCTTGCATGAAAACTCAGGAATGATTTCAGAATGGAGAGTTGCAAATTCTGGGATGATTTGAGGCCACTTTAAACAAGAAAGTCACGTCTCTTAGAGCTTGGCTCAGATCCTGGGTCTTTGAAATGACTTGCTACTGCCTAAAGCCCTGGGATTTCCTGATGTCCAATCAAGATAGATCCTAATTTCTAGATTTCTTATAGAGCATCCAAATTTGGCTAGGTGCTTCTTCCATTCCACACTCTTGTCTGCTGGGAGACACATGGAAACTCACATGCAGCTTTGAAATAGGTGTAATGGGTGCATTATTTAAAAGAAACCAAACTAAGCTATTGAAAAACTGCCTCCAAGCCAGATGACCACAACGACATAGGTCACAACTGTAGTCTCAAACCTATGATCACGAAAAATTTCTCACCCCTACTTTAGAAAATTTGATGAAATACAATCTGTCTGCTTGACTCCCGGCTCAAAAAAGAAAAAGAAAAAAAAGAAAGGCTCCATTCGCTCCTTATGTTACAGTATATTATTTTATAGTTGATAGCAAGATCTCTTAACAATGCAAAACTCTGATGTGGATTCTGAATCATCAGTGAAGTATGACAAACATAATTATATTTAAAAGTCACAGTTCCAATTAAGGCAATAATAATAACTATACTATACTATAATGGTATATAATGGAGTGAATAATTTTCCTTTTGAACTAAAATTGACTATTGTATCTCTCACCTTTTATGCAGATTAATCTTCTTGTTCCAAAATTTCAGGAAACCATGCTGCAAAGTACAATTTGAGAAATGTGGTTCTGTTTCTTTGCCTGTTTGAGGCTTCTGATTAAATTTGATTCTCACAGAGAACAGGAAACTGTTGTGGGCAGAAAAAAAAAGGGAAGCCATCTAGGGAGGAGAAGTTAAGCTCCCCCATCTCCACCCCCATACTCTTCAACAAATTTTCCATTTTTGCTCAGGAGATTTGAGATTTGTGATTTTGCTGTATAGAGTTCTCCTCATCCAATTTTTTTTACTCACATATTAAAAATAAAGCAACAATACACCCTGTAGCACAATATAGAGTTTTATCAAAATTAATTTACAATTAAAGCTTCTTTATCTACATCCTCTAACCTACAGGATGTTCTTGTGCAATAATAAAACATAAAAACCTTTTTAAAAAATAAAGTTTTATTAATTTTCTATTACATTAAATTAATAAACATCGTATTGTCTGGGTTATTTTGCTTGCTTAATAATACAAATTATATTCCTAACCTTTACCCCTTTTTTCCAGCCATTGATAAAATAAATTCCATGTTTGTTAGTATTCTGTATCTTTTCTCTGTTTAATCTTCAATGTAAGTCCGTCCATTTCTGCACAGTCCAATATCTTCTTAATTATTTCTTCATCTAGTGGCACTTCTTCATTTTTCCAATGCTGTGAAAATAAAACCCTCGCTGCTGTTAATACGTGCAATATTAAATGTACACTTTGTTTATCATTTTTTTTCTGGTACTACACCTAATAGAAAAAGTTCAGGTTTAAGATCTACATGTTTTCCTTACATCTTTTCTAACCTCATGCATATTTTTGTCCAGATTTCTTTTGCTTTAGCACAAGTCCACAATAAATGATAATATGTGCCAGGTTTTGGTTATATTTCCAGCATTTACTAGACATGGTTTTAAACATTTTGGCTAATCTAGCAGGTGGCAAATGCCACCTATAAAACATTTTCTTTCCCATATATTTTGCCATTTCTCAAATTCTATATTATATCCAAAGTTTTTTGCCCACTGTGTCATTATTTCATTTACTTGTTTATTTTCCATTTTCAAATGTAATAGAAAATTATAGCTTCTTGATCAAATTTTTCATTGGAATTCAACAATATCTAATCAAAGATAGTCTGTTCTTTATAAAGGCATACATTTTCGCATCTTTATCATATCTAGATTGTATTTGCAGTTGGGGCCACCATGATAATTAAATACCCTGGTCTTCAAGCTAATTTTCCTTCAGTATTCAAAATATATTTATGTCAAAATTTTCTTAATTTCACCAGATCTGGATGGATAAACGCTTCCATCATTGACAGCTATCCTAGGATTCTCAAGTAGATTTTAGCTTTAATCACCCTCCTCCCGGACGATAATGAATTTCTTACATAGTGACTTTCGAAATATCTGTGGCTTTTATTCTCCTTATACCATAAAAATACCTGCCATCCAAGCTGTAGGTCATGTCCTTCTAAATATAGTAATATTTTGCATCTAAGGGTTATCCATTCTTTCAGCTGTGTTAGAACACATGCTTGATAATATAAAAACCAATCTGGTAATCCAAATCTCCCATTTTCTTTGGATTCTTGTAACATTTTCAGTTTAATTCTAGCTTTTTTTCTTTGCCAAATAAATTTCACAATCAGTTTATTCAGATCATCAAAGAATTTCTTAATTTTTATAGGTACTGTTTGGAACAGGTAGAGCAGTTTTGGTAAAATATTCATTTTCACAGTAGCAATTCTTCCTAACATTGATGGATGTAAGTTTTTTCATTTTTCCAGATCCAGTTTTATTTGGTTAAATAATTTTGTATAATTATCTTCTTTCATTATTGCACATATTGCTGTTAAGTATATTCCCAAATATTTAACTTCCTTGACTATTTAAAAGTTCACTTTTTCTGACAGTTGTTCTTTTTGTTTCTTTGCAAGGTTTTACAATAGCTTTAGTTTTTCTCTAATTATCTTCAAACCTGCTATTTCTCCAAACTCCTCAATCCTTTGTTTGTTTACCAAGGTAAAGAAAGTTTGTTAAATGCTCCAATGCATAGTAGATTACAATAATATTCCAGGATTTTTAAAAAGTTCATTTTCCCCCATCTATTCCCAAGGTTTCTCATTTACTATATTATTCAAAAAATTGTATTTGTTCTGACCAAGGCTTCCTGAGAGCATGAAGCAAACTCCTTGTCCTGACAAAAAAACCCTTTTCTTAATTTATTGTGAATTCTGCTCATTCATATCCAGCAAAGTCTTTGAAGGGAGGATTTACAGTCACAGACCTTGTCTGGCTTGGAGAGCTGACAAGCCGATATCTGCAAAATATGCCAAGGAGTCTGAGAGAGTCACGAATCAATTAAGCAAATTAATTGTCTCCTGCAAACTCCACTCCCTTTTCACTCTTCTTTTACTTCCTCTGGGAAGTAAAAGTAAAAGACTTCCAAGCTGTTCCCTTCATTTGGCTACTCTGCGCATGCACACACTGGGAACAGGCTCCAGCTGTTCGTCTGCCTCACTGATGTCCGATTCTGAAGGCAGCTGATAACTGGCTCTGGCTCCCTTTCTGCCTCAGACACAGAGCCCTCATCAGAGCCTTCCCCAGATTCCAGGACTGGCCCATGTTCCTTCCCAACCTCCTCACTGTCCGAATCTGCTGCCAGCTCTGCTGGCTGCTGACAGGCCTCAACAGTATTGTCGCTATTCAAACTTGGTTTAATATCAAGTTCATCCTGATATCTTTTAATATATGTATTTCTCAAATAGGCTATTATCTGGCACAGTGACTTCTTTAACTGCAGTCCAACACAGACAGATGTGCTTGCTCAATAATGCTCATTGTTAAAGGTCCTACCATTTGTAGGTAAGTCTGAGACCATTTAAAGGAATTAGAATACTATTATTTTACCACAGTGTATGACTAATATGGAAACAGCTTAGTTCTGCTTCAAAGACATTAGCACAATGCCACCCAATTCACAGAAACCAAAAAGAAAATGCTCCACTTCTTTTAAACAATGCAAAGCATCAAAGTTTATATCTGGGGAAAAAAGTTTGTAAAAATCATAGTCTGCTTAAAGCTATTATCAGGTCAAGTCCACAATGAAATATGCTGTTGCCTGGAACATTCCTATTTATTATACTCCATTCCACCCCTCATTCTCTCAAGTCATTCATCATTTTGTAGGCTTTTCCTAACAATTACATTAAAAAAAATGTCCTTCCATCCTTTTATGTTCTCAGCTCTACAAAACCAGTGGAAAAGATACTAGTATTGATTATTTTATTTACAGAGGTTATGGGCTTCTCCAATTACCCAGATGCTGGGTGGCACAATATTGCCCATATCGATAATTTGGATAAAAAAAATACATAACATGCAAAAATTTAAGCCAAGTACAGTATAAACAATTATTTGCACCAAAAAAAAAAAAAAAACCAACTTGAGAGACCGCCTTCTGCCAATTACATCCCTGCGACCAATAAGATCCCATAGACTAGGCCTCCTCCGTATTCCATCGGCCAGCCAGTGTCGGCTGGCAACCACAAGGAGGAGGGCCTTCTCAGCAGTAGCCCCGGCCCTTTGGAACGAGCTCCCCGTGGAGATTCGTACCCTCTCCACCGTCCAAGCCTTCCGCATAGCCTTGAAGAACTGGCTCGCCCGTCAGGCCTGGGGATAAGGATAGTTACCCCTCCCGAATGATGAATGTATGTTGCCTACCATTTTATTATATGTTTCTTTCTTGATGTTTGTATTCCCCCCTTCCCAGTTTTATGTGAGCCGCCCTGAGTCCCCTCAGGGAAAAGGGCGGCCTACAAATTCTAATAAAACTCAAAAAAAAAAAAACTCAAAACTCAAAAAAAAAACAACATTGTGGCACTGTGGTTAGAATGCATTGTGGTAGGCTAATTTTGCCGATTGCCAGCAGTTTGATTCTCACAGGCTCAGCCTTCCATCCAGTGACGTGCGGTGAGGATTACGGTTGGTGAGGCAAGAGCATGGCAGCGGCGAGAAGCACGTCCCCGCCACTGTGTCTGACAGGCGTCTTGCGTTTATGGAGGATATATACGCGAGACGCCTGTCGGACACAGCGGCGGGGATGGAGGAGGCAGGGGGGGGGTTAGGTGGCAGCCTTCGAAGAAAGGGGAGAGGAGGAAAGGGAGAGGGGAGCAGGATGGGGCTCCCAGTGGCGGGGAGAGGAGCACGTCCCTGCTTCCATCCTTCTGAGGTCTGCAAAATGAGGATCCAGATTGTTGGAGGCAATATGCTGACTCTGTAAACCAATTAGAAAAACCAATTAGCTGTAAAGCAGTATGAAGCGGTATATAAATCTGCTATTGCTATTTTAAAACTTGCTCATCCAGAGGATAGTCATAACAATCCTGTCAGATGTATATATTTATTTATAAAATTTATATGGCTGCCAATCTCAAATACATAATTCTGGGTGGCAAATAATTCTTAAAAACAGAGTAAAAACAATATAACAAAATAGCCAAATCATCACCAAATTCTTGAAGATCAGGAGAAAGGAAGCCATCCAAATATGCGGTCCAATGTTCTTATGTATCAGATTAGAACAACAAAAAAAGATTTTAACTTGGAATTTTGTGTAAATGTGTTAATGTGTGGAGTTAAAAAGTAGGAATTAGTTTCTACAAGGAATAGAAAGGAATTTGGGAAGAGTTGGGAAATTTGGGTGCTGCATCTTCAAATTTATGCTGCAGATTTATATGCCATCAAATTGCTTTTGACTGCTGGAAACCACATACAGTAGATAAATTTTCTCCATGACGACATGAAACCCAGATTAAGATCTGTCTTCAAAGGTCAAATTTTCGACAAAGAACTAATTTCTGTAGCTTTCAGCAGAATGCAGATTGCTTCACTTCTTATTTAGATTGCCTAAGACTTGATGATTCATAGTTGTAATTGTGTGAACTGACTTTGTGGCCTAAAAGTTAGGAAAGGGAACAATCATATCCTTTGTTCTTGAAGACTGAGCATTAGGGACGTGCAGTCACTAGAGGCAGGGGAGGCGGGGCCTCACCAGTCTCGTAAGGAAAAGGAAAGAATTTTAAAGAATTTTTTTAAAATAATTAAAAAGGCCAAGGTAGTTGCTGCCAGCCAAACTCCAAGTGACAGTGACTTTGAGTCTGCTTAGTGTTAACTGTAGGGGGAAGCGAGAGAACTATGGGCCTTCTCTGCATAAGGAATTTTTCGCCTTTTAAGAGTTAAGCAAGGGTTAAAAAGCAAAAAATTTCGTATGCAAAGGAGGCACGTGATTCTCCCGCCTCCTGATTTGGGAGCAGTGAATCATGCCTTGCAGTTGAGCATGCTTACGTTGGGCGGGAGGAGTCAGTTCTTCGAGCAACTTCAGGCTTGAGGGACCGCCTTCCCTCCTGCCGCTCGGTTTATTTTTTTGCAAAGGAGCCGGTGCTCCTGGAGGCTTCGGAGCAACAGCCATGACTGCTGTGGGATTTGATTCAGCTGGCTGGGTTTGGGATTCTACCACCCCGGACGGGGCGGAGGGGGAAAGAGACTCTTGGGGCTGAAAACGCGGCATCCTCCCTACCGCCCGAGCGGAAGGTAAGCTGAGTGATGGCTGGAGGGAATGGCGTGCTGCCTTTTTGGCCCTCAGGCACGTGTCAAGTCGCGGGTGGCCCTCTGTAGGCGCTCAGATGGCATGACTGCCTGTAGTAGAAACTTTCGGGGGGTTGAAGTCGAGGACTCCGTAAAAGAGCGAGTCTTTCAAAGCCCGTAAGGTGCGGCGGGCGACGTCCTTGTTTGGGTCCAAGAGTTAACCTCCAAGAGTTGCCTGTGGCTGAGTTTTCCCTCCTTCTCTCTCTTTCGCTCTCTTGCTCTCTCCTTTCAACCGTCCGCCTTGGACAAATCGCTGGCACCAAAATGTCTGCTTTATAGACTGGTGCTTGGAGGTAGACCTCGATCTCAACCAGGCGAACCGCGAAGGACAGGGAGGGAGGGAGGGGCTGCCTGCCTGCCTGCTTGCCTGCCTGCATGGAGTGTGAAAGCGAGAAACTGGTATGACTGAGGGCAGCCAGAGGTGCACGCCTGGGTTTTTTCGGTGTGCTCGGTGTGTGAGGGAGTGAGTATGTAAGTGAGTGAGTGCGGAGGGAGGAGAGCCCAGAGTGGCAGTCACCCACCTACTCTCCTCCCTGCCCCCGCCCTGCGCAGCTGGAGGGCCATGTTAGGGAAGATGCCATACTTCCCAAACTTCCTGCCCCTCTCGCTCGGCCAACGGATGCCAAGAGCTGCCGCCGCGACTGCCACCGAGCGAGCGCTTCCTCATCCAGGGGACCACAGGAGCCGTCGCAGCCGCTCCCCGGGGAGGACCTGAGCACTCGCCCTCTTCTCCCTCATGAAGCGTGCGTGCCCCGGCTGGCGAGATGAGCGGGCCTCCACTTCAGGGCCCCGGCAGCAGGACTTTAAAGTCCCGACTCAGTCCCACTCTACGGCGGACGCCGCCGGGCCCTGCCGCCACTTTAAAGCCCCAGAGGCAGGGCTTTAAAGTCCTGGCGCTGCGTCCACCATAGAGTGGGTCCCGGTCCCGCTCTATGGTGGACGCAGCGCTGGGGCTTCGGCGGGGCTTTCGCGCTTGCCTCACCGGCCATGAAGCTCACTGCACGTCTCTGCTGAGCATAACTATATACTAACATCTCATATTCTGCATTCAGGTCACAATAATCATTTTGACAGTGACTTTGAATTTAACTGGCTTAAACTGGTTTAAAAATCTGGTCCGTTCCCCCCCCTTTTTTTGTACTGTCTTTCCTAATGAAGAATTCTGGAGGCTCAACATCTTGCACATCCTTTTTTATGAATCCTGATAAGCATATCACTCACCTCTAAATCTTGAATATTTTTCTCGTATGGACCAATAGGGCTGCAAATGAGTCTTCTGAAAAAATACTGCTGGGAAGTGGTACAACAGCATTGGCAATTGTCTCATTTTGCCAAGCCAAGGTACATATCTATTAATTACCATAAACAATATACAGAGGAAGCATTTATCTATGAACTACTAAAACTTTTCTTCCTATAGCCTTTAATTGATGAAACGGTGCATCACATGGCAACAATTTTTGAACCAAGTACCTTGAATAGGCTAACTTGCAAAGTGCATCCAAAATCTGGAATCCATGACTCCGAATTGGCAAATTTTATAAAATGACATAAAAAATAATCATAAAACACTTTATGACATAATAGAAAATGTCATAACAAATTTTCCGTGCTGGTGTTTGACTGTACTATACAATTCAACATGGGCTATTTTCAAGGCATGGCAGAATATTAGAAGTTCTGTGATTGTTGAAGGCATTCTGGTAAGAAAATATTTCAGAAACAATGACCCAATGGGGTCACGGGTTGTCTACTATAAAATAAAATCATGTGTTGCTAGCAGTGTAGATATAAAAACTGAAAACTCAGTCTTAGAAAAGGAATTCAATACATTGCACTATTGAAGGTCAGACATAATTTTTTTATCAGAATCAGAAATTTTCACAACTACTTCTAAAGGAGAGTAGAAACCTGTAAAAATAAAATTAACTTATATTTTTATGACATTAAGGCAATTTTCCTCATTCAAACTAAAGCAGATCCTACTTTGTGATATTCTAAATTTCTTTGCAATATAACTTTTGCCAGCACAGCACCACCTGCAGCTCATCACTTGATGTTGCTTCAATGAACCAAATCCAACAAAAAATAATTATCTATGTAGTTTGCTTTGGGTTCACTGAATATGTCTCTTTCTCATTTGACATACAAGTGCTGAGACATGGTAGTAGATTTCTCTCACTCATATAGAGAGAAAAAATAAATGGCCTTCATCTGATACATGTCATAGTTGACATATATGATTAAACTTACTTGAACCCTCCTCCCTCCCAGTAATACATGCAATATATTTGGAATAACTGTGTCACAGGACTTAGGGCAAACAATTTGAAGCTTTACTCTGGAAACAAATGCCATTTATTTTAGTTGTGATAATAATCTAGTCTAGACTTTATTGATCTAGTTCTATAGATTTTGGCTAAGGAGTAGGTCTTACTTTTGCTCAATGGAACATTCTTCGAAGAAAGCTTGCTCAAGACTGTTGTCCAATTAAAGTGATGCTAAGTAGTGTTAAAAACCTAGACCTAGGCATTTGGAATAATTAAATGAGGAAACAAAAATGACATTTTGCCATATAAGTCTGTTTGTTTCATCTTTTATAACCTGCAGGTTATAAAGCATAAATAATTAATCTTTCTAGATAAGAAGCAATTATCTTTCAGTCTTTGACACAAGATCAGTGT
Organism: Thamnophis elegans; assembly: GCF_009769535.1. Taxonomy (NCBI): domain Eukaryota; kingdom Metazoa; phylum Chordata; class Lepidosauria; order Squamata; family Natricidae; genus Thamnophis; species Thamnophis elegans. Next base: position 138,634,298 of record NC_045541.1, on the reverse strand, counting down.
GACTTCAAGCCAAAGAAAGATCAAACATATTGACTATTTTGCTTTGGATAGCCATACTGTTATGTACCTTTTATTTAACTATTTTTTTAAAAATTTTAAATAATTAAAATTAATTACTTCACATTTATTTATCGTTAAGTGGCAGTTTACAATAATAGATGGAGAGTTTAAAACAGAAATATTAAAACCAAAATTAAAATAATAAATTAAACATCAGTTTAAAAATGTTTTTTAAAAAAATCAGAGAATCTAAAAAGATGAATCCCCTCAAATCAGTAGAGCGACCTCAAATAGTAGAAACAGCTTGAAACCAACACAACAGCCTGCAGCAGCTTTAGGATATCCTCCTCAAAATATGTCAGTGACCAGTGGTGAGTGATAGGCTCATATAGAAGCAACCATTTGATCCAATAATTTGGGCCCATATTTGCCACCTTTTTATATTTAATGCTGGAAATAAATTGGCAGCAAGTATAATGGCTTCCAGGGACACGTTGGCTCAGTGGCCAAGACGTTGAACTTGTTAATCAGGTCGGCAGTGTAGTTGTTCGAATCCCTAGCGCCGCGTAATGGAGTGAGCTCCTGTTACTTGTCCCAGCTTCTGTCAACCTAGCAGTTCGAAAGTATGTAAAAATGCAAGTAGAAAAATAGGAACCACCTTTGGTGGGCCGGTAACAGCGTTCCATGCACCTTTGGTGTTTAGTCATGCCGGCCACATGACCAGGGAGTTGTCTTTGGACAGTGCTGGCTCTTCAGCTTTGAATGAGCACTGCCCACTAGAGTTGGGAATAACTAGCACATAAGTGCGAGGGGAACCTTTGCCTTTACCTATAATGTCTTCAGTAAAAAGGTTCTTTGGAGATATGAAAGAACAATCGTAGCAGTGAAGTGGAATCAGTTTTTGCAAGTAATTTTACTTCATTCCAGTGCTAGTTACCTTGTAACCTTTTTAAGGCAACAAATGCATTTTTAAAAGAAGTCTCTATCATTGACCTGTTCTTATGGATGATCTATTTTCTCATTTGTGAGAATTATTTGGTCTGTCTTTCACTTTTTGAGATCCCACTGCAGTAATATGCTGACATAATTAGAAAAATAAACACAGTGCAGTTGTGCTGGTACACCAGAAGAGGGGAAGGCCCTCATGGTGTGTGGGAACACTTTGGAAAATTTTGAGATATTTATTCATTATTGTTTAAATAATCAATTTTCTTTCAATAAATTTCCACTATTATTACTAAGCAATTAAACAAATATTGTTGACACATGGAAACAAAGGAATAGAAAAGAGGATGCTGCCAGTAACTTACTATCTTGTTTACAAATGGGATGAAAAAATGTAATGTTTAGGTATATCCCAGGGCAACTGAAGGCATGAAACACGGTACTCTGTTCTTGGCTGGCTTGAGAAGGAAATAAGAGAAGACCATTGGCTGACAGTTTTCTGTACTTAGCTATTAGCCACAAAGGGTATCTATTGAATTGCCGATGATTCTCTACATAGTTTGGGCTTCAAACTCATGTTATCTCCAAATAACCAAAAGAATCTCAGATGCATTTTAAATTCGACTAAGAATGGTTCAGAGGTGGAAAGATTGATCAGCACCCATCAGCACCCTGAACCAGATGGCTTCTCTATAGGTCTTAGAAGGGATGGGAAGTCTTCTAATTTCACACAATCAAAAATATAAACATGATATACTGTACATATACTTGCATCCTAACCTACACATACTTCTATTACTATAGGTAGCCTCATTTAACAGTGACAATTGGGACTGGCAATCCCATTGCTAAGTGTCATGGTTATTAAGCAAGATATCAGGGAAGCTTCTTGGTTGAAAAGTTAAACATCTTAAAAACAAAGCAGAGCAGAGCAGAGCAGAACAGAACAGAGCAAAATGTCCAGATGCCTCCTGAAAAAACATCTTTGGGACAACCATGACCTGGATGACTGAGCTTCTCCATAGACATTTAGCCATGCACTTTGAGATGAACACCCTTCAAATGGTGCAGGACAGAGGTGGGTTCCTACCAGTTCGCACCTTTTCGGTAGAACCGGTTCGTCAAATCTACCGAACTGGTTAGAAGAGGTTCCACCAGTGGACCCGGAAAGCAGGCCACACCTACAGAAGAGGTTCCAAAACTTTTTGAAACCCACCACTGGTCCTTGGATATGATTATTCTACACTATCATACTCATATTTATAAAACTCAGTGCGTCTGTGAAAGGTAAGGATAACTACTGCATTTGTGGTGCAATCAGAACATTGCGTGTGTTGAAGTTGTTTTAACGCAAACCAAAGATGCCTTTTAAAAAACAAGTTTATATCATATTCTTATGCATGCCAGTGCTGTGTGTGAGGTAATTTAAGGTGGCTCTGACAAGTGTCATCAGCATCTTCATATCCGGTCACATGGGCGGCAAGCCACTCCCATCCGGTCACATGGGCAGCAAGCCACTCCCACAAAGGAGGCCACACCCACAGAGTAGGTTCGAACAATTTTTGAAACCCACCACTGGTGCAGGAGTATGAATGGATTTCCAGAAAAATTGCAGACTGCAGGAACCATTTGCGCTTCAGTTTGAGATGCAGACAACACAGACTCATCTCCAATAGCCTGTGCCTGTTTTCAATAGTGAAGGGACATGGGACAAATCCTTCTATTTCCCACCATCCAGACAGAGCTGAAGAAACTTCTTGGATGAGAAGCGAAACATCTTCAAAGAAAAACAAGAAAGCCCAGTTGCCTCCTGAAAAATGGCCTATGGTCATGGTTGATCTATGGGACAACCATGACCTGGATGACTGAGATTCTTCATAGACTGTGAATACAAGATGCTGTGATGGTTGTAAACACTTGTTGGCTGTAAAACACATAAATTTTCATCCTGTGACTATAGGGATGCTATAACTATTGTAAGTGTGAGGACCAGTCATAAGTTACTTTTTCATTTTGAATGGTCGCTAAACAGGGCAGTTATTAAGTGAGAATTACTTGTATTACTATTAATACTATATTATTATTATTATTATTATTATTATTATTTGAATGTTTCTGCTGTATACTAATACAATTACTGACGTTATTTGTACTGTATACATCAATGTTTTCTTCTTACAGAACTGTTCTTTTCCACCCTTTTCTGGGATTTCTTCTATTTTTGTTCTGTCATTCCCTAAATATAACTCATCAGGATGCATTTTAAAATTCTTATCTCTTTCAAGTAATGACGGATTTCACGTTCCAGAGTGTAGTACTGTTGATACAGACCATAACATTTTAATAACCCTTGGCTAGAAATTACAGACCAAGAATTAAGAGAATAACTGGTTTGTGCACATTTATAGATATTACACATGGAAAATGTATGCATTCTAATCATACAGGAGTCATTATTAGACACATACAGAACATAATTGACTCTGCATTAATTCTGGCATTTATGCAAGCCCGAATAACCTTGAGATTTAATCAGCAAGAAAACAAACTAAACCAAACCCACAAACAACAAAGCAAAAATCCAACAAAACCTCAAACCTCTAAAGATTCTATGATTAAGTGTTGGAGATTGAAAAGAAGGACAACCTGAAGATCCCAGCAAGCACTGAACTTGACAATGTAGTATATATTATTTCTCTGCTGTATGTATCACCCCAATGTGTGTTCTCAAGTGGATTTTACACTTACTTCCTGAATAATCTACCACCTGCTCTTTAGCCACCTAACTTGCTTTTTCAGCTCCCAGAGTTTGTACCTCAAGGAGTCATTGGTGAACCATAACCGAAATTAGAAGTGATTATGTGAATAGCCTTACCAAGTCTCCTATTTCAGGGCATCAACAGATTATTAGTGGGATTAACCACCACCAACCTGCACAAGTCTTCTTGAAGTCCAATTTGATTAATAGACCTTTTGGGAAGACTATTCTAATAGGTCCAGGGCTTCTACAGCGATGAGTTGTAACCACTACATAACCATAGCCAGATAATGGGTCATTTATCACAGGATGATCCCAATCATCAAACAGAATCAAATGTTAAACTTCTGTGATTTGTACTGTGTCTTGCTCAGGATAAGCTTAAAGTTATCATTGCTCTGAGATCTTCGGAGCTGTGCAAGGCAAACTAACTCAAAATGGTTGGTGACTCAGCACCATGAAGCTGAAAACATGATAATGAGATCCAAGTATGTGCATCAATCTGAGTAAAGTACTTCTATTATAGTAAAATAGAGGTCTGTCAAATTTAGAAAGGAAATAATTTAGAGTTTGGGATTAAAGAGGGTTTAGAAACAGAACTACAGAAGCTAATAATTAGTGGGAATTGATCAAAGTGGAGACCATAGTAAGCATCTATTGTACATCCTGAAAAGGTTCCTGACCCTAAGCAAAACATTAAAGTCACAACACATCATCCTAAAAGAATCCAGACTATTCCTGCACACTGAAAGAAAAAAAATGCATTCATAATACACTAGTTTAGTTAGGCACTACACACTTAAAATGCATTTTAATGAATATCTGAATTAAGATTCCTGTAAGTGCTTATTGATTGGTTATCTTATAATACTTCAATACCTGATATTTCAAAATCTTTTTTCCCTTTGGTGATGTGTTCAAGGCAACCAGTTTTCTGAAATTATTGTATGAGTTACTGACACGATATGTTTACTTTATTTATTATTAAAGTTCAATGCCACCCATCTCGCCAACACGACTTGATGAATTGTACACACCTGTGCTGATGATTACACATCTGCATTAAAAAAAAACACCATACACCATAGGTGGATAAACTGGTCTAACATTGTTTACCTTAAAATATCCAAAATCATCCGCTTCTCAAAAAGAATTAACTTTCAATAAAAAGACTGAGCAGATGGGATGGACCTTTCATTAAAGTTTCATACTACTGTTTCCCATATGAAAAATAACATTTTTGTGGATTTGTTCTAGTACAAATGTGGGGAAAAAACACAGGGTTGAAGACTGTCCATGAGCAGCATAACCCTTCTCAAACAGCATGGAATAGGACTACATTTGGTGGAGAGGGGGAAGGAGTGAGGGAGGAAGAGGGAGAGAAAGAGGGCAAAGAATTGTCCAAAGTGTGAAGGAAAGAACAAACACACAGAGGACCGACTCCCCACTGTACGTTGTTCCACCCAAGGAAATAAAATCCTCCAGTGATTAGAGCGGTGTAACCAATTCAAAATAGAAAATTTTTATACAAAACTTTTGAATACAAAACTTTTTGCCAGACCAATTCTCGAACACAGCTCTTCTGCCTGGAATCTACACTGTACATCCGACATTAATACAATCGAGCGATCCAGAGGTATTTCACGAGAAGTGTACTCCACTCCTCCACTCCCAATAGAATACCTTATGCCACCAGGCTTGACATTTGGGGCTTGGACGAGCATAGTACACAAAATTGTCTGCTACGTCCTACCTGTCAATGACTACTTCAGCTTTAACCGCAATAATACACGGGCAAGCAATAGATATAAACCCAAGGTAAACCGCTCCAAACTCGATTGCAGAAAATATGACTTCAGCAACAGAGTGGTCAATGCCTGGAATGCACTACCTGACTCGTTACGATCTCAAACCCTCGTAACTTTAACCTTAAACTGTCTACCGCCGAGGCGCCGACCTCACTCCTTTCCTAAGAGGTCCGTAAAGGGGGCGTGCATAAGCGCACCAGGGTGCCTATCATCCCTGTCCTACTGTCCCCATTTATTCTACCCGTTTCCTGTGTTCATGTCCATAAATAAACAAATAGGTATTCATACTTATACCTGTTATCTCGTACATGTTTGACAAACTAAATGAATAAATGAAATTCCAGAAGTCACGCTTTTCCCACCGCAAGGTACATTAATCTTTCAATTCCTCAGGGGCGTTACAGTGCCGATGGTGTATGCAGTGGCTAAAAATCGCAAGGCTACGCAAACCTTCTTCCTTAACACAATCCAGGTTTGACAGTCCCCGCACGTGACCTCGAGTCTACGTCATCGCCAAGGGTGGTGGCAAACAGAGCCGCCCCGCCCCTCAAAGACTTCGCTCCCTTTTCTTTCCGCGCCGCCTGGTCAAGTGATCGCGTGTCACATGACCGTGCTTGAGATCAGGAGTGCGGCTGTAGCCGCCTACAGCAGATTAACCTCGAGAGCAAGGATGCGGTCGGTTGGCTGTCCCTGGACTTCCTGAGCGCGGCGGTTCCTTCGACCTTCCAAGGATGCGGCTTTGGTCTTTGCTCTGGCTGCTGGGCTGCAGAGCGGCTGCTTGGCAGAGCGACGATTACTGGCTGGATGATGCCGTCGGGATGGGGCGGCAGTTCGATGGCATCGGAGCCGTTAGCGGCGGCGGGGTGGGTAAACTGAGACCCCTTGCGGGCTGGGAGCGGGTCGAACAATCTGCGGGTGGTGGTTGCACGGAATCGGAGAAAGGCTTTTCACAGCCTGACGGAAATCGTCCCAGAAAAGAACCTGCGAATCTGAGAACCCGGAGCTCGGGTCGCTTCCTAGTGGGGGCACCAAGATCGCCCCGTAGTCCCGTATCCTCTGGTTATCTTGGGGATGAAGTACTGTAGTAACCACGCCTAAGGCGAATAGAAAACACGTTCTGCACTCAGAGGCGTTTCCTGTTAAAAAAAATAAAGAGCTGAGCTGTCAAGTTAGATCAGATTCTTTTTACAGGAAATGTCTCTAAGGGGATCTGAGCGTGGTTATTATTTAATTTAGCTCGTATATTATATCTACATATTAACTCGATTTGTTGTTCATGTGTTAGATGCATACAATACTGTACATAGATAATAATAAGTAGCTTCCAGGGAAAGTTGTTGTAACTTGCATGGCATGTTTATATTTTATTTTTCCAATGAATTTCCTTACAGAACTTATGATACCTAACAGCCAAATTTTATTGTACCAAATTGAGAAGCCATTTCATCAGGTAGGGGGTATAAATAATTGGGCAAGTATGTTGAACAATGTACTTAAAAGTAAGATATATTCTCCAGTTTTGTTCAGTGACGGCAGAAGAGAGAGAGAGAAATGAACAAACAAATGTATATTTTTGTTTAGAAGCTGGACTTGAATTTTTACCATTTGGATTTCAATGGATGAAGCTTTGTACACTGGTTTTCTAAAATAACTACATAGAGAAAAATGGTGTTTACAAATAAGAACTTGAAGGCAGGAGAAAGAAGTGATTGGTGTCAAGAATGGACACACATGGATATATTTCATTGTGAGCAGTAAAGTATAGGAAGATAATGGAAACTGATAAGACAAGTGGGGTAAAAATAAGATTTTATTTGGTAAAATAAAGGCACACTCAAGTTGAAACCTCACTTCTAATTATTTCTTATTTCTTGGACAAATCCTTTTGGTTTTCTTTGACAAGAAATCGGAAGAAATTTTTACTGCCTTCTTTGGCTACCCCCCCCCCCGCCCCAAATTCCATGTCAAATTTACAGATCTGGGATTTTCTGTTGATCACCATGTTTGAGCCTATGTAGTATTTTGAGATCATCCATGGTTGGTTAGCTACTGCTATCTTTTAAATTCAGTATTTGCAGAGGACATGTAGAGGCTAGGAGAAGTTTTTAGGAAGACAATAGAAATAATGAAAGAACCATGGGAAAATGGGCATGAAAAATGATTATCTGATACTTCTGATCAGTAGTATCATTATGTATAAGTATTAATTCTAAACATTTTTCTTCCTAATTTTTTTCTAGGCTACCTCACGCCTTTTAGCGAATTACCCAGAGCCTTATCGATCTCAGATTTTAGATTATCTTTTTAAGGTAATTATTGCCTTATTGTATTGACTTAAGGTGGAACTTTCATTTTTTTCCTTAAACTTATTAACAAAAAAGGCTGTGATGCAAACAAGAGTGGTGGAAAAATGAAAAAAAGTTTCATGTGTTCAAGTTCTTTCCTGTGCATTCAGTATTTCACCATGATATTCATTTCTCTTCTTGATTGATATATGGAATATAATTGCAGCTACCTGGTGGCGCAGTGGTTAAATGCAGCACTGCAGGCTACTGCTAGATCAGCAGGTCAGCGGTTCAAATCTCACCGGCTCAGGGTTGACTCAGCCTTCCATCCTTCCGAGGTGGGTAAAATGAGGACCCAGATTGTTGGGGGCAATATGCTGACTCTCTGTAAACCGCTTAGAGAGGCCTGAAAGGCCTATGAAGCGGTATATAAGTCTACTGCTATTGCTATTGCTATTGCTATTCTGCTACTTATTCACTCTGTTACTATGGCTTTTGGAATTAGTGCAAAGATGTAAGTTGTAATTATGGCTGAATGTAAGTATGTGTGTGCGCACACATGCATATACAGTGTGTATGTGTGTGTAGAGGAAGGGGGGATATCAATCAGTCTTGTAGCCCAGAATCTTAACCATCAAAATGATTCAGAGACCCAATAATGAATGAGAAGGATAAGAATTTGCTTATAAATCTGCTTATAAAACTATGTTTAAGTCTCAGAAATTATGCAAATTTACATTCTTGTATCTTTACATTAAATAATACAAGTACATAATTTATATCGGTTTCCTTGTTTGTCTCCTTTATGTATATTGTCTTTTTTCTTAATCTTATGGTTTTTTTCATGGAAGTTGCTTTAGAGCTACTGCTTGTTTTTCTCCAATAGTATTGGATTATTTACACATAGTCCTCGCTTACCGACCACAGTTCGGTGACTGTTTGAAGTTACAGTGGTTCTGAACAAGTGGTACGACTGGTCTTCGAAGTCAACATATCACCCATGTGGTTACATGATTGTGATCTGGGCACTTGGCAACTGACTCACACTTAATGGCAGTTACAATGGCCCTCAGTGTCAAGTGAACAGCATTTGCAATCTTTCTTGCTGGCTTCCCACATGTAAAGTTAAATCTCTCCCACTCATCAGAAACCCCCTCCCACGCCCCAAATTACTCATATGGTGCTATGGGCACCCATGCAATTTTAACCCTTCCTTTCAGATTAATTCCAGTTCATGATGATTGGAGAGGAGAGATTCTGCCCTTGGCCCCATGAGGTCCCACATGATTCAGTACTTTCTCCTCAGACCGCCCCATTGGATTTGGTAGAGAGGGCATGTTGCGGGTCTCATTGGCTATGTTTAGCAGGACCCAGGAGACATCCATCTCTGCTGTGGCGCCTGTTTTATGGAATATCTTTCCCCTGGAAACTAGTTTAGCTCCATCCTTTTGTTAAGGTCCTCAAGATCTAGTTATGTTAGGATGCCTGGAGCTCCCAGAGGGTACTGGAGACTTGCGAAGAGGCTCTTTTGTTGTGGTTGCCATTTTCATTCCATTCATTGTCTATGGTTGTGTAAGAAGAGCCGAGGTGGTGCAGTGGTTAGGGTGCAGTACTGCAGGCCACTTCAGCTGACTGTTATCTGCAGTTCAGCGGTTCTAATCTCACCGGCTCAAGGTTGACTCAGCCTTCCATCCTTCCACGGTGGGTGAAATGAGGACCCAGACTGTGGGGGCTATATGCTGACTCTGTAAACCGCTTAGAGAGGGCTGAAAGCCCTATGAAGAGGTATATAAATCTAACTGCTATTGCTATTGCTACCTTTGTTTTTTATGATATTAATGTAAAATTATTATAGTTGTTTTATCTCGTTGTGTGCCACCCAGAGTCACTTTTGGTGAGATGGCTATATAAATTAGATAAATAAATAAATAAACAAATAAAATAAAAATAAAATGTATCTTCCCGTACCCAGCAGTAGCTACCTACCTGCCTGCCATCTCGTGGGTTTAATGACCCACAATTTTTACCTAACGACATCAGGGACCCCCGTTGCTAAGCCACATGGTCACATTATGTTGTGCATTACAACCACATTGGTTAGCAATCAGAATTCCATTCCCAATCACTTGACTGTCATTAAGCAGGGACTAACTATGGAAAAATCAAATGTAGTCTGTTTAATTTTCTGAGGTAATCCAGAAAGAAAATGTGAATAGAAGCAGAGATTAGATTCAGATTGTACTTAAACCAGTGATAGAAAACCTTTTGGCTTGGCATATCAAAATTTTTGAAAATGCCTAACTCTACTTTGCTGGCATGTCTTTCTGTCTGTCTGTCTGTCTGTTTGTCTGTTTCTCTCTCTCTCTCTCTCTGTCTCTCTCTCTCTGTCTTTCTGTCTCCCTGTCTCTGTCTCTCTCTGCCACTCTCTGTCTCTCTCTCTGTCTCTGTCTCTCTCTCTCTCTCACACACACACACGATAAACATTTCTCTGTCTTCCTCCCATCTAACCCACTCTAAACAGCGGCATTCAGTAACAGTGCCAATGCTAGAACTGAAATAAACCCACATACCTTGTCTTCAGTCCTGGTGCCACTGCTGTCAGTCACTCAAAGTTGAGGGTCTGGAGGTGGTGGAAGAGTATGACTCTCTGGCACAACTTCTAGAGAGCACAGGAGAGCACACCCATTCTTGTGTGACCTCTTCAGTCTTCAGACTGTAGGGTTTTCAGAAAGTCTTTGACTTTTGCAAAAGGATGGGGCATGCTTTTGAGAACAGTTGATGTTGAATGTTGGTAAACACTGGTGTGTTCACCAAAATACCGTGGCATGTAACTGTTCTAAGCCATAGAATATTGACATACCATAGTCGTGAGCTACAGAAATCCAGGCAATATCCTAGAAGACAGCAAAATTATAAATGCTAACTCTTTGCTTCCATGTAATAGTCTTATCGAGTTTGCAGTTGAAATATGGACTTGGGTATTGGGATATGTAAGTCATAGTTAGATCTTAGCCTTCCATGTGAATTCATTCACTGGAATGATGTGTGAATCCTACTTAATGGGTTGATATGCCTGGCTGAACCATCTGAAACTAAAAATGAATGAAATGTTTTAAGAAAGTTGACTCTGATGAAAAAGAAAGAAGGGAGAGAGGGAGGGAGGGAGGAAGGAAGGAAAGCCAATGTAATGTGTGTGAGTGTGTGTGTGTGTGTGGGGAAATTGTGTAATTATTCTTTTTAGAATCATGAGTTCAAGTTAATTAGGAGAAAACTTATTAAAACAGATGTGATAACAGTGGAATGTTGTTTACCAAACAGAAACATTAACACTTCTTTCTCATTCTCTTGTTTCAAGCCAAATTTTGGTGCCTCCTTACAGATCCTCAAAGTAGAGATTGGTGGAGATGCACAGTCTACAGGTATTTGAATTTGAGTTTTGCAGGAAAGATTTATAGCATCTGTAAATGGGATCCCTTGGGGTAATAGTGCTGATATTTGTTGTTATGCAAATGAATGGTTTCTTTGTAATCCTCTCCCGCATTCCTTTCTTGCATATATTCTAGAAGGCATGCATGTAAATCCTGTAATAGCCCAATATGTGCTAGGTTAATATTGGATAATGTATTGATAGGTCCTTAATTCTAAGTGAAACTTGCAAACCTGCTCACTTAAGTTTTGCACGATATAACATATATTTTCTCTATTTCCCTCCATATAAGAGTTTATTAACTTCACTAATTGAACAAAATAAGGCCACTATCTCTGTTAAAAAAGCAAGTAAATCTAGTACCACATATTAGAATTGTGAGGTTGCTTCTTATATATAACAAGTTTATTTCAGGTACTTAGAAAGTGGAAAAACAAGTTTAGGATGTGGTAAAGCAATTTTATTAAAAAGACCAATGTAGATAATTGAAGAACTACTTAAACATCCTGATGGTTGCCCATCAGGATGTATAACTGCCCATAATGGTGATTGTTTACCTAAGAAAACTCTAAATCCATTCTGAAATTTGGTATCATGCTTACAGTTGTTCCATTTTTAAAGTTTCATTTTGAAACGTATGTCTAAAATATAGGAGTGACTGTTCTTGGCACATAATAGCTTTCTACTGAGCAAAAGCTTTGTAATCTGTTATTGCTAGCTAGTCATGCAATTATGTTTTTAAAATGAAGGTTATAAAGGTGAATGTGATGTAGACAGATACCTGTATTAGTGCTTCTGCCCTTGACATTATCTTGTGGGCTAAAATGGAATAATGTTTTCATATTCAGTTTCATTACAAAGATGTACTTTCATAAGTTATTGGGAAATACGCTGGAGTAAAAATAGTTGAAGGTCTTGCATTAATGAAATACAAAGATGATTTTTATTTTCCATTCCCAGATGGCACGGAACCCTCCCACATGCATTATGAAAATGATGAAAATTATTTACGTGGCTATGAATGGTGGCTGATGAAAGAAGCTAAAAAGAGAAATCCTTTCATTAAATTGATTGGTAAGAATTGCAGGCCTTTGCGATATGATACTTTGGTACCTTGATTGTATAATTTGAAATCAGCTTGGTGATTCATTTTTAATTATCATCTCTTAATGCCAAGTGAGATATCCAGTTTATGTTATCAATAATTTTATTTTGTACTCACCTGGATTTCAGACTAAGCCAAATTCCTAGTTGCTGTCTTTGCATCCTGGCTGGAAAAGCGTAGGAACAGAAACAGGTTAAAAAAAGGTTGAAGCTTTCATCACATGCTTGCAGCAATCGTCTTACATTTCAGGACCTAGCCTCTTCTATTTCCCGTTCCTGGTTGGGAAATAAACCCTGTATGGGAACATAGGGACATTATTTGGAACGGAGAAGTAGCCATAAGCACAGATCTTGTCCTCTTGGCCATTAAGCTGGTTCAAAATAATGTGTGACTATGGCAGTAGCAATCTGCAGCACCACATTCTGAGATAAAAGTGTTCTCTAGAAGTTATAATTCCCTATTCCTCTGAAAGCCATATTATACCCATGTTGCAATTCATCCCGAACCCTGTGATTTGTTGGAGGATCTGCTGATTAGATTGCATACCCTTCACAATGTTTCTTGACATACATGGAAGACCTGGACTGCACGTGTTTACTGGTTTCTGGACCTTAGCAAAAAGTCTAGCTTTGTGTTGCTTTGTATGTAAAACAGGTAGTCCTTGCTTAATATATTCCTTGTTAGTCCTTGTAGTCCTTGTTAAACATATTCTTAACATATTCAGAATTATACACTAAATGAATGATACTTATGTCTGACCTTTGAAGTTATGGCCATTTCAGAGTCAACATTCAGGTACTTAGTCTCCCACCTGCATTTATGATCATGGAATGCGCTCCATCTTTCTTCTCCTATTTCTTTGACTGACCCATGCTCCACCCTTGCCACCCGGCAATCACTGCCCCTGCCGCCCTGCAGCATTTGCTTCACTGCCTTTGCTGCCCTTTGCTCCACCATTCTTGCTGCCCCAGCTGAACTTTGCTGTCTTCTTCTTCTTCCTGTTGCTGATGAGGGACTGCTGGCAGTGTGACATCATCTTTCTAAGGTCATGTGTAGCCCTCTGAGATCTTGCAAGGCTTCTAAGACACCTGCAATCTTGGCATGGGTAGTGGAGTGCAGGATGGCCTAAAGAGCAGAAATAGAGAAGAGAAGTGAATGGGAAAGTTGAAGTGGAGGCAAGCCCAGCAGGGAAGAAGAAGCCTGAGGTTCTACAGTTGCATGGTACTGGCTTAACAAGCACAACCGGGGCTACTGAAACTGCTAAGCAGTGTGGTCATGTGATGTTTCACCTAACAACTGCATTGCTTAGCAGCAGAAATTCTGGTCCCAAACAGGGTTCTTAAGCAAGGACTGCCTGTAAGTAAGGAGATCCTGTGTGGACTTGCTCCAGTTGGGGTTCTTCTCTTTGGCCTTCAGGTACTTCAGCCTGCCTCTGATATCTCCTTAGGCATTGTGACTCAGTCCACTGACACAGTAGAGCCAAGCTTGGCTCATTATTCATCACTTATCCCTTCCCAAATCAAAACAAGTAATTGGAGAAGGCAGTAAGCCAGAATATGCTTTCTAGGGAATCAATCCTATTGCATCAGATTGGAATTTGCCTCTGATCAGATCTCTCCCCAGTCATTGTAAAGCTTAGAATGAAGGAGTCTATACTTTTTTTTAAAGTGATACTTGCTGATGGGTAATAGTAGAAGGTTTATTAATTAAGTAACCCTACAACATTAAAAAGTGTAGTCTGAGCCTGTTTTCTGGGAGTAAGTCCGAAGTGTGCTGTTGTGGATTGAATTTTTATTACTTTATTATCACTTTAGATTAATAATATCATCTACTTTTTGTTTGGCAACAGCACTAGGTTTTTCAGACTAGGCTTCCCTTTAAAGGCAGATGGGCAGCATAAAAATTAATAAAGTAAAATAAAAATGAACTGGAATCAGTGATAATTGTGCTTCCAAGGTCTTGCTGCATTTGTGAGAATACTGTCAGCAGCACTGTGGCAAACCCTGTCACAATTTCATATGTGTGTTCGCCGTAATTCACATAGAAAATGCACATACTTAGTCTGGTATCATGAAATCACAACCCTCCTTTCATCAGCTTGATTCTCTTAGGCTCCCTTGCCTGAAGATGCTGCTACTTCCAAATGATTTGGGGGAGAACAATTCTCTTTTAATAACATAAAAGGACCTTAATGTTGAATGACCCTAATGTTGAAGTAGTTGTTAGAGCTTTGTGTGCTTTGAAAAAGATTGAGAAGTGCTTGAGACTTTGCACACTGCTTTTCTTCCTTGTTTTAAAACAATCAAGTCTTTTTTCTGTCTTCTGGGAAAGCTTAAATAAAGATATTGTTGCTTTAGGATTTACTTTAATCCTTAAAGCACCATCTCTTTTTCAAGATTGTGGAGGAGCCTGGAAAAAAAAGTGCTTTTGTTAGTAACAATACTCCTTTAATTACATTTATTGTTATACTTCCTAAAGGTTTTTTTTAAAATTTAAGTTTGCATTTTGCAAGTAGTGGTATTAAAAATAAAAATGGTCTGCTTTTCAGGTAAATATGATTAATGAAGCTGATAGTATGTGAGAACAACTAATTTGGAATACTAATCTTTGTTTAAAAACCATTAGTTCATCAAACTTAAATTACGGAGGTGAACAAATGGTCCTTGTAAGTCCTTGAAGTTATGGCAGTTGCACCACCCTGCTGTAATGTGACTAAAATTTGTGTGCTCGGCAGCTCCAATAATTTCATAAAGCACTTTCAACTCCCCACACTCGCCATCCCCCATCTCTGCCCTTTGGGCTGTCCTGCACTCTGCTGCCCTGCACTCCACCACCCCTGTTGTCCTGCCACTGTGCCTTTCATTTCCTTGCTGTCCCCACCATCTTGCTTATATATTGCCTAACTCCTCTGCAGCACCTCCCATCCCAGCTGCCCCTCACCATTTTCTTCCTCCTGCTGCTTATGAGGGGTGCTTGTTGGAGGGGCAGTGGAGTGCAAGTGGCCGAAAGGCCAGAGGAGGAGAATTAGGTGGGGAGGGAGTTAAGTTGCACTCTGTGATCCTAAATGTGGGTGAACTACCAGGTGCCCATTTTTTGTCAAATGACTGTGGGGTGGTGCAATGAATGTAACTTCGAGGATCATTCGTCTATAATTTTGAACACTTACTGAACAAATGGCCATTAAAAAAACACCACTTGTATAACCCCTACAAACAAAAGCTTTTTTTTGGAAAACATTATAATATATAAAAATGGGAGTCCTGAAATTAAAAAAATGAAGAAATAATATACATACATAGATATGCCAGTCTTAAATACACTCAGCTTGGAATCCAAGAAGTTAAAACTGTCGACCTACAACAAGTAATCATCTAACAAAAAAAAAAATATTTTCAATAACTACATCATTGAATTACATCCACCCGGAGTCCTCTGGGGTTGGGCGGCCTATAAATTTATTAAACATTAAACATTAAACAAACATCCGGCATCAACTGAATTAACTTTTATTACTGTTGTTTTGCTCTCTGTTCATATCCTTCTCCCTATCCTCTTGCATTTCCCTCTGATTTACTCAGAAGTATCCTCTGTTTCTCAGGCAGATCTCTGAAGACTTATTAGCAGTAGCTGTTCTGCTGGCAAATAGATGCTACTCTATGCAATCTACTGATTCTTTTATTAAATCAACTGTTTTCATCACCAGTCTTTTGCTTATTACTTCTATGTGTCTGATCCCACACTTTAGCTATGTCACTTACCACCTGACACCTCTTATTCTTTCTCTGTTTCTAGCTCATCTTCATTTTCCTGACTTCTAATCAACTCATTGGCCAAGGGGCATATGAGAGAAATGAGGAACCACAAAGTAGGTGGGGCCTCATAGACATTTTGTGTTTGTTTGTTTATAGAATTTATAAAGGTAAAGATAAAAGTTCCCCCGCACATTTGTGCTAATTGTTTCTGGCTCATCTCCGTTTCTAAGCTGAAGAGCCAGTGTTGTCCGAAGAGGTCTCTGTGGTCATGTGGCCGGCATGACTAAATGCGTTGTTACCTTCCCACCAAAGTGATTCCTATTTTTCTACTTGCATTTTTATGTGCTTTCGAACTGCTAGGTTGGCAGAAGCTGGGACAAGTAATTGGAGCTCATTCCATATGTGGTGCTAGGGATTCAAGTCGCTGAACTGCCGACCTTCTGATCAACAAGCTCAATATCTTAGCCACTGAGCCACCATGTCCCAATTCAAGGCTTCCCAATTCAAAAATTATTCTATACTGCATACACACACACACACACACACACACATGCACACATACACAGAAAGACAAAAGGAAACAATTACAGAAGGTGATAGTGATACAGAAGAATCAAAATGCTCCCATGTGGACAAAACCTCTCTAAAGGACCCCACCATTCGAATTATTACAGGACCTGGGAGAAACAATGGTTTTCAGAGCTTTTATAAATAAGATAAAGGAAGGGGTAATGTTTAAAACAATAGCATGCCTTTCAGAGGTGGTATTCAGCAGGTTCTGTCCAGTTCTGGAGAACTGGTGGCAGAAATTTTGAGTAGTTCAGAGAACCAGTAAATACCACTTCTGACTGGCCCCGCCCCATCTATTCTCTGCCTCCTGAGTCCCAGCTGATTGGGAGGAAATGGGGATTTTGCAGTAACCTTTTCCTGGAATGGAGTGGGAATGGAGATTTTACAGTATCCTCCTGTCACACTCCAAGCCACGCCCACCAAGCAACACCAAGCAGAACCGGAGTAAAACAATTTGAATCCCACCACTGATGCCTTTTTATGAAGCAATTTTCACAACATGGCAGTTTTCAACAAATGTAATCAGGGCTCTTCAGCTTGTTTTTAATTCTGTTAACTGTTTTATCCAGCTTTTGCTAGCAGTTATTTTTACCACTCATTTTTCCATTTCAGTGAATTATCCTGTTATTAATAATGCAAACCATAACACTGGTATTTGTAGAAAAAGGAAGTAAAAATGTATAGACTATGATTA
Organism: Thamnophis elegans; assembly: GCF_009769535.1. Lineage (NCBI taxonomy): Eukaryota > Metazoa > Chordata > Lepidosauria > Squamata > Natricidae > Thamnophis > Thamnophis elegans. Next base: position 138,616,954 of record NC_045541.1, on the reverse strand, counting down.
TTGTAGGCGTCCTAGAACATGTGAACAAATTAATTTCTTTCTATAACTCTGACCATTTAGTACTTTTCACCCTACATTATGGACAGTAAAAAAAACATTTCAGTTTTGTGAATTTGATGTGTTAAGTATAATTTTCCTTTGTGTTTGTGTTTTTTATGCTCTCCTTGCAGGCTTGCCCTGGGCTTTTCCAGGATGGATTGGGAGGGGTGAGAATTGGCCTTATGATTACCCAGATGTTACAGCATATTATATTATCTCCTGGATTATAGGTGCTAAAAAATATCATGATTTGGACATTGACTACATTGGGGTTAGTAGAGGAGTTTTTTTTGTCACATTATGTTTTTTGTTAAAAATTAAATGCAACTTGTACCATATGGCTTATAATGTAGGTATGTTTACCAAGTGTTTTTTGAAAGTTTCCCTTCTTTCTGCATTAAGCAAGTCATTTGTGGGCGATTTGGTCAAAAGACATAATTGGGATGGTAAAATAAAAGTTAATATAAAAGGCAATTGAACTAGTAACGTGAATTTGGAGTTATGCTAACATGCATTTCATCCATAAGTAAAAAATAGTTTAGCTTACTATTTGGACTGATTGCCGGAAAGAATCTGCATGCCACTAAGGCATGTTCTTTCTTAAATGCTTAGAATTATGTAGATTATATGCAGTGGATTGATTCAAAGTAGCTTTTTTTAAAAGTTCACAAATGCTTATTTGTTTCTTTATTATTAAATTTATATTCTGCCCATCTCACTAAATGAAGCAACTCTGGGCTTTTCAGTTTGTTTACATAGAGACTGGATTTAAAACATACCATTTTTCCAAGTGGAGATGGCCAGATAACCCATGTTCTCCTGTTAAAACCGTGGTACAATATTTGCCCATTCTAATAGGTTAGATAAGATGGGCGCACTCCAAGATGGGCACCTCCTTTAAATATTATTACGTGATGGGACTTTGGAGTCCTTCCTTCACTCCAGCCCTCATAGCTGAAAATAGCTTTTCATCTAAATTCAAGGGACCCCTACCCTTTCAGCAATCAATCAGAATAGAACAGGGACCTTGGAGGTCTTCTAGTCCAAACCCCTGCTCAAGCAGGAGACCCTATAGCATTTCAGATAGGAGACTGTCCAGTCTTTTCTTAAAAACCTCCAATGATGAAGTACCCACAGCTTCTGAAGATAAGCTGTTCCACTGATTTATTGTTCTGCTTGGCTAGGGTGGGGTTGAGCTGGGAGAATGTATGTTTCGTCTGGCACCTGTGGAGTAGGCTATTCTTTGATGATGTTACCTAGTTTAGGTAATGAAACATCTGCAAGAAAACAAGCAAGCTCAGAGAGCACCAAGGACCCCTGATGTCAACCCTCCGCTACAAATATTTTCCTTTATTAGGGTATTCTTTTTTTTTAAGTTAGGTTTCATGGATTGTCGTGAGCAACCTAGAGTAATTGCATGAGATCGGTCTCAACATTAATCCTGTAAAAACATACCTACCTACCTACCCACCGTATTTTTCAGAGTATGAGATGTATCTTTTTCCCACAAAAAAGAGACTGAAAATCTGAGTGAGTCTCATACACTGAATACAGCATTTTTTTGCCTCCTGAAATCCTGTCCCCTTCATCAAAATGGGTGTGCATGGCAGTCGTGGGTTCCGGATCCCGGTGCAACAGGCCGGGCGTCCATCACATGCACAGCATGCACACAGTGCACACATTCATACTTATCACCATTGACATTCTGCGATGTTCCAACTGCTCAGCGGAGCATTGCGCAGGAGCCGTACAGTCCGTGCACGGAAGTCCCAATTGGCTCAAATGCAGGTAAAGACTGCAGGTGGGCGGGTGGGCCCTCAAGCACCGTACTGGAACAGTACCTGGTGCTCCCAGCAGGCACTGGTACACCTGTACCGGAGTGTACCGGTTGTATCCCACCACTGGTGCATAGTCTTTAGAAAATGAGTGAAAAACAGGCTGTTTTTTGCTTAATTTTGCCCCCCCCCAGCTGCCAGGAGCACTCTGAAAGTCTCCTAAAGGCTATCATGCCCTTTTTTTTTAAAAAAAAAGACAAAACCGGGCCCATTTTTGTGAAAAACGGGGCATTTTTTGTTTGTTTTGCACCCCCCCCAAGAGCATTTTATAAGCCTCCTAAAAGCTATTCATGTCATTTTAAAAAAAATGGGCCCATTTTTGTGAAAAACTGTGCGTTTTTGGGAGGTCTGCAGAGTGCAAAACCTCTTTTTTTTAAAAAATTGCCTCTTCAAAATCTTGGTGCGTCTTATATTCCAATGTGTCTTATACTACAAAAAATACGGTAGATATGTACATAATTTAGATACATGGCATAAGCTTGAAACTCGTCTAAATTTGTTCATTATATGGTAACCTTGGATTTTGTGTAATATCTGAAAATGAGTCTTTGAATTAGAGAAAAGTGCCTCTGGATATATAATAGGCTGGAAGGCTATCCACTAATTATTTGCCCATCATAAAAGATTTTTAAAAATGCAAGATTATAGTCGCTCACAAGACTTTTCTTTGGAGCTAGACAATGTGTTAGAGACTCTAATGTAGAATTTAATTTGACATTTTTGTAGACAACGTGTCCTTGTTTCTGAGACTTTATCAAGGTCAGTGATGATGTAGCATGAGTGTCTATGGCAACAGACAGTTTTGATTTTTATTTTAAGCTTGAGTCCCTGATTTTACATCCCAGAGAAGAATATCTATATAACATTCAAAAATCAGTGTTTAAAAAAGATCCAATATTAATAAAGCAATATCAATTATTTTCTAGGAAATAAGTAACTCAGCATGCTTTAGAGTAGTCATTTATATTTTGGAAAATAGTAAAAAGATATGTTAAACAAAAATATAAAAAGGATCTTCACTGGCAGAATATTCCTGATTAAAAAAAAAAAACATTTTCTCTCACTGAAACAGGGCTTCACTGCTAAACTTAAAGAGTACATATTTTTAATATGTTGTGAATGACCTAGGGAATTATTGTCTGACGTTGGTGACCTTAAGAAGTAGGGATTTTAACTCTAAGCATTCCCAAGCAAGATGCTGTCTGAGGAATTCTGGGAGTTAAAAGTCCACTTCTCTTAAAGTTCTCAGGGTTGAGAAACATTGACCGAGTCATGTAGATTTTAAAGGAACCCTGTGGCTGAGATATTCAATTGTTCCATTTATGCTTCATTCTCTAATTATTAGGGTTCCAATTCAAGTTATTGTGCTTTGGGGTTGGGAACTGGATTTAGTGGCATTTTCTTGTAATTCAGGTTTGAGTCTTGATGGCAGTTTAATTTTATTACTAGTTTTTAAGCAACGTTATAACACTTTTAAACTTTTTTCCCTTTTTTCCCCTTGAAGATTTGGAATGAACGAGCTTTTAACAGCAAATATATCAAGGTATGTCAACTACTATCCTTCACTTGTTTAACCAAGTAGGAATCTTGATCTTGCTTTAACATGGAACAAAATTATGCAGCAGAGCAAGAATGTGGGGTTACTTTACTTCAGGTAAACAACTAATAACCATTTGCATGACTTTTTAAAAAAAATATTTTCTTTTAATACAAACATTTCATCATTCATGAAACAGTGTCATCTGGATACAATTTTTTTGTGTCATAATAGTTAAAGCTTACCGTATATATATTCTTATTTTAATACTTAACATATCAATTTTTGTAACATTTCTTGTAACCATTTGCATGACTTGATGTGTACTAAAAATATGCTTGCATTTGTTGCCTATCTGCTTTACATTTGCATGCTCTCTTATTCACTATTAACATCTTAACATCTGAGCTATTTTGTGCTATCCATATAATACAGACTGGATGTTGAAAGTAAAATGTAATGCTGTTCATTTTGTGTGACATTTGAGCTGAAATATTCTCAATTTGAGGGCCTTTACTAGTTAGTGTCTGCTCATTATCTTAATGGTTCAAAAGGTAGCATTCTGATCCCAAGTTGTTTAGGATCTTGACTACCATAGCTAGAAACATGACCTAGGCATAGTAGCTAACTAGCAGCCAGTGCAGGAACTTACCCATCTTAGTTACTATACTAAACAGCTGCAGTTTGTTGACCAAGTATAAGAACAGTTTTATACTTGATACCTTGGAATTATCTATGGATGCGGCTGTGCATTCATAAACAATTATAGCTTGGTTGTCCCTCTCCAGAAAAAGCATTTAGGTCAGGTGTGTCAAACACATGTCGTCATGGCAGTGTCATGTGATATAAGGATACTTTTTTCCCCTTTGCTAAACTGGGCATGGGTGAGGGCAGCGTGTGATGCATCTGGGAGTTTGACAACCCTGATCTAGGTGGTATATTATCTAAGTTGCAGGGTTAGGGTTAGAGTTAGCGTTAGGGTTCCGGCAGGTACTACTGCCGGTTTGCTTGTGTGCGTGCTTCGCATGCACACGCTTGATGTGAGCTGCACGCGCATATGCAGTGCAATTAAAATTGTTCTGCGCATGTGCAGAACTGAAAAACAAGATGGCACCACCGGGGAACTGATTCAGGGTGTGGCAGGCCTGGGTCACTGCCGGTTCCAGCGATCCAGGCCGCCAAACAGCAACCAGTTTGGCCAAACTGTTAGGGACCCACCATTGCTTAGCCATGGCTAGAGCTTGGGCCTTTAGTGACTGATGAATCTAGGGACTTTTATCTAGAATCTAAAAAAGAAGGCATAATACTTATTTCTTTATAATATTCATGTATTACATAATTGATTGCTTAATTTGAAGGATGTTACAGAACTTAATCTAGAAAAAATGATTAGGTTTTAAAAGAAGTATTTCCTACTTTGATTACCGGAAGATACAATTTCTGTTTTATAACACTTGAACATTTAAAGATGTCTGTTAGTTTCTATTATGGAATTTATTATTTGCTTTTGAAAATATACAGTTTAGTGTACATATCTAAATAACTAGGGTTCATCAGGTTTTGGCTAATTTAGATAAGGTTTACTGCTGATTTAAAAATTAAGGAAGGGTATGGATAATATAAAAGAGATGAATATTTGATGCCAAGCGACTAGACCTGAAGGCTATATGCACTTGCCTAATTCCTAAGGGGAGATCTCTGTGAGTTGAAATGTGTGGGAAAGATTTGCTGTTTAATTTTTTAGTAATTGCAGCTGGCCCAGAGTGTGGCAGCAGATGTGTACAATGGCATTTAATAGGTCACTTTTGTTGAACGAGCTATGCTGGTTGCCATTTGCTTTACGAATGCAATTTAAGGTGCTTGTTGTGATATAAATATTTCTTTCATGAGCTCATATTTTGTTAAAACTCAGGTTTAAAAAACTTCTTGTAGGACCCATCACAGGTTACATCTACAATTGAAAATAAATTATTCTTTCTCCTTTTATTTTAGAACAATTTTTCATTGGAGTCAAGGCAGACCTACATTGCCCAAAGCTATTCAAGTGGCTTTGGTGTACATTTGCAACTTATATTTTTATATAAATATTTATATTTCTATATGCAGGTAGTCCTCACTTACCGTCCACTTGTTCAGCTGCCGTTTGAAGTTACAGTGGTGATGTACAGTGGTACTTATGACCAGTCCTCAAAGTTCTGGCTGGCACCCAATCCCCTTGGTAATAGGATCACAATCCAGGGGCTTGTCAGTCAACTCATACTTATAATGGTTGCAGTGTCCTGTGATCATGTGATCACAGTTGTAACCTTCACTACAAGTTTTCCATTTCCTGGACAGAGTTGATTCACAGTCTGGGTAGGTCCTCCTGGATTTATGCTTGTGGAGCAGTTGGCAGCTGTGGCTATGGAGCAGTGGTGGGTTCCAGATCCCATTCCAACCGTTATGGTAGGAATGGGCCCAGCGTTGTCCACATGGACACACACATGCAGTGCGTGCATGCGTCTTATCATCCAGTTGCGCCTCTGCGACAATCCAGATGCTCTGCGTAGCGTCGCACAGGAGCTGTATGCACTTTGTGTGTAAGTGCCGAAGACTTTAAAGACAGGTAAGGAACTCAGGCGGGCTGGACCTCCGGAGCACAATAACAGAGCGGTAACCGGTGCTCTAAGCAGGTTACGGTACGCCTGTACCGGGGCGTACCGCCTGCAACCCACCACTGCTACGGGAGACCCTGGACATTAGTGCCATAGATGAAACAGAATCCCTCCAAATTATCTCAATTTCATTTTTTTTAAAAAGGCTTGTTTGTCATAGGAAAATAAATAACATATATCAACAGTCCACCAGTAATTCATGTATTTATTTGTATCCCAACTTTATTATTTTTAGAAATAACAAATTTATCCTTTCAGTATTATACATGATCAGATCTTTACAATTTTGCACCTGGACCAAAAAAAAGATATTTTAATAGTTTCTGGACACTGATGTAACCCCACCAAGTAGATCGGACCAAGCTTCAACTGTACAGGAAAGTTTTTATTGAGAAAAAACTATAATAACAAAATCTTCTAAGTGTGATTGGGCTATGCCTTCTCCCTTGTTAATTTCTATGTGAATTATGGAGGTGTGTATCTAAGCCACTTATACATAGAGCTAGTCCTTGCTTCCTGATCACTCATTCAATGATGTTCAACTTTGCAAGGGTACAGAAAAATGAGACATTACTGGTCCTTAAAGTTGTGGGCATCTCTGCAGTCCCAATTCAGCTGTTTGGCAACCAGAATGCATTTTATAATGTTCCTAAGTTACATGATCATCATTTGTGGCCTTCACAGCCAGCTTCCAACAAGCAAAGTCAATGGGAAAGCCAGAAGGAAGTCACAAGTAACCTTCACATGACATCACATTTAACGACCTGTGGTTATTCACATAATGACTGCAGCCAGAACTGACATTGTAATTTGGTGCAGTCACATGACATTGTGGTTAAACAACTGCTCTGCTTACAACAGAGTTGCCAGTGGCTAATTTCCCCATTGTAGTTGGTAAGTGAGGACTACCTGTATTTCTGCCAGTTTTAAATTTAAGCCATGTATTTCTCCTTGTTGCTTTAGTAATGGATCTAGTGTATCTCTCTCAAGGTCATCTTCCTGGCTCTGTACATCTGGGGATGTAGCCAAGGGAACAGACTTAATTCCCTGCTGAGCCTTCCTCCCAACTAGGACAGTTGCTCTCCAACAGGGATTTGTAACAAGACTTTTTTTTTGTTGAGGCAGAGTCTTAGCAGTCATCCCTTGCTCTAGCCTATAAAGTCTATGAAAAAACATTGTCTTTCCTAAAATGGGAATTTATTGGATAGTAAGTAAAATAAGTTTAATATTTCTGGGGAATGTCTGTGTAGAACACTGTTAATAATTTAGTTTATCTTTTAATTTAAAACAAGATACTTAAAAGAATTCTCAAATTTTTGAGTTCAATATGTGCTTCTTAATAGCCAGGTTAGGTATTAAATTCATATTAAATGGTCAGTGCTCAAATTCTGAAATAAGAATGGGCTCTGGTTAGGTGGCATTGGTATTAATGCCATCTGAGATAGTCCATGGAATGCATACTTTTTTCCCCTGTTGATTACTTATAAAATAGATTTGGGGAGTAGTGTTTTTGAATCACTGCCTCTTTTTTAGTTGTGATATGCGTATTAAGTAGCCAATCTCATACAAGTAACGTTTCTTATTAACTGATTATCACAAAAAAGTGCCAGTTTCTAGTGAGGACTATGAAATCTAGGCAAGCAACAGCATATATTATTTTAGCTTTTTAATTATTAATTTCAGAACTTGATTACCTTGTCCTTATTTGTTCCTTTAAGCTAATGTCATGTTCCTTATATGGTGAAAAATATTCTTCAAGTAATATTATCTGTTACCAAGGTACTTCGCAAAACTTTGGACAGAGTGGGTTTAAACACCCTTGGCATCATTGCTGCAGATGGAAATTGGGACTTTGCCAATCAAATGCTAGTCGATCCTTATCTATATGATGCGGTTGAAATAGTAGGGTAAGTGTGGAAATACAGAGGAACAGTTATTCATCTATTATATATAAAGCTTTGTATTAATTAGAATTTGGACATCAGCTTGATTATCCTGCTTTTATATGCATGGGCTCCAGTATCATTTGTTTCCAGCCCTGCACCTGACACTAGCTTTACTTCCAGATGAGTATGGTATTTGTTGTAGCTTAATGGGGATACCAACATCATTTTGCTACCTTCTGGAACTATGTGAGTTTTGTTTTATATAGTATTTTCCACGGATGTTTCTTAAATAGTAACTTTCTTTCCTTTGGATAACCTAAGAACCTAAGGCTTCATATCAATACAGAATTCTCAGGACCTTCACTATCTGCTGATCTTTAGGGGAAATTTTGAAAATTGGTGGCATAAAGTCTAAGAGTTGTTGATATACTTGTATATATATATAGGATTGTGTGGAATATTAAAACACTATCGATTATCTTTTTAGGGAGCCAATAGAAGAGAATAGGAACTCTGAGGAAATTTCTTGTGATTGCTTGGTCCTTTTCAGAGATAGTGTTTTTACTGTATTAAGAATGTACTTCTTGGGAAAATGCTCCATTTTTTGTTTTATTTTATTCTATTTGTGGTGGTATTTGTAATATCATTTTGCTTTTTGATCTGTATCTTAGTTGCTTTGATTGCTAGAGATCAGGGTGGATTTGATTTAAATCAACTCGATTTAAATCACGATTTAAATCATTAGTAAAAAGACTTGATTTAAATCAACTTGATTTAAATAATAATTTTTGAAGAGCAACTGTCATCTCTGACCTACTGTTGACTCACCGACAGTCCCATTCACTTTAATGTGGATGCTTGCTAATAGGCACTGCCATGATGGATCTGAAATGACAGGTGCTCTTTAAACTCATTCTTGCTGGTAGTTAGAATCTTTAATATTATTATTTGCAAACAAAATGAAAGTTTCCTATTCAGAGTGCTTGGATTCATGGAATGAGTTTACCAAAAATGTAAATATTGCAGAATATACAGCTTCGTGCTACATAACTAAGCTCCATTTCATGCTGAATAAACTAAATTATTAATGTATCTTAAATAGAAAACTATCTTTAGATAGATTTTTACTCCAAAAGCATTTTATTAAAATAAATATGACAAAAATAAAAATACAATTTAAATAATAATATATATATAATTTAAATTTCAAAAAATCCATTTTTTTTATATTTTTTTAAAAATCATCTATTTTTATCCCTTCCAGAGATGCAGGACTGTGTTGTACATTATGCATTTAAATGTCACCTTTCCAAAGTGAACACGCTGCCTGGTGATTATCAGTGACAATTTTAATGTCTGGTTTACTTACCTGTATCATCTAATCTTATTCTCTATGTTTTCAGTGCTTTGATTTTATGGCTATCTAATGCATTGTCTAGGTGTGCTGCATTAATTAACTCATTGACTAACCTAAACCAGGGGTCGGCAAACTTCAACACTCAAAGAGCCACAAAGGTCCTAACTGGAAGCCCCCTATTCAATTCTTGAACCAACCGGAAGTCTGTTTTCCCCCACCATAGAGTTTCCTCAGAGCACGGTGTCCTTTTTCCTCTGCTGACTAGAAGTCTCCTCCTAGTATGGCATCCTTTTTCCTCTACCTATCCTAACTGAAAGCCCTATCAATTGTGGAGCTGGCCGGCGACAGGGAGCCGCAGCAGAGGAATGAAAGAGCCACATGCGGCTCCAGAGCCAAGGGTTTCTGACCCCTGATCTAAAGCCATTAGAGTGTAGCTGTATGCACTGAAAAGTCCATTGCTCAGTGGATAAATTTTAAGACATTTAAAATGGAACAGTGTTTGATTTCTATTAAAAATGATTTTTGTGAGAAATGATGGCACTTTATTAAATAATAAGGTTATTGTAGAATTCAGATCCAGCATTATCCTGAACCTATGCACTAGACGTGCAATATCATGTTATTACTAATATAGAAAGAAATCTGGTTAACAGATAAGATGAAATGAAGACATAATTTGACTCTCTCTCTCTCTCTCTCCCCCTCTCTCCTTCCCTCCTTCTCTGTAGAAAAAATATTTTCTCCCATTCAGAAAACATTTTCTTTTCTAAAAGTTACAAAATGCGATAGGGTATCATAACTTTCTAGAATTTCCCCTGTTCCCCTGATGACTTAGCTGCTCTGTTTTTTAGACTGTTGCATACCTTTTCTTGGTCTTTATAGTATCTTATTTGCTTCCAATATTTCAGTGTTTTATCAAGTCTCAGATTCATTTGTCACAGTCTATATGCACATTATAAATTTGGCTCAAATTGCAATCCTGTAGATAATCTCAAAACTTGAAACTTATTCTGGGTCTCATCTGATAGCTTTGCAGAGAATTGGCCATTCAAAGTTGGTTAATGGTCTTCAGTCAATAAGTGTACAAAAGTGCTCTGTGAGTTTTTATTGATATTTTTCTTTCATAATCTAAAATTCAATTTCACTGAAGATCTTTGTTACATTATTGGGGAAATTGTTTCATTGACAGCGCTACAGTACTTCCATCAGTGGAAGAGAGAAATTATTTTCTCTTCCTCTGTCTCCACCCACCTCCCTGTGCATCATTAGCATCTATTCTCTGGGGCTTTTTCAGGAGGCAATTGGACTTTGTTGTTTTTCTTTGAAGATGTTTTGCTTCTCATCCAAGAAGCTTCTTCAGCTCTGACTGGATGATGTCTGAAGAAGCTTCTTGAAAGAGAAGCGAAATGTCTTCAAAGAAAAACAATGAAGTCCAGTTGTCTCTTCAAAAAGCACCTATGGGACAACCATAACCTGGATGAATGAGAATCTCCATAGACATCTGTTCTCTGGGCTGGAAAAAAATTATGGAGTAAATTGGGGCACACGGACCACAGAAGGGGGAGAACATTCTGTGGTGTGAACAGATATTGGATTTTGTCCTGATTTGTTTATTCTTCGACATGTCTTATTCTGAAATGAAAGGTATTTGCCTGCAAAATTTTTAAAATTTTGCTGCAGGAGAGGTATACCTTTGTTTGGAGAATGAGGCTTTCCTCTTTGTTTCCCCAGCCTGTCCATGGCGCTTTCTTATTTATTTATTGAATTTATATGCCATCCGTCTCACTATTCAAAGCAACTATTATGAACTTTGTCCATTTAAAATTTTTAGAAATGAAGCAATTTACTGAAGAGAGTGGCATCTTGCTCTATTTTCCCCTTTGGCAGACAAATGCTTGCATTTATGGTAACATCAAGAGCTGTGGTGGTGTAGTGGTTAGAATGCAGTATTGAACGCTAATTCTTCTCAAGTTTGAGTCTCACTGGCTCAAGGTTGACTCGGCCTTCCATCCTTCTAAGGTCGGTAAAATGAAGACCCAGATTGTTAGGGGCAATATGTTGATTCTGTAAACCGCTTAGAGAGGACCGTAAAGCACTGTTAAGCGGTATATAAGTCTAAGTACTATTGCTATTCACATTTATGCATTTGTCATAGAGAGAGATGCCTGTTTTGTAGCTAGACATCAGCAAAATAAATTGCACATTTTGGCTTTTTAAATATTTATTTCTTACAAGTGATGAGCAGAAAGATGGCTGGCATACAAATTTAATACATAAATAAATGAATAAAAATGAGTAAAATGCTACTTTTCTTGTCTCTTTATTTTAAAAGATTTTAAGGTACGCTTTGGATAAGCAAGACCTTCAGCGAGTGCAGATCATAGCCAGCGATGACCTCTGGGAACCAATAACATTTTTCATGCTCACTGACTCTGAGCTCCACGAAGCAGTCAGTATTATTGGGTAGGGCATCTTTACAAAACTGATTTTTTTCCTCAAAACCCCTTGTATTCACATCTCAAGCTTTTTCAGTTCTGATTGAATAGTGGGGAATGGAAGGATCATATCATAACATACAATTGCAAAGAATATAAATCCTTCCAATCTCAACCATTCAGTCAGACCTGAAGAAGCTACTTGGGTGAGAAGCGAAACATCTTCAAGAAAAAAAACACCCTTTGGGGCAATCATGATGTGCATGACTGAGAATTTCGGTAGACATATGCTGAGGTAGCACCTCAGTGGCTCTCCAGTGAATAAAAGTTGCTCCACTTGTCTTTTGTACATGGTTATTATAATAGTTGGCATTCAGCCCTGGTTTCCTGCTGGCTATTTACATATCTACATAGAAATCAACCAAGTGCTTCTTCCAGCTATTAGATAAGAATAGGGATGATTTAATATCTTATAGAAAAGATTTCCAGACAAAACTATTCTGCTGACATTAGAAGTGAAAGATTGAAACTCATCGGATGCTCTGGGAAGGAGATTTTGGAGAGAATTTAATGGATATGTGTAATGACCGGCATCTTAGATGATGGAAGGCAGTTCTGGTTGTTGAAAATTGGCTTTTTAAGGAAAACACAGGGATGTCTGATAAACCTAACATGGGCTAGACAGTGTCACTGCTAAAGGTTTTTTGGTTCTGGTGTGCTGGTTTCAGGAGAGTTTAAATCCTCTTGAAGCAAAGGAGGGGAAATCCAGGTTAGACTTGCCAAAGTTGAGGAGGAGGAGGAGGAGGGAATGTCTTTCACAGATGGTCACTAACAAGATTGAAGATGATGAAAGAAAAATGGCTTTATCAACCTGAGAGAGAAAAAGAACAGCTGCCAGCTGGATTGACAAAGGAACATTGATGATCTTTGCTTGCATAATGAAAACAGTCTTGTTGAGGAATGTGGCTGGAAAATGAAAGTAATTGTTGTGTATTTGTTGAAAAAAAGAAAGAAAATCCTAAGATGGTCTTCTGCTCTGATTTCCCCCCCCCCCAATCAAAATGAACCAATGGAAATCCCCAGTCACAGTGATCTCTAATGTTTGCTGGTCCCTATTTTTAAAGAGCTTTGAACATAATTGTTTAAGATATTAAGTCTCTTATGTTTTATTGGAAGGATTTATGTTGGACTGACAAGACTGTCCATAGCAGGGATTTCTGTACCAGGTGTTAGAATTCAGAATATATTAGTTGTTAAATGAAGATAGAGGTTTCAGTTATTTTGCATCACTACATTTCAAAAGGAATCTAGACTTGGACATCAATACTTTGTTAAATAAATCAAAAGCATTGAGACATTTAGGTCTCTAAATTCTGCTCAGTAGTAATGAGAGTAATGCTGCCACATTGGTAAATAAGTGTGTAGCATTTAGGGTTCCCGAGGCTGAAGATGAAAGGAATGTCCACTCACGGATAGCTGAATCAACCAAAGTTTATTGAGCATCCAGAATTAACATGAGAATCAACAGCAAAATTATTAATCATGAAACATCATTCTTATAGTGTTTTCAGCTTCTTTGAGCTTTACGTATTATCTCATTATTGGCTATCTCCAAGGCACAATAATTGGTTAGTCCTTACATCATTGGTGTTCGTGAGAATGTTCACGTTGTAATAGCTGAGTAAATCAGGTGTTATCGAATAAGTGAATAAAATGTTGCAGGTTATACTTTGAATCTGCAGATTGCTGCAGTTTCTACTTACACGTGTAACCTCAGTTCTAAGGACCATCCAGATGATTCACTGTAAAAACCCTACATAAGTGAAACCCTGGAAATCCTTTTTAAAAATCCTGTCTTTCCTTTGATCTTACCAGACAGCCATGAAGAAAACTGAGGCTAAGACTTGCCAACTGCAATCCAGGGATTATCATACTGATTTATTCTTTTGGTTTTTTCAAACATTTCTGACTTTTAAAATGCTGGATAAATGCTGAGCGTTCACATTGTAAATGGTAGCCTTTAAATGTTATTCCTGAATTCACGCGTGAACACTTTTATTTTCTATGTCATGGATTTATTATTGCTGTAAAAGTAAATGCTGAGGAGAATAGATGGGATCAAAGAGATTGCTGAAGTGCCCTTGAAAGAGCTATGAGTAATTTAAGACCAGTTGAGATTCTCAATTTTCCATATAATCATCAAAAATTGAAGCCCTGAGGAAATACCGTTATTAGAAAAGACACCATGCCCTCCATACTTTTCTAGAATGTTACTTAATGAAATGCATATACATTGGAGTTAAAACGTATAAATTTTTCCCTGTCTAGGGCTCACTACCCAGGGACAACAACAGTGAAAAGTGCTCAATTAACCCAAAAGAAACTCTGGTCTTCTGAAGATTACAGTACTTTCAACAATGAAGAGGGTACTGGTTGCTGGGCTCGAATCCTGAATCAAAATTATGTAAATGGGAACATGACTGCGTATGTATCGATACATCTGGTGATATAAAAGTGTATTTCATGACAATAATCTGTATCAAATAATATTGTGAAAACCTTGCTTAATTCTTTTGGCAGTGACAATTGGGTTATTTCATTTACTAAAATTATTTCATTTTAGCAAGTGAAATAATTATGTGCATGAAACTTGGACCAACTATCCCCCCCCCCCCATTGTTCATAACAAGAACATTTATACTGCAGATATTCCCCCGTGAGAGTCCTTCTTAATATATGACTTATGTTGTGCTTGATCGATCAACATATAGTAGCTCTTGGGATGAATTAAATAGGTGGATGTTTGCTTGGCCACTTAATTGTCTAAACCTCTGTGAAGCCCTTCCTTTCGATTTTTTGGGCTATTACCATCAAGTGAAAAGTTTCAGAAGAGAGTGAAAGGCAGGCAGATAAATACCACTCTAAGCTTAGTCTGTGTCAATATTTTCACCTTTGGTAACCATCTCCATTTATTCATATATTTATTTATTGAGATTTTATTAATGATTGCTGCTATCTCTTGTAAAATCACTTGGAAGATTTTGGTTTACGAATAGTGGAATATAATTAATAATTTCCTTTCTTTCTCTTATTCCTTGTTCTTAGCACTCTTGCTTGGAATTTGGTAGCTAGTTACTATGAAGGATTACCCTTTGGAAGGTGTGGTTTAATGACAGCACAAGAACCATGGAGTGGACATTACACTGCAAATTCTCCTATATGGGCCACAGGTACATTTTAAAAGTTAGACCAGTGGTGGGTTACGACCAGGCATACTGGTGCCTGCCGGGAGCACCAGGTACCGTTCCGGTGCTCCAGAGGGCCCACCTGCTCGCCCATGCTCCTTACCAGTATTTGAGCTGTTCAGGGCTGTCGCACATGGAGCGTACGGCGCCTGCGTGATGCTCTGTCGAGCAGCTGGAGCATTGTGGGCGGTAAATATGCATGCACATACTGTGTGCGCGCACAAACATGCTGCACACATTCATGTGGTGGATGCCTGGCCCTGTTGCACTGTACCAGTTGCAATGGGATCTGGAACCCACTACTGAGTTAGACATAAACATTTCCAGTTATCAAATGCATGTTGACCCATTGAGTAGCATATTGAATATCTATTGTTTTGAATTATAATATTTGTTGGAGTATAGCAGAATCTTCTAAATGAATAATACATAGCTTTTATAAAAGAATGTGCATGGAGTAAAACAGTTTTCTTTCAACAAGTGTGCAAGATTTTGCACAATGGAGTAGTTTCATAGGACTACTGTCAATTTGAAATGATTTCAGACATTTTGTCCTATCAAAATTGAGGTCGTAGGCTCACTCTGTTTCCCATGCACAGATTTCTGACTCAGTCAGGTTTTGAATTCTAACTATTAGGTGTACTGATTCAATGCTTACTTTTTAATAAGCTCATAACTATGAAAAAAAGTGTGAGTTGTATGATAATATAATGCTGTTCTTACTTTATTGCTTAATCATTCAAAATACTTTTTCATTCAGAAGGTGGTCTGTGCGAACATTTTGGTGATCCACGGAAAAAATATTTGCATTTTTTATATTGCACTAAATCAGGGGTCCTCAAACTATACCTCCTGGGCCAGATACATGCAATGTATATTTGTGTTGCTGGAGAAAGTCTCCCCCTTCTGAATCTTTTTGTGTGGGTCAGAGGGGGCCAGAAATTCCAACTGGGGGTCTGCTTCAGCCTCCTGGCATGGGGCTTTAGGCGAAGGCTAGACGAAAGTGTTGCTGGTGCCGAAGAACCTTGTTCCAGTGGGACTACATCATGGTCTGGAACTGGCTAATCATCTCAGCTCGCTGAGCCTCCAGGTATTGGCACTTGGTCTTGCACTCCCACAGGTCTTCTCTCTGCTTGGAAAGCCTGTGCTTGTAGTCCTCAGTGAGGTGCTTCTGCTGAGCCTCCTTCTTGGTCATATCCAATTTGACCTGAACCATTTGTTTTGCCAACTCTTTCTCATGGTGGCTGCTTAGCTCCAGCAACTGCTTCCTGTTGGGACTCTAAGGAGCAGGCAGGAGAGGAATGGCAAATAGAGGCTGGCAAGGCGCCCCTTGACATGAGTGACATTGAGTCACATGACCACCTTGCCATGCCCACCCAGCCAGTCATTAGGCAAATCATATTAGTGGATTTAAAATTATGAATTTAGTGGTCCCTGAGTTCCAAAAGGTTGGTGACCCCTGGTCTAAATCACAGTAGTTTTATTGAGTCACAGACTGATATTGCATTCATGATCCTATACATTATGAAGGAGCTCTTCTGAATTAAATCCATAACCATCTGCATTCCTATAAGAAGTCATTCCTTGAGTTGTAACTACGTATGGGTACTGCAGTCAGAGCAAGTTGATTACTTACTTGTAGGACAATTGAGCTATCTCCTTTCTTCATGTAATTTTATGTTGACCTTATTATTTTTTCTTCCCATTGAACCAGGTTTTAGTGTTCTTTTTTTTGTTTTAACACAGCGCATACAACACAATTCACCCAACCAGGCTGGTATTACCTGAAAGTAGATGGGCATCTGGAAAAGGGTGGAAGCTTCGTGGCTCTAACTGATGGGCTAGGCAATCTGACCATCGTCATTGAAACAATGGTAATGTTATTTAGCAAAGTCTAATGTAAAATTGATTTCACACACTATAAAAGTTATGGAAGCATAACAGTACAAATGCTATGGAGATATACTGTCTTTGAGTTGCTCTTGGCTCCTGTTAATTTCATGAATGCATCCATGGAGTTTTCATGGCAACAATATGAAAATGAATTGCTGTTGGGTTTTTTCTCCCCCCCCCTCTCCCGACTTTCAGTATAGTCTGTATCCCAAGTAGTCTCTGATATTCTCCAAACCAAGTAATAACAGTTTAGTTTTTGAGCCTCCACAAAATCAGTCAAATGCTGCCATCTGCTGATATATATTGAAAATAAATGCTTCTCTATGAGGAGCATTGTACTAGTGTCTTTTCAATTGGTCCACTATAGTACCTAAGACTGAGTTGTGAATGAGAAGTGCCTTCTTTGAGTCCCAATTCTGATAGGGCTTCGAGAAGAGATCTTAGACAAGCAAATTTGTCTTCTAGGGATATATTATATTGATTTATTTTACAGGGTTGTAGTATAAATTATTGGTATAGTATGTTTAAAGGATTAAAAAAACATTTTGAAATGTAATACGAAAGTCAAGTTATTCATTTATATATTAAACAAATTTATATTTGTTTACATTGAACCACATCCTTATAACTGGAGTTTTTTCAGAGACTGAATAGATAATAAGTTTATAATTGTGGTTCATTATATTCTTTAACAATTTTGTAATTGTGATCTTAAGGTCTTGCATTATGCTCTAAGGATTCAGCAATGCAAATCTAGTCTGTTTTTACTGATTATGTTTGTGTGTATGTGTCTGTCTGTGTGTGTGTGTGTGTGTGTGTGTGTTTTACTGCTGTGTGTTGTTGCTGTATTTCCACTTCCTGATTTGGCATGTCAGATAGAATACCCTAATTCCTGGAATCTGCTCACTCCCAGTCATTCCCAGTCACAGTTGAAGGGGATATCCTAGACATAAGTTGCAAGCAGAATTATTATTGCAGAGTATTGTATTGTGGCTTACAGCCTCTTCAGAACACTGCTCTTAGGAGAGAGACAAAGACCGAGACAGAGATGGGGGTGGAGAAACCTTCTCGCCCCTATTCCTGTGGTCAGTATTTCATGGAGGGCCTTTTCAGTAGTAGCTCCGACCCTTTGGAACGAGCTCCCCGTGGAGATTCGTACTCTCACCACCGTCCAGGCCTTCCGCATAGCCCTTAAGACCTGGCTAGCCCGTCAGGCCTGGGGACAAAGATAGTCGCCCCTCCCGAATGATGAATGAATGTTGCTTATTATTTTTACTTATGTGTGTCTATGTCATTGTTTGTATCCCCCTTCCCTGATTTTATGTGAGCCGCCCTGAGTCCCCTCAGGGAAAAGGGCGGCCTATAAATGTTAATAAATTCTAAATTCTAAATTCTAAATGGTCACCAAACATAGCTCAGTTCTCATTGAGCTATTCTTGAGATTTCTTTCTCTTCTGTCCTTTTCTTTTCACCCCACTTTTTTTTAAAAAAGTAATATATACAGCACATCAGCCAGTTCTGACAGTTCTGGAGAACAAGTAGCAGAAATTTTGAGTAGTTTGGAGAACTGGCAAATAGGCTGGCCCCGCCCCCACTGTCCTCCATACTCCCAGCTGATCTTCTTTTGTTGCCCTGAACAGAAGAAGAGAACTGGAAAGCAGGTTAGTGAGGTGCGGAGGGAATGGGTATTTTGCAGTATCCTTCCCCTGCCGTGCCCACAAAGCCATGCCCAAAAAGCCATGTCCACAGAACTGGTAGTAAATTTTTTTGACTCCCACCACTGCAGTATATACATACATACATACATACATACATACATACATACATACATACATACATACATACATACTGATTTTCCAGAATTTGATAATTATGCTTTTATGTGGGTGACACTCTTTATCTAAATAAGCAATGTCATGTACAGTCTGGATGATGGAAATAAAAGGAATGACATTTTGAGGTGATGTTTGATTGTGCAATTTATTCTTTATTTTTAGACTCACAACCACTCACGATGCATCAGGCCACCACTTCCTCCCTATGTTGTGTCACCCCAAAAGGCAGTTTTCCACTTGAATGGATCCTTTGTAAGTAATTGAACTGTACCTAAATCACTCTGTCGGGTGCCTTAGAGAATAGATGATCAAAACAAGACCAGGCAATAGCTTGTTTTGTTTATCTATAGCAATTAGAATGATTGGCATTTTTAAAGTGACTATGTAGTTGAATGTTACATATAACTAATTGAGGGACAAATTCCATTCCTATGAACCCTATCTTATTGTCTGTTGTCAGAAGTTGTCCATGAACAAATAAAAGTGGTGCAGTTCAGATTCATGGTACTGCAGTGTTTTGCCTGCCTGTGGTCTAATTATAGTACTAATTTCTGCTATGTAACTCAGATTTCCAAGAAAGACTTAATTTGAACAGGGAAATTCTGGATGTTTGTTCCTTCCATTAAAAAATAATTATTAGCTTATTAATGGGTTTTAACATATTTAAGTAGAACCATCAGCATCAGAATTGATGATAAATGAACCATATTTTAATTTATTTTGAAGTAAATTATAATTGTTTTTATTGTTCTGATTTTAAATAGCATTATGAGCTCTATTTATAAATCTCAGTCATGCATTGGAATGGAAACAATATTGAATAAATATTGTGGGTTCAGCTTGAGTATTATTTATCTTGACAATTATAGTAGTTGTAATTATAGTGTAAGTTTTTCTTTTATTTTAAAATGGGTAGCAATACATTTTGTTAGAAGTCACGGGCTCATACTCTTAATCAATTGTTAGGTAATAATACTTTTAGAATTTCTGAGATTTTGAAAAGGTTTTTAAATAGAAATAAATACTGTTAAAATTTTTGTTATCTATGCAGTTTGCTACTTTTCCCCAGCATTCAAAGTTTTTTTTAAAAAATTGTTTACTTTTTTTTAAAAATAAATAAATTTTGGGTCTAATAATATGCTGCATTAGTAATAAATTTCAAGGAATGTTGGTAAATATGTAATTCCTTATTGGTCAAATATTATAGCCATGGTGAATGAGATCTTTTTAAAGGCAATTAATTTAACAATACATTGATATCCTTAATCCTTATCTTTCAAAAATGTGGAAATGTTCAATCCTGGAAGAACTTTGGATATATTGTGCTTGGATTGTGTCAAAATAGATAATCATCTACACATGGAAGAATAGTTCAGTTCTAAACTATGAATGTTGAGTCTATGAAATATGTCAACTTTCAAGACTTTGAAGCAGCTTTCTGTCAAGAGAGAGGCAAGACTAGAGAAGTAATTTCATATGAAGTAGATTAAATTCATTATAAATGAACATGAATATTATAATGAATATTATTATTATTATTAATAATATTAATACAATTGATATTAATGCAATTAATATTGTTATAAACACCTTGATTATTATTTCCTAAAATGATTTGTACCCAGACAACACAAATAAATAAACCTATTAAAAAAAATGAATTGCAACATTGAAAAATTAAAGAAAGTTATGTAATTTCAATAGTCTAATATTTATCTATATAAAAAGGTGTTTAGATTATTGTTATTTTGAATTCCTAGTTTAGAGTTTTGTTTTCTTTTTATTTTCTGCTGTTGTGCCACTGCCTCCTGTCTAAACCACTACAATAGAACTGTGGTGGCTAGACCAAAGGTCAATTTAATCATATCCAATGGCTCACAGTGGCTAAAAAGATACCAGTGGGGAGCCCACAAAGAGGATATGAGCAAACCGGTATCTTATTGCTCATGTTCTATTTATTAACTAGTAATTAAGAGTCTCACTAATTCTGATGCTAAAATGAATACACTGTCATCCTGGCTAGTAGATATTATTAGTCGTCTTCATGTGTTTAATTTTAAAATCATCTATGTTGGTGGCTATAAAGTACCTCAAGAAAATTAAATGTAAACATTTTCTTCTCCAGAACAAATTGAAATCTCTTCAGATGTGGTATTCCAAGCTTGATTTTTCTACTGCCAACTATACATTATTTCAGTCACTTGGGCCTAAAACTGTAAGTACACCATAAGTTAAAGGGTTAATATGACTATGATGCAGTTAATGGATATTGCTTTTAAGAGTCTATTGGAGGAACTAAAGGTATGCAAAGGAAGAACATTTGCCTGCATGCCATCTTCTACAAAACTGCTTCTATAACAAAAGAGTAGTGCTGTTTAGGAAAGGTGTTATGAAGTTCCCATGTCTGAAATGCATGCATCTTGTCATAGCAGGCAACATATTCCTGCTTTTAATGAGGCAGCTATGAAATATGAGCACTCTAAATGTTAAAACTATAAGCCCTATTTATTTTAAATTGATCACAGGTGCCCAACTCCAATGGACTCCAGGTGGTGTATAAAACCAAAAATTTAATCTATCTATAACTCCTTACTCACTCCTAATAAATTGCTGATTTGGGAATGTAGTAAATCACTTGGAATGATAGTTTGCAGCTGAAACTCATTTATTTGGAGCTCTCTGTATATATCCTTCTTCCTCTTAGTTTGCCCACAACAACAACCCTGTGAGGTGGATCGGGCAGAGAGAGGGACTGGCCCAAAGTCACTCAATTGCTTTCATGTGTAAGGTGCAGAGGTGGGTTGCTACCGGTTCGCACCGGTTCGAGTGAGCCACTAGTAGCAATTGTGACTGGGTCGCTGAACCGATAGCAGTGGCAGGGTAGCCATGCCCCTGAACCGGTTCCTGGGTCGCTCATGCCGTTGCCAGCATAGTTTTTTTTGTTATTTTATAGTGTGCGGAACAATTTACAAGCGACTGCTCATGTGCAAGCAATGTGCGGCTTGCGCATGCAAAGTGAACTGGCAGTAACGCCAGCAGGAGCCCACCCCTGGTAAGGTGGGGCTAAAACTCACTGTCTCCTGGTTTCTAGTTTGGTACCTTAAGTGCTAGACCAAATTGTCTCATTCTTGCCAGTGGTCCAAGAATGAATCCTTTCCAATGCTCTGAAAGACTTCCCTGTATGTACTGCTACTACTTGGTCACTTGTTCTCCTTCTTGCTGTGCAGATCTCTGAAGGAATATTGACGCTAATATTGGGCTTGGATGAAATCTATACTTTGACAACTCTAACCACTGGCCATAAAGGCTCTTTCTCAGAACCTCCTCCTTCTCAACCTTTTCCGTCCACTTACAAAGATGATTTCAATATCCGTAAGTCAACATCAAGCTATTTTGAGAGAATTCCTTATTTGATGATCCTAGGATCCTACTAATCCTTTTTGTCAAGGATAGGGCCGTCATCGACAGTATACATTCTCTAGCATTCCCAATAGTAGAGGAACAGAAATCTATAATGGTAAACATAGAAATCAATACAGTGTGAGAATCTATTGACAACCTTAAGTCTAATCTCTTGTTTGGACAAGGATCCAAATTAAACCATCCATGATAGATAACTATTTAGCTTTGCTTGGTGATTATTGCTGCAAATAGTCCATGCATTTGTTCATTGGACTTTCTCTCTGCAGCCTTTTAGTTTTGAAAGCATCTCAGTTGGTGTAAATCACAAAAAAGTGAATACTGAGATTTGAGCCCACTTGTTCCCAGTCACATACAGATTTCAGTTGACTGTTCTTGGTGGCCTTTTTAAAAAAAAATTAGCTTGATAACATTGAAGAGATCAGTTAAGACAATAAAAACACATTTTTCAGTACATATGACGATAAAACATTTATAATGTGAAGGTTTTTTTGCAACTAAGAAATTTCTACTTTTGTATAATGTGAACAACTATGACTGTGATGGATTGAGCTAATAAAATTTATGTTCTTCAAATAGGCAACCCACCTTTCAGTGAAGCACCATACTTTGCTGATCAAACAGGAGTGTTTGAATATTTTATGAACTCTTCTGATCCAGGGGAGCATGTCTTTACACTCCGACAAGTGGTTACTCAGAGACCTATAACCTGGGTTATGGATGCAACGAACACAATCAGCATTATAGGCAGCTATAAGTGGTATGTAGTACATGTGTTGTAGTACATTTTCAGTTTAGCCCAAATTTTATTATGAAATGTGGGCATAGCAGTGAACTTACAGTTGCAGAGAATCTTTTGTTGATAGCTTGCTTTATTGTGGCTATTCTTTATTTTAGTTTTATTTCATTCATTTTACATAGCTCCCCATTTCACATATCAGTGGTGGGTTTCCATTTTTTTAAATTACCGGTTTGCGCATGCACATGCGTGCGAAGCTTCTGTGCATATGCAGAAGTGTCCAGGCAAGTGGGCGGAGCCTTCTGCCATTGCCACTACCAGTTTGCCCGATCCAGGCCGAACCGGGAGCAACCCACCTCTGTCACATATGTGACTATGGCATCTCATCAAACTCATATATAGAAATAATGTAAAATAATTAAAACAAATAACTTCAAGGCCTAATTTTATAGCAAAGTCTTCAGGGACTTCGTAAAGGCCAATGAGATTGTAACCAATCTATTCTGTCACATCAGAAAAAGGTATCCTGAGTCCCATCAGATGGAACTCCTTTGTAGATAAGAACCATAACAGGCCATTTCTGCTGAATCTGAGATGTTGTCATGTTTATGTTAATCTTATGCTACATGATGTTTAATTTATGATTGTCACCTAGTGTAATGAGTGTAATGAGAAGCTGATGAGTAGAAGCCATTGCTAAAAGAGAACTGAACATATTTCCTATGACAAAAGTTATCCCAGCTATTGGTAGTATTCTTGAAAATAGGCTTGTTACAAGGATATGACATATTCCGAAGTATAAATTATTTGATCTCTTGAATTCTGGAAACAAAATTGCTGTAAATAAACTTACTTATTATAAGACACTGTGGTGCCCTTCAATTTTAAAAATGAATCTACAGAGTGGCTTACAAATAAATTAAAAAGGACATTCTGATATATAATTATTCCCTATTGCAGCAATCTTTCCCCTGATCTTATCTTTGATATTATTTCTTCCTTAGCTATACCCTACTAGAAAAGAGTATACCTGGGAATAAAATGGAGACCCATATAGCTAGGAGCATGGTAGCCAAAGAAATGGAACATTGTGTAATATTGTTGATTATCCTTTTAGATTCAGTTCTTCTAAAGAGACTGATAGTTGCATCTCTGTTTCTCTCAGAGGTATTTCCAGGGGTGTTTTTAGGTGCAGTATTTCTGTAATTGTATAATATTTGTAATATATTATAGCATTTTCAATATATCATTTCAATAGTCCTAGATCGACCATGGTATCCTTCTGCGACGACTGCGGGAGATAGGGGTGGGCGGCACTGTTTTGCAGTGGTTCTCCTCCTACCTCTCGGACAGGTCGCAGTCGGTGTTGGTGGGGGGGCAGAGATCGTCCCCGAGGCCCCTAACTTATGGGGTGCCGCAGGGTTCGGTCTTATCCCCCCTACTATTTAACATATACATGAAACCGCTGGGTGAGATCATTCGGAGGCACGGGATAAAATACCACCAATACGCGGACGATACACAGTTGTATCTGTCCGCCCCGTGCCAACTCAATGAAGCGGTGGACGTGATGAACCGGGGTCTTGAGGCCGTTAAAGACTGGATGAGAGCAAACAAGCTGATACTCAACCCAGACAAGACCGAGTGGCTGTTGAGTTTTCCTCCCAAAAATTTGACCAACGTACCATCACTCAGGCTGGGGGGACAAAATTTATACCCCTCAGACAGGGCCCGCAACTTGGGAGTCCTCCTGGACCCACAGCTGAGTTTCGACCACCATCTTTCAGCTGTGACCAGGGGGGCATTTGCCCAGGTTCGCCTGGTGCGCCAGTTGCGGCCCTACCTGAATCGGGAGGCCCTCACAACAGTCACTCGAGCCCTTGTGATCTCTAGGCTGGAATACTGCAACGTGCTCTACATGGGGCTGCCCTTGAAGAGCACCCAGAGACTTCAGCTAGTCCAGAATGCGGCTGCGCGAGTGATCGTGGGCGCACCACGGTTCGCCCACATAACACCGATCCTCCGTGAGCTGCGCTGGCTACCTGTCGATCTCTGGGTGCACTTCAAGGTCCTACTCACCACCCATAAAGCGCTCCATGGTAGTGGATCTGGCTATCTGAGAGACCGCCTTCTGCCAATTACCTCCCTGCGTCCCATCAGATCGCATAGAGCTGGCCTCCTCCGTATTCCATCCGCCAGTCAGTGCCGACTGGCGACTACTCGGAGGAGAGCCTTCTCTGTTGCGGCTCCGACGCTATGGAACAATCTCCCCGTGGAGATCCGCACCCTCACCACCGTCCAGGCCTTCCGCATAGCCCTCAAGATCTGGCTAGCCCTTCAGGCCTGGGGATAAGTCTTTACTTTAGCCCCTCCCAAATGTCGAGTGAATGTTGTGTTTTATTGTTTAATTTATTCTCGCTCACATTTCTTTTTGTATTTGTCCTACACTCCTTTTCCCCTTTTATTGTAAGCCGCCCTGAGTCCCCTCAGGGAAAAGGGCGGCCTATAAATGCATAATAAATATAAATATAAATATAAATAAATATAGATAGCATTGAATGCATCCCAAATTAAACTTAAAAAACTCTTAAAATATTGTGAAGTGTTGGCTTTGTTGGAATCAGCATTTTAAAATCTTATAAGATATCAGGCAGTTTTGAAGGTAGATTTTGTCTGGGTTCTACAAAAATTGCCAATGTTATTTACAATGTGTCTTACTTCATCTTTGCTAAAAATAATCTAAGATGAAGCAGTTTCTTTTGGGAAATCTTATATGGAATAACCTTTAGCCCTAAATAAAGCATTATTATACTTAGAATATTACTTTAGATGTTTAGGGGAGAAGCAGGAAAAAAATATCACTCCCCTGACATATTATAATTATGAACTGGATCACCCTTCTATTTCAAATTCTGATTTCAAAATAAGCAAGAGAAAGACTATTCAAACATTAAGGCAATTAGTATCTATTACCCCCCCCCCATCAGTCCAATATTTAACCATCTTCCATTTATTCTTGCAGGGCAAATATCATAATAAGCTGTGATATTTATATAGAATCAAATAAAGGAGGAGCATTCATTGCAGGAAGAATTAACAAAGGTGGTATATATATTGCATCTGCCAAAGGAATTTTTTTCTGGGTTTTTCCTGATGGCACATATCAAGTTACGGGAGATCTCGGTGAGTTCTTACTTTTTATCTTTTGTAGCATGATGGGGGAGGGTGTTGGGTGGGTGGATTGTCCTCTGTTCTCAGAAACTTAATAACTGCCCTGCAAATCTTTCATGTTACTTATTTCAGAATCTTACACAACCTAGCGTCTCCAGATGTTAGGAAGGGTAGAGGTTGTACATACTGCTATGTAACAAAGACAAATTGCTTGTTTGCCCAATCACACTTGGCCAATAAAGAATTCAATTCAATTTTATTCTATTACCTCCTACTGTTCTAAAGAGAGTCGGAAGTTGGTACCTTCTTTTCTCCCATTACAACATATCCCTTCTTTCCTCCCCTCTCTCTTCTTACTTTTCCATGTTTTTTTTCCTTTGTATTGTATACTTGGATAAACTAATACTCGTAGGATCCCTGCTCCAGAGTTTGTCGGGTGTGAGTCCCTGTTGATGAAGCTGGACCTTGGTGGTCAAGTGGGTCTGTTGCTAATGTACCTACCTCCCAACAGCATTGCAACAGCCCTCCCCTCGCTCCTCGAGTCAGTAGCCGAGTTGGCGGTGGAGTTCCCCAGGCTTATGATTCTGGGGGATTTCAACCTGTCTACACTTGATGAACGCTCTGATGGGGCACAGGAGTTCATGGCTTCCATGACAGCCATGGACTTGACCCAAGTAATTCGAGGTTCGACTCATTCAGCGGGTCACACACTTGACCTTGTATTTCTGTCGGAGCAGTGGAGATGTGATCTAGAGTTGAAGGGCATTAAAACCTTGCCCTTGTCATGGTCTGATCACTTCCTACTGAGGCTTGACTTTCAGAAGCCAATCCCCCACTGTAGGGAGGAGGAACCGATTAGGTGGTTCTGCCCCAGGCGCCTGATGGACCCAATGGGGTTTCAGACGGCGCTTGGAGAAATACCTGACACTATCGTCCACAATCCGGTGGAGTCCTTAGTCGCTGCTTGGAATATAGCGGCGGCGGGGGCTCTAAACCGGATTGCGCCTTTGCGACCTCTCTGAGGTGGCGGATCCAGGAGGGCTCCTTGGTTCACTGAGGAACTCCGGAGTTGAAGCGCCAAAAGAGACGCCTAGAGCGCCGCTGGAGGGCCAGTAAATCTGAGTCAGACGAGCACTGATGAGAGCCTTTATTAGAGCCTATCTCGTGGCAATACGGGTGGCGAAATGTTCGCATTTTGCCGCCCTTATTGCATCCGCCGAATCGCGCCCAGCCGCCTTGTTTAGAATAACCCGCTCCCTCTTGAAAGGGAGGGATGCGGGTGACCCTCTACAGGGTAGAGCTGAGGAATTTGTTCAGTATTTGACGGATAAAGTCGCTCGGATTCGGACAGAGCTGGACTCCAATTGCACGATACCAGCCGAGGTACCGGGGGAGGGTCTTGAGCATGCTTTATGGATTGAGTTTCAACAGGCTTCTCCTGATGAAGTGGACAAGGCCATGGGAGCGGTGAGTGCCTCCACTTGTATACTGGACCCGTGCCCCTCCTGGCTGGTCTCGACCAGCAGGGAGGTGACACACGGCTGGATCCAGACGATTGTGAACACCTCTCTCCAGGACAGAATCTTCCCACCCCTCCTAAAGGATGTGGTGGTGAGACCCCTCCTGAAGAAATCGTCTTTGGACCCAGCCATTTTGAGCAACTACCGTCCAGTTTCCAACCTTCCCTTTGTAGGGAAGGTTGTTGAGAAAGTGGTGGCCTCGCAACTCCGACGGTCCTCGGATGAAGCCGATTATCTAGACTCTTTTCAGTCAGGTTTCAGGCCTGGTTACAGCATGGAAACTGCTTTGGTTGCGCTGATCGATGATCTCTGGTCGGCCAGGGATAGGGGTCACCCCTCTATCCTTGTGCTTCTTGACTTCTCAGTGGCCTTCGATACCATCGAGCCTTCTGCGACGGTTGCAAGAGGTAGGGGGGGGAGGCACCGTTTTGCGATGGTTCTCCTCTCGGACAGGTCGCAGTCGGTGTTGGTCGGAGGGCAGAGATCGACCCCAAGGACCCTCAAGTATGGGGTGCCGCAGGGTTCGGTCCTGTCCCCCCTCCTATTTAACATCTACATGAAGCCTCTGGGTGAGATCATACGCCGGCACGGGATTAAGTATCACCAATATGCAGACGATACGCAGCTGTATCTGTCTGCCCCGTGCCAACTCAGCGAAGCAGTAGAAGTGATGTGCCAGTGCCTGGAGGTTGTTAGAGTCTGGATGGGAGCAAACAAGTTGGCACTCAATCCAGACAAGACCGAGTGGCTGCTGATGTTCCCTCCCAAAGATTGTCCAACTGTTCCATCTCTCAGGCTGGGGGGTGAAATTATACACCCCTCAGAGAGGGTTCGCAATTTGGGAGTCCTCCTGGACCCACAGCTGACTCTAGAACACCATCTGTCGGCTGTGACCAGGGGGACCTTTGCCCAAGTCCGCCTGGTGCACCAATTGCGACCCTACCTGGATCGGGAGGCCCTTCAGACAGTCACTCACGCCCTTGTGACCTCAAGACTGGATTATTGTAATGCGCTCTACATGGGGCTGCCCTTGAAGAGTGTTCGAAGACTCCAATTAGTCCAGAATGCAACCGCGGGAGCGATTGTGGGTGCACCAAGGTACACCCACGTTACACCTATCCTCCGCGAGCTGCACTGGCTACCTATTAGTCTCCGAATCCGCTTCAAGGTGCTGATCGCTACCTATAAAGCCCTACATGGCATCGGACCTGGGTACCTGAGAGACTGCCTCCTGCCGATTACCTCTCTCAGACCAATTAGATCGCACAGGTTGGGTCTCCTCCGGATTCCATGTGCCAGCCAATGTCGGCTGGCGATTCCCCGGGGGAGGGCCTTCTCTGTTGCAGCTCCGGCCCTCTGGAATGAGCTCCCTGTTGAGATCCGGACCCTTACTACCCTCCCGGCCTTCCGCAAAGCCACCAAGTCCTGGCTGTTCCAGCAGGCTGGGGGGAGCTGAGAAGCATCTACCTCCACGGAAATTGTGAATGTTGGTTTTGTTTTTAATATGTTGTCTTTGTCTCGTTCCCCCCTTTTCCTTGTCTTTTGTGAGCCGCCCGGAGTCCTCCGGGAGTGGGCGGCATACAAGACAAATAAATAAATAAATAAATAAACAAATAAATAAATAAACAAATAAATAATGCAAAGTTAAATCATAATAAAGGGTGGAAGTTGGAGCAGTTTTTTTCAATATTCAAAACTGCACTCAAAATGTGATGTGTATCACAAACATTACAACACCAAATAAATTACAATATTGAAAACTATCTTCTATTCTTAGCTTATTTTTAAATGTATCACTGTATTTAAATATAATATACTAATTATAGTGTATGCTTTTAATTTTGTTTTATTTAATTGTGTTGAAATTCAGAGTTTGGGTGGCACATAATTTCAATTAACTTTCTAGATAGAGAAAGCATTTTAAAATGTTATTATTTTGTAGCTGGTGTTGAAATCTTGATGAAAGGGTTATCTGGTGTGCGAGCAAACACATGGCATACACTCACTCTGATTCTCAAGGTAAGCATTGAAGTGCTATTCAAATACTGGTAAGCTGATTAACTCCTAAAGAGGAATAAAGGCCTGCTATCTCATTAAGCCATAGGTATTAAAATTCAACTACCTGACAAGCTGCAATTCAGTAGTATCATGCTGGGAAAGTTCCTTTGTTGAAGAATAGCCTCTTAGAGATTAGTACAAGAAATCCCAGCAAGTTAAAACCTGTCTATCCACATATTTTCCAAGAATTGCCCTTCCTAAAGCAGATTTTAAATATAAGGCATTCCTTGGGATGCATTGTAGTTACATATTTTCCTGTTACTTCTAAAATCTGGACTGTACAATATAGAGTTATTTTTTGGACATGTGTGTATTTGTGTGTTTGATACAAAGTGAATAGAGGAAATAACATGGACATCCTCCACTTAATTTAGCTTGTTGTTCCAAGCAATAGACTCCTATTATCATATGTGGTGGACATGTGCAGAAGCAAGGAAATATTGGACTAAGATAAGAGTATGGTTAAAGAAAATGTTACAACAAGAAATAGAATTCAGACCAGAGATATATTTACTACGTATTATCCCAGAGAAATTCAAAAAAGAGGATACTTATTTGATTATACATGTAACTACAGCAGTAAGAATTGTATTTGCCCAAAATTGGAAATTAAATAAGCTACCAACAGATGAAGAGATAATAAAAACTATATTAGATTGTGCAGAGATGAATAGATTGGCAGTTAAAATAAAGGATAAAGAGAAACTGAGTACTTCAAGACATGGGGAAGATTTTATGATTGGCTAGAGAAAGGAAACTAGAAAAGAAAGTAGGGAGAAGATATAGAACCCAGACGATGCACTATTAAATGGAAAAGGGGCGGGAAGAAGGGGAAAACAGAAAGGAAAATATTAAATATATAAGTATATATCCAAAAGTGAGATATAAAGGGGAGGAAAATATAGTTAGGATAGATTAGCGAAAGTAAGGGAATAAGAAATGATATCAAATTATGTTTGGGTTTGCGGAAATACCATCCCAAGGAAATATAAACAGAGATCTGAAAGAGACACCTACAATAATAGAAAAGAGAGAGAGGAAGAGAGAATGAAAGGAAGATGGGGGAAAGAAGAAAAAGGTAAGGAGCGGAGGATGGAAGGGAGAGGAAGAGAAGGAGAGAGGGTAGCAAAGGAAGAGTAGGAGTAGGAAAAAGGTAAGGGAAGAAGGAAGGGGAAGGAGAGGAGGAAGGAAGAAAGTAGAGATGGGAGGGTGGGTGAAAAGAAAGGGGAAAAAAGGTGGTGTTACAACAGGAGGAAGGAATGGTAAATAAAGCAACCCAAACTGTATATTACAACCTATTAAATGAAATAATAAATGTATAAGAATGATAAATGAAGAATAACAATTATGTGAATGTATATTTAAAATGATATGTAAGAGAATAAAAACAAATTCTGGGAAAAATTTAGCTTGTTGTTCCTGTGACATTAAAATGATACAAATTAATTCACCTGGAAATAACGCTGAAATAGCAAGTTATACTAATTTCCCCTAACTATCTACTTCCCACTCCCCAGTTCTAATATTCTAAATTCCAGAGGTCTCAGAAAGGGTCAGGCTGGCTGGGGAATTCTGAGAGTTGAACTCCGTATCTCTGTAGAGTATCCAAATTATGGATAAAGATGCATGGTGCAAATATAGTTCAGTGGGAGGGGTGACCTTTGGTTATAGAATGTGGCCATGATTTGTTTTCTGGTTTCAATTCAGTGTACATGTTTTGTGAAATTATTTTCAGTGGAGCACTTGCAATGCAGATCTCCCTCAAAATGGAAGATCTAGCATTTGCCTCATGGGCAAATAGTTTCCAAATAGTTTAGAAAGATTTATTTTCTGCCTCACGATGTGCTTCATCAAACAATATTGACTGAATACAAATTTGTACTTTTCCCTTCTTTTTGACAGGGATCGAATATCGCTGGCATGTTGAATGGCTATCCTCTATGGGAGAACGTCACCACACACATTCCAAATAATGGCTGGGCAGCTATTGGGACCCATTCTTTTGAACTGACACAATTTGATAATTTTCATGTTGAAGCCAGCTGAGGTTTCCATCATGCATTGTCAATTCTGAGTGTGCCTAGTCAAACCTTAATCTAATAATTAATTATGCTACTGGAGATTTTTGATTGTTTCCTGCTAATGTTAATATACATTCAAATGTTCTTTTGACTACAAATTGTTTCTTTTCTTCCTTAATATCAGATCCTTGTTAAAACATTTTTGTGCAAGCTGTAAATGGAAATGTGACATAGTCATATCTGTTACAATTAGATATGACTCTGCTTTCAAAATTTCTTATTTCAATAAGTCCATTTTGTGTGGATGTAAAATTCACCTTGCAATCAGATGGAATATCTCATATTTGTTATGAAGTATGAAATAATGAATTTAAGTGGATGTATATGTCTTCTACTAGGACATAAGATTTTACTCCTAGTTTTCTAATGTCTTGTTAGAGTGAGCACAGCATGACTACTATTTTGAGACAACCCAAAATGCAGGACACAGAGGTTTGTCTTACAAACAGTGGTTTATATACAAGACTTTTATATACAAGGATACAGGACACACACACAAACACACACACACACACACACACACAGAGAGAGAGAGAGAGAGAGAGAGAGAGAGAGAGAGAGAGAGAGAGAGAGCGAGAGAGAGAGAGAGAGAGAGAGAGAGAGCACTAGGCAACCAATCAATCTCCAACTCTACATGGAGAACTACTATGAAGATAATACACGAAGAGATTCACGGGGAGAGAGAGGCGGCCTTTAAAGTACCTCTCATTGATAACAGTATAGCAAATATATTGAAAATACCTATTATTAATCTTATGTTGGTAACCCAATAACCCAGATAGTTTTATAGGTTTTTTCTTTGTGTTTGACTATACATTGAAGGAGGAAAAAAGTTTATAGGTGGTCTTTAGTGAAGTTCAAAATTATGATGGACCTCTCCAGACCTACTTACAACTTGTTCTTGCAGTTCTGATGGCTGCAAGAGCCAAGGTGGCGCAGTGGTTAAATGCAGCACTGCAGGCTACTGCTAGATCAGCAGGTCAGCGGTTCAAATCTCACCGGCTCAGGGTTGACTCAGCCTTCCATCCTTCCGAGGTGGGTAAAATGAGGACCCAGATTGTTGGGGGCAATATGCTGACTCTCTGTAAACCGCTTAGAGAGGCCTGAAAGGCCTATGAAGCGGTATATAAGTCTACTGCTATTGCTAAGTCTACTGCTATTGCACCACCTCTAAAATGTGTCACCTAATCACATTTTGGGGTCTTGACAACTGGCTTGGATTTATAGCTGTTTTCAGCATTTGGTGGTCACGTGACCATGATTTTTGGTATTTTTTGCTGGTTTCTGGCTTTTACTTCTGATTTCTAGAAAAAAACCTCCATCCATTGGTAAAAGCAGATTTGCTTAATAACTGTCACATTTATTTAACAAATGACACAGAGGAGGATGTAAAATTGGACACTGTCACATGTCATCTGATTAACAATTGCCATGACTTACCACCATAATTCCAGGCTCATTTATGTTATAAGTCGAGGACTACCTGTGGGTGGTGAAAATTCACAAGACATTGTTTTATCTCATGTCTGCAGGCCAGTATACATATGAAGATACTATTGCACAAGGACGTTACGAGCAGTAAAATTGTAGAATTTATAATCCAAAGAATCGCACAAGCATCAATATCTCTGGATGGTGTACATACCAAGGCCCCAGCTTTCATGAATAAAAAGCCATGCATAAAAACAATATTTCACATACATTAACTTGCAAGTGCCAATGTTCCTTTATGCTTTTTGGTGAAATTTAATATTGAAGAGTAAAATAATTTGCTTATTTATTGATATTTTATTATTTAACTAGTTTCAGTTTTTTTAATTCATTTTAAAGGATACACAGTAGGTGCTCAATACAAAATAGTGGAGAATAAAACTAATACAAATTGACAATTTATAAGGTAGAGCAAATAGCCCTCTATGAGAATGTACTAAGTTGTCCTGAATATATAATTGCAAAGGTATACTAAATAATTATAATTGGAGAAAAATATTAACACAATTCCATAACTGCTCAACAGAAGTATATAAGGTTCTGATCAATGTTGGATCAGTTCATGTTCATATTTTGACAAATGAAGCTGAAAGATGAATAGTCTATATAAGACAAGTTATGCCAGGAAAGGTTGGGGTTGTGGATTCATTTTCTTTGCTTGTTACTATTGATAATCAGAAACCTTTGCAGTGCTGTTGCAAATTATACAGGTTGTACACCTGGATCTTGTTTTATGTTTTCTCACCTTTTACCTACCATTGAAGGAACCCTAATATGTTCCTGTTTCTGCTAGTGTTAAGGATTGCTGGCTTTATAGAAAGAATAGGTAACTTTTTAAAACTGTGCCCCTTTATAAAAAAATAGTTCAATTTTGGGTCTCTTTTTATTTTATTCTAGGCAGTGTCAACTTTCAATATTCAAAAAACTGGAAAGCTAACTGGAGATGCTACTTCGAAAGTTGAGTCTGATAAAATTGTGTTTATCCTCTAGATGTTGGTACAAAATATCCTTGTTAAGTGACACACAGATATCTGTCTCGTCTAGTTCAAAGAGTTCTGAGACAAGATATTACAGTTGATAATGTATTTGTTTACAGAACAGTTTGTCTATTCCAGACATGATTAAACCAAAAGCCTCCAATTAAACATATTATTTAGACCAAAACAAATGTTTCCTAGCCAGGATATTAAATTAAATTTCAAACTTTAACAGTGTAGCTTGTTTGTAAGTTATTGATAACCAGTTAGGCAAAGACAAAAGTATGGTTATTCAAAGTTCCTGGTATGAGTGATGATTTATGGCTTAGTTTAAGACAAAAGATGATCAGATTGGCCAATGGTAAATATACTTACATGCAGTTAATAAACTAATAATAGGATAAATGCTTGTCCTCTTTTATTAGTAGAATATTGTTTGGTATCAAAATTAAACACATATTTTTAAAAGGAAACATTTCTTTTGAATTAAAGATAAAAAAGTAACTTTCATCATTAAAGACTAATGGCTTAGCAACTAAATAAATTTTGATATCTTATATTGGCCAGGTGTTCAAAACTGGAGGTTGAAATGATGTCTACTTTCTTTTCCTTTGTAGTGTGGGAGTATAAAGGATGGACTAAACAGGATTTGTTTTTTGTTTGTTGCCATTTTCTTCCCTAAATAGACTTGAAAGTTGCAGATGAATCATATCATCAGAGCAGACAGGGTCAAAATATTTCACTTTTTTGTTTTGTTGTGTATGATAAAACAAAGAGCAAAATGTGTTTCTTAATTTTTTTCCCTTAGTAACACTCCCCCCCCCCGACAAATACTAAGGATGGATTTAAGATTGAAATGAACGCCTTAAAATTATTAAGTTAATGAATACTATAAGTCTGCAAATGTAAGCTTTCCATTTTGCTTTCTAAGAATTGCAAAAAAAATTACTAAGGACACATGACATCCTTTGCATATAGTTGTTTTCCCCAACCACTTCATTCTGGGAACTGACACATTCCAGCCAGTCTGAACACTAGTTGGAAAAGACTAATTCAGGGATAAGCATGCCTACCTGCCTTTATTGCACTGTGCACCACAAATGTGTAAAAATCAATTTATGTCCGTTTATGGAATTACAGATGTTTGTCATAAGATTGGCTTTAATTTAATTTAAGAAACTGCTTTGATGTTTCAACAATAGTGGTTGAAATAATAATAAAAATCGAAATTCAACGACTATGGCACAAACCAGCAGTGGTAATTCCAGTGGTAATTGGCACACTGGGTGCTATTCCAAAAGCACTGGAATTACATTTAAAACAGTTAAAAATTGACAAAATCACCATCAGTCAAATGCAAAAAGCCGCACTGCTTGGATCTGCACGCATATTACGAAAATACGTTACGACGTCCTAGGCCCCTGGGTGGGGCCTGACTAGTAACCGATGCCAAATCCGGCGAAACAACTGGCCGCTGTGATACAATTGTATAATAATAATAATAATAATAATAATAATATGATGTTGTTGATTATTGATTATTCCTAATGTTTCAAACAAAGAATAAATGTCATTTAAATCTTTGATTTTTTTCTTGTTTTTTTGTGTGTGTGTTCAAGTCCATTCTCAGCCATGAAAATTTTCTGGGTTAGTCATATTCTCTGAGTTTAACCTATAGCCGTGATGGTGAACCTATGGCACATGTGGCATCAGCCGTTCCTCTTCCAGATTTCTGGCAAACGTGCACGTGCCAATCAGCTGGCCTTTGTATGTGAGGCAGTGCCAGAAACTGGAAGAGCTGGTCTTTCATTTTACGGCGTGCGCATGTGCGCCGTGTAGCTGATCAGCACGTATGCATGCGTGGCAGTAACTGGAAGACTTGCTGGCCAGTGCGCCTGCCGGAAACCAGAAGTTAATGTTTTGGGGCATGCATGCCCCTTGGGCAACTCCTCTCCTTGATAGTGGCCTAGTGTTTCCTTTTCGGCACTCAGTGCGGAAAAAGATTTGCCATCACTGGCCTATAGAGAGTTCTTGTTGAGAAAAAATTGAGGAGAGAATGCTGTGTGTATGCCTTCTTGAAGTCCTGGAGGAAAGGTCGGATATACTGTGAAACTAGTGAAAATAACTACAGATTAAATTTTCAGAGGTCACCATACTACATAGTGCAGAACATGGTTCAGAAATAAAACTGGGAAAGAAATTTCAATCGTAGAAAATCTATTTTACAAGTAGCAGGTTCAAAGAGAAACCCCTAGTAGATGAAATAAATAAGAGTCTGAAGCTTATGCCTGTCAATAGCTGGGTTACACATGATTTGATTTGTTTGGTTTGGCTTAATAGGATGTATGAACAATCAACTGTGGTTAAAGAAGAGCTTTGTATTGTGACAATATTTGGATAATATTTTACATTAATATTGGGATACTATTTTAAACTAAATATTTCCTGAGATCTTATGTAACCTGAAGAGACACAGAAAAGAGGAGGGATTGGGAACATGATGCAAAGAAGAAGAGCTGGATGTGACTGTCATTAGCAAAATGTTTTTGTTGCAGGGAAGAGATTTAATCAAGATATTTAAAAGTAATTCCAACAGCTCTTGGGACTGATTCTTCCATGGTCCCAAATCCAAGGGATCTTATTCCTGTGGTAGATAGTCCTGGAAGACCTTGTTCAGCCTGAATAAGGATTCCATGATCCTAAGTCAGAGCCATAACTCTAGCCTTTAAAATCACCTGTTCACCATTTTATCATTTAGTATGTTTTAATGCATTACAGTATTTTGTGCAGTTTTCTATCTTTTTTACCCTGAATCACATATTGGGTGACTGTATATATGCATGCATACCACACCTAAATCTTCACCTCAGTGAGGAGACTCTTCTGGGAGATGGTACATACCAGCAACAATCAGGCTGTTTTTATTTTCACTTTGTTTCCCCAGGGAGGCTTTTAGTTTTTTCTTTTTAAAATAGCACTTTCTACTTTTTAACTTATTCCTAAGCCTATGTACTATATATACTATACTATACTATACTATACTATACTATACTATACTATACTATACTATACTATACTATACTATACTATACTATACTATACTATACTATACTATACTATACTATACTATTATACTATAGCCAGACTATACTGTACAGTATATGTGTATTTCTTATTTCCTAAATTTTCCAAATAGCCTATTTGTTGTTTCATCTGTAGGAGTTAAAATCCACCCCTCTCCTAGAAAAATGAAATATCCTGGGAAATATTGAAAAGGCAGAATATTATATTTCCCTGGATAAGAAATGGAGAAACATGTTTTAGGCAGGAAACAGACTCACTCTTAATAGCCCCCACCTTTGTCAATGGACCATTAAGAGACCTGAATCAGTCTATTCTATATAACAAAGATCTCCCCCTTTCAGCTCCAGGTGATGGGATTAAGCAATGCTCAACCAAACATGGACTCAAAACACAGCCTGTAGAGTTGCCCCTGCATGGCTCCATGGGAGTCTGACAACCAGAATACAAGCTCAGGTTCAAAGCCCAGAGAGGGCATAAAACCAGGGACTTACAGCATCTCTGCCTCTTTTTTTCTTTGCCCAACATCTTGAAGCATGTGATCCTCCTTTTCTGCTCAGGATTTCAAGCCATGTAACCATGTTTACCATTAAACCATCTTTCCAAGCAGCCTCCATGTTTCCAGTGTCTTTCCCCCCACTTGGGACTGAACCCAGAAGGACATTTCTTCCAACACACCAAAGTCTTTAGCCACCATTTAACCACCTTCTCATTGTCTTGTTGCTATCAGCTGCTGTTCTGCACTGGCATGGCAGTTTCTCAGTCTGTGCTGGGGTAAAAAAAAGAAGATGGTTTACCAGTTGTTGACTGGCTATAACTTCTCAGCATTGCTGCTGAAGCAGTGAAACTGCTGGGCTTTGCCTCTTCTTTCAGTTTGTCTGCCGCTGTTTGCTGAAGTCCAAGCCTTCTCTCCCCACACTATCACTTGCCAGTTAAGCTGATAACTCTACTCCCTCAGCTATAAATTATTCCTTTCCATTCTCCCACACAACACAAATCTTTCTTAAAGCACATAGACATGCCCACACTTGACTCCTCAGTGTTTTCCTTTTATAATTGGAAACCAGGTAAAGTCTTCAGGCTGCCTTTAAAGTGCCAAGGGAGGAGGAAACAAAGGGAAGATAACCTTCCAAGCACCATTTTTGAAATGCTGTGTCTCTGCAGACTTCCAAACAAGTGTGAGTGAAGAGCAGAGTTCACTACTTCATTCACTGAAGAATAGTGATTTGGATAACTGTATTTGCATAACAAAATACAAAACAAAAATATCTTGTTAGATGCTGTGTGAAAAAGGTATATGAACTTAAGAGATGTGGTTGACAGAGGCAGGTCCACACAACTTTTCACACCTTTTCCTCACGGTTTTTAAAAAAATCACTTTAAGAGAGCAAGAAGCAATTTCAGCCAAGCTTTATCAGAACAGTCAAGCACTGACTTTTCTACCTGCAAGACTCACTAACTGTTGTGGTCATATACTTGTTCTGAATGATAGCCTGTCACAAAAATATCAAGCAAGCATTTTTTCTTCCCAGTCTGGACTCTTAATATCTAGCTCAAAGCCATTTTAAAATTGCATTACCGGTACCTAGAAAGTTATATAAACTTGAGAGATATATGTAGCTAGCATGTATGCACTTTTCTCTGCTAAATAATAGAACTATTTTTGTCTAGAAATTAAAAAGAGCCCAAAATTATTCTAGCAAGCATTTTTTTTCATCAATCAGACTCGCAGTTGGTTATCTGGCAGGCATGCCTTTGATCTTATTTTCCATCTTCAGGTTTACCCCAAAT
Organism: Thamnophis elegans; assembly: GCF_009769535.1. Classification (NCBI taxonomy): domain Eukaryota; kingdom Metazoa; phylum Chordata; class Lepidosauria; order Squamata; family Natricidae; genus Thamnophis; species Thamnophis elegans. The sequence continues at coordinate 138,577,909 of NC_045541.1, read as the reverse complement.
TTTCTGTCTTGAATAGAAAAATCCTTCAGTGTCTCCTCCCCATGATATTTTCAGTGGTGCTCAAACAATTCTTTTTGGCAAACTTCAGCATTTGTCCACAAGCAAATCCTACTCGTATACCCTTACTAGGTTTTGCAAAAAAAAAAAAGTCAATCTTCAATAGCCAGCTGCTGACAAACTCAATTTTAACTGCCAGCCATCACCACCATTTCCAATCTTCTTCCTAGAGATACCCCTGATGCTATTTGACTCCACATCTAATGCCAGTGCAGATCTGGTACTGATGCCAGGCTCCTTGCATCTCTGATTTTTCCTGTGTCAACTTTCATATGAGAATCTAAAGTGGTACTCTCAGTTCCTTAGCAGCACAGTGAGAACAAACCATTTTGTTTGGATAGTTGCATTAATGTATGAAGAGCTGGTAAGACACTATAGTAGAGAACATGCTCATCCCATACAGTATTCCTGGGTTTCCATATTACAACTTTCTTTAGGGGGGAAATGATGTTGATCTCTGTTGACAATTTTGCTGTATTTGTCTTATTTCCCTTGATGAAATAGGAGAGCACCAGGCACGTGGCTCAGTTTCAGCGATTTAGCTCTATAAGATCTAGATAAAGGCAGTCATTGCTGGAATTTTCTTCCTTGTCTTTTCTTTTGACTTGATATTTTGTTTTTTTTGCTTTTTCTGTCTGCATTAGAACTGTCCCTTTATTACTTGTTTGCATTAGAAACTAATGGTGTTCAATTCATTTAAAAAAAATGTAGACTAGCATTATTTGTAATGTGCAAGATGCCCAAATGAAGGAAAGATAGATGAACTATCTTTAAGAGGTTTACATTATGTTTGTGGAATTATGCAATGCTGATTCCATTCATGCTGCAGTGCCTAGCTGATGCATGATTTTTTTTGTCTCTGCAAACATACTGAAAATGGACAGCAGCAAAGTTAGAGAGAGAGGGAGAGAGAGAGAGAGAGAAAGGGAGAGAGAGAGAGAGAGAGAGAGAATAACATATTTTCATAACTAGTGTACCTGAAAATTTGCCCAAAAAGCGTTTGGAAGAGAGTCACAGTAGATGCACTAGAGAGAGGATGAGGTGATGCAGTTGGCTGATTTTATGAGGGCATTGTTTTCTGCTGACACAAGGAAGGGTGATAGTGTTATAAATCAATTGTGAGGAAATAGCTTGAGTTACCTCTTCCATAGCTAAGCCAGTATTTGATCTCTGCCTTTATTATCAGAATATTGACCCCAACAAATGAGATTTTCTATGCCTCTTGGCCACATTGGGCTGGATATGAAGGGGCTGAAGTTTTCCTTTTTATACTTTAAACACTTTTCAAAAACTTAAATTATAAGAAAATATATGTATAGTGCACATTTTCTGTTCTCCCAGTATTTCTTCTAAATATATAGAACAAGGATATGCAGTGAGAAGACCTGTGAATTGGCCTGGAGGACCTGATCTTAGATATTCTCCACCCAGAAAATTCTTCCTCTTCTTTCCCACCCCAATTTTTTTTATTAGTCAACCTAATAAATAGGAATTAATCCTATTAATTAATCATACCAATTCATTCTCATATATACTATTTTGAGCTTCTTAACATGGCAAGAGGCAAACATAATTTATAGCCAATGTTTGTGTCTGCAGCTGCAACTTCTATAAATATTGAACGCAACATGAAAAATTTTCTTAAGAAAAGAAATATTGTGCTGATGCTTTAATTTTTCAAAGAATTATAACTGAATATTAGCAGAATAACATGATAGTTCAGTGATGCTGGAAGTGGATTTCATTCCACATTCTGAAATGTTAAGCAAGATTATATTGCAATGTTTTGGCTTGCCAGAAATAAGAAGGGCAGGAAAGAATAAATCTCAGAATAAATTTCTAATGTTCTGCTTCAAATAGATATTCATGGAGAACTGGATTTTTTTTTCTCACTCTGCATTATATTAGAGAATTGTGCATAACTGCCTACAAATTCCTTTTCATTCCAATGAATCTCTGACTTTTGGTTGAAATGCACTGAAGCAACAGAATTGGTGAAGAGCGTGGATGGTGAGAAGTAAAACTGTCCATGCAGCTAAGATTATTCATTATGTTCTACTCTTTAGCCATATTTTAAGGCTTCAAATGCATGTTCAGTCAGCACCAGTAGGAGGGATTATATCTACAGTATGCTTGTTATCTCTCTTCCCATATTTTATAAAGGAACCACTAGGATTATCTAGCCCAATTCTCCAACTGTGCAGGAAAGCCATTCCAACATTCAGAAGGGGTGATTGTCCAGCTTGTTCTTAAAGGCCTTCAGAGATGGGGAGCCTATATTGGAAAAGGCTAATATTAAACATCTTTGATACAGTTGCCATGTAAACTACATGGATGTATGAAACTGTCTGCTGAAAGGAGTACATCTACAGATTTTCTAAATACAGAGGGAATGGAAGTGAAATGCTGCTCCTAAAAGTATATCATAGAAGAGGGCTTCCCTCTAAGTGCCAGAAGACAGGCTACGGGGGCAACTTTAGAAAGACTTTGATTGCAGGGCTTGATGGGCAAACATGTTCATAATTAAACAGATGAGCCAAACCATTTAGGACTCTGAAGGTCAATGTCAAAAACCTTAATTTGTGCCTGATAATACAATTGGCAAGCAGTGTAGACATCATCTCATCTCTGTAGCTTGCATTCTCTAAGTGGTCAGACTGACATAGGTCCCTGGTATATTAGATGCTGCTTTGAAAAAATATATCATTCCTCGCAGCCATGTATTATAATAGACAAAATCAGATGATTGATCAGTACTGAGTTAAATGTTTTTCAAAATAAAAGAAAATTATTATTTTTTGCAGCTTTTGCTCTAAAAAACACTAAATCTGTGAATGTATTTAGATTAACTCTTGCATGTCATTGCATGTTAAACTCATACCCTGCTGATATATGGGAACTAGCCTTTCAGTTCGGCTATAAATTAAGCTGTCACTCTCCAAGACATAAAACATGCTGTCTCAATCAGCAGGCTTTTCTTTCATCCCTTTCATCCCTGGCTTTCCTGTATTAACTGTGCTTTTTCACCATTACAGCCTGTCATAAGTTCCTAGATGGTATGTTTAGCAGAGCTTGGTCAAGAAAAGGTGCTGCATTTTGTTTTTCATTACAAAGATGGATTGCAGCAATTCTCTGCTGTCCAGCCTCCCTGATGAGGCCTTTCAGCATCCATAGCTTTTCTTGCTGCCAGGCACTTAGTCTTATTAGGTCATCTCAAAAGCAAACTTCATTTCAAGGCGTTGCATGGTGTCATATGCAGCAGTGTGTCTTTTAGGCGACAGTTTTTATTTAATGTCACAAATTAACTTGCCATTTCTTCACTGGGTAGATTTCTTTTTAATCCCTGTTGTTGCTGTACTAGCAAGCCCTCTCTCCACCCCGCTTTTAAAATCAAAATAGGTGGGATGAAGGAATCACTGAACCATTGAATGAATGAAAAGATAATTTGGCACAAATGTTTTGTGATTTGATTTTGTGAATGCAAAATTGATCCAATCACATTTTTAAATTTCCCTGATTATAATGGAACCACTCAAGTATTTATTTGATTTTCATCATAGACATTTCACATTCAGGCCAAAATAAATAATTGGGTAGATCACTATGGAAATTGTAGCATTTCAAACATATATAACAAGTAACTACAGCAACTAACATCTCCTTCTATATCTGTCTTCTGCAGTGATGTTGTAACTGGTAATCTAAGAAATCCATTATGTAATAGAAGATCAACAAGGATATATAGACTTGTTTACTTGCTTTTGTTTCATGTTCATTTTGTAATTTGTCAATTAGTATATAAGGTATAAGATGGCTCAGTGGCTAAGACCTGAGCTTGTCGATCAAAAGTTTGGCGGTTTGAATCCCTATTGCAGAGTGACCTCCCATTACTTGTCCCAGCTTCTACCAACCTAGCAGTTTGAAAGCACATAAAAATGCAAGTAGAAAAATAGGAAACACCTTTGGTGGGAAGGTAACAGCGCTCCGTGCACCTTCGGCATTTAGCCATGCCAGCCACATGACCATGGAGAATGTCTTCGGACAGCGCTGTCTCTTTGGCTTTGAAACGGAGATGAGCACTGCCCCTAGAGTTGGGAATGACTATCACATAGCAATAGCAATAGCAGTTAGACTTATATACCACTTCATAGGGCTTTCAGCCCTCTCTAAGCGGTTTACAGAGTCAGCATATTGCCCCCAACAACAATCCGGGTCCTCATTTTACCCACCTTGGAAAGATGGAAGGCTGAGTCAACCCTGAGCTGGTGAGATTTGAACAGCCGAACTGCAGAACTGCAGTCAGCTGAAGTAGTCTGTAGTGCTGCATTTAACCATTGTGCCACCTCGGCTTCCCTCACATATTTGCGAGGGAAGCCATTACCTTTTATATAAGGTATAAAGATTTATTTATTTATTTATTCCACCTTTATTATTTTTATAAACAACTCAAGGTGACAAACATCCTTAATACTCCTCTCTTCTCCTACTTTCCCCACAACAACCCTGTGAGATGAATTGGCTGAAAGAGATTGACTGTCCCAAATTGACATTCTCCTAATTTCTAGCCTGATGCCTTAACTGCTAGGCCAGGGGTTGGCAACCTTAAATACTCAAAGAGCCACAAAGGTCCTAACTGGAAACCCCCAGTTCAAGTCCGGTCCCCCACCATAGATCTTCTCCTAGTGTGGCGTCCTTTTTCTTCTACCTGTCCTAACCAAAAGCCCTATCAATTGTGGAGCCTACCAGAAAACCTGCCCCTTGCCATAGAGTCTTCTCCTGGCACACCATGCTTCCCCCCTAACCAGAAGCTCCGTTCAAAATTGTGGCACTAACAGGGAGCTGCAGCAGAGGAATGAAAGAGACACATGCGGCTCCAGAGCCACGGGTTGCCAACCTCTGTGCTAGGCCAAGTATGAAGCATATTAAGGCAATGTATTCCTGAGGATAATCAGGCAGCAATTGACAAGACTAATATAGTAAACATTTGTCATTGTCCTAAATCAGATTAATTTTCTCTTTTCTGCAACTTTACCTTATCTCAGCTGCATTAGTAACACCAATGGAAATAAGCAGGGACGTGCAGTCACTAGAGGCAAGGGAGGCGGAGCCTCACCAGTCTCCTCAGGAAAAAGAAAGAAATTTAAATATATTTTTTAAAATAATTAAAGCCAAGATAGTTGCTACCAGATTCCAGGTCACAGTGGCTTGGTGTCTGCTTAGTGTTAACCAAAGCAGGGGGTGAGAGAATTCGGGGCCTCTTTTCCATAAGGAATTTTTCGCCTTCTAAAAGTTAAGAAAGAGTTAAAAGGCAAAAAAGTTCAGATGCAAAAGAGGCACTAATTCTCCCGCCTCCTGATCTGGAAGCAGCGAATAATGTCTTCTTGAGCACACTTACGTTGGGCGGGTTATTTCGGAGGGCGTGCTTCAGAGGAGAGAGGAGTGGGGGAGAAGGAGGAGGCTCGCTCTTTGCTGCAGACCTGGGCGCTTGGCAGCTCCCGCGATGCAAAGTGCCCTACCGCTGCTGCCCGCCCGCTGCCCCGGCCTGCTTCTCCAGGCTCCGCCGCTGGAAGTCCTGGATCGCCTCTGGGGGAAGGCTGGGTGAGAAGCGGAGCGAAGCTTCTCCACGGCCTCCCAGCACTGCGCAGAGGCTCTCGCAGGAGCGCGTGCCAGCGGCCCGGGGCGGCCCCGGCTGCCAGACAAGCGGCAGCGGCTGCTTTAAGCGCTGCCTTGTCTCGCAGCCGGGGCCGCTCCGGGCCGCCGGCTGCTGGCACGCGCTCCTGCGAGAGCCTCTGCGTAGCGCCAGGAGGCCGCGGAGAAGCTTCGCTCCGCTTCTCACCCAGCCTTCCCCCAGAGGCGATCCGGGACTTCCAGCGGCGGAGCTTGGAGAAGCAGCGGCCGCAGGCCGGGGCAGCGAGTGGGCGGCGGCATCGGGGGTGGGGGGGAACTTTGCATCGCAGGAGCCGCTAAGCGCCTTTGCTGCAGACCCGGGCACTTGGCTGCTCCCACGATGCAAATCCCCCCCCCCCCGCCGAGGCCGACCGCTGCCCTGCTGTGCTGCTTCACAAAAGGATGCCCAGCTGAGCCTCACCAGGTATAAACCTCACCGCACGTCACTGGAAATAAGTAATACCTAGTTCATACAGTATATGACAGTAATCTATAATGATTATGTTAAAATATTTTACTAAGCTTAAAACCAACCAACCAAGCTCATTTCTGTTTTGTATTATTTGTCATCAAAGCCAGCGTATGGGATAGACTTAGATATGGGGCAGTGAAGTATGCTTTGGTTTGTAGTCTAGAAATTCATTGAATGGTTGTGAATGTCATAATCTTTGTTATGTGTTATTATGTAATTATCACATATAGTTTTGTAGATGTCTGGTAAATATCTATCTGCGCGAGCGATTGTGGGTGCACCAAGGTACACCCACGTTACACCTATCCTCCGCGAGCTGCACTGGCTACCTATTAGTCTCCGAATCCGCTTCAAGGTGCTGGTCGCTACCTATAAAGCCCTACATGGCATCGGACCTGGGTACCTGAGAGACCACCTCCTGCTGATTACCTCTCTCAGACCAATTAGATCGCACAGGTTGGGTCTCCTCCGGATTCCATCTGCCAGCCAATGTCGGCTGGCGACTCCCCGGGGGAGAGCCTTCTCTGTTGCAGCTCCGGCCCTCTGGAATGAGCTCCCTGTTGAGATCCGGATCCTTACTACCCTCCCGGCCTTCCGCAAAGCCACCAAGTCCTGGCTGTTCTAGCAGGCTGGGGGGAGCTGAGAAGCATCTACCTCCATAGAAATTGTGAATGTTGGTTTTGTTTTTAATATGTTGTCTTTGTCTTGTTCCCCCTTTCCCTTGTCTTTTGTGAGCCACCCGGAGTCCTCCGGGAGTGGGCGGCATACAAGACAAATAAATAAATAAATAAATAAAATCTATGCCTGTCTGTCTGCCTGCCTGCCTGCCTGTCTGCCTGTCTCTACTATACCTTATGCCTTATTCCTACACAAAGTGGATAAAGATAGAAAATGGACATAGATTAAAACATGACCAAGTAAGGATGGAAAATGGAGTTCAGGTGGCACAATCAAGCAAATCATAGAAGATAAATGCTTTGTTTTTTTTTAATTCTCCATGGAAGAATACCATATGAAAAGGCCACCAGGAAAACAAAACAAGATATGCTTCTAAGGAAATTGGATGTAACAATGAAATTCAAGTGGAAAAATGCTTAGAAAATGGTAATAGAAAAGTACCAAGCTGGGAATGACTAAGTTTATAAAGTGAATAAGAATGGTATTAAGTTGCAACCACCATGTATTACTGATTTCTAACATGCAAGGCCAAATTTATGCTGGATTTCAGTCCCAAAATATGGAATTTGAGCTCCAAATGTTAAACTGATTTTATCAGAAAGTGCTTAAGTATAATCATCAACATATACTTGATCTCATACTAGATCTAGCTGCAGTTGGATTCTTAAACCTAATCTTCCAATGATTTCAAGCTTCAGTTGATTTCAGTTTTTAGTTGTGAGACAAGAAATAGACAGACTCATATTTAGTTTGGCTGATGTAGTCTGACTCTTCTGAAGTCTTTTTAATCTCGGAACGGAATGCCATGTCTTACATTTTGCAGTTTATATTCGTATTTCTTTCAGCTCAAATTGCATTAGAGACCGAAGTACTCCTACATATGTTTTATGAGATGGTATGAAGTCTGTGGTTTGATGCATATTTAATGTTATTGATCTTTAATTGATCTATCATTAAAACAGTCAGTGAAAAGCTGTATTGATAAAATCCAGTAAAGTCTATAGATTCTGATAGATTGGAAATGTGTAGAGCAAGGAACCATGCACGATAAATTTCTCCACTTAATGAGTTTGGACTTCAAACCTAGTCTGGCTGAACTGGAGTATGCATAGATGTGTGTGTGGGAGAGAGGTCGAATAAGTAAAGGAAAGATTTAGTGTTTTCAGTTCAATAAGTGATCAATAAAACTTGTAGTGCTCCATATATTTCTCTATGCATTCTGTGTCTCTGGATGAATAATAACAGCAAATAGCACTAGGTATATTATCTTTTTACACTGCTCCTCTCCCCCCCCCCCAAATGACATGGTTAAGACAGAGTTTATTCCTTACATGTGGCATATCTCTGGAAAAGATACATGGAGAATTTAAGCTGGGTCAGTTCCCCATGTACTAATAAATTCACTCATTTTCAATCATTTTCAATAAATGATACAATTATTCAGAGGATTAAATTGTGTTTTGTGGAAAATGCTGGCTTATCAACTAAAAAACAGAGATGAGCACCCCTCCCCTAGAATCGGACATGACTGGATAGGGAAAACCTTTACCTTTATTTTAAATTGTTATCCAGGTCATTATCTTGGCTTGTCATTTGTATTTCCTCTTTACTGCTGTCTCTATTTGTAATCCACAATTTCTTTTTAGTCTGAATAAGATTGTTTCACCTCTTAATTCTATAAGACTTTCAAAGCATTTTCTTTAACAATTTTCCTTTCTTCTTTTGTAAATATTATATTCATACAAGTAAAAATTATTTCTGCCATTGTAGTTAGACGTTTCTGTTGTCATTCTTCAGAAGTGTTTTGAAATGGCTCAGATTTCACGGCAATAGCTACCATTCTTTATAATCTAATGTTTACCCTCCAATTTAAAAATTCCCTTAAGTGTCTAATTTTTGAAACCATAAAAGCTCAAATCTCTGTTATTAGTTTGATAGACTAAACAAAATGGTACTCCCATGAAGGTATTATATACTAATTTTATTTTTCCCCAAATCATTTAGCAAAAATCCTAAGGTTCAAAAGTCCATGTATATGTTTGTTAAATTAATTTTTATTTAGCCTTTTGCTATTTGTTTTAAATTTTTAAGCTTATCATTCATTTTTCTAATTTCTAATATCATATATATTCATTCTAATGTCTTTAATATAAAAATGATTAGGATATGAGATTAGGCTTTTGAAATTAGGATATGAAACATATGTAAGAACAGCTGTAACTTGCTCACCTCTTGCCTTATGATATTTTTATGCCACTCTGATAAGGTGAAATCAGTTCTTGATGAAAAAAGTCAGACAGAAATATTCCAAGAACCTCAGTGAAACTGCTAAGGTCTTACTTTGTAATGCTGTTCTTATGCTATACTTGATCAGTTCAGAATAATAGATCTTATTTGTCCATTTAAATGTTATGGACTGATTGGTTGATTTTCATTAAATAACCAATTAATTAATTACTAAATTCTATAAATGATTATGAATATGATCCCCGCACTCAAATTTCATTTTTCTCACGTGTTCTTTCTGTGTAAGAGAGCTAAGTGGTTTTACATTATTTACAACTATGACATTTTTTAATCCAGTCAAGATGAAATGTTCTGGAACTCTCCTATTTCTTTCAATTACCATATTTGAGAAATATCAGTGAAGAAAATGACTTAGGTAGATACAATTGCTAGTCATATCTAATGCACCCATCTGTTTCTGTTTGTTGATGCATAATGAGAGGGATCTATTTTTTGTTCATTTAAGGAATAAAAATATTCCCTGAATTACCTTTGACTTCAGGAGTGTTCAAATATCTCTTGCATAAGAATGAATTACATTATATATTTTGGTTAAAGTAAAGCAACAAGAAAAGAGTTGTCACTGGTGCGCTGTTGTAAATAACTAAATTTTAAATCTATTTTGAAGATACTGTGGGTTGTGAATTCTCCATCTATGTAATAGAATGATTACATGTTACAATGTGCTGTTCCCCCCCCTTCTGAACAGCTTCTAAACTTCAACTGTATAAAGGTAAACAGCAGCATCAATCCAGTGTATTAAGAAAGACTGATGTTTTTCAAAAACGTAGTCAGCAAGAATTTTATGCCTCTGTCTAGAAAAAGGTGGCTAAAAAAAGAAAAAGAAGATCACCTCCTTCTAATCACAAAATTATCCTGGAATTAGAATGAATGAAAAATATCATAAACATTGCTTCCCAATATTCAAAGTAGATAGTTGGCATGAAATGTGGATAGATAGATAGGTAGACAGATAGTCATACTGTGTGTCTGTGTGAGTGTGTATGATTAGATTTTAAATATACATTTTACAGTAAAATGTCACTAGATGGCAGCATTACTTAGGTTAAATGTTCTAAGTTTTTAAAAATTGCTTTCCTACTCAGGAAAACAATTTAATGTATGGCTACTTTAAGATGTCATTCTCTGTAGTCTTGAGATAAACACAATTTTGAAATGCTAGACTGAAAGAAAGTAACTGAGTGGGCAATAAATGATCAAGAATCTATTGGGACTTTCTAGCCTAACTTTCTCGTCTCTGTGTATGGATATGGCTTGAAAAGGAATTTGTCTCTGCTTGTCCATTGCTTATCATCCAGGTAATTGATCCTGTTGATAATTCCTTGAAAAACCAGAACAAAGCTTGGCAAATGGAATGGAGAAGAGGACATAAACCCCACATTTGTGAACCACATGTTGTTTGCTCATATCCCAGTATTTAATGCTTTTGATTATTACTTGGAAATTCCATTTTGCAAGATTGTATGTACATTAAAAATAAAATACTGAAAGTGAGTAATGAACAGTGATGTGCGGTGAGGTTTATGGCCGGTAAGCGGGCAAAAGCCGCCCTATGTCTGCCGCCCTATGTCTGCAAGCCACACCAAAGCCCCAGCGCGGCTTTCCGCCATAGAGCGGGACGCATCCCGCTCTATGGCGTACACGGTGGCATGGCTTTAAAGTCCCGCCATGGCACCGGCCATAGAGTGGGATGTGTCCCGCTCTATAGCCGGCGCAGCAGCATGGCTTTAAAAAATAAAAAATAAAGTGCCAACCCGCACGCCAGCAGAGGCGGCTAAAACACACAAACACACACAGACAAAATTACTTATAATAATACAAATTACAATTACTTACAAATTACAATAATTTTGAATTCCTCCCCCCTCCCTCCGACATACCTTTTTCAGCTGTTTCACAGAAGATTTCAACTCTCCTCTTATCTGCCATGATGAAAATGTAAAAAATGTAAAAAGGAAAAGGTAAGAGCTGCTGGTCAGGCAGGATTAGCTGCTGCCAGAGCCTCCAATGGATGACTCTGCTTAACTGTTTAAAAAAAGCCTCTAAAAAAAGTGCCCTCTAGAGAAGGAGGTGAGAGAACCACATGCCTCATCTACATAAGGAATTTTTTGCCTTTTAACCCTTGCTTAACTCTGTTCAAGTGATCATAAAGATAGACTAAATGTGGCACATGGTTCTCTCAACTCCTCCTGCAGAGGGCACTTTTTTAGAGGCTTTTTTAAACAGTTAAGCACTAAGCAGAGTCATCCACTGTGACTCTGGCAGCAACTACCTCAGCCTTTTTCCTTTACATTTTTTTTTCTTTTCATGATGACAGTGGTGAGGCCCTGCCTCCCCTGACTGCACGTCACTGGTAATGAATGACCAAGATGGAACTAGTTCTAGACAAGGCAAAGATGCTATTGATTAGGTGACACCCTGATGGAACTTGGAATTCCTCCTGTTCTGTTTGTACTTTGGGTTTAGGAATGGAGTTGGTCTGAATTTTGCATTTAGTATCATTTGCCTTCCAAACTTAAAACTTAATCAGAATGCATTGGTCAATTCCATAATTCTAAATTGAGCACAAAAATGATTCTTTTAGAGGAAAATATATGAAACAGTGCTTTTACAGTAGGGAAAATTTAGGAGAGAATATGCCACATAAGGAACAGGCGTAAGAAGAATACTAATTAAGAAAAATGTGAATGAAATTTTCAAGGAAATTTTGTGCAGAATTTTTTGGTTGAACTTTCAAACTGATGTAGAAATCAAGTGAAATAAATATGGATTTGGGGCAATAATAAAACAGCTGGACTTACACATTTCAGTAAGCTATTGTTTCATTATGGTTTGCTAATTAACCCAAAGCAGGCTAGCCTTACATATTGTACTAAACTGTACACCATATAAAAATCTATCTGTCTTCGAGTAAGACTGTAGTTTGTAAGAGTTTCTCGACTCCATTCTAATTCTGAAATTTCAGATAGCAAAATATCTGAAACTGTGTTTCTCTGCACAATTTCTTTTAACAGCTCCTTTCTGGATTATTCTGCCTTGATAATAGCTTTGATTCTCATTATCATGAATTGTCTTTTCTTTGCCAATTGTTATTAAGTGCAATTCAAGGTACTGGTTTTCCCTTCTGTAGTGCTGGGCCTGGCTATAAAAACATGAATTATCTCCTTATGTACCTGCTTGCTTATAACAGAATAATTATAACAGAATAGTTATAATTATAATAGTTATAATGCAGAATATTTTTTTAAAAAACACCAGTAATATCCATTGGGTTATTTAGCAAATAGAGAGTGCTTTCTCTTGCATCATTCTTAAATGCATTGCTTTTGTAGATAGTTAGATATTCACCTCTGTGGACTTAGAAAAAAGTATTAAAAGATATACTTTTTAAGTGTAAAGTTTTAAAATGTCTTTATCAAGGAATATTATTAGATAATTGTCTAATTATTTTTAAGTATTATACTTCATCTTGATGACTCTTTATGAAAAGGAAGGATAGATTGGTAAATAATAAAGAATAAGTGACATTCATGGAAGACCAGGGATAAAACTTCCTTTTGTTTAGAGAAAACTGACTTACTGTTCAAGGGACAAGGTTAGAAAACATTATCAGAAGGATCTCAATAGGCTGAACCAAAATTATTTGAATGTATTGGTAGATTACAAGGTAAACATGAACTGACAGTATGATGAAGCTGCAAAATAATAGTAATAATAAAAAACAAATGCATGAAACTAAGGATGTCAAACTGGCAGCCCATGGGCCGGATAAGTCATGTGCAGGCCACACCCACTCCAGCTCCGTGAAGGGAAAAAATGTTGCGATACATCACATGATGGCAACGTGATGCAGAAGTTTGACACCCATGCACTAAACACTAAACAACCTCTACAGAAGTATTGCTACAAGTTCAAAGAATTGTCATCATAGATACAATATGAGTGTTGGAATGGACTTTAGAAATTAGCTAGTCCAACCTCCTGGCCAAATGCAGAAATCTTCCACTATAACACTCTTTCCTCAGACATCTCTTGAAGCAATTCCAGCAGAAGAGAATTCGTCACCTCTGAAAGTAATCTTGCCTATTGTTGAACAGCAATTATCATTTGAATTTCCCCCCCTGATGTCCATTCAATCTTGCTCTTCATAATTGAAATCTACTGTTTGTTATCTTGCATTCTGGAGTTAGCCTGCCTAACCTTCTATACAACAGATCTTCAGATACATGAAAACAGTTATTGTCTGTCCTCACAGTCTTTCATCAGCTTAATTATTCCCAATGGCTCCAATAATTCTTTATAATATGTTTTTATTCCAGGCTGTTTAAAACTTGGTTCCAGACCTCTTAGCTCTTGGTCACATTTATATTGAGAGTAGGTTCAACAGAATGATTTCTAGAATCCCTTCCAACTCTTTATTCTATGATATTCTCAGTCAGTCAAGATAATCATATGTGGGATGAATTAATTGGAGTAATGCACCATTTATTTACATCACATTTATATGGCTGCTCATCTCATTCTGTGCAGTTTTTGTAAACACATGTGCGTAGACTTTATTTCTGTATTAGAAAAGTCAACTGGATGCAGCAAAACAGAGATGGAATCAGTTACTCCTGGCAATTCACCTACCTGGATGCACTATATACAAATACAAACTAACTTACTACAACTATTGCAGGAGCTCAGTTTAGGGGAACCAACCAAATGTGTTTATTTCCATTGCTTAATTCTAGAAACCTTTGGTATAAATTTTCTAGCAATCTATCAATATTTACCTTCTGATTGTTGGAAGTTGAATTGTTCTATGTACTTGTGAGCATTCCTGAGAGAAAAAGAATTAAAAGGTTTAAAAAGAAAGGAAAATCAAAGTGCTTTTACAAAAGGCAATGGGATTGTCTTGTTTTTTTCCCCTTGAAAATATTTAGATTCTTATCCAAGAAGCTTCTTCATTTCACCTTCTTGGATGAGAAGCGAAATGTTCTCAAGAAAGAAAAACCAAGAAAGTCCAGTTGCCTTTTGGAAAAGTACCCTTGGGACAACCATGACCTGAGAATCTCCATAGACAATACAATTCTTTCAGAAAATCCATTATAAAAACAGGGAAGGCCTAGCACCTAGCTAGTGGCATCCTATGGGGAGAAGAGTCCAAGAGCACGTGCTGTATTTCTGTATACCTGGAAAAAAAAGGAAAAAGAAGTGGCCTCAGATTAATAATATGATAGGCAAAGAGCAAGCAGCCTTTTCCTTAAGACCAAATGTGGATAAAGAGGACACAAAGGAACTAAATTAAGAATGTGCTTTTCTGTTAATGATATAAGCCTTTTGCTTGCTGACCAAAAGATGGGCCCTAAATAGCCTTTATTGGGTAGATCCTGGACAGGGGTGGGTTCTGGCTTCTTCTACTGCTGGTTCACTCAGGGATGTGCTTTGGGCACAGACACTTGATATGCACCTTGCGCGCATGCACAGTAATAAAAAATTGTTACTACCTTGGCTGAATTGATCCGAACCGTTAAGAACCCACCTCTGATCTTGGGTTTTCATAGTAGGATAGATTTCCTGTTGACTGTCTTAATCTTTGTGTTCCTTTGGGAAAGTGAACAGCAAATGCCTTGTAATGCTTTTGTACTGTTCAGTAGGGAAGGCTTAGACAGCTCAAAGTATTAGTCTAGGAATAGATATTATTTTAACTGGCATGTTATTTAATAATCTTTGAACTGAATAAAATGCAGCAGCAAGTTTTCATTTGTAAAGCTTTCTAGATGACATGGCAATTGAGGAAATTTCAAGGGTATTTTAATTGTTTCAGTTGTATTTTGAAATGTTCAATGTTGCATTTTGAGAGAGAAACACAAAAACAGTATTACACTTAAAAAGAAATGGAAGAAACTGTGCTGAAATGAAGGAAAAGAGATAACATTATGTTGCCATTTTAGAGAGCTTCAAATGTTTGAGAAAATGCTTTTAAAATGATTTATTTGTATTTCTTCCAAAGGAATCCAGAATACAATAAATATTTTATTTTGCTACATGCAGAATATTATTCCAGCAAAAAGATATTATAAAGCTGTTGTTATGCCCAACCTTCAATTTCAAATGTGAATGCATGAATTATGTACTTATCCTTACTAGATCTCTGAAATATCAGAAACAATTACTGTGTCCTTTTCTTAATTTATTTAAATCTGACTTTAAAAAATAACCCTAAGGCTGTTGTAAAGAGTTGTATATAAATAGCCTGTCCTTTCATTCTCCATGAACTTCAAGTAAGTCTATTTTTCTCTCATGAAGAATCAGATGTTGTGTTACTAATTATTAAAGGATGAAGATATCGTCTTCCTTTAAAATCAAGCCTTTATTTCTAAGATTCTTAAAAAGAATTCATCTGGTATTGGTTATATAGATATTTTAAATGATGAAATCATCTAAACACTCTATTTCTTGTTTTTATAAACATGGGGATGTACATATTCTAAAAACTGTATTTGAAAAAAATAAAACCACTTTATCCACCAGAAATAAAGATTTTTTTTAAGAAAGGGAGAAGTTAATATTAGGCTAAAGCAAGAATGGCTCACAGAAAATATCAAATCTACTGTATTTAGTTATGACCAAAAGCGGCACTGTGCCTCTAGGAGGTTCCTTTCCAATGATGATGTTGATGATCCACAGCCAGCTTTTAACTAAACAGTACTAGTATTATATATGGTTATAAAATGAAGTAATGATGGACAAGTATGAATATGAGTGTCTATGTGTTCTACAAAAGAGCAGATTGGAATCTGTTTGGCTTCTAAGAAATCAGATTTTCAGATAGTGAAGAAGGAAAATGAGAACAAGGTGACCTTCAGGCCATTTCTTTGAAGGCTTCACAGGCTCATTAAGATGTAGATTCTCATGCATCTCTTGGGCAGTGAATGCAGTGAAGTGGCCTTGGCAAATGATCTTTAGTGAGAAATTCATTAATAAGAGAGGAAAAGTGAGTTCTAACTTTGTTTTTAATGAATAAGTTGGCAATTTATGTGATAGATGAAGCTTCAAATAGTAGAAGACATTTCTCTTGTACAAATGAAAAACCTCTTCTGTAAATGCATATTCTACTCAAAGACAGTATTTCAAAGCTCTTGGACAGTGATAACTGCTGCTGAATGGTCTTCATTATGGGGACACTTTCACTACCCAAGCCAGGCTGTCCATAGCCAATTAATTTCATCTTCCCAACTTTTTTTTTGCATTCCACCCCCACAAAATTCTCAAAATGCATCTTTATACTTATGTTTTAAAGAGGGGAAAGGCAGGGGTAAATACATGCAAAATGTTTGCAACTTACCTCCCCAACTCTCCCCCCCAGAGGGGGGGAATGCAAAAACAAGATAACAAAACTTAAGCAAAACACACCACTTTATTGTCTTTATTGACCTGACAAAGGCCAATATTTGATGCTATAAACATGGAGATTCTCTGGATTGTTCTGAGACATTATGGATGCTCGAGGAAATTCTTGAAATCAATTCAGCTCTTCCAAGATGGAATGACACGACATATCCCTTACAGTATGCCAGCAAAAATTAAAATATGGTTTTGAACAAGAATAAAATAAATAACATACAATTTTAACACCCCCTGTTTACTTCTTTTTCCTAATTGTCAGTTTGGATAACTGCTCCCAATCCAGTTCTATTTCTCCTCTCCTCTCTCTCTCTCTCCCTCTCTCCTACCCTCCCCAGGTAGTCCTCAGCTTACAACCACAATTGAACCCAAAATTTATGTTGCTAAATGAGACATTTAAGTGAATTTTGTCCCATTTTACAACCTGTCTTGCCACAGTTGTTAAGTGGATCATTGCAATTGTTAAGTTAGTGACACGGTTGTTAAATGAATCTGGCTTCCTCATTGACTTTGCTTGTCAGAAGGTTGCAAAGTTGATTATATGATTCTGGAACACTTTAACTGTCATAAATAGGAGTCAGTTGCCAAGCTGACCAATTTTGATTACGTGACCAAGGGTTGTAAATGTGAAAACCAGTCCTAAGTCACTTTTTTCATGTCGTAACTTTGAATGGTCACTAAACAAACTGTTGTCGGTCAAGGACTACATGTATTGTTTTATTGTTTTATGATAATGAATATATTTTATAAATATATTCTCTGTGGCTTCTCCGGCCCTCTGGAACGATCTCCCTGTTGAGATCCGGACCCTTACCACCCTTCCGGCTTTCCGCAACGCTACTTAAGACCTGGCTGTTCCGGCAGGCCTGGGGCAGTTAAATCTTTCAGCCCCAGCCGAGGTTACGACTGTTGTGTGTTTTTAAACTGTTTGTCTTTTTATTTTTTATTTTGTAACCCACCCCTTCCCTTTTCTGATTGTTAGCTGCCCTGAGTCTCTCGGGAATAGGGCGGCATACAAACTGAATAAAATCTAAATATAAATCTAAAAAATATCTAGCAAACAAATCAAGTTTATCTTATTTGCAATGTGGGACTTTTCTATGATCTTTGTGATTTTCTTAGACAAGCTTTGATTTTGTTCATTTGTGTTCTGCTCTTTTTTTTTTATAGAGAGATGACAGGTCACTAATATAGTTTGTTCTTGAAGTAAAATCATAATACCAATATTTTTTTAACAATATTTTTTCAACAGCAAGATTAAGGGAATTTTCATCCAGTTCTGATTTATCATTTGTAGATACGTTGTACACTGTAACACATCTAGGTGCTTTGGGATGAAATGAATTACCTGAATTAATTCAATCTGATTGGAGTTGGGGTGGAATTTGTCTTGGTTGCCTTGGTAACCTATGTATCAGGATGAAAGGATGAAATGTGAACCTGGATATCTCAGCAGCATTTAATATGCTTCTGCATGGTTTTGGGGGTAATATAGACTGCTTTGCGTTAGCTCAGAATGATAATTCCAGAAACCGGTTCTTGTAGAAATTATCCCATAATATTCTTTAGCACGTTTTCTCACTTCTTACTGCTTGTAATAGCTGCCTAAAACTGTTAAAAATGGTGGTGGACAAAATAATGTCACATTATATATTTTATGAAAATCTTACTAAACGCCACAATTTAATCCTGGGCTACATATATTCTCTATTATTGAAAATCCTACCATTTTAGACAGACCAGAATTGTCACGTTCTAATTTCACATGAGATCCCTCATACTACTTAGTAGGATACATGGTCAATATCAAAAGTTTAAATATCAAGAACAATCTAATTTTATTCTCTTTGTTGATTCCTAAACAAAGATCTCCATTGGGCTCATCAGTACAGTTTCAACCCCATCCAGGAGTCAGTTTAAAATGATCAAGATAATCTTATATTGCCAATATTGCCAGAAATTGAACACTTATTCACTGTACCCAACCACAATAGGTTAGAGATTAGACTATAATTGTCCATTGAAAGTTTGAGGGGAAGTCTCTTAAGAAGTCTTCTTTAAACTTACCACCTTAAGGAGGAATTCTGCCCTTCTTCAAAGTAAGGGTGAGTCCCAAAGTAGATTCCTCAAAGAAGCAATGCCTTTGATGTCTCTTCAGCCAATGACTGGATGCAAAGTTTCTCAGAGAACTGGCCTTAAGTGCTTCTGAATTGGCAATGAGGACTCTGCTTCAAAGAACAGTGAATCACGGTATAAATAGTAGATGAACTGGGAGTATGTATAGAAGCCCCGAGAAAAGTTTTACTGATGCAGCATCTGCTTTATTCTACTAAATGTTCTCATGGGTCTTGAATAACAGGAAAAAAGTCTTATCCATAATTTGTCAGAAGAACCCATGTTCTAAACAACAAACAGGAGTAGTAAACCTATGGATAACAGGTTTTCCACAGCTCCCTCCCCACATTTAAAAGGAACTACCTATGTGATCCAACCTTTCTTTGTTTAGCACCAGGCTTCCCTACTCACCTGTCCATGCATCCATCCATGCATCCATGCATCCATCCATGCATCCATGCATCCATCCATGCATCCATCCATGCATCCATCCATCCCACAAAACTTATATTAATATATTTACCTGTTATCACAAGGAATTGAGTTCTCATGGAATCAACTTAATAGTAGAATGAGCTTTTAAATCTGTCAGCTTTGATGGTTCTCCATCTTAGTGTTTGGATGAAAAGACTTCCATCCGAAGATTTTTATTCGCTCTAGGCCCAAAAGTTGTGGCTAATATTTTACCCATTTACTCCAGCGAACTGTATCAAGTAACTTATTTGCAACTCTCTCACACCTTCCCTGCTGAGTAAATTAGAGATTATTCACCCAATGAATACTTTGCCCTTTGCTTAATTCCAAAATTAAATAAAAATAATAACGTTTTTATTGTTAGTGATACTATTTGTGATCGCCAATATCTCTTATCTCATTTTTCCCAGTGGTTAATGGCAAGAGGAAGGAATGTTTTAGCACTGCATTTTGCACCTGAACAAATTAATAAAATAAAGTGCCTCTCGGGTATTTTGAAATGTCTCTGAAAATACTTTATTAAAAGCAATATATCAAGTATTGTGATAGAAATGATTTAATTGCATCAGTTCAATGAGTTGCCTTTTTCCTTCTTTGAAATGTCTTCCTTATATTAATAACTTTGAAACAAAGAACTAGATTTAATATTTCACAGCAATTTAATTTAGCACAAATATTGAGGGAAAGTTTGCTGAAATGAGTTTTGGTTTAAGTACTTTTTATAGGTTTTGCAATAAGGAGGGTTTTAAACTCATTTGATTTGATGATGGCACCCCTTCTTCCCCATTGCAATTGGGTATATAAATATCTATTAAAGGAAGAAACCCTATTCAAGTTTATTAAAATGGCAAATTATTCATAGGTCATTACACCATATCCAAAAGGTTGGTGAAGATATAAAACATTCACAAGAATGGAAGCCAACAAGAAGAGCAAAATTGAAAATGCAATATGATTTCTGTAGATACCGTAGTTGTAATAGCTGAATTAACAGCTTTGATATATCTGCTCCAATATGATATACCTGCTTGTTTATTCAATATTTTTTCCAGATCCCACTGTCAAAAAAGCTTGTAATAATCTTCTCTTCATCACTGACACTTACATATATAAGATTTAGTTTCACAATAATGGACTTGTTTCCACAAGACAGAACAAATCCAATATTTACCAAGTATATTGTTATTATTTATAACTTCTATAACCTTTCCCCATCATACCTAGTATAAAAGTACTTCAGTTCTAATTACTTAATTGATTCTCTTCATGCCATGGGAAAGTTGGCTGACAATATTCTTATTTTTCAGATAAGAAACTAAGAATGTTTATACATAATTATAAAACTGATTGGGATCTGTAATCCAGTGACATGAATATCTTCCAATCCATTGATGATATAGCTTGGTTTTTAGTAATGGAAGAAGGGAGATTATTTTTTCACATTTTTATTTTTAGATCGGGTGAACAGATGAGGCAGACTCAGGCTAGCAGTTTGAAAGCATGTAAAAATGCAAGTAGAAAAATAGGAACCGCCTTTGGTGGGAAGGTAAACAGCATTCTGTGCACCTTTGGCATTTGGTCATGCTGGCCACATGACCACGGAGATGTCTTCGGACAGTGCTGGCTTTTCAGCTTTGAAACAGAGATGTGCACCACCCCTAAGAGTCGGGAACGATTAGCACATATGTGTGAGGGGAAACTTTACCTTTACCTATTTTAGTTTATCTGTAGTTAAGGAATAAAAGAGAAATGTTTAAGTCTGAAAAAAGTGTTGTTTCCCTAAGGCCATAAAAACTTATCAAATTCAGTTCTGAATGGAATCTAGAATCAGACACGCATTAGGCAGTACCAAACTGGATCAGAATGGTCAATTTTTCTCTTATTATTTCAAATCTATAGAGCCTCATGAATGAAAATTCTATGCCAGGAAGGGAATTCTGGCTAGAAGGCAGAATATTTGGAGTGGAGTAATACAAATTTATCTACAAAATTAGGAAAGGCAATTAGAAGGCCTCAGTAAATTATTTGACCTCAAATACTATTTTTGATTGCAATGCAGTATACACATAATCATGATGAATGTAAAAGTATTTGGTTTCAAATGTGCATATTTAAATGCATATTCCATATAATTGCTCTGAAAGAAATTGAGAAGTTTCCATGTTTTATTCCCTGTACTTTCCAAAAAGTTTTGAAGACCTGTCCAATATGTAAAGACAATAAGAACACCTCTCAGAAGCAGAAATTTCTTAGCAGAAATATTATCTTTTATGGTTTTTTAAAAATGTTTTTTAATGGAACCTGTGTGATATTTCTTGACTTTTTTTATTTTAGCAGATCGGAAGAAGAAAACTCATATCTATTCAGGGCTAGGTCCATAACTCCCTGAAGGTGAGGATTCATTTATAGAATTGAGCCCCTTGCATTCACAACACTGTTGTTCACCAGCAAAGGTACTGCTATGGATGGAATGAGTGTCTTCTATTTTTTTTCATCTTAGAATAAAAGGCTGTTAGGCTGTGATTATTATGTTATATATCAGTGATGGTGAACCTTTTTGGCACCAAGTGCCGAAAAGGGAGCACTTCATGCGTACTTGTCTGGGCTGCGACCAGGAAGAGGAGCCGGAAACGGGGCATGCATGTGCTGGAAAATGAACTTCCGGTTTCTGGTTTTCAGGTTCTGGTGCACATGCTCATGCACGGATCAGTTGGCCAGCACTCATGCTCATGCTGGAAAATGGAAGACTAACTCTTCCAGTTTCCCGTACTGCCATACACACAAAGGCCAACTGATTGTTGTGTGTGCATGTGTGCCAGAATCTGAAAGAACATGTGACACCGCACGTGACAGGTGAAATGGTTTTGTGTGCCACTTTGGACACGCATGCCATAGGTTACCCATCATGGTTATATGTTATGTTGTGTTCTGTTTTATGCTACATTTTATTTTGTGCTATGTGTTTCCTGTTATGTTGTGTTATATTATGTTATTATAATAATTTATGATAGAAGATTACAGTTTAGCATAGCATTCTAAATTGACTTCTATAGTAGAAATGACCATTTTTACGACACAAGTGGATTTGGAATATTTTTGACTGATGATGATAATGTTTTTTTTTTTTTTTTTAAATATTTTATTCAATTTTCACATTCCATTTGCAATCATTTATATACAGGGTATTTACTATAAGAAAAGAAAAAAAAGAAAAAAAAAAGAAAAAGGGAAAACGAACAAGTAAAAAGGAAACACAACTCATCATTCACAACCCCACCTAACCCTTGCATCCTCCATACACCCCATCTACCCCCTCCAACTTTCCTTTCTCCCTCTAACACTCCCCTCCTACTTCCCTTTCCCCTCAAACCTTCCTTCTCCCCTTACTCCCCAGACACCCTCCTTACATTCCCCTTACTCCTTACATTCCCCTTACTCCTTCCTTACTCCTCCCTCTTCCTTCCCTCTACCTCCCTCCTTGGTGTATGCCTTTATTCGAGTGTTGTTTGATCTGATAAAAGTAAAATGAACCAAGGAAAAAAAAAATAATAATAATAATAATAATAATAATAAAAAAGAACCACCGTATATAAATACATTCTTGTTCTTGTTAAGACTATGTTAACACCCCCCCACCCCACCCCCCACAATCCCCATCCCTAATCCTCCCGACTTCCCAGGGCCCACACCTGGCACTACCTTCTATCTAAAATATCTTGTATACATATGGATTAAAAAATAAAAGTAATATATCAAAAAAAAAAAAAAGAAAGAAAAGCAGAGAAAGAAAAAAAAAGGAAAAAAAAAGAAAAGAAAAAAGAGAAAAAAGAAAAAAAGAAACCACTCTTTGTGTTGATCTCAGCCCCCCATCTTTATCTATGCTTAAATAGTATAAATCATTCTATCTATGTTTTATTCTCATCTCTTACTTCTTTGCTATTTACCCCGACCTTCTGTAGGCTCTCCCGTTCCCTTCCTAAACCTCATGATCCCTTCCAATAAGATTTAAGCAGCGTGGTTCATGCCATATATTCAAATATAACTTTACAGACAAGTAATCAAACTTTCCCTTCTAGTAAAATTTAAACAACGTAAATGATCTTTCTTTACCCCTTTTTCAAACAATAATTCAAAATAATCTAACCAGATTTCCCCTTCTTAGTAAGGTTAAGCAGCGTAGATCAGATATTACCTTACACAGGAATCAATTTCTATCTTAAGATAATTCCAACCGACTTCCCCTTCTAATAGGATTTAAATAACTTAGTTCATTCCACATGTATTTTACCCTCATCCCCCACTTGTCTGATATTTACCACTATCAAATTTATACTACCATTTGTTTAAGATATAACTCAGAGCGATTTGTAGCATGAATCATTCCACATATTCCAATAATACTTTCAGCAAGAGTCAGTTAACCTTCTATTTTAAGGTAGTCGCTTCTAACAAAGTTTAAACAACATAAATCATTCCACATTCTTTTTACAGTTATCTTAAGATAATCCCAAGCGGCTTCCTGTTCTAATAAGCTTTAAACAACGTAAATTTTGCCCTCTTCCCTTGCTTGTCTGGTATTTACCTCAAATAACGTAGTTCATTCCACATGCATTTTACCCTCATCTCTTGCTTGTCTAATATTTACCACTATCAAATTTATACTAGCGTTTATTTGAAAAATAACTCAGAACTATTACAACCAACTTTCCCTTCAAATAAAAGTTAAATAGCATGGATCATATTCAAATAATACTTTCAGCAAGAGTCAGTTAACCTTCTATTTTAAAATAGTCCCATCTAACAAAGTTTAAACAACATAAATCATTCCACATTCTTTTAACCACTATCAAATTTATGCTAACGTTACTTTAGAATCTAGCTCAAAGTAGTTTCACCCAGCTTTCCCTTCTGATAAAAATTAGTCCACTTTTTCTACCGGAGAGAGGTCTCAAACCCCCATTCAGTCCTCAACTTTAGGAAGTCTTTTGAAGTATCTAAATTCTCGATCTGCATTCTTCTGCTTCTCCGAGGGAGGAGGGGCTACCCCCTCCATCTTGCAGCCGCATGGCCAGCCGTTTGCTTTCTCCTTCCGCTTGTCTCTCCTCTCTTCCAAGCGCGTCAGGAAGTCCCGCCTTCAGAATCCTACAATAGAAATCTTGAGCCTCCGAAACAGAGTTAAGACGAAATCTTTGATTCTCAAATGTAACCGTGATGCCGGCAGGGGCCTCCCATCTGTATCGAATCTGTTGACTCCTAAGCTCTTTAGTTAAAAAAGTGTAGTCCCTTCTTGCTTTCAACATCTGGAAAGGTATATCTTTGAAGACAATCACGTCCTGGTCATCAACTCGGAGACTGTTATTATGAAACTTTTGCACAATCGCGTTTCTAGATTCTTTTGTAGAGAAATGTATAATTATGTCCCTCGGGAGCTGTCGCTGTTCCGCTATCAATGAGTTCTGGCGATAGATTTTCCGAATCTGCCCATCAAAGTTAAGTCCCGGGCTTCCCAACGCATGGCTGAAGGCTTCAGCAAAGGTCTGTTTCAAATTCTCTTGCTCCTTTTCACGGAATCCTCTGACTCTTATTGAAAATGCCTTCCTATCAAAATTTAGCATCATAAGCTGTTCTTCGTTATTTTTAATTTTTTCTTGTAAAATTTGAATATTGGTAGTCAAGTTAAAATTAGCCTTCTCCAGACTTTCCAATTTGTTCTCTATTTCAGCAGAGTAATCTGACAGGGCAGACACGGCTGCAAACGTATTCACCTTCATTTGATTAACTTTAGATTTTAGATCATCATAAAGTTGCAATACAAATTCCTTAATTTCTTGCTTAAAGGTATTAAGTATTTTAAAGAGATATTCCTGTGTTAAAACTTCTCCAGTAGAGGGCGTAGGAGACAAAGGCTGTGTTTCCAAAAAAGATTCTTTAAATTCTTTAGACACATTTGTAGCAAGACGCTTCTTTGATCTGGGTGCCATAATAAATAAACAAGTAAGCAGCGCTTCGCTCCCCTCTATTTCCAAAGAAAAAGAGTTTATTTTGTTAAGGAGCGGTCTGCAGGAAGATAAACCCGGCTAAGTACATCCAGTAATCATCCACGGAGAGAAATCGCCATTTTGAAGTCTATTTAAACAAAGAAGTCTTTAAGACGAATGGTGCTGGTATTTAAGATAGTAATAAAAGCATAAATCTCACAGGGGTGGTACCCTCCCATATCGAATCTAGCCTGAGAAAACTTTGTTTTGTCCTGGGGGGGGCTAGCCTGTCTGGGGCTGCCAAAAAAAAAAAGGCAGCTGAGAAGAACTGGCCGGAGATAAAAGCTCCGCTTCGGCTGGATCTAATCTTTTCCACAGCCAAAAAAAAGAAAAAGGCTGTGGCTTACGAATAGACCCTAGTCTACGGAGCTATCCTCCCTGCCCCTTTCTTAGCCAAAAAGGGGTGCTATCTATGATCTTATTTAGATATACAGACCAGATCTCTGAGGAGCTCGGTGGAGCCCTCCTCGGCAACAGGCCACGCCCCCAGGAAGCCGATAATGTTGATGCCACATGTATCGTTATCATAGAAATGATGTAAGTTACAAAATTACAAAAGTGGGTGAGAACATAGTGACCCTCCTTAGATGCCCGTGTGTTTTTTTGTAACCTGCTTCATATGTTTGATATTTGTGCATCATTATTTCCCGCTTCCTCTCTATAGACAGTGACATGGCAGGATACCCTTTTGGCTTTTGATCTTCCTCCCATCTGAAACCACTCATAGAAGTGGTTACTGCACATATTTGCTCCACTTGCATCCTTTCCTGTCAGAAAACCTGCCTGAAAGTTATGTAAGACTAGAGTTCCAATAGACCCAAGAGTAGATTCATTATCATTTTTAGAGCCACATTATGAGAAATTCAGCATTACTATTGATCCCTTAGAGGAGGGTCTTAAAGATTTTAGCTAACTGTAAGATCAGCGGGACTCAGTGGCTTGGTGGCTAAGATGCTCAGCTTATCGATCAGAAGGTCAGCAGTTTGGTGGTATGAATCCCTAGTGCCGCGTAACGAAGTGAGCTCCCATTACTTGTCCCAGCTTCTGCCAACCTAGCAGTTTGAAAGCATGTAAAATGCAAGTATAAAAATAGAAACCACCTTTGGTGGAAAGGTAACAGTGTTCTGTGTCCCTTGGGCATTTAGTCATACTGGCCACATGACCACAGAGACTTCTTCGGATAACGCTGGCTCTTCAAGCTTTGAAACGGAGATGAGCACTGCCCCCTAGAGTCAGGAACGACTAGCACATACAGTATGTGCAAGGGGAAGCTTTAACTTTACCTTTAAGGTCAGCCTCTTCTCCAAAATGCTGACTTGTAGAACTCCCTCGCTCCAGCAGATGGGGAAAAAAAATCTTTGGGAAAGTAGGAATGTGCAAATAAACTAAAAGGTTGAAAGTAAGCTCAGGAGATGGAATGGCCGTAATGGAAGCAGGAAACAGGTAAGGTAATGCTC
This sequence comes from Thamnophis elegans, assembly GCF_009769535.1. NCBI lineage: Eukaryota > Metazoa > Chordata > Lepidosauria > Squamata > Natricidae > Thamnophis > Thamnophis elegans. The sequence continues at coordinate 138,551,252 of NC_045541.1, read as the reverse complement.
AACCTTGCAATTACTTTAGAGATGTAAGGTGCTGAAGATTGCTCATTAATTAAGATTGCGAAAAAGCACGTTTGCTTTTTTGTCATTATTCTTTTGAACATTCATCTGACAGGCTTCTAAAAGGTTTATCAGAACTTGTTCTGATTAATTGGAAACTCCACTCCCTCTTTTGCACTGGAGCAGTTTCTGCCTATCTCTAACTCAGGGATGAGTCACATTTGTGCTTTTGTGTCCTGCTTCATATTTTGCCATCTTGATTCAAAAAGAGTCTGGTTTGAAAGTCCACCTCATCCCACAATTATTAGCATGAAGGCTACTTGTGTACAGCTTTATATAGCTGTTTTGATCCTGCCTCTTCCCCTGCAGTCTTTCTATATTTTCCTGGAAGCATGTCTGAAGTAGAAACCCAAACTCATTCAACTAAAGATACTTACTAGAGCTTATTTTGATTTAATCACTTGAAATTTCTCCCAAATAAACTTTTCTATCAATGCATTCTTTTGGAATGAGATTTCATTTTAGAGGGAAAGACTTATGCTTCTCTGTGAGTTTCATTACTTTGTATGATTTCTTTAAAAAGATATTTATTTTACCCAAATTGCATTAGAAATGCACTAAAAGCCACTGAAGGAATATTTTAAATAGATAAATGTAACCTGTATTCTCCCTCCTCATCTTTTAATTACGATTTTATCTAGATCGGGACATCTATGTTTATTGTTTTAGAGATATTAATATGTTATGATTTTAATGTTTTATGCTGTAAGCTGCCCACAGCCATTTTGTTATGACATGGATAGAAAATAAATTTAATAAATAAGTAAAACATTGGGAATTATTACATCAAATCTTTGTTATTAAGCTACCTTTACCTTCCCATGAAAGAGCTCAAGCTCATTTTGTTTGTTTCTCATACTCTGTTCATTCAAGTGTTTCTAAAAATTTGTAATTTTTTTAAAAAAAATTCTGATGAAGCTCTTGCTTATTTGCATCAGCCAAAATTCAATATATTCAGCTAGTCCCAACATAGAGAAGACCAGGTTGTGTATATACCTGCCAAGTTAGCTATTAAATTTGAAGAGCCTGTCATGAAAAATTAAAGAATGTGCAATCAACTCTACAAAAGTAGTTGTACTCGCAGGGATTAAAAGCCAGATTTTCAACATGAAACTCAAACTTGGTGTGCTGGTAAACTAATCTGACAGTTTTGTTTCCTCCCATGTTATTTAATTATTTTAATCCATATTATTCCTGTCATAGATGAAGGAATCTGCAAAACTTAGTACATTTGCTTACTTATATACTTACTTATTTTTTACCTATTTCTAGAGAATGATGTTGAACAACAGACTCTGTTTATACAGTTTTCTGACTCTGTTTATACAGTTTTCTATATGACTAATTTATTATTTTTTTAAAAAAAATATTACATGTATATGCTGCCCATCTTGTTATCAATTTTCCAAGTGATAATGTGTGCTGTGTTGAAATTTGCATCAGGATATCTATAAAGTTTGAATGAGAAGTTTCTTTAGCTCATGTATGCTACTTAACCAAATGTATTTTCAGTATGGGGTTCTTCAATAGCAGCATTTTTCAAACTTGAGAATTTTAAGACTTTTAAGACTTCCCAGAATTCCCCGGCCTGCACTGGGGGAAATTTTGGGAGTTGAAGTCCACTTATCTTAAAGTTGGTAAGTTTGACAAATGCTGGTCTATAGCACGGGTATCAAACTCGCGGCGTCAAGTTGCTGTCATGTGACACATTGCAATGTTTCTTCCCTTTGTGGAGCTGGGATAGACATGGCTGCATATGATGATACCCCTGCTCTATAACAAAGAAGAAACAATTTGATATGCAGATTCAGGTATAGATTTCCCACAAACTAAGAAACTAACCTGGTTTTAATTCTTAAATGTATTTGCTTGCCATGCCCATTACAGATATACATTCAGTCTTAATTGTTCCCTTTTTATTCTCATGGGAAGCACAGTAAATTTTAATGGTTGTGCCTGAACATTAAGAAGTAAAGTAGTAGCTGTAGGGGTGCAAAAGCATTCAAAATGTTACATTAGCAATGGTATAATAACATTCTCAAGCTGTTCATTGGGATTTACATTGAATTTAAGGGTATAATTGTCTTGAACAATCCTTAAAAGGGTCTTATAATCTCATCATATTCTATCCTCAGGACAGTTCTGGAGGCTTTTCTCATCTCATTCATCCATTTTGAGACTTTCAGTCTTATGAAAACGATGCTCTCCCACTTTAATTATAGGGCTGGTTAAGAATGCATTCTGTTGTTTTCACCCTGTTACTAGTTCACACACTGCTTGTTTATAGCTTTTCAAAAAACTCATTTTTAATAAGGTCAGATTTGCAATTTAAATTAATGTTAATATTTCTTGCAAACTCCAGAGCAGTTTGTTTATGGAATGGCATGTAGATTCTATTAAAAATTTATGGGGTTTAGGTTTTTTTAAAAGACACACTTTATTTCTTTTGTTTTCCAAAAGACATATCACAGGAAATAAACAGCTGTGCGTTTTCCTTTTTCCATTAAAAAAACCCCAAACGCAGAACAATAGAAATGAAACAATTAAGCATTAAATTCAGAGTCTGCATTGACAAAATAATTCTTAGTGAGCCATCTCTTTATGCAAATTAGGCATCTTTCTCTGTTGCAAGTATTCTGCACTTAGGACAAGTTGATGAATTTTTGAAATAAATGAACAGAATTTTGTTAATGTTATTTTGGCCATTGCATGTGTTTCCTTTTGTTCATGGGAACCAATGTTCAAACATGCAATATTAATTATTCCAACTATTTCAGCCTATTAAAAACATTGTTCACTGTTGTTTAATATAATTGGAGACAGATAGTCTGAATCATATGTTACATTCTAGATAATCAAACCAGAATGACTAGAGGTCCATATTATATTACTTCATCCCTTTCAGGTGTTGCTTCATACTAGGTTCCTATAACATTAAACTTCAGCAGCCTTTGGAAAACACTTTCAGTGAGTTCTTCTTGATTTCAGTAGATACCAGCCAGTTTTGGGCAACTGTATCTAATTAATTTTTGTATTTTCTGCAAAGCATTAAGAGCATATCCCAAAGCTGCTTTTTCAGGCGGCAACTGGGTGTTCTGGTGTTATTTGTTTTTTTTGCAAACATTTCACTTTTCATCCAAGAAACTTCTTCAGCTCTGACTGGATGGGAATGGAAGGATTTATATTCCTTGCAGAAGTTTGTCATTTGCATCCTTTAGAGAGTCATTGAGGCCACCTGGAGGTTTATCTATGTCCTCAAGGTCACATGAGTAATGCAAATGGTTCCTGTAGTCTGCAATTTTTATGCAAATCCATTAATAACCCCACACCATTAATGATAAGAAGGTCTGGATGAAAAGTGAAATGTCTTCAAAGAAAAAACAAGAAAGGCCAATTGCCTCCTGCAAAAGCACTTTGGGAACAACCATGACCTGGATGACTGAGAATCCCCATAGACCTTTCGCTATACACTTTGGGATGAACACTTTTCGAATGGATTATGAATGGATTTCCAGAAAAAATGCAGACTACAGGAACCATTTGCATTACTCTGAGGACCCTGAGGACACAGATAAAACTCCAAGTGCCTCAACAACTCTCTAAAAGGATGCAAATGATCAGCTGTCTGCAGGGAATATAAATCCTTCTGTTCCCCACTGTCCAGTTCGAGCTGAAAAAGCTTCTTGGATGAGAAGCAAAACATCTTCAAAGAAAAAACAAGAAAATCCAGTTGCCTCCTGAAAAACCACTTTTGGTTCAACTATGACCTGAATGACTGAGAATCTCCCTATATATCAAGAGTATACTAGACCAGGAACATGGATGGAAATTAATAAGCTCACTAACCAGGGCTAATTGTGCTGTTTGTAGTATCAAGCCAGCAAAATAATATGAAAGGTTGCTCAGTTCACAACAGTGACCCTATCAAGATGATATTGGTAAGTGTCCAAGGTTGACAGGTATTGAAATTTGCCCTGGTACAGTATCAGCCAAACTCCCAGGCTAAGTTCAGCACTGGTTTACTGTAAATCATGTACTACATCTCTTTTGTTGTCGTTTTTTTTCAAGAATGGCTGCTTTTTCCTGCAATGCCAGATGAAATCATCATAGAACATTTCCATCCAGATCCTAACAAAATGGCTTGGGAATATTTATTCAGTTGATAACCTTTTGTAAGGTAGAGGTATAGGCAGACAGCCATGAACTTAAGAAAGTGGGAGAAGAGCAAGGGTCAGATCCGAAAGAATCACTGCCAATTCAGTCCAGTGACTATTCTGGGAATGAATCAGGATTTGAGATATGACAGATAGCTCTTTAGATGCCTATCAAATGAACCATTGGCTAGATGAGTAGGGCAAAACTATTTGATCCTTAACTACCTAGAGAATTTTTTAAATTTGTAGACTTGGGCATTTATCAAATAGTACTATTATGGATAAAATAGAAAGGTCCTAATTCTGATTTTATAAACAATCCATAAGCTTATAAATAATTTATGAGCAAATGTACCTATTATATAATGAAAAACAAAAATGCCCTTTTCACTTAGGGGAGAGAAAATATTTTGCTTCCCTAAACTCTCAATTATAGTCCTTGGGTTATCTATTCCATTTCATTTTATTATTTATGTTGTTATTTTATTTTCATGAAATAGTGAAAGTTATTTATTTTATTTATTTGAAATGGTGCTGCCAGGCAGCGAAGATTTTGGTTTCAGGAACTGAGAAAATTGTATGAATGATTCCTTTGTCTGTCATTATGACTCTGTATAAGAGTTTTTATAAAAACTATTCTTTAGAAAGCTATCAAGCAAATATTCTTGCAGTAGTGCTCTCATTTCTTCTGTGTTGGATGTGAGATATTCCTCTATTATTTATAGCAGTAAAGATCTTCCATGCTTAGAGGTTAAATCAAGGAATGGCAGGACAATTTTACTAATGAAAATTAGTTGCAGAAAGAATATTATAATTGGGGCCTTCAAGTCAATAGTTCACCCTGGTGGTTCATGTTAACTTGAGACTTCTGTTGACTCCATTTGAAAGCCGTCACTAGATAATTGAGCCATAAGTTCTTAATGTATTTTGAAGGCATGTGTGTATAAACACACATATGCCATCCATACATATTTTATGCACATACACATAAGGAAATAAGTAGGAATGTGTATCAATCAGACTTTAAACAAATCCTTTCATTTGTAATATATTGTCACTTAAGTTTAATGGATGTATTCAGTTTGGACAGATTTGCACTTATTTTTACATTACATCATAATTATAGGCATCAGCCACAATAGCTCTAGAGAAGATTAAGACCAATTCTTGATGCTGGTAAAGGGATTCCCGCAGCAAATGGAGATTTTGATGAAATACATATCATAACATCAAAGGTAAGCTCTTCCCTTTCAATCTGACGTTATAGCAAAAGTACAGAGTAGGCAGAGTTTACATTGTAATGCGATGCACATTTTATCATTTAACCTTCCTGTGGATGCGCATGGGTTGAGATTATTATTATTATTATTATACAATTGTATCAAAGTGGCCAGCTATTTTGCCGGATTTGGCATTGGTTATTAGTCGGGCCCCACCCAGGGGCCTAGGACGTCGTAAGGTATTTTCGTAATATGTGTGCAGATCCAAGCAGTGCGGCTTTTTGCATTTGACTGATGGTGATTTTGTCAATTTTTAACTGTTTTAAATGTAATTCCAGTGCTTTTGGAATAGCACCCAGTGTGCCAATTACCACTGGAATTACCACTGCTGGTTTGTGCCAGAGTTGTTGAATTTTGATTTTTAAGTCCTGGTATTTTGCAATTTTCTCATGTTCCTTCTCGGCGACCTGGTATTGCGATGTCTATGATTGTGACCTTATTTTTCTCAACCAGTGTGATGTCTGGTGTATTATGCGCCAGTATTTTGTCTGTTTGTATACGGAAATCCCACAAGATCTTGACCATCTGATTTTCGGTGACTTTTTCAGGCTGATGTTCCCACCAGTTTGTTGCTGTTTTAATATTATAATTTTTGCACAAATTCCAATGGATCATTTGTGCTACTGAATTGTGCCGCAATTTATAATCAGTCTGTGTGATTTTTTTACAGCAGCTGAGTATGTGATCAACAGTTTCATCAGCTTTTTGCGAAGTCTACATTTGGCATCATCATAGGATTTTTCGATTTTGGCCTTAATGGCATTTGTGCGGATAGCTTGCAGCCAGGATTAGTGACTCTGTTTCTTTCTTTAATGTACCTGTTGTTAACCATAACCAAGTTTGTTCACTGTCCCCTTTATCTTTTATTTTTTCCAGAAATTGGCCATGCAGTGCTTTGTTTTGCCAACTCTCCATTCTTGACTTTATCACATCTTTTCTGTATTCTTGTTTCATCTGTTGGGCCTTCAGTAGTTTTTTGTTCTTTACTTCGATTAATAGATGTTCTTGACTTTCTTTTAAATAATCAGCCAGTGCATGTTTTTCTTCTTCAACTGTTTGCTTCACTTGTAATAATCCTCTCCCATTTTCGGGGCAGGTACAATCTTCACTTGTAATAATCCTCTGCCATTTTCGGGGCAGGTACAATCTATCAGTATCACCACATGGATGTAAACTGTAGTGCATTGTCATTAGTTTCCTGTTTTTTCGGTCTAAAATGTCCAAATCAGCTTGTGTCCAGTTAACTATACCAGCTGTGTATCTTATAACTGGTATTGCCCAGGTATTTATGGCCTTGATTGTATTTCCACCATTCAATTTAGATTTCAAAATTTTTCTAACTCTGTTGGTGTACTCTCGCCTGACAATAGTTTTTACTTCTCCATGCTTGATGTTATCCAACTGCAGAATGCCTAAGTATTTGTAGGCTTCATTTTCTTTGCATTTAATTAGTTGGCCATTGGGCATTTCAATTCCCTCACATGCAGTGATTTTGCTTCTTTTTATGGATACAGTGGCACATTTTTCCATGCCAAACTGCATTGAAATATCGGTGCTGAATACTTGGACTGTATTTGTCAATGATTGGATTTCTATTTCTGACTTTCCATAGAGTTTCAAATCATCCATATATAGTAAATGTGAAATTTTTTCAGCTTCTTTGGCTGTTTGGTAGCCTAATTTCATTTTTTTAAAGATTACTGATAGTGGGATCATTGCGATGATGAAGAGAAGAGGTGAAAGTGAATCACCCTGGAAAATTCCTCGCTTGATATTAACCATTCCGTAGATCTCATTCCCTACTGCTAACTCAGTTCTCCATTGTTTCGTCATCTTTTCAGTAAAGGATGTAATATTTTTGCTAATGCCAGTTGTTTCTAAGCATTTTATGATCCAACTATGTGGCAGTGAGTCAAATGCCTTTTTGTAATCAATCCAGACCATATTCAAGTTCGTTTTTCTGTTCTTACAATTTTCTAATAACATTTTATCAATTAGGAGCTGATCTTTTGTGCCCCTGCTCCTTCTTTTGTTGCCTTTTTGCTCTACTGGCAAGATGTTGTTTGTTTCCAAATGTTATCTGCAATAATGCCTGTGAGTAATTTGAAGGTTGTTGGCAAGCATGTTATTGGTCTGTAGTTTTCAGGTGTTGTTCCTTTAGTTGCATCTTTCTGAATCAAGTATGTTTTTCCAGTTGTCAACCATTCATCAATTTGGCCCTTTTGTAAAATTTCATTCAGTTGCCTGGCCAGTATTGCATGTAAACTGGTCAGATATTTGAGCCAGAAACCATGTAATTGGTCCTTTCTAGGTGATGTCCAATTCTTTACCTTTTTAACTCGATTTTTGACCATCTCAGTTGTTATTTCTAATACTTGCATTTGTTTGTTGCCAATGCTTTTCTCAAAGTCATGTATCCACTTTGCTTCCTTGTTGTAGTCCTTTGCATTTTCCCACAATTCTTTCCAGAATTCAACTGTGGCCTGTTTTTCTGGTTTTTCACTTTTGGTGTCACCATTCACATTAAGACTTTGATAAAAACGCCGTTGGTCTGATCGAAATTGCTGATTTTGTTTATATTGGATGATTCGTGCCTCATATCTTTCAATTTTTCTAGCTGTTGTTGTTATCTGCTGTTTTACAATCTCTACAGCTTCATTGATGTTTCTTGTATCCAATCTATATCTTCTGATTAGCTGATCTATGATTTTGTTGTTTTTAAGCCGTTGCTCATGCATGTTCTTTAAGTTACTAGCATCTGCTCTTAATTTTTTGATTTTTTGTTCTAAACGGATTTTCCACTTTGGCTTTGATGCTTTTTCTGTTGTGTGACTAGGTACTTTGATTTTAATGCCTAGTTCATTAGTGACTATTACAGCTGCGCTGTACATTAACTGGTTCGTTCCCAAGATGGATTCCGGTTCAATTGTTGAAAACACTGCATTAACCATTTTCATGATAGGGGCCAAAATTTTCTTAGGCACAGTTTTTAGTGATGGTAAAGGTTGCCTTTCCTCATTAAGCAGAAAATGCTCCATGATCTTATCCTTCAATTCTTTTTGTTTTTGAGTTAGTTCATCAGTTGGTTCAGTGATAACTGGTTCTAGTGGTGGTGATGTTATTTCCTCCCCGAGAGCTTCTTCTGGGAATTCTACTATAATGTCTTTAGTTGTGTCTTGAATATCAGTTATTTCTGCTTGTGATATTGTTTTTTGGTTTTGCAATTTGCCTGAATTTCCTGAAGTTCAACTTCACTAAACACTTTATTCCGTATAATAAATCGCCTTTGATCTGCTAGTCGTTGTTCACTAACATTTGAATCTGGATATTGTTCTTTTCATAATTCATACATTCGCTTTAAATAACCTCTTTTTTCTGGCTCTGAGTTGTAGGAACAGGCCATTATGGCATGGTTTTCATCTGCACTATATTTTTGTTGTTTTGTTGGCTGGTCCACTTGTAGCCCACTTGTCGACGGATGTCCAGGGACCCCAACATCCCCTGCAGCCCTTGTTAACCCGCGTGATGACTGATGCGGTATAAAATTTTTATTCGTTTCTTTCATCATATTGTATGGGTTGGCGGGGGTTTTTATGGGGCCAGTTGCCAACATGACTCCAACCCTCCTCCTTTCTCATCCGGGCTTGGGACCGGCAACGGCGGAGTATTATTATTATTATTAATTAATTAAATTTATATGCCACCCAATCCCGAAGGACTCCGGGCGGCTTACAGAAAAGAAGAAAAAAAAGAAGGAAAATAAGAAAAGGATAGTTTAAAATTCACAACACACATACATTCACTCTAATCGGGGCTGGACCTCAACAATGAGGTCAACAGCCCCAGGCCTGCCAGAACAGCCAGGTTTTAACAGCTTTCCTGAAGGCCATGAGAGTGGGTAAGGTCCGGATCTCTGGAGGTAGCTGGTTCCAAAGGGTCGGAGTAGCCACAGAGAAGGCTTTCCTCCGGGGGCCCGCCAGCTGACACTGTCTGGCTGACGGCATCCGAAGGAGGCCCAATCTGTGGGATCTTACCGGCCGTTGGGAGGTATGTGGCAGTAGGCGGTCTCGCAGGTATTAAGATATCTCAAAAGGATAGCAACAATTACAATATGTGATGTCCTCCAATGTTCCAATTTTTGGGCTTCAATTTCCATTTACATATGGATGGCAACAAGCTTGAAAAGTTAGCTTATTTCATTTAATAAGTTACTCATATATAGCAATGATTCTGAATCAATTTTGGATGAGCTTTGGTTAGTTAGATCTCTACATAACAGTATTAATTAAGTCCACTATTAGTTTTCCATGACTGATGCATGATGGATAGACAGCTTACATACAGGTGGCCAGTTAATTATTTTTACATGTGTAATTTTACATTTTAATGCTTGCTTACTTTTTAAATCATTTTTACCATACAAACATCATTATCATTTTTTAAAAACCTCTCTTATCTGCCAGCTGTTTTACATATAGGGCTGCCAGTAAAACAGAAATATGAAATTCATCTAAAAAAATGCTTTGAGAATAAATAACAATAGTTTTGAAAGCCTGCTGTGTGTTAGAAAGTGGAATCTTTCTGTGGTCTCCATCAAAGAAAATATTGCTCATTGAGAGAAAATTGAAATAAATCAAAAGAACAGTTTTGCATTTTGTCTGTCTTTAGCTTTGATAGTGAATCTTAGTTCTGGTTTTCAAAGAATGTGTAAGTAAACCTTTCTGACTGATTTTTAGGAAAATTCTGCACTTGTTTTTAAATTTCAAAAGCCATTTCTAACAGACTGTTGGCAATATTTATAATCAAAGCCTACCTTGTCTCTGGCTTGTTCTCTAGCTCCTATAATCCCTGTGAACCATCTCACAAAAACTTGTTCTGATGAGTTGTTTTTTTTCTTGGTATATCCAACTGTGGCTAGCCCTATAATTGTTTTTGTGACAGAAACGCCTCTCCAACCATCTGTTTGGGGAGAGAAAGAAAGTTATTCTGGTTATTATCAAAACCCTCCCCACTTCGGTTCCAGGGACCTTCAAAAGAGAAAGGGGTTTTTGCATCTTCAAAAGGAGAATGACATTTTGTTGTCATAGCAATATCACTTAGACTTATATACTGCTTCACAGTGCTTTACAGCTCTCTCTAACCAGTTTTACAGAGTGAGTATATTGTTCCCAACAATCTGGGTTCTCATTTTACTGACCTTGGAAGGATGGATGGCTGAGTCAACCTTGAGCCACTCAGGATCCAACCCCTGGAAGTGGAAGGCAGTTAGCCTGCAGTACTGCATTCTAACCACAGAGGCACCACAGCATAGCTAATGAATGTTATGGAGTGTTTTAAATTTTATTTTATTCTTTGATCTGCAGTAATCTAAGGTGCAGCACCAATCATCTTCAAACGGTCAATTCATGGTGCTTCTTGCACTTTGCCAAGTGTGAGAAACCGTGCCAACTTCTAATATTCTTTACAACAGTTACAGACAAACTTATCTCTCCTCCTTCTTTAAAATTGTACTACATTTTTCTATATTCCACATTTTTCCATATTCAACCCTTATAAATCAGCAAATCCTTTTGAAAGAGTATCAAGATTGGGCCAATCTTATCTCCACAGAGATGATACCTCTATAAGGAGGAGCCACAATGGAAAAGGCCCTTCTTTTTGGTCCCATTAGATGAACAATCTTCATGGCTTCTTTACCAAGGGCTAGTCAGTGGTGAATTTCTTGGGTGCTTGTTCCATTACTGTTGAAGATCCACCACTTCAAAATCTTCATTGTTAATTTTAAGCATGACTCCTTTACTGTTGTCATCAGTTCGATCTCTTTAATTTTTATTTATTTTCATATTTAATTTTTATTCTCATCTCTTCATTGTACTTCTTGACTTTGATTACTAAAGATTTTTTTCATTTTTGGCTATCAGGGTAATGTCATCAACACAGAAAAGTTATTGATGTTTCTTCTTCCAATTTTGAAAAAAAACCCTTTTCACCTTTTGGGAGGGTGAAAACTGCCTCCTCCGGGCAGTGGTGGGTTTCAAAAATTGTTCGAACCTACTCTGAGGGTGTGGACTCCTTTGTGGGAGTGGCTTGCCACCCATGTGACTGGATGAGAGTGGCTTGCAACCCATGTGACTGGATGGGAGTGGCTTGCTGCCCATGTGACCGGATATGAAGATGCCGACGACACTTGTCAGAACCACCTTAAATTACCTCATACATAGCTCTGGCATGCATAAGAATATGATGTAAACTTGTTTTTTAAAAGGCATCTTTGGTTTGCGTTAAAACAACTTCAACACACGCAATGTTATGATTGCACTACAAACGCAATAGTCATCCTTACCTTTCACAGAGGCACTGAGTTTTATAAATATGAGCATGATAGTGTAGAATAATCATATCCAAGGACCAGTGGTGGGTTTCAAAAAAGTTTGGAACCTCTTCTGTAGGTGTGGCCTGCTTTCTGGGTCCACTGGTGGAACCTCTTCTAATCGGTTCGATAGATTTGACGAACCGGTTCTACTGAATAGGTGCGAACTGGTAGGAACCCACCTCTGCCTCCGGGGCTCCGGAGGCCTTCTGGGAGGCCTGTTTCCCCTCTCCCCGAGCCTCCATGTGGGCCCTGCACTTACCTCACATCCAAAACGGGCCTCATGGAGACTCCTGGGAGGGGAGGGGTGGGCAGGGACAACCAGGGGTGGGATTTGGAGGTTCTCTAAACCAGCCGTAATGTTAACTATGGGTTCTCCCGAACCGGGCAAACCCATAGCAGTCACCCCTGCCTTAATTTATATATCTATTCATCATTAATCAATAGGGGGAGAGAATTCAGCCTTGTTACATATCTTTGCCAACCTAGAGTCAGTTTAGTGTGTGAAGTTAAGGATATTGTGCGATAGTTTGCACAATCTGTTAAGTCTTCATTTTATTGTTTTGGAATGAACAGTGATTTTTTCTAATTGGTTGACCACTGTGCCATTCTCCACATTTACTGCTATAGCTTGGTAAGAATTTTTACTGATTCTTCTTCAGTATTGTACTTCTTACTGTACTTCTGTCAGTATTCCATCAATTTCTGTAGACTTCTGATTGGCTATAATTACAGTCCTAATCTAACTTCATCTTCTAGGACTAAAGGGTCTTGTAAGTATGGAGTATCCTCTGAGGTATCTTGGATGTTGACATCAGTACAGTAGTTTGGTATATTCCTTCCATCTTACCTGGTTTCCTTTGAATTGGTTGCTGTTCTTTGGCATCATTTAACATATCAATTAAAGATTGGAACCACTTTCTAAGTTCAGAGATCTTTTGAAAGGTGTTCTTCTTTTCCCCATATCTATTCCCATCCTCAGTGTCTCTATAGATGTTTTGTGATACTGCTTCTTGTCTCTTTTAGCAGCTCTGTGAAACTTTTTGTTAAGTTCCTTTCAGAGTAGGAAGCCAACACTAATACTCTTTCAGGTATCCCCTCAGTGTGCACTGTTCCTTCTTTAGCTGGCATGAGTGCCAAGAACCAGGGCAAACACCAATAACCTGAGAATATTGCATCTTGGCACAGTAAGTGCCTTGCTAACAAGCTGCAAAATGCTGACTCTGCCAGCAAGTCTTATGCCTCACTATTGGCAACCACAGGGCAGGGAAAGCTTCAGCAGTGCACCCTGGTAAGGAGAAGAGTTAAACTGTTCAGGGGCTGCCTTTGATTGCTGGAAGTAAGTTAGGCATTTGGCATTGTGTTTGTGTATTTCTGCTCTTGACTCAAGCTTCTTTTTGTTTTCAGTGTGTTTCTGACTAACTGTCTGGCTCACCCCTCTGTATTTTTCACATATTGCATGTGGTATTTAATCATGAACCTTCCGACTTGCATTATGCCTTCCCATCAGCCTCTAATAAGCTATTGTGCACATGCATATTCCTTCTCTTGCTTCCCCAACAGCTCCTCTGTTGCTTCTCCCCCTCCATCTGCTGGCACCCACTCCCCCGTCCGAGTAGCTCCAAGTATTTTACCCTTCTTTCGGAGAGATTGGCCCACTTCCAAGTAAATCACTGAGCTACACCCATCCTCTAAACATTTTTTATTTGTTTCTTTTTTAAGCATGTGTTGGGACCTATGAGAAGCCCAAAGGTATTCTATTAAATAAAGATGTTATTGAAGACTTTGGGACATTGATTTTTCAATACCTACTGTATGTTGATTGTTTTCTTAAAAGGGTGAGAATTATATTAATGTTAGGTAAGGAATCTATTAGATGACACTGCTGTCATTCTGATGTCCATAGGTGTCATATTACCCACTTTTCTTCTTTATATGTGGCTGTATTACTCTACTCAAGGACTAATAATGTGGTAGATAATGGCTTAGCATTTCTGGTCACCATGAAGCCATCTATATTTGAGCAAGATTTGGTTTGTCTTTTTAGACAGCATTTAAGTGCATTGTCTCACTTGTTTACCTGAATTACACTTCATTAATGTCTTGCCATCTGTTTAGGCCACAGAGCCTTGTGGACAATTTATCAATTAACCCTGATGGTTTTGTTCACTTCCAGAATCCGGCTGGGACTTTTGGCTGAATTTTAAAATGGCAATTTTAAATGTTTTATCTACATTTCCATCAATTTTGGCAGTCTTATTAATCCAGATTTATGCCAGTGAACATATGGCTTTTCCATTTAAAGTATACTGTGGGACTCACAAGAGGGCATTGTGGAGAATAAGAATTTTTGTCCACATGGCTATGTAGACAGAGTATTAAATCTTGCCTTTCTATTTGCTGGTTCCCCATAGGCCAGCACTATACTAATTATCTCCAAAATGATTGATGTTCACTTTTGCAGGTGGAATGTGTGTTATAATTTTTCATTCTTCGATTTATCTCCTTTTAACAGCTGATTATTGCTTTGTGCTGGGGATTGTGAGAAGTGTTTCCAGAAGAAATGCTTTGATTAAAAAAAATGAAAAATGAAAATCTGTATGATGGAATGATTGTTTTGCTCCTTCTTTAACACACAAATTGAATTGGTTTCCATTGGTTTAATTGCTGGAGGCTTTTTAGAAATAATATGAGATGACTGAAACATTCTCAACCTTGATGTTGGAATTAAAGTAGCCTAAAAGTTAAAGAAACAACTGTGATAAGAGTAATAAGAATAATAAGAAAGCTTTTGCTTATAGTCATTGATCTGTAACAAATAGGTGATACTTTATAAAATGGTATTCATGCTTGCCCATTGTACTGTCAGAAAATACATCCCCCCGCCGCCATATAAGGATATTTTCCTAATTCCTTTCTTACCGCCACTATTATATTAGGTCCAGATATTTTAAATTACTAACCATCCATCATGTATTATTCCTCTCCTATATCACTTCTGCCTCCAAAGGTGTAGAAAACTGTGACAGAGTAAACTGTAATGTGCTTTGGTGACCTGGTGGCCCCATAAGTGCACCAATTCCCTTCTGTAATATGTTCAGCTGTGTGGCTGGAATGGATTGTTTTCTCTTTTTTGCAGTCTTCTCTTCTCTTAAAAGATCTGACCTGTAATTCATTAGCTGGGCAGACACACGGATGATATCCCAGTACAATTGACTACAATGTAGTGGCTTGGGGAAATTGCCCATCAAATGAAATGTAAGACTTTTGTTTTCATCTTAAAGAACTTTCTTTCTTTTTTCTTTTTGGAAAAAAAGAGATCTCAGATTCCACTAAGATAAATAATAACAAACATCTTGTATTAATGTTACACTGGAGTTTTTGTTAGTTCTACAGTTAAAAAACAAGCACAGATTTTTCATGGGAATTTCAACACTACTGATATGATCGATGTTGATGTCCAGATTCAACTTCATTTATCCATGTCCAGTATATATTACTGCAATATCACATGGTAACTTGCTGTGTGTGTTGAACCATCACACAGACAACACTTACAACTTGCCACATAATCTCTGAATGCAGTCCTTTTCAGTTTTCACAGTGATAAAATACAGCAAAATAAATGGATTATATACAAGGCATGCATTTGTTTGTTGATGCTGATTTTACAAATAAGTTTCTTCATTCAGTCCAGTATTTTGCAAGATTCAACCAACAAACTGGAAATGGAAAACATTTACCTCTTACAATCACTGTCCCAGAGAAGCTGACTAAAGTTCTGACTAAAGAACAGAATAAACTTCTTGGATGAGAAGCAAAATATCTTCAAGGAAAACTAAGAAAGTCCAGTTGCCTTTTGAAAATGCACTTTTGGGACAACCATGATCTGTATGATTGAGAGTCTCCATAGACATCTTCCAATGGGTGGACAAACCACATTATAAATGACCTCTGCAACATCACAATATCTGCTAAAATGCAATGGCAAAGTGATTGTTAGTGGTGCAATTTTTCATTTTTTTACTAGGATGGGAATGGAAATAAGAGGCCTCTAGGAGGCAGATAACTCTTATTTTCCACCCCTAGGATATCCAGATTCCCCTAGTCAATGTTTTAAAACCTTGCAATCCAAAATGGGGCCATTTTGCTATCTACATTTCAGAAGTAAGCTTTTGTGGCATTTGAAGGTTCACCTCCTAGATGTTTCATCTTCCTATTACTACCCTTAATTTCCACAGGAAAATGAGAAATAGACAAAATCTCAGTTTTGCCCATTCTGATGCTACTTTGAAAAGATATCCTGTGGCCCTCCAGATTATTATAGGAATGAATCATAATGATGCTTTGCCAATAAAATTTGCCCACCCCACCTTTGGAAGTTTATTTCTGCTCACTGAATCAAATCTAGCTTTATTATGCCCAAGCTAGGCATGGACCACTGTAATGCTGTGCACAATTGATAATTTATCTCAGAATGGGATCATCTGTCATACTTGCTTGCTTTTTAGTTATAGACCTAGAATAGTAAATTTCATTTTTCACTTCTTTCCTTGTTCTTAATCCTGTTTGGGTCCCTGGAACGTCTAAGTCTAAATAATTCTTTGAATGAAAACATGATAAAGTGATAATCAGTGTTTTAAATCTTTGGAAGTTAATAATCTAGTAGTGATAGTGGTTTCCTCAGCACTCCAAATAATTAAGGTGCCAGTTTCCTCTGCAGGTGAAAGTTATTATTTAATGTAATAAAAGAATGATTCCAATTTAATTTATAATATTTTCACTGCTTTTAAATATTTCTTAGCATTCTAAATTAGTGCTCACTAAAAATTGGAAAAAGAATAGTGGTCTCATTAGGATTTATAATTTGCTTCTGATCTTCTGCCTTACTATAAAGATGTTTCTCTCTTTCTGTATGTGTGTTTGTACAAGCATATTGCTTAAACAGAACTTGAAGAAGGTCTACACAGAAATGCATTTAAACTAAAAAATAAATGGAACCAATAAATGGACCATCTTCCTGCCTTCAAATAATATTACCATGTAATAGGCATCATTATGAACAGTGACTGGGAACTGGTGTTACAGTATATGGCACTCCTATTATGGTTCTCATCTGCCAAGTGTGGGCAACTGTATACTCTTGAAAACCTTCAAAGTCAGATCCATTTGCAACAATATTTTCTCTTTCCTCACCCCTTAATGTACAGTTGACCACAACACTACAAACTCTTTCCCCAGGCACTTGGATTAGTGGAATTCTCAATTGGTGGTGAAGGAAGTTAGCACCCACCCCCTCCTAGAAGAATGAAATATCTTAGGCAATATTAAAAAGGCAGAATATTATATTTCCCTGGATGAGAGAAAAGGAAATGCTTTTAAAGATAAAGCAGCTTCCTGCAGCTCCCTGTCCTCCCATTCAGCTCCAGAGTGATGGGATTGAGACATAGCGCTCAGGACATGATAGGATTAGCAACAGAACTCACCACATGGCACCTAGGGAGGTTACATCAAGATTCAACCAGGTCTGGGACAAAGAGCCTACAAAGTTAACTAAGACCCCTGCCCCCCTGGGAGTCTGACAGCCAATGGGATATATTTCTTACACAGGAACAGGAAACTCTTAAGGTGGGGCCCAACAGAGGGCATAAAACCAAGGCTCTCCCAGCATCCCTTCCCTTTCACCCAGGAGCTCCAAGGCATTAAACCATCTTTCCAAGCAGTCTCCATGTTTCCATTGTCTTTCTTCCCACTTCAAACTGCACCCAGAACATTTCTTTCAACAGTGGGATATCAATAATTTTAGTCCTGACACCATTTTTTAGAAGTATTTTTTTTCTCTTGCTTTTTTAAAAAAAAAATCATTATGTTTCTTGAATTAGGTGCTCATATAAATATTCTATGACACACAGAAAAATACGGCATACTTCAGGTCCAGGTAGAAGAAGAACATCATGACTTCAAAATATAAGGGACTGGTTTGGACAAAACTCAGCATCACTTTTTCAGATATGGCACAAGAATAATAATAAATGTTCTAACTAACAGTAGCACTTTGCAACAGGCAATTTTTGATGTGATAAAGGCACAGAGTTCCGGTTCTATTAATCATGTATAACTTTGTAATTTTAAAATTAAGATTTTAAAATCACTGTTTCTTATCTTTTTGATAAACTCACAAGCTTGACAAAAAAGTAATAAACACTTATTTATTGTTACAGAGTCTCACATTTCAGTAGAGTTGCAAGTGGTGCAGCCTTTATCTACTTCTCCGGTGTACAGTAGCTTTGAGTCTAAAAGGATCCTTAAGCTACAGATATGCTTTTTGTGGGATTCCTGCCTGCATTATCACTGCACAGCAAAATGGCAAATTATATATATGGACAAAAACCACCCTGTCTTATTAGCACTCAATCTCAGTTTCTTTCTTCTCATCCCATCCCTTAGGGCCTCCAAGTCAAACCTCCTACTATATCCTCATCTTGAATTGATATATGTCATAATTAAGTATCATTAGAATATTGATGATACTAGAAGCTTAAATTGGCAAATGATTTCTCTCAGTGGTTTCAAGTGGACATTAAAAAACTTGGGAGAAAACAACAATCACTGCAGTGCTCACTCACCTAGATGGCTTTTTCCTCCCTACTAAGGTCAATAAATGCAGCTCACTTATGAAAGAGCAGGATCACTGTAAAGCAGTATTTCCCACTCCTAATCCTTAAAAGCAGCTTAGAAAGATAAAATGGTAAATGGTATCAAACAATGTTAAGAGATCCCAAGGGACCAGGAAGGATCAGTCCACATCATGTCTCCAGATGAAACCATCCACTAATGTAAAAAGTACAATTTTTGCTCAATGCCCAGGTCTGAATTTTTACTGAAATACATCTAGATAATTGGTTTCTTCTATAATACTTTGTTTTGAATACCCCCCCAGTGGTGGGATTCAATTTTTTTACTACCAGTTCTGTGGGGTGGCTTGGTGGGTATGGCATGGCTTGGTGGGCATGGCTTGGTGGGCATGGTGGGGGAAGTTTACTGCAAAATCCCCATTCCCTCCTGATCAGCTGGGACTCAGGAGGCAGAGAATAGAATGGGTGGGGCCAGTCAGAGGTTGTATTTACCGGTTCTCTGAACTACTCAAAATTTACACTACAGAACTGGTCAGAACCTTCTGAATACCCCTACTCTGATACCAGGGGTGGGTTCCTCCCGGTTCGCACTGGTTCGCATGAACCAGTTCGTCAGTGAACCTGGAAGTAATTAACTTCTGGGAACGCCGGTACCGATCCTGACCCCTGTCGCTGCAAAGTGCCCTTTTGCCGGCGCGTCGCAGCTCACTTGCTCATTCCCCCGCCCATCCGCAGCTTGCTCCCTCGCTCCCCTGCCCATCCGCACTAAGCCCAGCCTGCCACTCACTGATTGGCTGGAGTCCAGCCAATCAGTGAGCGGGCTGGAGGCGAAGTGAAGCTTTTTTCGCGCTTGACCTCCATTTGAAAATTCCCTTCGGCCTTCGCTTGCTGCTTCCCCCTCAGATAAGCAACAAAGCCCCAGCAGCGGGACTCAGGAGGCTTTGGGTGGGTGGCGGCGGCCCAGCTTTCATGAGGGAAGGCCTCCAGGCCTTCGCTCACGAAAGCTGCGGGCTCGCGTGCACTACGCGGCCGAAGCTGGGGGAGGTGGCGGTAGTGGCGGCGGCGGTAGCGGCGGTAGCGGCTGAAGTGGGGGGCGGTGGCCTAGCTTTTGCGAGGGAAGGCCTCCAGGCCTTCCCTTGCAAAAGCCGTGGGCTCGCGTGCACTACGCGGCCAAAGGCGGGTGGGGGGAGGCGTTAGTGGTGTTAGCAGCATTAGCGGCGTTAGCGGCTGAAGTGGGGGGGCGTAGGCCTAGCTTTCGCGAGGGAAGGCCTCCAGGCCTTTCCTTGCAAAAGCCACGGGCTCACGTGCACTACGCGGCCGAAGGCGGGTGGGGTGGTGGTGGTAGTGGCAGCAGCGGTAGCGGTGGCGGCATTAGCAAGCCACTCCCATCCGGTCATATGGGTGGCAAGCCATGCCCACAAAGGAGGCCACGCCCACCGAGTAGGTTCGAACAATTTTTGAAACCCACCCCTGTCTGATACCCTACTTTCTCTATAAAAGTGTCTTTACAGAGGAAGGCTAGGACTGGACAACACATGTTTAAATCTGGAGCTAGGAAGAACTTATTCAGGAGGGGGAACACCACCATCTTTTTCAAGATATAATTGTTCTATAGATGTGTTTTTCTTCTTAAAACATTTACCATTAATTATGTCAATATTCAAAGTAGTTAAGTGGAATCAACTTAGATCTCTCTCTCTGTCTCTGTCTCTGTCTCTGTCTCTCCCTCTCTCTCTCATTCATTTTCCTAATTTATTTTTTCCGAGAAGCTTGTATGTATTTTCATCTATCGCTATATATTATCTTTTATCTGGGCAATACAATTTGAAAGTACCCACAGGCATTTAATAGAATGGTATAAAAAAATCTGTAACTATTCAGATGTTAAATATCATCTGCATCTAACAACCTGTATCCCATTACTATATGCTTAAGAATTTGACTAGATTATCTTCTTAAACACACTAAAGGTCTAATACAAAATTTACAGTTAAGGGAGTTAGAAGAAATCCTTGGTACTTATGTAAGGGATATAATCCCATTGACAATTACACAAAAAAAGGGAATACATTATTTTTTAAATCCACAAAATAAATTCTGCAGGGAATCTATTTTATTTATTCAGTTTTTAGGCCACCCACTCACCAAGTGACTCTAGTCAATTATGAGAAGATTAAAAATACCATAGTACAAATAAGAATCTATAAAAGCATATTGTGCCAGGAACAAATAACCCACACAACTAAAATAGGCTTACATAATTTTCAGTTCTACTATGGGAAAAAACAATTTCTTTAACTGGCAGGGTCCAAGCAACCTCTATTTACTCTGTGCTGCAAAACATTAATTTGACCTGGAGTAGAGACTTTCCCCACATCCATCAATGCAAATGACTGTGGACATACTAATTATTTAATATTATTAGAAGCCCAATACTCCATTATAAAATCAGATTGTATGGAGCAAATGATTGAAGCTAATAATTTATGTAGTCCGCATGCCAACATTGTGGTTAAATTTTGGCATTGACATTTCACAAAGATTTTGGATATTATCTCCAAAAATGTATAGGGTCTTTTCCTAATTTTAGAGTAGGTTTTATGTATAACTCCCAAGATAATGAACCAATTCTGGCATCTTCTAAATTAAGATCACTTATCAATTTCCAGATCTAAGGTGTCTAATATGTAGCCCTTATGTGAGTTGACCTTGGTGATCACTTAAGACAAGCTTATGCCTTCCTTGAAATCTTCCCTCTGAGGATGAACATTGAAAGCCAAGGAAATTCCATTACCAGCCTGGAGACAGTCCAGGGGCTCAGGAAGGGACACTATCACATAGCAAGATGGCAATGCATTAACATGATTCCTAACTTGTCTCTTACTAGCTAACATTATAGGCAATCATTAATAGCCCCTTGCTTCCAAAGGAGTGGTCTAATGTTACAAAATGTTCTAAGGAGAAAACAGAACTTGAGAATAAAAGTAATTGTCTGTTGCTAGTGGGAAAGGAAATAAAGAAGCTTGAAATAGTGAATTTCTAACTTAATTGAATAATTAAAATTCATAGAGTATTAGAAGCCGAGGAAATACAATACGGTACCCTCATATTTACAGGAAAGTTTTAGTCTTAAAAAATACCAATGACATAGATTATTGAGAAAAACGGGATGTAAAAAAAATCTTTCAAATACAAGACTGTATATTTAGAGACATTAAGGGGAAAAATTCGGCATTGCTGTGCTTTATTATTTTGTCAAAATCTCTTGGGCAGCAGACATCTTTTTATTTCATGACTACAGTCACCATCTCTATGAACATATGATTCAGAAAACCCTGGACTATATCTGCCATCATTGCTCACTATTGACCACATTGGTAGAGTTGCTAAGAGCTGAAAATTGATTATTTCAGAGAGCCACTTATTTTATATTTATCTCATATTTAGTATCAATTTGATATTTATCTCATATATATATATATCTTGGATGATTGTGTGATATATCTCTACACTCTGTTTTAATGCTAGTTGGAAAGCTAAACTAGTTCAGATTCTAATCCCCTGGTTTTGATATATATTTGCCTTATATCCCAGAAATGCTTTATTATATTATAAAAAATGTCTGTGCCTATACAAATTTTGTTTATATTCCTAATGGAACTTACTATAAATTGATTTGAATCTAACAGAGCTGTGGATTACAATGTGCAAAATTTAATCTGAGAGGCACAGTGGTTAGAATGCAGTATTGTGGGCTAACTCTGCCCACAGTCTGGAGTTTGATCCTGACGGGCTCAAGGTTTATTCAGCCTTCCATCCTTCCAAGGTTGGTTAAATGAGGGCCCAGATTGTTGGGGACAATGTGCTGACATTGTAAAGATTGCTGTAAAGCACTATGGAGCAGTATATAAGTCTATGTGCTATTGCTATAACTACTGATTGTTACAATATAACCCTGATATAACCCTTCAGAGTTATTCTACTTAACAAAAATACAAATTGAGAAACAGCAAGAAAGCATCAGCCAACAGAATGTATGAGCTTTTGTTTCATTTTAAGATTCTGATTTCCACTTCACTTGTGACAACATGATTAGAGTAAGTGGCTCCTGACAAAGTGACATGGGGATTTTGTTTTAAAGAAAAAATATTTCAAGTAAATGACTATACAGTGAGAACGTGGAGCCAGTAGCTCAAGCAGCATCAGCATATTTGATTAATGAACTGTTTTATTGGGCATGCAAATACTATGCTATGTCAGAAGACCATATGTCATAGATTAGAAAAATATTAAACTTCACTTAGTGCCAAGTAGAAAATTTAAAATATCCTTCTGGTAAAATATATCCTTCTGCGTTTTGTTTTTTTAATGACATGTGGGCAATGCTATTATTTATATTGTTGATAGATTACATGCCATGTTTATTTAATTCCAAGATAATCTCCCTTCCAAGATTTTAATGTTTTAAAACTTTGTTTTTGTTTACATTAGTACATACTAAAAACATTGAATTGTACTAAACATATATTTCTCTTTAACTGCAATGATCCTTGAGTACAAATATAAAACAATAGAATCTAGCTGCCCTCAAGATAATTCTTGCCCTTTTCTTTTAAAAACCCACATGGTTGGTTCTTCAGCCAGCAATGCATTCATACTTGTGGTATGTATGGATAGACAGGAAGTTTCGCAAACTTTGTTGGTGCAGATAGTATCTTTGTATTTATTTTAGGAAAACAACTCAAGGCTGTTGATCCTATGTTCACTCAATCTTCCTTGAAACTTGTCTCTTGTGGTATAAGTTTAAGTTAATTTCCTTCTTAGTCTTCTTGCCACCATTTCTGATAGTCTTGCCTTTTTCTCTGTTTTAAGTTGACTTCATGCTTCCTCTGTTTTGTTCTTCTTCTCCAGTTCTTGCTTTATTTAACTCTACAACAAGGGTCCCTAAATCCCAGTCTGTGGACCAGCACTGATCTGTTGCATGCCAGAAACCAGTCCATGCAAACAAACAAAGCCTCATCTGCAGTCAACACATGAAACCACACCCACTTTGGTCCATGGAAAAACCTCTGTCCATGGAATCGATCCTTGGTGCCCAAAAGATCAGGGGTCATTGCTCTACAACATGCTTTGATACGTAATGGGACTGTACCCAATTGTTTCATAACTTCACTCCTTTTCTATATACCATGTAACCATATGACACAAAGTCTTATTTATGCAAGGAAGTCATTATTCAAATAGCGATTTTGAGAACATAAATATAGAGAATGTAAATAGGATCTGAAATGGTGAAGGTTACGTTTACAATGCATAGTTAAAAAGGGAAGGAGGGCAAACTATTCAGCTCAGACTTTCATCTTGATGCTGCTACTCCCCCCCCCTGCATCCCTAGTTAGAATAATTTTTGAGACTAGGTATTAAGGATGCAATTTCAAATTATCATTTTGATCTGGAATAATGAATTGAATAATAATCCCAACAATGGATGTATGAGTCATCACTGTCATTTCTCCATTCTTTAACACTTAGGATAAAATTCCCATGTCTTTGTGAAATCAATTACATTTAGATTGATTAATTTGTAAAAATTGCCTTGATAATTTTTATTATGGACTTCTTTTTGGAGACTGGTGAATTGAGTAGAAGCATTGACCTAGAAAATAGAAATGTCTCCTTGGGATAATATCGTCCCTTGATTTCCTTATAATATAGTATTGTAAAATGTATGTCCCATTGGCTTTGTTGTAGTTTAGTTCCATGTAAATAGATATAGGAGATTTTTGCAGAAGCATTCTAGATAGATTTGTTTCAATGAAACAATTTATTTCAATTTACCCATTTTTCATATATAACAGGATGATGAGCAAGACAAAAGTTGTTGGCAGTTGTGCAATTTTAGGCATGATATTGATTGTGTTTAGTGACTGCTGAAGAAAGTCATGCTTTCAGATCTTTGCAACATACTTCTATTCTATATCACTGTTCAGCACTATAGATTTAATCATATAAAATACTTATTACTTTCAACTACCGGGAGACAGATAACACATCTATTTCCTTCCTTCCTTCCTTCCTTCCTCCCTTCCTTCCTTCCTTCCTTCCTCCCTTCCTTCCTTCCTTCCTCCCTCCCTCCCTCCCTCCCTCCCTCCCCTCCTTTCCCTTCTCTTCCCTTCCTTCCACATGAGTTTAATGAGGAAAGCATGCCTTTCTATAACCTGACAGAGAAATATCTACTGTACTACCCCTTTTTTAATTATACTACTTTCTTCTTATATTATTTTTTTGTCTCTTTGTGTCAGGCATGCCTCCTTCAATATCCAAGAAAGAAAAAACTCAACTCCATTTTAAAAGGGATAAAGTACTGTTACTAGATATGAAGTGAAAGCAGCAAAAAGGAACGCAAGATCTGAGCCAGAAAGGCGGGAACATGTACATATCAAATGTTTACCCAGCACGCTCCCTCAATTCCCCAACCGAGTGTCCAATCTGCAACTCCCTAAGGTGTCATGTGGGGTGCATCTTCAAACAGCCTCATCAAGTTGGTATCCGAGACTGTTGGCCAAGTCCAAACATCAGCCACCAGCATGTGCAGAAGGTAGTGAGAACAAGACTACTCCAGTACAATATAATTTCCTTCCCCAATATTCCCCTACTCTCCCTGTATCTATGGCAGCTGATAGTAAGCAAGTGTAGCAGAGGCTGACATCTGGCCCTCCTTCAGAAAGGACATCACCCCTCGAGAAAACAACAACAAAACAAAACAACAACTTTAGGGCTTATCAGGATATCAGTAGAAGTCTGGGAGTTCTAACATCAGATTTGTTCACCCACTCAGCCTGGGAAGGGGGAAAATGTTTCCAGGACACCAAATATTGGATGCGACCTCTATGTTTCCTGGAATCCAAGATTTCTTTAACTTCAAAATGTTGCTCTCCTTCAATCAGGGGGGAACGGGGTGAGGGTTGGGTGGACGCATGGCAGAAGTGTTTTCCGGTTTCAGTAAGTTTATATGAAACACAGGATAAATCCTTCTAAGGTCCTTTGGCAATTCCAATTTCACTGATACAGGATTTATAATTTTGACAATGGGAAACGGTCCCACATATTTTGGACCCATTTTTTTTCAATTTCTGTGTGGTTTGCAGAAACCTAGTGGACAAAAATACCCTATCCCCAACTTGGTACTCTTTTGGCTTGGCCCTTTTTTTGTCAGCTTGTTTTTTGTGTGCTTGGTGAGCCACATCTAATGCCATGCGTGTCATCAGCCAAAACCATTGAATTTGATCACGCTACTCGGACAAGGACAAAATTTGCACTTCTCTTGAGGCAATTCGGGAATGGGCACAAAGTCTTGGCCAAACACAATTTTAAAAGGGGTCATTCCGGTACTGCTATGTACTGAATTATTGTACGCCACCTTTGCATGTGGCAAAAGGTCAGCCCAATTATCCTGTTGATAATTGACATAACACCTAAGGTATTGCTACAGAATCGAGTTAGTCCTCTCATAAGCCCCATTAGTCAGCGGATGGTGGTCAGAGCTTAGACCCTGGGTGGAGCCTAATAATTTCAGGAACTCTTTCCAAAAGAGGGAGGTGAATTGGACCCCTCTGTCTGAAGTAATGCGTTCAAGAACTCCATGTAACCTATACACATGTAAAATAAACAATTTAGCTAGCGACTTTGCTGATGACATCTTGGAACAAGGTACAAAGTGAATCTGTTTGGAGAACAGATCAGTGGTCACCCAACTCACAGTATTTCCAAGACTTTCTGGTAGCTTAACAATAAAATCCATCGATATTTCCTTCAACAGGGTTCCAGGTCGGGCAACACTTTGAAGGAGTCTTTGGAGTTTTCCTATTGGTCTCTTTGCAGCTGCACAAACAGGACAACTGCCTATATAGGACTCAATGGCTTTTTCCAGGGAAGTCCACCAAAACTGCCTCTTAATCAGATGCAAAGTTTTTACAAATCCAAAATGACCTGCCATTCTCGAATAATTGGCGTGTTGAAGGAAACAGTTCCAGGCTGCCAGGAACATACAACTTAGCTCCTATCCAAGCCATCTTTCATGGTGCATTCATCAGAATGATCTTTGAATCAGTCATCGGACGCAAGACCTTTCTTAAGTTTGTCCATTAGGTCTGTGGTCACATCTAAGTCCACTGGGCTCTGGCTCCTAATAACCATTGGGGCAGCCAGGTTCTTAGCCGGGATGACTGGGTAAAATATGGTTGGTCTGGAACTGTTGTATTGGGGAAGCCTGGACAAAGCATCAGCCATAAACCTCTTCCCTCCTGGGATGTATTCTAGGGTAAAGTTGAACCAGTTGAAATGCTGTTCCCAGCGCATTTGTTTAAGTGACAGCTTATGTGGGGTCTTCAATGCTTCCAGGTTTTTTATGATCAGCCCATACTTCAAATGAGTGTTTCACCCCCTCCAGAAAATGTTGCCAGGTCATCAAGGCCCATCTAACAGCAAAAGCTTCCTTTTCCCATATGTCCCATCTTCTTTCTGTTTGTATAAACTTACATGAAGTGTAGGTGCAAGGTTGTAATTTGCCTTCTACATTTGTTTGGAGCAATACTGCCCCCATGGCCACGTCACTGGCATCAGCTTGAACTACAAATGGTGCATCCATGTCTGGGTGTTTTAAAACAGGCTCAGCAGCAAATAATCACTTCAATTTCTTGAAAGCTGCTTGACATTCCATAGTCCAATTCAGAGACTTACATGGCCTAGGTTTAACCTCTCCCTTTGATTTTAGGAGATTTGTAATTGGTAGTGCAATGCTCATGAACGAGGGGATAAATTGGCGATAGAAATTTGCAAATCTCAAAAAACTTTGTAGTTGCTTGTGGGTGCGAAGAGGTGCCCACTCAGTGACAGCCCGGACTTTTGCTGGGTCCATCTCGATACCTTTGTGGGAGATACGGTATCCCTAATAATCGATCCTCTCCTGGTGAAATTCATACTTTGACAATTTGGCAAAAAGTTCAGCGGCCCGGAGTTTTTTGAGGACTAAGCACACCAAAGTCATGTGTTCCTCACGTGTTTCCATGTAGATAAGGGTGTTGTCAGGGTAAACTAACATGCCCTTGCAGAGGTGCTCATGCAAAACTTCATTTATTAATTGCATGAAAACTGCTGCCCGCCCCCCCTGCAGTCCAAATGGGAGTGCTCTAAACTGGAAACATCCCAAAGGGCAGTTGAAAACAGTTTTCCACTCATCTCCCTCTTTGATTCTGACCCTGTAGTAGGCTTCTCTGAGGTCCAACTTGTGAAAATTTTCCCTTTGCCCAACTGGGCTAACATGTCCTTCATGACTGGCAGATGGTTTACGTTTTCCACACAAATGGCATTAAGGTTTTTGTAATTAATTAATTTTCTCTGAACAATATAGGTGTGGCCACCCTTGGTCTAGCCGGTTGTATGAACACCCTTTTAAAATTTTTGTGAATGAACTTTCGTAATTCCTCCATCTCACGTGGGGTCATCGAATAAATCTGGGGCTTAGGGAGTTTTTCCTCTGGGAGGATTTCAATGCTGTAATCAGTGGCACGGTGGGGAGGGGTAGTTTATTTGAGGCCCTTTCACTGAAAACCTCCCTGAGGTCCCAATATTCCTTGGGAATTTTCTCTTCTCCTTCAATCTTTTCCTGAACTACAGCAGCTAGGTTTGTTTCGGTATTGGCTATGTGGGACATCCTCTCCTTCCCCTCAGGGGGTTTAGCATAATGAATGCTCAACCACCCTTTCCTCCAGTTCACGTAAGGGTTCCATTTCTGTAGCCACAGTAATCCCAGTACGAGGGGCCGATCCATCCCAGGTGCCACAATGAAACTCAAGGTTTCTTGGTGATCCCCCATCCACATTTCTATTGCTTCAGTTACAAAATGGGCAGGGGCACCCCCAGCGATTGACCCATCCAACTGACAAAAGGCAATGGGCACTTTCAAAGTCATCCTCTGGTTTTTGGTTGGTTGGGATCCTTGCCATCATTTTCTCCTGCTTGTTGCAGGGGTTAGACATTTGGGTGCTCCCCCCATGGAGGTTTTTAACTCCAGGATGGGTGCTAAGTCAGATCTTGCTTAATGTCAGGCATGCCTCTTTCAATATCCAAGCTGGGCAAGAGGGAGGGGCCCCAACCACAGCAGCAGCAGTTCAAGCTCCCTCAAGGAGGGGGAACCCCCCCCCCCAAGGCACCAAATGCCTCAGATTCCTCCACTTGGAGTGAAGTGCTAAGGAGATCCCAAAGAAAAACCTCAACTCCATTTTAATAGAGATAAAGTACTTTTACTAGATATGACTTGAAAGCAGAAAAAGAAAAGCAAGATCTGAGCCAGAAAGGCGGGAACATGTACATATCAAACGTTTACCCAGCACGCCCCCCCCAATTCCCCAACCCAGTGTCCAATCTGCAACTCCCTAAGGTGTCATGTGGGGTGCATCTTCAAACAGCCTCATCAAGTTGGTATGCAAGACGGTTGGCCTTGACCAAGTCCAAACATCAGCCACCAGCATGCGCAGAAGGTGGTGAGAACAAGACTCCTCCAGTACAATATAATTCCCTTCCCCAATATTCCCGCACCCTCCCTTTATCTATGGCAACCAATAGTAAGCAAGTGTAGCAGAGACTGACACTTTGTGTTCTTGTAAAATATTTGTGGGAGAAGTTAAACACAATTTTATTTCCTAGTAAGTTTACTAGAATAATTACTCTGTACTCAATCTATGTTTGGATATTCCTTATCTGAAGAGAATTCAGCATTGTCAAGAACTGAAATGGCAGGGGAGTGGAGATATCATTTTAATCCCAGTAGGTGATAGTACCAGTCATATACAGATTACATTATATTATGACTATGTGAGGTAAGAGATGAAGTTATGAACTGCTCTGGTATGAAGGAGACTGTATTTTTAGGAACAGAAATCTTCCTTCGTCATATGAGCTGGGGCAGCATATTTTTAACTTGTTTAACTAGTTTTACTTTAGAACAACTCTGGATTGTTAAATTATCCAGATGAAAAATAAAACCCATTTTAAAGAGCTTGGAAAATAACAAGGGAGCAAACATGCTATTGGAAAACATGATCAAATATATATCAGTAAATCACTTGGAAAAAAAATCTCTGCCATCTGCACATGGTCAGGAAAAGAAAAAGGAACTGAATGAGTTATATTGTCTGAATTTATTTTTCAAACAACATTATCTGCAATGAAGACACGGAGAATTGCCCAATTCTACAATTGGCCATTTTTATAAAAGATATGAGGAATAATTTGAGAACCACATTTGCTGAACTAAATCCAAGTTCTTAATATAAAAGGAAGCTGCTCTAATCTTGTACGACCAGCCAAATGCCATCTGGAACTATAAAGGTTACTGAAAAAGAGCAATCAATTTTTGGATCTCCTTTTACAGTCTGTTGACTGCATCAAACACTGCAATCCAGTACCTGGCTTTTAAGACAGCTTTTATACTGAATGTTTGCTTCACTGAATTTTCACACTTCCCCACACCCTTTTAAATCCATATTGTAAATGCTGCTATTTTTAATTTTAAATATGTCAAAATTCTCTTGACTGCTGCCTTCAATCATTCTTTTGTACAAACAGTTTGTCTTAGCACACAATGGCTGATTTATGCTGCTTTTTATTTTGCTGCCACTCAGTAGGCGTCTTCTTTTAAACATGTCTATGTATTTGTGGAAAATATAAGAATGTAAGAATGCTGCAGTAGTCCAATAAGATATTTATTTGTTTGTCCCCAAAATACTACAGTCCCCAAAATATCTGCAGTTGGTGGTCCTGCTTTTATGATGATAAAGCAATTGAAGTAGTGTGGGTGTGGTTGAGAGAAGGGGGAGGGATGGAGGGAGAATATCTGTAAAAGATTTTCCAGATTTTATTAATAAAGTAAATTTTGGGTTGAGCAACTACTTACTTTCCTGAAGACCATTGCACAATGAAGGAGAAATGGAATGAATTTCTGTGCCAGTAGGGTGAAAAATACTTTCCCCAATTGCTCAAGTGTATTTATTTAGCACATTTAGGTGGCCAGACATCCCACATAATACAATTCAATAGTTTTATTGAACTAAAAATAAGCTAGCAGTGGATTATATACTTTACAGAGCCATTCAATAAATATTCTGTTTATTGAGCTTAAAAGCAAATATGGACAAGATTTAGGCTTGCAGGATAACTTATAGATGGGAAATACAAAATGTTATTGGCTTTTCATATTTCTCTTATGAAAAACAGATATTGCTTGAATATTGATTATTTACTACAACTTGTTCCTCTTTTTAACTTAGAGATATATGGTATTGTATCTAGTACTTTTAAACTTAGAAATATATCTAATATTTTATAAATTGCCCGATGCCTTTTCTCCCCAACCTTCGGATGAATACTACTTGCCTCCCTGATTGAAACAAAAGTTTCCATCTAGCTAGTACTCAGTTATCAACTGCAGTAGCAACTGGCAACTTTGTCACTAAGCAGTACAGTTGTTAATCATGATGTCTTGTGAAGACAACCGCTTATAGCATCAATTTCACCATTCCTGCTGCAGTCATTAAGTGAATTACTGTGGATCATTAGGCAGAACATCAGGTGATCTTGACTTGTGCTTTCCTGCTGGCGTCTTCATTGACTTTGCCAACTGTGAAGGTCACAAATGGCAATCGCATGACCACAGGACCCTGAAATTGTTGTGATCACCTGCCAGTCATCAAGGGTCTGAATCACAGTCATGTCATGATGGGAATGTTGTGACAGCGGCAACTTTGACAACTGGTTGAATGGTTGATGAACAAGCGGTTGGTGAGGGACAATTATCTGTATTTATTAGATTTATTTGTAGTTAATACAGATACTAGAAATGGGCAGATGATGGGATGGATGATTCTTCCCAATTTCTGCAAAAGAAAGATACGTTCTCCAACAAAGTCTGGACTTTCCTTTAACAAGGACTACAAGAACCAAATGGCTGATGTTTCCTCATTGCAAGTTAACTGAGTTGTTTAGTAAACAGGAAGAAGGCTGACTCTTGAAGATAAGTCTGCACAACGAAAGGCATGACATTCATACAGATCTCTTTGTTAGGGCTAGCAGGGTGGCAAAAATTTGAATGTATGCCAAGACATCTCTTTTTTGCCATCTATTTGAAATTTTGCAGCTGAATTCTGGGAGCCCTTCCTTTGACCATCTCATAAATAATTGCAAGAATTCTACAGCCTATCTTTATAATTTATTTAAAATTCTTATCTCTTTTGAAAAAAAAATGAAAGCATCAGGCTGAATGAGATGGAATCAGTTTTATTCTGTAGTTCAATCTTGTTTGAAAAATATCTTCAGAATTTTTCATGTCTGTTTTCTTTCTCTACCTCTCTGCACTAGCACAAGTCTTTGCACTATATTTTTTCTAATTTTGGATTAGTAATTTATCTTTGGAGCAAGTGGATTGATTTATGTTGAGATAAATATAAAAAAATGTCTATTAAAAATGGAAAGACTGAAGTTTGTTTGTTTGTTTATTAACATTTGTAGACCGCCCTTTTCCCTGAGGGGACTCAGGGCGGCTCACATAAAATCAGGGAGGGGGAATACAAACAATGACGTAGACACATATAATAAAAGTAATAAGCAACATACATTCATCATTCGGGAGGGGCGGCTATCCTTATCCCCAGGCCTGAAGTGAATGATTTGCTGTCATTCATAAACATATTCTCTTTAAAAAGCTGTAATATAGCAGTGTGATGATGTAGTAAGATGAAATAAGTTTTTATTTTATTTATTGATATAGTGGGAGACTAATCTGAAACTGATATGAATTAGTGTTAATCTAGGGAAAGGAAAACAACCTTTACAGTAAGAACATAAGAAAGTTTTCCCATTTCAATAATACTTAACAAAAATATTTCATTAAGCATATAGTTGTTAAATTCAAATCTGGACAAGAATATTGCTCACACATCTATTATAAGATAATAGTGCTATTTGCAAATTTATTTTTATGGTAATTGGCTCCAGTATTTATTGTGCTTTAAATTCTTGAATGTGCTTCTAGTTAAGATACCCTTCAGTCATCAACTAATAACAATATTACTGTAACTGTAAGATTATTTACAATACAAATGTATACAGGTAGTGCTTTATAACAATTTTATAAGATGAGAGAACAGAATAAAAAATCCCACAGATCTATGGTAGATGCATCAGGATGCATTATGGTATCTTCTCCCATGAGAATAACAGTGATGGTGATGATTTTTATTCAATTACGAGAGACAAAGAGAAGTTGGCTATTTTATCTCATGAATGGGAAGATTATATACTATTGGTATAATAGTTGTTTCTTTATTTCTTTGCATATTACTCAACAGGAAGACAGGGACATAGTTGATTAAAATTGAAATCTCCCCTCCAGGTGTCTTGAAATCAACTTGCTCATAATCAGTTTTGGTTGAGCTTGTAGGGGTAGATGTTATGATCGAAGCCCACATTCCTTTGACAGCTCTATTCTGAATGTAATTGTCTGCTTCCAACTTGTTGAATGTTTGAACATCCCAGCTGCCGTGACAAATATTCTCGAGACATGCTGGCGCTTCTTGTACATTAGCAATGCATGATTATGTTGGGAGAGATCTCTGGTCTCTCCTCTGCCTTAGTATTAAAAAAACAAGTTATTGAAAAATGTTTCGTGGGATGAAGCTTTAATGGCAAAATGGCTTGAAATAGCACCACCTTGTATGCATGCCATATGTTTGAGAAATAAATCTTCTTCCCCCAACTCTGCTTTCATGTTTAAATGCATTGCAACATCACCACAAGGGAATGTTTATCTTGTTAACAACATCAATCTTTGCTCTGGCTTTTGTTCTCTCTGTTGCCATTGATCTCTGCTCCTCCCAGTTGGGAACTGTTTCAAATCTACATATTTCATATAATATTGTCTGCATTACTGCCTGCCATCTTGATTTATCCTTTGTTAACCAATCAGGACACATGACAAAACACTGCCTCAAAATCCAGCTTTGGATGAAGGGTTTGACTTCATTCAAATTTGTAGCTGGGATTGCATCAAAGAAACTATAGTAGAAGGACAGATTATTTTTTTAAAAAAATAGAGCTATGTCTTTCTTAAGCCATAGGATTTCAGACCAACCTTTTCATAGATGATATATAGAACAAAGGGAATTATTATGATGACTGTATAAATGTGTTGGTTAAAAATTGGAAAGGGAAGATAGAGTAGTCGCTGCATAGGATATGGCAAAACTAGAGTTGTTTCACATTGACATCTACCCTATTGTATCCAAATCCCGAATAAATAAATAAATCTTATTTTAGATCCATCCAAGATATGATTATGCTTTGTAGTAGCATGAAGTCGACAGTTGTAGGGAATAGTTCTTTTTGTCTATCCTAAATTTGGATTTATTGGATAGTTATTGTTTTAATTTATGAAAAATTCATCTTACTTTGAATAAAACAATTGCAATATTTATATTTATCCATTTCTACTGATGCCCTCAATTTGTTTTTGTTTTTTATTATGTCAGTTTGGTCTTTCAGCTGTTAGTTCAGTGCATGTTCACATGTCTTAGTACTCTCTTACCCTACCCACTTGCTTCTAGTGGCAGCTTATGTTATGGGCAAGTTAAACACCAATCAAAGTTCAGATTCTTAGGAAATCCCACTTCTGTTCTATCCTTTCATTCATCATTTATGGTATGTATACATGTTTTTCATTTAAGCTTGAGTGCTTCCAAAGATGGATATAGGTTCTAAAGGCCAGAGAGGTGTATTAGAATCTTTTTTTCTAATCCCTAAAAATGTGAAATTTAAATTACAAACACTACCTGTACATTTTCTCTGCTGCTAAGTTACAAGGTTTCTCACAGCAAATTTCTCTCATCCCTAACTATAGTGTTGCTAGGGCCAGGCTATGTTACTATATTGAGAACTTAAGGTTGGTTGCTTGTGGTGATAAAAGCTTTTAAATTGTTCAAAGAACAATGTTAACTGTAGACCATACAAACACAACCATAAAACCTGAATTCCTAGGAAATTGCTTTTCAGTTTTATACCAACCTCAATATTATGAGCAGTGTGTATTAGCTATGATTAGCCACTGATTAGCCATGTGTTAAGTGTAGAAAGGAACATTTTCCTGTCTTGCCTGGAAATGACAGGAACTGAATCTTGGACTTATGCAAATGGTGTGATTTTCTCACATGTATAGGGCTTATAGGAATGGGAGAAAAAAAGTAAGTATGGCTACTAATTTGAGTTCCTCAAAGAAAGACAGGAATATAAATGTGAGAAGAGATTAGATAAATAATAGCAGGAGCTTTTAGTGAATGATAAATGCTTACTATTTTGTTTGAAATGGCTAGTGTTGCTATAAGGTAGCTCCCTAAACTTGTTCAAAGATGAACATCTTGAAATTATAGGTCCTTTTCAATAACAAATGGAGTTGATGTACTCTGAAATCTTTTCCAGGTTTGTGTCATACTGTATCTTGATGAAAGCCAGTAGGGCTTGTATTTTATATATTTCTATCTTTGTTAAGAGGACTGTAAAAATAACTACAGACCTCTCACATCCTGGACATAAATTGTTTCAACTTCTACCCTCAAAACACTATAGGGCACTGCACACCAGAAAAACTAGACACAAGGTCAGTTTTTTCCTGAATGCCATCACTCTGCTAAACAACTAATTCCCACAACACTGTCATATTACCTACTAAGACTATATTACTATTATTCTTCTCTTCTTTCCTAGTACCAGTGGTGGGTTTCAAAAATTGTTCGAACCTACTCTGTGGGTGTGGCCTCCTTTGTGGGAGTGGCTTGTTGCCCATGTGACCGGATATGAAGATGCCGACGACACTTGTCAGAACCACCTTAAATTACCTCACACACAGCACTGGCATGCATAAGAATATGATGTAAACTTGTTTTTTAAAAGGCTTCTTTGGTTTGCATTAAAACAACTTCAACACACGCAATGTTCTGATTGCACCACAAATGCAGTAGTTATCCTTACCTTTCACAGAGGCACTGAGTTTTATAAATATGAGCATGATAGTGTAGAATAATCATATCCAAGGACCAGTGGTGGGTTTCAAAATTTTTTGGAGCCTCTTCTGTAGGTGTGGCCTGCTTTCCAGGTCCACTGGTGGAACCTCTTCTAACCAGTTCGGTAGATTTGACGAACCGGTTCTACCGAATAGGTGCGAACTGGTAGGAACTCACCTCTGCCTAGTACCTATCTCTTCCCATTGATGACTATAACCATGTTACTTCTATCTTTAAAATTTATATTGTTTTATTTGTTTCCTGGTATAATTTGATCGCTTATTAGTAACATGACTATCACTAAGTGTCCTATCTTATGATTATTGATGAATGTATTTCTTTTTATGTACACTGAAATCATACGCACTAAAGACAAATTCCTTGTGTGTCCAATCACTCTTGGCCAATAAAGGGTTATATTCTATTTTGTCTTTCTTTTTCAAATTGGTACCTTCTTTCTTTACATTTCTGCCTTGAAGCAATATAACAAGAAGTAGAAGAATGCCGAAATCAGCTGTTAGATGTCTAATAAAGGTCATTATTTCTGTCAGCAAGCTTGGGATTTTTGTACCAAATTGGCTACTATCTCCTCTGATTTCTGTGGATTTACACATTCATTTATTTTGCTGTCATTAACCTGCTTTCCAGTTCAACCCAAAAACCATCCAAATTAAAACACTGAAACCCCTTTTGAGTAAAAGACAAAAAAAGAACCTTTATTCTCTTTTGGGTTATTTTACATTTATATGACAGTATTGGAACCACTACATTTTAATAACAGCACTGTCACATGCTGAACAAGTCAGAAATTATTTCTTTTTAAAAGGATATTAATTATACTCTATATGAGTAAACAGCAATTTTTCTCCAAGAAACTGGCTCATCTACAAGCATTTTTTGCTGTTGTCAGTGAGCACTGTTATTATAATATGATATTGTTTATAATCATATTATTGATATGAATTGATTGATATTATGCTAGACTTACGTCCTTTTACATTCCTCACTTTAGCTTCGATGATGAGAAAACTCTATATTTAACTCAAAGAGCAACCAATATCTTCTCCTGGCATGTAATACTGAATCCTGGCTGGGCCCGGAGGGAAGAGTCCCCCTCGTAGAGATGTGCCCAGAGGCTTTTCAGGTGCTCCATCAGCCGCGATCCCAGGGAAGGGGTGGGGGTGTGGCTATTGTTATCCGAGAGTCTCTAGTACCTCGTAGGATCCCTGCTCCGGAGCTTGTCAGGTGTGAGTCCCTGCTGGTGAAGTTGGACCTCAAGGGTCAAGTGGGTCTGCTGTTAACGTACCTGCCTCCCAACAGCGTTGCAGCAGCCCTCCCCTCGCTCCTCGAGTCAGTAGCCGAGCTGGCAATTGAGTTTCCCAGGCTTATGATTCTGGGGGATTTCAACTTGCCTTCGCTCGGTGAACACTCTGATGGAGCGCAGGAGTTCATGGCTTCCATGACAGCCATGGGCTTGACCCAAGTAATTCGGGGCCCAACTCACTCGGCAGGTGACATGCTCGACCTCGTATTTCTCTCGGAGCAGTGGAGTTGTGATCTTGGTTTGAGGGGTAGCGAGATCTTACCCCTGTCATGGTCGGACCACTACCTACTGAGACTTGACTTTCGGAGACCAAACCCCCACTGTAGGGAGGAGGAACCGATTAGGTGGTTCCACCCCAGGCGACTTATGGACCCTTTGGGCTTTCAGACGGAGCTTGGGGTTATTCCTGATACCCTCGTCTGCAGTCCGGCGGAGACTCTGGTTGCTGCCTGGAACTCAGCAGCGACAGAGGCTCTTAACCGGATTGCGCCTTTACGGCCGATCCGAGGCAGTGGATCCAGGAGGGCCCCTTGGTTTACTGAGGAACTCCGGGAGATGAAGCGCCGAAAGAGACACCTATAGCAACAATGGAGATCCAGTAAGTCCGAGTCAGACCGAGCACTTCTAACATCCAGCATCAGAGCTTACATCCGGGCAATTAGGACGACTAAAAGAACATACATTGCCTCTCTGATTGCTTCTGCTGAGTCGCGCCCAGCCGCCTTGTTCAGGATAACCCGTTCCCTCCTAAATAGGATGGATACGAGTGATCCTTTACAAGGCAGAGCTGAGGACTACGTCCAATTCCTCGCGGATAAAGTTGCTCGGCTTCGGGCGGACCTGGACTCCAATTGCGCAGAACCAGCTGAGGCACCAGGGGATAATCTGGCAGGACATCACTGGATTGACTTTCAAGCTGTTACCCCTGAGGACGTGGACAAGGCCATGGGAGCTGTAAGCACCTCCACATGTGTACTGGACCCGTGCCCCTCCTGGCTGGTTGCTAACAGCAGGGAGGTGACACGGGGCTGGATCCAGGCTGTTGTTGCCACCTCTCTTCGGGAGGGGATCTTTCCCCCTGCTCTTAAGACGGCGGTGGTGAGACCCCTTCTGAAGAAGCCATCTTTGAATCCAGCCGTCCTAAACAACTATCGTCCAGTCTCCAACCTCCCTTTCGTGGGGAAGGTTGTTGAGAAGGTGGTAGCCTTTCAGCTCCAGCGGTCCTTGGAGGAAACCGATTATCTGGATCCCTTCCAGTCGGGATTTAGGCCTGGCTACAGCACGGAAACCGCTTTGGTCGCATTGATCGATGATCTCTGGAGAGCCAGGGATGGAGGTCATGCCTCCGTCCTAGTGCTCCTTGACCTCTCAGCGGCTTTTGATACCATCGACCATGGTATCCTTCTGCGACAACTGCGGGAGGTGGGGGTGGTAGGCACTGTTCTACAGTGGTTCTCCTCTTACCTCTCGGACAGGTCGCAGTCGGTGTTGGTCGGAGGGCAGAGATCGACCCCTAGGCCCCTGACGTGTGAGGTACTACAGGGTTCGGTCCTGTCCCCCCTCCTATTTAATATCTACATGAAACTGCTGGGTGAGATCATTCGACGGCACGGGATAAAATACCACCAGTATGCGGACGATACGCAGCTGTATCTGTCCGCCCCGTGCCAACTCAATGAAGTGATTGACGTGATGTCCCAGGGCCTCGAGGCTGTTAGGGACTGGATGGGGGTTAACAAGCTTGTACTCAATCCAGATAAGACCGAGTGGCTGCTGTGCTTCCCTCCTACTACTAATTGGCCAAGTGTTCCATCACTCAGGCTGGGGGGTCAAACAGTACGCCCCTCAGACAGGGTTCACAATTTGGGAGTCCTCCTGGACTCACAGCTGACTTTTGAACACCACTTGTCAGCTGTGACCAGGGGGGCATTTGCCCAGGTTCGCCTGGTGCACCAGTTGCGTCCCTACCTGAACCGGGAGGCCCTCACAACAGTCACTCGCACCCTTGTGACCTCCAGACTGGATTACTGCAACGTGCTCTACATGGGGCAGCCCTTGAAGAGTATTCGGCGACTTTTTTTTTTTTTAGATTTTATTTAGCATTTATAGGCCGTCCTTTTCCCTGAGGGGACTCAGGGCGGCTTACAATAATAAGGGAAGGGGAGTGAAAGACAAAATACAGGAAAAAAAAACGTGAAATAACTAAAAAATACTAAAACACAACATTCACTCAGCATTTGGGAGGGGCAGAAGAGTTTATCCCCAGGCCTGACGGGCTAGCCAGATCTTGAGGGCTGTACGGAAGGCCTGGACTGTGGTCAGGGTACGAATCTCCACGGGGAGATTTCAAGACTTCAGCTTGTCCAGAATGCAGCCGCGCGAGCAATTGTGGGTGCACCTCGGTTCACCCACGTAACACCTATCCTCCGCGAGCTGCACTGGCTGGCTATTGGTCTCCGGATACGCTTCAAGGCGCTAGTCATCACTTATAAAGCCCTTCATGGTATTGGACCTGGGTACTTGAGAGACCGCCTGCTGCCAATTACCTCCACCAGACCGATTAGATCACACAGAGCAGGCCTCCTCCGAATTCCATCCGCCGGCCAGTGTCGACTGGCGACTACCCGGAGGAGAGCCTTCTCTGTGGCTGCTCCGACCCTCTGGAACGAACTCCCTGTGGAGATTCGCACCCTCACCACCCTCCAGGCCTTCCGCATAGCCCTTAAAACCTGGCTGTTCCGACAGGCCTGGGGCTAAAGAATCATTGCCTCTATCTCGAATGGTATGATTGTTGCGTTTTAACTATGTATTGTTTTTGTGTTGTTGTTAACTGTCTGTATCCCCCTTCCCTTGAGTTGTGAGCCGCCCTGAGTCCCTTCAGGGAAAAGGGCGGCATACAAATGAAATAAAACTCAAACTCAAACTCAAACTCCTTTTGTGAATTTTTGTAAACATTACAGTTAAACAAACATCTTTCTCTTTTTGTATTATTAAGTTGTTAACTACATA
Organism: Thamnophis elegans; assembly: GCF_009769535.1. Classification (NCBI taxonomy): domain Eukaryota; kingdom Metazoa; phylum Chordata; class Lepidosauria; order Squamata; family Natricidae; genus Thamnophis; species Thamnophis elegans. The sequence goes on along the minus strand of NC_045541.1, from coordinate 138,511,318 downwards.
GCCCTCCTTATGAATGGCTGCTTTTTTCTTTTTCTTTTATAATGATTGGATTTTTTAAAAAGCAGGTGCATCCTTTCTTACCAAACCTAAGCAGTTAAACAATTAATATTTAATTAATCAATATCATTTTGGTAATTGACTTCAACTGTTGAACTCCAGCACCGACATGAATTGATATTGTGCAATGGTTTGGTAATTATCATGTTACTTAATCAAAGTAAGTCCTATTTACTTTATGCAGGCTGAAATGATACTATGGGAATTTGCAATAATTACAATGTGGAGTCCTTGGTACAATAGTTTTAACTGTTGTATCACTTTGTATTAAAGTATTTGGGAATTAGTTATTCCAATGAATCTTTTTTCATTTATGATAGTACATACAGTATATCAATTTTATATTGAATAAAATTAATATAAATAGAAAGTTAACAATCTGCTGCACTAAAATGTCAGCAGAAGATCTGCAGATTGAAAAGCAATAAACACACAAACAAAGTAAAAGTTGAAAGAACTCAGTAGAAAAGTATAATAAATGTAATAACTTTAAGTGCAAAGCATAACATAGAGGGAAAATACCTATAGATAAACTAATAAAATAATATAAGACATGACAACATTATTAAAGAAGTGGAGTATAAATACACAGCAAAATCTCATATACCTGTTAGCACCTCATTACCAATGACAGCTACTGATGTTCTCCAAATTATTCTAGGTAGCATATAACCCCATGATGCCAAACCTATGGCATGTGTGGCACAGGTGGCATGCAAAGCCCTCTCTGCAGGCATGCCAGCCATCGCTCCAGCCCAGCTCCACCGCATATGCATGCATGCCTCCCTCTGGTCAGCTCGTCTTTGGTCTCTGCCGTGCACATGCGGGGGGTGAGGCACATGCATGGGAGGGTTGAGCTTGTATTGCATTTTGTTGCCTTGCGTGGCACCTCTGTGATCCGTTTTTGCTTCCAAAATGCAATAGCAATAGCAATAGCAGTTAGACTTATATACCGCTTCATAGGGCTTTCAGCCCTTTCTAAGCGGTTTACAGAGTCAGCATATCGCCCCCACAGTCTGGGTCCTCATTTCACCCACCTCGGAAGGATGGAAGGCTGAGTCAATTTTTGAGCTGGTGAGATTTGAACCGCCGAGCTGCAGTTAGCAGTCAGCTGAAGTGGCCTGCAGTACTGCACCCTAACCACTGCGCCACCTTGGATGCAGGAGGCTTTCCAGGCTTAAAATGGGGTGCAAGGGAGTGTGTGTGGCCCTCCCACATCCCATTTTGTCTTCCAGGTTGCATGGAGAGGGGGTGTCACGCACACATTGCATTATGGGTACTGGCATGCAAGTGCGCTTTTGCACTCATGCGCACACACTTTTGGCACTCAACAACAAAAATGTTCGTCATCACTGATATAACCTCTAGGTCTATAACTACTGAGGTCCAGGAAGTTTTTGGGGGGAGGGAGGGTGAAGGAGGGTGTCTTTGAATCAGTGTTGACTCCTGTGACTGCTTGAATAAGTCACTGACATTTTCTTGATAAGATTTGGGAAGTGGCTTGCCATTGCCTTTTCCTAGGTTTCAGAGAGAGAAACTAGATAAAGGTCTCCTGATTTCTAGCCTGGTGCCTTAAGCACTACACTAAACTGGCTCTATTTTTAGACATAGGTCTATTGAACTAACAACATTAAAGGCTGCAACAGTTTTGGAAAATGTTGGGACAGAAGTATAATGTGGAACCTAAGTTAAAAGAGAATCACATTGAATTGGAAATGTTAAGAGGTGAGGGAACACTTGTTCCATTGCTATATTGTTTCTCATTCATTAACTGATGGAACATTCAAAAATGTGGGCAATAAAAATAACTTCTTATGTGTAACACCAGATTTATAGTCTTGGATTGTTGGGTTGTTGATACATATTCACTTTCTACTTATGAGCTGCTTCTCTAAAGATGCACTATCTAGCATTATACTGAAGCAAACATTTTGGGGTATCACTTTATTGGCAACTTTGATTATAAGATTTCAAGTAGGATGGAACCATTAAGGAGACAAAGAGTGGTTGGATGTGCACCAGAGTCGGTTGAAAATTTGAGTGACCAAATGAGTTCCAAATCAACAATAATACCAATATATTAATAACTTTTGTATATTTGGATGCCCAGTGATATCTAAGAAATCTTTACTAAAAGAAGAATAAATTGTAAGAAAGCTACCCAGCCAAACTGAGACCACAGAATTATGGGTTATATTGTTTATAGTAAACTATAAACTAAGCTAGGTTTAATCACAGTGTCCTTCATAATAACATTTTGCATTTCATAACTGAAATGTGGCTGGTGGAAATGAAAATATCTCATCACTTAAGTTTCAGTTTCGCCTGTAGGAGTGAAAATGCTCCCTCCCCCCCCCCAATTTCAAGAAAAGCTTGAGAAGCATGAAGCAGAATGAGGTCCTTCTCATGTGCTAAATATAGTTCCAAAGGAGTACTCTGTATTTTTGTTCTGCTTCTCAGAAAGAACTCTTAGATGGCTCTCCAAAGAAATGGCTTGCTTTCTGCAATGGCTGACACATCCCCCATATCTCACAAATTAGAAGTTAGTATATAGCTGACTTTTGAATCTTTGGAAATCATCCATCTGTCAGTCTGGATATTGATCTTGTAAGCTGTAAGTTGTCAGAGGAAGTTTTCATTTCAGTTACTTGTCCCAAGGTATGCTAAACTGCCGTTTTCTCTTCCTTGTGTTGTAAAGACTGATGGGAAAATTAATTGATTATGATTAATTATATACACTTATACACATGTATTTATATGCACATATATGCAAGCATGCACGCCCAACACAAACATACAGATAGATGAAATAATTAGCCACCTAGAACTAAGGAGAAATTTCCTGAAGAACAATTAATCAATGGAACAAGTTGCCTCCAGAATTTGTGGATGCTCCAGCACTGGAAATTTTCAAGAAGAGATTGGACAACCGTTTGTTTGAAATAATATAGGTTAACTGCCTGAGCAGGGGATTGGACTGGAAGACCTCCAAGGTCCCGTCTAACTCTGTTATTCTGTTATAACTATATGTGACTTTACCTTTCATTAGATAAATTTGATTTTTCACTTGCATATTTTTGAACTTTTTCTCCTCTAATTGTTCTTCCTAATGTTCTTCTTTAATTGTCTTTTCCAACAGGCTATATCTGTCATATGCTCTTATTCTGCCTTCATTCCATCTCAAGTCTCCTGCTGCCTCCAGGTCCAGCCCTAATTAAAAAAGCTGCATTAGCTGGAGGGATTTAAAACAAGGTACAGGTCATTTCTGTTGTCTGAAATCCATTTCTGCCAGCTGGAATGATTTTCTGCTGGCTGAGAGGAGAGATATGATAGAGATTACAGAGATATAATAGCAAAGGTACTAAAAAGCAAAGTGAATTTGAATTGTGTTCAGTAGCCAGTTCTGCTCCAAAACTGTCGTCCATGAAAGTATCTCCTGAAGGTTGATCCTGGAATAAAGATATGTTTCAAAAGCAGAGACCCCATTTGATCTGACACTTCCATTGAATATGAATATGCAATATGAAAAAGATGCACCTTAGCAAACTATTTAATCACAAGATTCTAATTCACTGGCGAGGTAAATATGAAATACTTTACTTGAATAATGGCAATGTACTGAGCTGTTAACTTAAACTCTTTGGTTAATTCATTGAAATGTCTTCATAAATGGATGTCATCAAGCAATTGTAGATAGTTACCAGTACAAGTAACATTGTAGATAGAGTTACCCAACATAAACTGTGTGTGTGTGTGTGTGTGTGTGTAATGTATGGAGATTCTTTAAAAATGTATCCAGCTGGTTTCAGGACTTACAATTCAGAATGCTTTTGTGCATTTTTTCATTTCAAAGTAGAATGTACCTGATTATTAATAATAGCACCATTACAATTTAGCAGGACAATTGGAACAAATTCTGCAGGCCTCAAACAGTTAGCTTTGGGGGTCCTGTCACAATGTTGACACTCTGGAGCTGGGAGCGAAAACAATTAAGCAAATTGTTCCATTTTCTCTTCTATCTGCTCCATTCCAAAGAAAAAGCTCATATTTTCATCTCAGATTGATTTATCTCTAAAGCAAACAGAGCTTGGTTATTTCGTTTTTACACACTGGAGCTCATGTCATTGTATGAGTTGAAATCTTTACTATCTCTGCTCATTCTGTTTATCCAGCATGAATATTGGGTACACACTGGAATTCACTTTAGCTTTGACAGACATACATCTTCCTGATAACAATGAAGAATATCTTCATTACTAATAACATAATGGTGTTAGCATATTGGCATGGAAATAAAGTTTGCATATTTATGGAATGTGTTTGTTGTTATCATTTGTCTTCTGCTAATTAGAATTCAACAGACAAAACTATGAAATCAACAAGGAAAGAAAATCCATGGCTCACTTGTCGAAATTCTAAAATTAGATGTCCTGGTTTAATATTTCAGGTTTCAATTGGTCAAATGGAATTGATTGTCTAAATAGGAATTTCTCCAGAATTCAAAAGAATATTGTAAAATAGATATACTTCTGTAGGACCAAGAAACAATTTTCAAGATTTTTTACAGGTCAGCTAATTTTCTAAATTTACGTTCTACCTTGATCTGTGCTTGAAAAAAAGACATATATTTTGTACAGAACTCAAGCATAATTTAGCCACTTATAAATACTTGGAATTCCAATGAGTTTTAGGCATCATGAAATACAATACAATAATACAATAGCAGATTGTAAGTACAGATTTGTACTTTGAGGTTTTATTTGAAAAGTTTTCTAGGCAAAATCCTCAACTTGATCATATCCTACAAATGCTTTGGTATTTTCACACCTTAAGTTCTTAGCCAGGATGTCCACAGGAAGTCGTCAACCAGCAGGAACATTGTGGCAGGATTTGAGGAGAGATATTTGTCTCCCACTTAACAGGATGAGCAGAAGTTATTAACAAAAACAATAGGGTAGTTGCCCACATTATTGTTAAAAAAGGAAATCCTTATATGATCATTAATCTGGAATATAACATTGCCAATAGCTACCACTATTAAAGAGCCTCTTGATATGGATGAAGAAGCAAATGTTGGCTTGAAACTCAACATTAAGAAAACTAAGATCATGGCATCCAGCCCTCTCAATTCTTGGCAAATAGATGGGGAAGAAATGGAGGTAGTGATAGATTTTATTTTCCTGGACTCCAAGATCACCGCAAATGGGGACTGCAACCAAGTAATTAAAAGACACTTGCTCCCGGGGTAGAAAGCTATGGGAAATCTAGATAGCATACTAAAAAGCAGAGACATCACACTGCCAACAAAAGTGTGTATAGTCAAGGTTATGTTTTTCCCAGTTGCAATGTATGGCTGTGAAAGTTGGACCATAAGAAAGGCTGAGCGCCAAAGAATTGAGGCCTTTGAACTATGGTATTGAAGAAGACCCTTGCGAGTCCTTTAGACCAGTGGTCCCCAACCTTTTTATCGCCGCGGACCAGTCAGCCTTTGATAATTTTACCGTGGCCCGCTGAGGGCGCGCAGGAGTGGGGGGGCGTTGTTCGCGCGCGCTGTAAAATGTAAAATTTTATTGAATATTAACTAGGTTGCTTCTTTTAAGCTATTTTAATGTTTTAAAAAGTAAAATCTGATTTGACAACATTCTCAAGAGTAGTACATGAAAATTTGGCATAAACCTGCGTTATTCTTAGGTGAACATTCTGAGTAAGTTCTAAATAGCCGAATTTCTCTATTTCCTTTTGAGCCTGTATCCACAAGACTCCATGCAACACATTCAAGGAACTCATATCCCTCCATGAAGTATGGAGCATTCCCAGAGTTTACAGAATACGCATCTTGACACCATATTTGACTCTTCACAAGGAGTAGAATACACAGCTATAAAACGGGAAGAAGCAGACTCGGTCGGGGGGCGGCAACGGGCGCTTCACCAGGCGGGTCGAAGGAGCCGCAGTCGGCTTGGCATTCGGGGCTGGGCGGGAGGCCTGGCGCACCGAAGCCTTCGCCTCTCGGAAGGGTCAGAGAACCGCCTGGCGACACGGGAGGTCGGCCGCCTGCCCCCTCCCCTCCATGGGAAGCACGAGGCTCCGTGTCGTTTCAGCCCGAGCGGCCGCCAGGCCAAGTGCGCGCCTTCGCTTCGGCGACAAAACGGCAGCCCTGGAGAGCTACTGTGGTGCCAGGCTGGGCGAAGGGAGCCGGCGGCGGCGGGCGGGCGCCCTCCCCTCCCTCCCGCAGCGGAGCCTCCCTCGGCCTCTCGGAACGGCGAAGCTCCCCAAGTTCCCCCGAAACGGCCGCGCTGCGCCCCTCCCCCCCGCAACCTTAGTTTCTCCTTGGGAGGAAAATGCAGCGCCGCCGCCCCCTCCTGCCCCCCCTCGTCATTCCACGGGGCAGGCGGGCCGGGCGAGTCCGCGGACAAAGTTTCGCCTCCCAGGCAGCCTCCGCCAGCAGCATCCCAAGTTCGGGCCGAGGCCGCCACCGCCGCCCCCTCCCTCCCGGGGCGAGCAGAGCAAGAGGGCGGGGGGGAGATCAGCTATCATGGCCCCCGGCCGCTGCGCGGCCCGGTGCCAGGTACTCCACGGCCCGGCACCGGTCTGCGGACCGGGGGTTGGGGACCACTGCTTTAGACTGCAAGACAATCAAACCGGTCAGTCCTAGAGGAGATCAACCCTGACTGCTCTTTAGAAGAATCCTGAAGATGAAACTCAAATACTTTGGCCACCTAATGAGAAGAAAGGACTCACTGGAGAAGAGCCTAATCCTGGGAATGATTGAGGGCAAGAGAAGAAGGGGACGACAGAGATTGAGGTGGCTAGATGGAGTCACTGAAGTAGTAGGTGTAAGCTTAAATGGATTCCAGAGGATGGTAGAGGACAGGAAGGCCTGGAGGAACATTGTCCATGGGGGTCACGACATGACTTCACAACGAACAACAACAACCACCACTATTGATTTCCAGCCTATTTCGAAGCTTCATGGTTGTGGTAAACAGCACTAAACCATAAGTATTGGAGGACAAGCTTTATGAACTTGAATGAAATCACTGTTTATTTTAGTCTGTTTTCACTCTGGAATACCAATAAGTAACCTGGTGCTATCAATAACCTGAAATGCTTTTCAATATGAAAAGATTACGACTCTGCTTTCATATAGCTTATTTTTGGCAGTAAGGATAAATGTTTCTCTTTCAGGTACTTATTCCACTGGATTCCTCTATGAATAAATGTTTGAGAGACCCTGAGATAGTACAAGTAATGGGTAGCAGTTAAGTTTCCTTTTTCCTTTATTGTTTCAATTGAAATACTGTCTGTGACATACTGCTATTGGAGGCAGCCAATATTCTGCTGTTAGATTTGACAAAAGACTTTTTTAAAAACATGTTTTGGTAGAAGAGCATCTTAAAGGATATGAAGAAAAAGCCTGCTACAGAAGCTGAAATATGTGTCAATAGAAGTAATGCACAAGGACATTTGCAAGAGGACATTTCATGTATCAGGCTTGGCACCTTCACAACAAAAACAAACTTGTTTTGCATTACTCATTGTTACATCCTGGGGTAGTTTCTGGCAAGCTAAGATCATCCCTATTGGTTGAGGCACACCTGCTGGCTGGCGGGAAGATAACAAGTGCCCGATTGGCTGCCTGTCTGACAGCTAACAGTATAAATAGCTGTCAGACTAATTGCGTTGTTCTGGTTGTGTGGTTAACTAGTTCTGTTAATAAAGCCTTGATTGTTATAGAAGCCTCCTCTCATTCCTCAGTAGCTTCGAATAAAGCACTGGCGACGAGGGTGGGATTGGGTTTCTAAAACACCCACCCACAGAGAGCTTAGATATACTGAGGAGATTAACAAGAAAAAGGAAAAGAAATAAAAAAGAAATTTTTTTTCCTCACAATGCTGTCATGTCAGCGATTCCCTCTTTTGCCGCTTTTATTCCATTCCATTCCATTTAATAGACTTGTATGCCGCCCTATTCCCCGAAAGGACTCAGGGCGGCGAACAAACATATGGGGAAGGGGACAATACAAAAACGAATGAAACAGACAGGATACAAAGACAAATTAAAACTACACAACAATCAGCAATTCAAGTGGGGCTGGGAACTCATCAGCCCCAGGCCTGCCGGAACAGCCAGGACAAGGAATCTTGGGAAGCATTTCTTGAGAGATTTGAATGCTTTCTCAAAGCAAACGATTTTACTGACATTTCCTCAGACAAGAAGTAAGGGTATTTTTAAAGTTTGTGTGGCCCGGAGATGTTCTCCACGGCTAGGGCTCTCTCAGCGCCTGCTCCCGTGCACTCGCTACCATGGGAAGTCTTAATTAACAAGTTAAGAGCCCATTACGCTCCAGCCCCGTCTCGCATAGCCCTGAGGCATTCTTTCCGAAAGTGTTTCCAGGTTGAAGGCAAGACTGTGAGTCAGTTCTTGGCTACTTTGAGGAATTCAGCCATACATTGCGAATTCCAGAATGTTGATGAGGCTCTATTAGAGCAATTAGTATGTGGAGTAAAGGACTTGCATGTCCAAAGACATTTATTAGCCCATTCTGAGCTTACTTTACAAATCACTATGGACGAGGCTAGAACGGCAGAACAGTCTGATAGCTCTGCCGCTGAAATTCAGAGGTACCAAGCTTTTTCTTTGGTGGTAGAAATCACCAGTGTGATGGGGATGGAAGCGCGATGGGAGACGACGATATCAGTTGCCTCAGAGCAAATTCTGACTGCCAACAGAAGGCATTAACCACTTGAGGTTACCCCATGATATAATGGACCGAGCAGACCCGGTGTCAATTTCCATTTTACATGGGGTGCCTTCAAGCAGTACTGTGAGGTACATTTTTTTAAGTCGCAATTGCTTCTCAGAATCAGCAGCACGGTTGATAACATGACACTTCTCACTGGGTTTGCTGGGTCTTCTGTTATTCTGCCTTCTGTTGGCAGTCAGAATTTGAACTCGTGTCCCTGCAAATTAAGAGACTATCAGGGCAATTACATCCAAATATTGGGTTGTGGGGTTTTTGAAATTAAATATGGGTCTTTTAAAGGGCGCCTGCCGCTTATTGTAGTAGTGAACCCCCTGGCTACCTTATTGGGACTTGATTAGTTTGATTCTTTAGGTCTTTCTATTGCAGAGGTCCACACCACGAATTCTGAGGATGACTACGCTACCCTGACCAGGGAGTTCGAGGATTTGTTTAATGACACTTTTGGTAAATACTGGGTCACCAATCTCCTTTAACTTAGACCTTACCATTGCCCCGATCCGATTAAAAGCTCGTCACGTTCCTTTTGCCTTGAAAGCTAAGGTGGACACTGAAATTGATAAATTGTTAGCCCAAGGCCTGTAGATTATGCCCTTTGAGAAATTCCCATTGTGATTCCTCTTAAGTCAGACGGATCCATTAAGATCTGCTCCGACTAAAGGATGAGCATAAATAGAGCCCTTCAGGCTAACCCCTACCTTGTTCCAGTAGTGCAGCATTTGCTGCACTCCTTGTGACAGGATAAGATGTTTGCCAAACTTGACCTGGACCAGGCATATCAACAACTGACAGTTGATGATGCGACGGCTGATGCCCAAACTATAGTAACTTCCTGGTGCAGATGCCTCCAGTTTGGAGTATGCATGACTCTGGGAATTTTTCAGAGTATAATGGTTGAAAGTTGAAGGTTTATTTTATTTATATGCCGCCCTATTCCCTGAGGGACTCAGGGCGGCTCACAAACCCAAGGGGGGGGGGAAGATAAACACAAAGAAACTACAACAGAAAAGGTACAGGGGAATTTAAAAGACAACTAACAGTCACACGATTTGAGAGGGGAAGGGAACTCATCAACCCCAGGCCTGCCGACACAGCCAGGTTTTAACGGCTTTTAGGAAAGCCTGGAGAGAGGTGAGGGTCCGAATCTCTGTGGGGATTCGTTCCAAAGGGCCGGAGCAGCCACAGAGAAGGCCCTCCCCCGGGTAGTAGCCAGATGACATTGGCCAGTAGATGGAACCCGGAGGAGGCCTAATCTGTGGGATCTAATGGGCCTTTGGGAGGTAATTGTCAGCAGGCGGTCTCTCAAGTACCCAGGTCCAATACCATGGAGCGAGTGCTCCAAGATCTGCCAGGGGTAATACCCTATTTTGATGACATTTTAATTGCGGCAGATAATCATCAGGAATTATTATCTAAATTAAGGAGTGTCCTTCAGCATTTTCGCAACGCTGGCTTAAAATTGAAAAAAACCAAATGTTTCATTGGGGTAGAATTGATGCCCGAGGAATTCACCCAACTCCGTCCAAAATTGAGGCCATAAAAATGCCCCTGCCCTTACAAATAAGGCTGAACTGCAAGCCTTTTTAGGGCTCTTAAATTTTTACGCAATGTTTCTGCCACATAAGACTACAGTTGCAGAGCCATTACACAGGCTGCTTGACTGTTCAGCTGCCTGGAAATGGGACAGCCATGAAGCACATGCGTTCGTGGCTGTCAAATCGCTGCTTACGTCATCTGCTGTCCTTATGTAGTACAGCGATAAATTGCCCCTCATTCTGGCTTGCGATGCGTCCCCTTATGGTATCAGGGCTGTTTTGAGCCACCAATGCCCTAGTGGGACAGAGGCACCAATTGTTTATTTCTCCCGGACCTTGTCCAAGGCTAAGAGAAATTATAGTTACTTAGATAAAGAGGCTTTGGCAGCCGTATCTGGAATCAAGCGATTCCATAACTACCTCTACTGCCACCACTTTTTGCTCTTTACTGACCACAAACCCTTGTTAGGGATTCTAGCTGGTGACCGCCCTACTCCAGCCATTCTTTTTCCATGCATGTTGCGGTGGACTGTTTTTTGGTGGCTTATTCTTACCAACTTGAATACCATCCTGGTAAGAACATGGGGCATGCGGATGCCCCCAGCCACTGTCCTTTGCCATCCTTAAGCCCGAGCCAGTTCTGGCCGTGGCAGTCCTCTTAATAGAAGACTTAGAGTTGCCTCTAATGGCCACTGATATAGCCATTCACTCTAAGCAAGACTCAGTTCTTTCCAAAATGCTGGGTTGGACACGCAGGGGGTGGCCTAGGGAAAAACTGTCCGATGAGTTTCTTCCATATTTTAGACGGCGTCTGGAACTTTCGGAATGGAAACATTGCTTGTTATGGGGGAGCAGGATGGTTGTTCTGGCTTTGCTCCACAATACAGTGTTAGACTACCTCCACGAGTGCCATCCAGGCATAGTGTGGAAGAAATCCGAAGCCGCAGCTATGTCTAGTGGCCCAATCTTGATAAGGAAATTGCTGGGTGGGTTGGCAGCTGTCAGCCATGTCAGCTATCCCGACCAGCTCCTCCAATTGCATCGCCAAGGGAATGGGAATTGCCTTGTGGACCATGGTCCCGCATCCACGTGGACTTCACGGGCCCGGTCCAAGGGCAAACCATCTTAGTTGTAGTGGACACATTTTCCCATTGGATAGAATTGGTGCCTATGAAATCAACTACTTCAGAGAACACAGTAAGGGCCCTGCAGCGCCTGTTCGCTACTCATGGATTGCCGGACACGTTGGTGTTTGACAACGGGCCCCAACTAACATCAGCAATTTTCCAAGCCTTCTTGGCAAGATTGGGTATTAGGCATATCCTGGTGGCCCCTTACCATCCAGCCAGCAATGGTAGGGCCAAGAGGGCACTTCAGTCAGACAAGGAGTCGCTGTCGAGAATAGTTCCTGGTAAATTAGCGGAGAAAATAACTAACTACCTAGCAATCCAACATTCTATTCCTGTCCAGTGTCTGGCAAAAGTCTTGCTGAATTATTAATGGGACGGTGATTACAGACATTGCTAGACCGATTGCACCCCACGTATGAAACGGATACCCGCATATTGAAAGAGGTCGCACTAGAAGTTTCATTCCTGGGGATAGAGTTTATGCCCGCAACTGCCAGGGGGATCCCAGATGGGTGCCCGGAGTTATCACGCATGTAACCAGGCCCTGTTCTTTTAGAGTGCGACTAGATGATGGATGCCCTTGGTGCCGCCACATAGATCAATTGCGGCACCAGGTCCTGCAACACCAATCTTCAGATGAGTTACTTCCAAATAGAATTCAACAATGACCCAAATAAACCTTGGCTGCTGCCTACCGGCAAGACCCAATTCTTCAACCCTGGCCACGTTTCGAGGCGTTCTTGTCAGGTGGCTTACCTGTTAGTTCCAGCTCTCCGACGAGGGGGGAAATCTCCAGTCACTGATGACGTCCATTGCCCCAAAATGGAGGAGTCCAATCAACAACCTGATTTTCTGGCTCCTGCCCAGGGACTGAGACACTCAGGGTGGAGCCGAAGTCAGACCGCCTATTTAAAGGACTACGTCTGCGCAATCTGGGGGGAAGGAATGTTACACCCTGGCGTAGATGCTGGCAAGCTAAGAAGATCCCTATTGGCTGAGGCGCACCTGCCGGCTGGTGGGAGAATAACAAGCACCTGATTGCCCGCCTGTTTGACAGCTAACAGTACAAATAGCTGTCAGACAGGGAGCGTTTGTTCTTGTTGTGTGGTTAACTAGTTCTGTTAATAAAGCCTTGACCGTTATAGAAGCCTCCTCTCGTTCCTCAGTAGCTTCGAATAAAGCACTCATATACAGCAAAGAATAAGAACAAATAGCAAGCATTCATTCCTGACTGAATGATCCAGGATCAGAAATTCACATGAGAAAGTCTTCTTTCTACTTGAGATGAGAGATTAGCTTCTTCCTTGCTCTCAACATGACTCCTAATAAACACTCAGAACAAGGCCCAGATCCATCATTATGCAGCCTGGAGGTAATTGCCTCAGGCAGCACTTCCATATTTGCAGCAAAGGAACCATTTTCTCATATGCTTCAAGTGTACCATTTCTTGGTACAGTCCATTCAAAGAGAAAAATCTAAATGTATAAATGCAGAGAGGTTGATTGATTGATTGATTTGTTTTATTTATATGCCGCCCTTTTCCGGGAGGGACTCAGGGCGGCAAACAACTCAAAAGGGGAAAGGGGAAACATAGAACACAATACAAATAGTTAAAATAGCCAAGAATCACACAACCACACAGGTCGAGAGGGGAGGGGAACTCATCAACCCCAGGCCTGCTGGCAAAGCCAGGTTTTGACGGCTTTTTGGAAGGCCTGGAGAGAGGTGAGGGTCCGAATCTCTGTGGGGAGTTCGTTCCAGAGGGCCGGAGCTACCACAGAGAAGGCCCTCCCCCGGGTAGTAGCCAGATGGCATTGGTTGGTAAATGGAACCCGGAGGAGGCCGACCCTGTGTGATCTAATGGGTCTTTGACCCATTAGGTATGCCTCATTAAACTGTAGCTAATCCTGATTTTCCAGGGGTTTAGAATATGTACGTTAACTTTTTTTATTATCAAACTTTGGGTATTTTATATTATGGTATATTGTTGACAAGTCACAAATTGTTCTGGCCCTAAGATAGGTCTATGGATAATTCATGTTATTTCCCATTGCACATTTCCTATATCAATCTGACCTCTGACCCAGGTTTTTTGCTGAAATACATTTAGCCACTACAGTAGTGATTTAAAAAAAAATACAAAAGATGGGATGAATGTGGCCCTCTTAACTAAGTGGAAAACTGTTCATAGTTTGAGAAAACCCTGCAGCAAAAGTGTTCAAAGTATGTGACATTGCCCCATGCATAAATAGTCATTTTAAGTATAACTGAACAATCCTCTTATTCATAAAGAAACAATGGGAAAAAAGTTATTTCGGTATCAGATTCTGATACAGAATCTGAATTTCACAAAGAGATAGCAGCAGCAACACCACCACCAACATAATAGCAGACAACTTTTTTTTTCTGAACAAAGACAGAAACATAAAAATCGAGTAGCTGGTAGGCAGAATGCTCCAGAGCAGTGAGAAACCTGGTTTTTTTTGCTAGTCTTTTTTTTTGGGGGGGGGGGTATACTTTCCATGAATCCCATGGCAATCCCTTCTCATCCATTCATTTATAATGGGTGTAGCTGAAACAATCCAATTTCTGAATTCAAAATGCCTGGGCATGTTGGTGGCTTTGTCATGTCTTAATTCCAATCCTCTGTGTTTTGAAGATAAAGTATTCGCCTGCCATATGCTTGGGGGAAGAAATAAGATGAAACACTTGTATCTGAAATTTGTAATTCTGACACTCCCTTTTATCCACTTAGCATGCACATCCATTCCAATAAAGACATAATCAACGCAGTTTACTGTCAAAAAGAAAATCAGAACAAAGGAAGAACAGAGCAATAGAAATTAATGCCACTTCTAACAGAAAAACAACCCTGGTGGCAGTAAATGCCTTATTACCCACCCTCTGTTTCTGAGACTGACATAAATAAAACAAGACGGATTCTTTTGCAATTGCTTTTGGAAACACAATTAATAGTAGTGGTTAACTAATGACTTAATTGGCTAATAGGTGTAAAAAGAAGGCTGAGATTCTTCCTTAGGCTTAAGATATTACAAGATGAGAGTATGGTTAACACTGATGAGAACAAAAAAAGGAAGATGTAGGGAAAATTTTCTTTAGCAAACCTGTATTCAGTTTTTACACTCCACTAGACAACCTGTGTCCCATTGGATCATTGTTTTCAGATATTTCCTTACTTAAACAACAAAAAAGAATGGACATAGATGGAGAAGAAAGCCGGGGGAGTTTCCTGCCAGTTTCCTTGCTGAGTTTTTCTGACTTTGTTCAAGTCTACATGAAAAGTGGTCTATCTTTTCAGAGAACTTTCTAATACATTTTTAATATGCAAGTTAGCTTCATACTTTGTAAGTAATTCTGTCTAACAAAATGCTGTTGACTCTATATGTTTGAACCAATATGTACAGTTTTATGAACTATCTTCTTAATGCAGATTCTTTTTGTTGTTGTTGTTCAAAGATACATGTGATAAAATAATCCATATATCTATCGCAAAACTACATTTCTGTTCATTTCTTGAATTGGCAATGTAAAATTGATACCTCCTTATCAAAATGTGATCTGAACAAACTTCTTTCTTTTCCTTAGACTTTACCTGTCTTGTTCCCTCTCTAGAGTTTAGAAAAACAGGCAATCAAGCAATATATCTATCAGTTGTATGAGCCAAAAATGGAAGTCTTCAAGGAGAAAAATGTAGCAAGAAAACATTTTCAGGAGTGGATCACTGGGTATATGAGGGGCATAGCTCTTCTACCCAAAAGGAAAACAAAATGCTTACAGTTCCAAATCTCAGTCCCACTAAAACATAAATCTCACATCATCACAAGAGGATCAAGTTTCTGAGATTTAAAAGGCTGGGGAGTTTTAAAGCTACATTTTATATCTCTAGAGGTAGTATAGGTTTATACGTATAGTAGTGCTTTGGGAAAATGTTGCCTTATGCATGCATCTTTCCAAGGCACACAAGTTTTCCTGTAGTGTTTGTGTTCAGAAAGTACAGATTTGGGTCCCATTTGGACTCTTGAATACAAATGCTTCCCTTTTAGCACTTGAGAATTTCAGATATCTTTCTAAAACGAATGGAAGTAGCCTACTGTGGAAAACTGAGAAACAGCCTGTGAGTGTGAGATGATACTCACAATAAAAATGTGTATCTCTCTCTCTGTATGTACGTGTTTTGCAGGGCACATTTTTGGGCCCTCAGGTATAACTCTCAAAAATGGCAGAAGGTAGTGCTTAGCTGATCTTCCATGATCTCAAAATGGCTTAACGAAACTTTTTATTTCTTGTATTTCTGGTTAACTTGATCACATGCAGCAAGGTGAGGAAAGAACTCTGATTTTGGGGAAATTTAACCCCAGATTTATAAATACAGGAATGCCAGTTTATACATATATTGATGATATTTGATGATGAAGCATTTCTTATTATTATCAGGTAAGCAAACACCACCAGGTGTTTTTGGATTAAAGCTCCACACTCCCTTTGTGATAGAAGTATTGTCTTGGAATTATGAAAGTTTTTATTTATTGCATTTAATTTTTCAGCCTTGTTTATAATTTCCATAGCAACAATGCCAACAAAGAATTTATGGTCTCTCAGTAGACTAAAAATAGCTGGCTTTTTTCCTGCTTTTTTAAAAAAGTCTTTGAATCTTGACTCAAGTCTATGGAGTTTTCTTGGCAACATTTTCAGAAATGGTTGCATTGGTATTTTCCCAGGGCTGAAAACAAATGATTGGCTTCCATGCCTAAGTAGGAATAGATCTTGTGTTTCCCTATTCAATGCTTTAACTAGTGGTTCAATATTTCCCAATCTCAGTAACTTGTGCAAAATGTGTTTACTTCAGTTCCCAGAATTCCCCACCTAGCAAGTTGGCTGCAGAATTCTGCGATTTGAAGTCCATACATCTTAAAGTTGCCAAGTTTGAAAAATATTGCAGTAGATCAAACTTTTGCCAGATACTAATCATTAAAATGCCACAATAAAGGTGCTTTTTATCAGTCACAATATGGAACAAACATACCAATCTACATATCATTTGCATCTGTTAATTTACATGTATGCAAGCAAGAAATAATTACTGTAATTTAAACAGAACTATAGTTTAATTGATCACAGTGGAGGACGTAGCCCAGCGACCTGAATGCCTGCTCACACTATATTTTAGAAGCTGTTAACGATTACTGTTGAAATTCCTGCATAGCATGTCATTATTTTAATTCAGTCATTATTCTAAAATTAGTCATCTTCATACAGGTAGATAGTATAGTCTCATTTTTTTTTAAAAAAAATGATATTTACACTGGTATATCTTTGCAGCAGTGATGTGCAGTCAGATGAGGCAGGGGAGGCACAGCCTCACCACTCCCATCATGAAAAGAAAAAAAATGTAAAAGGAAAAAGGCAAGAGCTGAGGTCAGGTTGAGCTAGTTACTGCCTCACCGTGGATGACTCTGCTTAACTGTGTAAAAAAACCTCTAAAAAGCACCCCCTACTATGAGGCAGGAGAATTGTGTGCCTCATTTATCTGACTTTAGGCATTTTATGGTCACTCGAGCAGAGTTAAGCAAGGGTTAAAAGCCTAAAAATTCCTGATGTAGGTGAGGCACGCAGTTCTCCTGCCTCATAGTAGAGGTCGCTCGTTTGGGGGGGAGGCTTCCTCAGAGGACCCGAGGCAAGAGCAGAGTTGAAATCTCTCTGAAACAGCTGGAAAAGGTACATGTGGGTCGGAGGGAGGGGGAGGAATTCAAACATCCTCCTCCTGGTGCGGGGCTTTGGGCAAAGGCTGGAGGGAAGGACCCTAGCTCCCTTGTGCTCTCCCTCTCCAAATGTAGTTTGATTGCTGGCAGAGCCACGTTGCTTTTTCAAACCTGTAATCAGTGAAGCTGGGCTGGATCCTTCTGGGGCTGGCGGAAAGTATGTGTGCTCCAGTATGGCTCTTTGACTGGCTTCCTGCCTCCTCTTGTGGTCTCCTCGCTGGTGCTCTCCCTCCAATCCAACTCTGTGTGTGTGTGTGTGTGTGTATTTGTTTATTTGAAAGAGAGTGAGAGAGGGAAGGGGGTAAGAGAGATAATCCAATCCAACTTCTGTGTGTGTGTGTGTGTGTGTGTGTGTGTGTGTGTGTGTGTTTGAGAGAGGGGGGAGGGAGGGAGAGAGGGAGGAAGGAGGGGAAGGAAGAAGAAAAAGAAAGAAGGAAACTTCTTTTTCAAAGGAGAAAAACAAATGCTGTCGCTTTAAATCGGAACTGAGCATGCCTGGCTGTGGTATTCTGGGAGTTGAAGTCCACAAGTCTAAAAAAATTTGAAACCCACCACTGTTTCAATGCCTCATCAGCCTTAAACCTCACCGCACATCACTGCTTTGCAGTTCCAAGACTATATGCTCTGACCAGATATAGAAAGTAAGACAAATAAGCAAATATGTGCAAACAGATTTCTATAGAAAGGTTGTTTTATTGCTTTATCTGCGAATAAATGAAAGTGTATTGGATGACAGTTATTCCATACAACTTACCTTTCATATTCTGCATTTTTCCAATTTAAGATAATTATTCCTTTGTGCAGCAGATGATGATAAATTGGCATATTGGATTTCCTTCTAGCATAATGCTAGCTTTACTATTAAATAAACTAGTATTAAGCATTAATAATCAATGTTTTAAAATTGAATTCCAAATGTTAATACATGACAATCTGATATACATGCATAAATATATGTTGTAATATTTTTTAAGTGACTGCACTGAAATGGTTCATTAAGGTTTTTAAAAAAATGATCTTGTCAGTTGAAGCTGAGCAGGATAAATTACCGGGGGAAAACCCATTATGACTTTTCTTAGCACTTTAAAAATTGCACTTGACATTTATTCCTAATAACCAATATAACATGATAGGATCGAAAGTGTTCAGGTCTGCCATAAAGTAGCAAACACCTTCACTTAGTTATACTTTCCTATTTTCTCATGCCTTTAATTCAAGAATTTAATCACCTTTAATAATGTGTTCAGCACCTTGTGTCAGAAGGTAGGAGCTTACTTTTGACCCTAGCCACACTGGAATGCAAGACATCCAGAGGAGTGTGACTAATTTTCACATTTCAAATTATATGTTAAAACAAATTGCATACAATTTGGATGAATAAGAAGACTGTCAGGTGTAATAGAAAGTCTGGTATCCTTTTTGTGCCCAGTTTAGACAAGGCATGGGCATTATTCTTATGTTCTGAAAATTGCAACTGACTGAGAGCTTATTGGTCATAGATTATAATGCTAGAAGGAAAATCGGATAAGCATGGACATCATCAGAATAAAAAGGAAATTAACTAGGCAATTCAAATAAGGCTCTTTGCCCCACTACAATAATAAATATAGGAGGAATATAAAACAGTGTATCCTTAAACCTCTTTTTTTGGGTCCTCAGTAGGTTTTCAGTCTGCTTTGATGTTTAAAAACTATGAATACTTCTTCTTATTCTCCTCCTCCTCCTCCTCCTCCTCCTCCTCCTCCTCCTCCTCCTCCTCCTCCTCCTCCTCCTCCTCCTCCTCGAAGCTGGAATACTGCATAGCCAAAAGTCAATGTATAGCTTCATATTTATTTCTACCAATGCTATAAAATTCCTTTTACAATGGCAGCTAGCATTCTTCAGGGTAAAATTTCATTCTGTGAGAATTTGGTCATGTCACCATATGTGACAATATGGAAACTGCTTTGTCCGTGTATCAGTCATATATTTTCAAAATTCCACATGGGTGCCTGGCCCTAAATAGTTTAATAAATATTGAAATAAATATTGGTTAACTAATATAGTGATCTGCTGGAATCATGCTTTACAATACTGCCAAACACAATAAATGGTCACTGTATACGTATACACAATACACAAAAACATTTATGGTGGAGAAAAAATAAACACTGATGAATAAATAATGAAATCCTCTCTCAAAGTTGAAAACACTATGTTCTCTTTAGAAAGTCAATGGGTATGAATAGTATTCTATAACTGTCTTTTTCAGCATTGTGGGATAACAAAGACCAACATAATTGTTCCTTACAATTTCCCTGTAACATGATCTTGGATGGGGTAAAAAAAAATATCTACAGAGTTCAGAACACTATTGTTTCTTGCTTTCAAGACCCATTGTGGTTGCAGCCCTTAGAGCTGGAAATGTATTTCTAAAAAAAAGTATTTCACTGTTTACGCCAAGTACCTGTCGAATTTCTCTGAAGGTTTTTACATCTGACATGCAGTTCCGGGTATTGGATTAAAACAAATGTATGCACATGTGTGAGTTTTTATTTTGTTGCCTTCTTTTGCTGTTTGGTTGATTTCCCTTGATTTCAACCAGGAGCAATTGCTGAGTTGAATCCAGTTATTTGGATTCCAATTATTAGTATATTATTTTTGAATTGAGCCTTGGAGATAGGTTTTCTGGTTTATTAATGATACTGCTATTTTATCAATTTTATTTACTAACCTTTAGAATAAGAGGATAACAGAGTTGGCAGAGACCTTGGAGATCTTCTAGTCTGACTCCCTGCTCAGGCAGGAAACACTATACCACTTCAGATAAAATTACAATAGTAGATTACAACTAGTATTTAAATCAGCTTCAAAATTTTGAAGTCTCTAGTACAATATTGATGACTGATTAGTTCAGAACAATGTAGGACATTTGTTTATATCATAACTTTAATAGAAATTAGTATTGTGAATTTGGTGTTACAGATTTCAGCTGCAGAATCCAGAGAACTGCTAAATTGTAGCAAAGATTAATAGAAAATTCTAGCTCTCTGTAGCCATCTTATAGTCACTGGGATTTTAGATATGGTAGATATGGTAACCCTAGTATAAAGTTGGAATATAGACCACCAAAAGATTTGATTTAAGTCACTTTGGTGCTGTTCTAAATAATGTGATCAGCACTGGAGGTGTTTGGATGACACCCAGTTTATTTTCGTAATCTACGATTAATTTTGGTTCAGAAATCAGCAAACTGGATAAAATCTGAATGCATAGTAGATTCCTATGAGTTGGTGAAATCTACAAATTAGTATATCATATTTAAAAGTGTAGCTTCCACATTTGTTTTTTAAACTACTAAGAAGTCAGTCCAAAGAATGTAATCTCAACTGGACCTTGACCACATGAATTAGATCCCAAATCTATATCGATTCTATATAAAAGTTAAAGATGCTAAAGAATCAAATTCAACTCCTAGTGATTACTTAGATAGATCCATACAGTTTTCTTATCAACAGAATATGAACTGCTTGCATTGCTTTTTCCTATAATGTTTCTTCTACAGTATGTTTCAGTTGAACCTATAGCTGTGGAATTCTCTGTAATTTCCTATTTAAGTATTAATTAGATTCAACACTCTTTTAAATTCTGAATGAGGTAGAAATGTAATTTAAATAAATAAAAAATAAATGTTATTTTCATGCATCATGTTTTACCATTCTAATTAGTATATGCAGTCAGGACTACAGTGGAGAGCAAAGGTCTATTCAATCTTCTCTTTAGGGTTTAGATTTGAATCAGGAAACCCATATGTTACAAGAAATAGAAGATTGGGAGAAATTGATGTATGGAATTTGACTATGAGGAAAATGTGGATATGCACTGGAGCATGAAAAATAAAGAAGGCAACAGACCAGATTACCAGAGATGGGTTGCTATGCATAAGGAAATAATTCATCAGGGCTAAAGTAGATCTGGAATGACAACTACCAAAGATAAGAACTGCCATGCAAGGATCAATGAAAGCCTGAGGTGATCTGGAAAGAAATGTGTGACAGAAGCTGCTGGTAAATAATGAAAAGGAAAACTATGAGGAATCTTATTTTGAAAGACTTTGCCATGCATACCTATTTTCACATGATTTTGGTGCCTAGTTTCCACCAAAACTCTTTACAAATTTGCCCAAACTGCAGTGGGAAATATGATTGTGAATATACCTATGTATGAGTTTATGCGACACTTAAGCAAATAAAACCTTTGTAGCTGAGGAATGATGTTATATGAACTGGACTTCTTGTTATTGTATAAGATCCTGGATCTCGTATCTCCATTGAAAGCAGGTGAATGATTTCCCCAGTGGACTCTATTTCCAGAAGAACCTATGCTTTAATGTGCTATTAAGCCTCAGCTCCCTTATCTAAACCCAGATGGCTTAGCCAGATCACAAAGAAGATGACCTTCACCAGGGAGTTTGAGTGAAGAAAAGAATGAGTGAATTATAAATGAAGGAAGCTGTAACAAAAGAAGCGATCCCTGCTAGTGATGCTTCAAAATAACGTTCCCTGTGACAATATTTTGAGTCAAATATTCCATGTGTGAAGATATTGAATTCCTGCCTTGTTGGTTTATGTGATTCATTCGGTGTTTTAATCAACATTCACATCTGAATTTTAACCAAAATCTGTTCACTTCTTTGGTGATCTTACCTTTTCCATTGTTAAATGTGTGAGTTGTCCAAGAGCTCTCTGTTTGATAATGGCTAAACAATTTCTTTTCCTTTTAGTTCTAACGGTTTCTTTTATCTGAATAATGTAGCAATGGGGGAACTATGCTTCCTCCAGATAGGTTGAATGTAAGGTAAAAAGTGCATGCAGGTAAGGGGAAATCAGAATGCCTATGACATTGACAGAATGCCAGCATCTTTCTCCTGTGCCATATAAATTTCCTAATCTGCATTTAATTAACATTTAGAAATCTCTTTGAAAAGCAATGATCATTATCACTACTCACCACAAGTGAGTGTCACACAAACAGCTCTATAACAGGGAACATGACTATGAGGAAAATGATGACTGACAAAGCTGTGCCTGGAATGCCCAAATTTAACTTCTCGTTTAAAAATGTTTACATGCACAAGTGCAATAGATACTGCTATTACTACTAATTCAATGTATAGACTCCATTGATTTGAAAATTTTGTTTGAGGAAATGGGAGGTGGGGAGGATGTTTGGTTTGAATACTACCCACTTCTTTAAAGGAAATAATGCTCGATTCCTATTACTTCTGGACTTGGCAAATTTATATTTTTTTAAAGATGAAGTTTGGAGCAATTAAAACCTTTTCAATGAATGATCACGCTTAGTTGAAAGATTGCACATCCCTTATATATGCAGGAGATGAAAAAACATGCAAAAGGAATGGGGGGTTTGGTTGCAACTCTGACTTTTTGCCTGTCCCCACACATCTTCCTGTATGCATGCATGTACCTAGCTCCATGCACATACCAACCTGATTGACTGGTTGTCAGGCACCTGAACAATTTCGGAGAGAGTGCACAGTTAGAGTCATTTTCATATTACACATTCTCAGCAGATTGAGGCAGTGATAGCTGGGGAGGTTGGAGAAATAGCAGAACTTAGTGGTGTCTTAGGCATTTTAAGGAAAACTATCACAGGTGGCTAATAGTTGTTCTGTGGCACATGCTAAATTTATAATGCTCCTTGCCTGGCTATAAAATTAAAGGATGATTATTGTGGAATACATTTGGTCTTAGTGATTTTATTACTCCTGGTACATCAGATGCTGTCTGTCTGTCAGAGGAAACTAGGAGGGATTTTGATTTTGTCTTGCTTCTTGTGAACTGCAATGGCTAAGCTAAAACCGAACAAGCCACATTGTCTTTTAGATGTCATGGTTGGCTAACTATGGTTGATAGACTAGGTTGCTGTGCAAACACAGATGTAAGTCCGAGAGAAGGAATCTTTGTCCTCCTCATTTATATCCACTTCCCTGGAGTATTGCATAAAATGTGTGAACTACTCCTTTGATCTTTGGCATTAAAGATGCATCATCTAGGATTTTCAAAATGATGTTTCAGGGTCTGGATTTCTTTGATATGAATACAAACAGTTTTTCTGTCTTTCCCACTGACTCCCAGAATAACTTTTAAATGCAGTTCAGGTAGAATTCTGCTGGTGTGAGACGGTACTTATTTATCTCATAGTTAATTTGAGAATAATAATAATAAAAAGCAAAGTAGTAATGGAACAAAATGCCAACAAAACAATTCTTGAAAAGTCATGTTTGTTTGTGCTTGTAATGTCCCCCTCCTCTCCATATCTGCTCAATTTTCCAGCCCTGAAATTTGCTACCCTAATCCAATTGCTAAAAAATTGTATACATCAAGGGTGTCAAATTCACATCATCACGGTGGTGTCACATGATGTATTGTGACCTTTCCCTGCTTCACTAAACTGGGCATGGGCATGGCCAGTGTGTGATGCTGTAAGCCACAAGCTTGACTCCCCTGGTATACATGCTCTGGAGAAGCTTTCTGGCTTGTCCACATGATCAGAACATTGAAAGAATGCCTGAGAATGGGTGAATTTAGCTTCATTTGGGAAGCTGCAGGCTGAAAGTAGTTGACTCTCTAATCAGTTTACAGAGTCAGCATATTGTCCATCATGATCTGGGTGCTCATTTTACCAATCTCGGAAGGATGGAAGGCTGAGTCAACCTTGAGTCGCTCAGAATTGAACTCCTGGAGTGAGCAATGAGTTAGCCTTCAGTACTGCTTTCTAACCACTGCGCCACCATGGCTCTTATATACCTAGAATGAACGACTATATTCTTCACCTTAGTGGGCAAAGTATCATGTACTTGTCCAAATGAAAAATATATTATAACTACACTAATATTCCTATTTTATCTTGTAGGTAGTTATATTCAACCACAGCGTGGAGCATACTTTTTAGATTAGAACTCCTCCTAACTGAGTGTGGCTAACAGCTTATGTTTTCAAAAGGCAAATAACATATTTTGGTGGGCAACTTAATTTTGTACAGATTCCTTCTTTGCAAGTGAGAATGTAAACATTGTACAATATTTCAATGGGGAGGCACCAAAAATGCAATAAACAAGGGGGATGGATGATAGAATTTATACAGGATAAAACTTGAGGCACTCTGTTTCAACTGGCAGAGGGATGGCAGTACTTATACACACAGACTTAGTTGTTTCTGCTTTTTGCCTACCAAGGCTATAAGATGCCCATCCCTGAAAACAAATGTATCCACTGCTTTAAAGTGCCCTTGTAATAAAATATTCACATCAAGTTGGATTGACCTGAATGGCCACAGGTTAAGAGCCAGTGGCCTATTGAATAAAATTGTTTATATTTACTGATGATGCTTTGAAGATGCTGACCATAGTAGTAGGGATAAGTAATGAGAACGCCATCCAGATGGGTGTACCTTAAACATACCAAAGTTATGCTGTAATTTACAATGCCTTTTCCTTCGCCTTGTCTTCGTAAAGCAATAGGCCAAAGATATGTAAGCTGCAGCTCTGCTTTTGCTCAGGGCCATTCAGCAAGCTGTCAACGTTCAGAGAGGAGATCAGTATACACTGTAGGTGTTTCCATGATGAATACATTTAAGTTGTATCATCAAAGTAATTTGGTCATTTTAAATGAGTCAAGATTTTGTCATAACAGTGGCTATTCAAGAAATGCAGTAAAGTCTCAATTTCATGGACTCTCATTTAAGGGAATCAGATGCTACAGGAAAAAGATTGGTTCCTATATCATCTGAAATAATGGGTGAAATCATTGCATCTGAAGTAGTGTGGAAGAGGAATTTATTTGAGTAGTAATAGCAGCTCAGGAGTTTTAGATGCTGATAATACGTTTGCATTAAGCCAAGAAATAAGTTAATTGAATGTACCACCTTTCTGTAGTTTTGAACAATTTAGATTTTACGTTTACGTTTTAAAATGATTTAAAAACATGATTATCAATCATTTAATCTAAATTATTAACTCCATTAACCCATCACAAAGAAAAAAGGAAAGGAAGGATAAGAAAGGGAAAAGTTTATTATAAAAAATGGCAATCATAATTAATAGTTGGTTCCAACATCTTTTAAATCTGTTTTTCAACTTTAATACTAGAATTGTGAATTAAAAAAGGAGCTAAGCTCTCACAATGACAATAAAAAGGTAATATTAAAAGGTAGTATTAAAGTAATTTTCCAATATCTGGCTTTTGAGGTTTGATAACTTGTATTTTATAGAAAAAGAGAAGTCAAAATGAACAGTGATAAACCTGGAAATACTCCTTTCTAATAGTCTTTCTAATACTCCTTTCATGATATAGGAGATTTAGGCAAATAGAATCCACATGTTTATACTTACCATAAAACCCTTCTTAATAACCTTGAAAATCAGATTAAGAGAATTCCTTTGAATGATTTATTTAATATATAAAATTTATACAATTGTTTCCTGCCTGACTCCCAACAACTCTGGCCGATTTATCATGCCTCCAGAAGCTGTGAATGCTCCAACACTGGAAGTTTTTAAGAAGATGTTGGATAACTATTTGTATGAAGTGCTGTAGAGTTTCCTGCCTCAGCAGGGGGTTGGACTAGAAGACCTCCAAGGTACCTTCCAACTCTGTTATTCTATAAACATCATTTAAAAGTAAAAATGACAAAAGAAAAAAGGAATCATCAACAGATCTAAAAACAACATATAACCACAAATTCAATCCAGCAGGAGCTCCATCTTTCCCTTGCCCCAAAGACTGGGAGAATATCCTTGTCTTTATTAACTCCCTGAACATCATCAGAGTAGGAGCCATGCAGTTTATTCAATTACATTCAGTTTTACAATAATTATATTTCTCCATAAACTCATTTGAATTTTGTGTATCTACTTCAGTATTAATTCAAGATAAACAATTTAAAATATTTACTCTATAAATAACCATGTTTTCTTACGGTAATTATTCCAAGGTAGGAATTCAAATACGAAGTAAAGTCCCATTTTTAAAAACATTTCCAGAAATATATTACAAGCTATAGTAAATATATGCCTTGTTCCAATTAATGGAACAACCTGATATTTTTTAAAAAAATATGTTGTACTATATCAAATAAAATTTGTTATACAACATTAATTGTTTTCAGGATAATTCATTTGGATCTCTTTGCTCCATCAAGTGGTCATCCAGTCTCAATATGGTAAGGACTCATCCCATTTTCAAGATTTATTTCATCCTGTTTCTTCTTCATTAAGCTATAAAACTTTGCCTGCTGTGATTTTTCAGTTTTAAGAGTACTAAATAATAGCTACCAGCAGAGGCAACCCAAAGCATTTGGCTGACTGAGACTAACAATGCATAATTGCTCCCACATATAGTAACTCAGTGGCCCCCCAACCTTTCTGGCTTGGTGGGGGAAAGAAAGGATGGTTCTGTGTGAGCAGTAGGCGCATGCGCACATACACAGCTCCATTTTTATGTTCCTGCCACTCGGAGCTTCACACACGAACATGAATACCTACCATTGGTGCAAGTAGAGCTGTGTGTGCATGCGCATGCTCGTCCACCAATCAGGTAGCCCAGTTCTGAACAGTTTGTGGCCCACTAGTGGGATGTGGCTCAGGGTTTGGGCAACACCTGCCGCAATCAACCAGAATAATCACTGCTCTCCTGAGGATAGAAGATAGTCAAATTAGTTCAGTTCAGATAGAGTTCAGTTCTTTGCTACTACTCACAATTTGCCACATGAAGGGATTGCCTCATTCTGCCCAATGATTTGGGCTGACCCAGCTAACTAGTTTGTTGTCTACTTTATCAAATGTACGTATATTATATTCACTGCTAATTTTGTCACATTGTCAAATAATGCAGTAAGATTTGTCTGGTAGGATGTATTTTTGACAAGGCCATGTCACCTCTGGTTATGACTTTGCTTCAGTGGTGGGATTCATATTTTTTTTACGATCGGTTCTGTGTGTGTGGCTTGGTGAGCGTGGCAGGGGAAGGATACTGCAAAATCCCCATTCCCTCCCCACTCCTGGGGGAAGAATATTGAAAAATATCCATTCCCTCCCAATCAGCTGTGGCTTGGGAGGCAAAGAATAGATGGGGGCAGGGCCAGTCAGAGATGGTATTTACTAGTTCTCCGAACTACTCAAAATTTCTGCTACCAGTTCTTCAGAACTGGTCAGAACCTGCTGAATACCACCTCTCCTTTGGTTGCCTCTGGGTATGACTTATCTAGTTACCCCTTCTCCCCCCACAATGTCTCCCTTGATTCAATACCACCAGGAAAGAGCAGGTATGTTTCCCATCTGCCCATTCCAATCTTCCTGTTTACCCAACATGGGTATAAATTCTAATCATGCTTTCCTCCCCACAACTTGATTGCTCCCTATACCACCCTACAGTTGGGAGATATGCAATTTGGAGAAGCACTCAAGCTACCATACTACCCTATCACAACCTTATTTTTTTTCTTTTTAGGGGGACAAATTCTTGCAGTTTTCTTAGCAAGATTTAGAAAGTGGCTTGCCATTGCTTACTTTCTAGGGCTGAAAGAAAGTGGAGTGGCCCAAGGTCACCCACTTGACTTTGTGTCCAAAGCAGGATTCATCGTTTCCCTGTTTCTAGCCTGATGTCTTAACCATTACACCAAACTGGCTGAATATTACAAACGATATCAAGGTAAAGGTTCCCTTTGCACATATGTTCTAGTTGTTCAGAACTCTAGGGGGCGGTGCTCATCTCTTTTCAAAGCTGAAGAGCCAGCACTGTCCGAAGACATCTCCATGGTCATGTGGCCGGCATGACTAAATGCCGAAGGTGCACGGAACACTGTTACCTTCCCACCAAGGTGGTCCTTATTTTTCTACTTGCATTTTTATGTGTTTTCAAACTGCTAGATTGGCAGAAGTTGGGATAAGTAATGGGAGCTCACTCTGTTTTGCAGTGCTAGGGATTCGAACCTTTCTGATCAACAAGCTCAGTGTCTTAGCCACTGAGCCACCATGTCCCACACAAACAATATAGGAGTAGGTAATTATAGAAGATCTATTAGTAGATAATTGCAGGAGAGTAATTAATGAATTTCTGGAAAATATACTCTGTTAAAATGCCACCAATTAATGTTCATATACAGTAAAGTATCCCACTAATCCATTATTTGGAGAAATTGCATAAATCCAGCTGCAGATACAAAAAAAAGAGTGATTTTGCCTGTGGATGGTAGAATTATTCTTTCAAGAGAAAGAAATTCTGTGGGGGTTGACTCATATTGAGCTTCAGTGTGATGAATGAGAAAACTACTACTGTATCTATGGATTTATGATGCAATGACTTGGGGACAGGAAAAATGGCTTTAACATGGACATATTATAACATTCAGGTAAGAAAGCAAAGCAATGTATAGATATTCCTTGATGCATAGCACAATTGGAATCAGAACCTCTGTTGCTAAGCAATGTGGTTGTTAAATAAGTTGCAACCTTTTTTTGCCACAGTTAACTGATTCATCATGGTTGTTAAGTCAATCACCATGGCTGTTAAATGAACCAGGCTTTCCCCATTGACTTTAGATGTTGGAAGCCCCTGGAAAAGGTCCTAAATGGTGATCACATGACCTTGGGATGCTGTAACTATTATAAATGTATACCAGTTGCCAAGTATGGGAATTTTTATCACATGACTATGGCTATGCTACAACAGTTGTAAGTGTGAAGACCGGTTGTAAATCACCTTTTTCAGTGCCATTGTAACTTTGAACAGTTGTTAAATGAAGAGTCATGTTAAGGCTACTTGTAAAGTATAATTATACTGAAAATCTGATGTACTTAGTTGTAAAATGATGCAAATTGAAGCATTTCTCAAGGAGGTTATTTAAATCCTTGTTTTAATAAACAACAGAGGTTTTTTTTTAAAAAAAAGAAAGCAACTAATACATTTTAAGAGTTTCCAACGGTAGTTCTTAAACCCTCTTTCCTGTTGCAATAGGAGCATATTCTCAGAGAAAGTTAACTCCAGATATTGCTGGTAGAGTGGACAATTAATAGAGGCTTATATTGAATGGAATTCATCCAGTAAATCCCATACTATGTAACATTTGATTAATGACCATTTCCTTCTGAAATAGCACTTGACAGAGAAAGTTTGAGGGTAATGCTGAGATGTTAAGTACCTGTTGTTAAGATCTCTGTAGTAATAAAACAGTCAGTCCTACTTACCTAGCCAGACCTGAGATTACTTAACAACTATCTCCATGAAAGTTGTAGAAAAGATTCAGAGATAGTGGGACAGGACAGATGAGGTTATATGAGCCATTAGGTATTCTTTGTCTTACAACTCTGGTAACTAGAAAAATCAATTTGTTTTACAATTTGTTTGTAAAGCTTGGTATTATTTTTTCTGGGAAAACTTTAGTGAATAGTTTAAAAAAAACAATTCAAATACTTTTCAGGATTCTGAGAAAAGTATTGGAGCTTCTTCTGTAATCTTTCATACTGTATATATTCTTTCATTATCCAATTTATAAGAACTAATTCATTATAGTCACAAAACAATCAATCTGTAAACACTTCAGAAATATTTGTTTCTTCAAGTTAATGTGGATTTGTTAAAAAACAAGTCTTGAAGAAAACCTTATGTTTTCAGAAGGTAACAACTTTGCTTGATTATGAGAATATTATAGTTATAATATATCAACAAAGCTTTTTGCAATTTACACTATGCTAGCCTAATTAGTGAACAGATTATTAATAAAACTAAAATTGAGTTGAAATCCACACTCAAAGGATATTTCTAGGTGGTTTCTCAATGCATTGTAATGAGAAATTAAGTGGGGTACTCACTTTAATTTTTTTAATTAACAACTTGAGCAAAAAGCTAATGGTCTAGAACAATGGGTCTCAATCTTCCTAATGCCGCAACCCTTTAATACAGTTTCTCATGTTGTGGTGACCCCCAACCATAAAATTATTTTATGTTTTCTATATTTTTTCAAAAATATGTGTTTTCCGATGGTCTTAGGCAACCTCTGTGAAAGGGTCGTTCGACCCCCAAAGGGGTCCCGACCCACAGGTTGAGAACCACTTGTCTAGAAGAGGAAACAAAGCACAAAATGATCCTATTAGTTTAGTGAAGTGGATGGAAAATAACAAAATGAAATTTAGACATTTCAGTTCAGTTCAGTTTATTATATTTATATGCCGCCCTTTTCCCCTGAAGGGGACTCAGGGCGGCTCACAACTCAAACCAGGGAAGACAAAAAAAAATTAAAAAACAAAGCATAACAATGCATAATTTAAAACACACAACAGTCATACCATTCGAGACGGGGGCAACAGCTCTTTAGCCTCAGGCCTGTCGGAACAGCCAGGTTTTAAGGGCTTTGCAGAAGGCCTGGAGGGTGGTGAGGGTTCGAATCTCCACGGGGAGTTCGTTCCAGAGTGTCGGAGCAGCCACAGAGAAGGCTCTCCTCCGGGTAACAGTAGTTGTTAAAATAATCTTGAATTGTAATTAATCAGATACTGAATATGAATCAGTAGTGTGATATGGCTGCACAAAAAGACAAGTAGAATAATAGGCTAAATTAATAGAAGTACAGTTCCCAAATTATGAAACACAACATTTCTACTCTGTTCTATATTAATAATATTCCTCGTAAGTACTATGCCCAGTTCAGAACAGCACAGGTCAGCTAGACTAGCTAATTCAGACCCAAAGTAGCATAACTAAAGGAGTTTAAAAATGGAGCCAATTTCGTGGAGAAGAAGTTGGTTTTTCTTTGATCAATGTGAATAGACATCCATCAGGAATACAGTATTTTAATCTGGATTCTACACAGATCAAGGGTTTAAATGTGATTAATGGTAGGATACTGTGGGTTTAACAACCAGTTCAGTGATCGTGACCCTTACATGTCTAAAGCACTTGTGCGCAGCACTGAAAATGGAGCATTGAGAAGGTCAGCTGCTTACCTTCCAAATCAGCAATGGTAAATAGAACAGCGAGGTGGAAAAATCAGCTGTGCTGCACATTGAGATGAGCTAGAAAGCAGGAAATAAAGGAGGCAAGGGGGGGGGGGCAACTGATTGTCAGAACTATCGGTTCGCCTGAACTGGTCCAAACCTGCTGAATACCACCTCTGAATGTGATGCCCTAAGCAATCTTTTAGTTCTATGTTACTAACAGAATCTGATCTGCATGAAAAGAGGTTTTTTAGGACTAGTTCAGTAGGTTCAATAGACAGAACCATAGTGGTCAATACTGTCATTCAACATTAGGACATCTCTTTGGGAACTCTAAGATTAATCTGAAGTTTTATAATCCTGCAATTATTTCTAAATTGAATTTGTTATTGGTAACATGTATGCCAATGGTTAGATAATATCATCATGAGCATGGATGTGGGCAGACTCCAGCAGACAGTGGATGATGTGGGGGGAACTGACATGCTGTGGTCCATGGATTCACGAATAGTCAGGCATGATTTAGTGACTGAACAACAACATGTTTATCAAAATTATATTAATGATAATTATAAAACTCTGCTAAAATGAGCACAAACAATTGACCTACGGAGCCTGAGTTCAGTTTTCAGGAACATCTGGTCAACAGAGATGACTCTTGGCTTCAGCAAAAAACAAAGATAAACTGCTTTATTGTTTGGAATGTGCTTGGCATTTTCAGAAAATAAGATGCTGTGAACTGAGCTGGGGAATGGAAAATCATTTAAAGCAAAGATTGCTAGGCATCAAGGGATCTTGAAGAAGAATGAATTGCTGCAAGGTAAGATCCCCCATCGTTAAAAGTTGTACTTGCCTTCCACGTACTTCAGAGATTTCTCACCTAAATCTCACAGGCCTCCTTTAGATTTGATGACAAATACTTTAGAAGCTTCAAACAAGAATTATAACTTTCTTTCTATGGACCTGCTCATGTTGTAGAGATTTATAGCCTGCAAGGGAGAGGCTGCTTAATGGAGGAGGAGTTTTTCCCCTTCAGGTAGTGCAGAAGAGTTATAGTAAAAGAATTCATAATATATACGAAATAATAAGAGTAGCTTTAATTACAGACAATTTTAGCTTAAGTAGCCTTAAGTCATGGAGGAGAAAACACAGTGGAAATAGAAGCCTGGTGGAGTGAAATAGCATAAACTCTTCAGGCTGTATTTCAATAAATTACTGCAGATGTAAAAGTTAAATCAATAGTGCATTGTGGATTTATTTGTTGTTAACAACAACAACAACAACAACAACAACAACAACAACAAAAGAAGGAGCAGGGGCACAAAAGATCAGCTCCTAATTGATAAAATGATATTAGAAAATTGTAAGAACAGAAAAACGAACTTGAATATGGTCTGGATTGATTACAAAAAGGCATTTGACTCACTGCCACATAGTTGGATCATAAAATGCTTAGAAACAACTGGCATTAGCAAAAATATTATATCCTTTACTGAAAAGGTGATGAAACAATGGAGAACTGAGTTGGCAGTAGGGAATGAGATCTACAGAATGGTTAATATCAAGCGAGGAATTTTCCAGGGTGATTCACTTTCACCTCTTACGTTACGACGTCCTAGGCCCCTGGGTGGGGCCCGACTAGTAACCAATGCCAAATCCGGCGAAACAACTGGCCGTTGTGATACAATTGTATAATAATAATAATAATAATAATAATAATAATAATAATAATAATAATAATAATAATAATCAGGAGATATAGATTGGATACAAGAAACATCAATGAAGCTGTAGAGATTGTAAAACAGCAGATAACAGCAACAGCTAGAAAAATTGAAAGATATGAGGCACGAATCATCCAATATAAACAAAATCAGCAATTTCGATCAGACCAACGGCGTTTTTATCAAAGTCTTAATGTAAATGGTGACACCAAAAGTGAAAAACCAGAAAAACAGGCCACAGTTGAATTCTGAAAAGAATTGTGGGAAAATGCAAAGGACTACAACAAGGAAGCAAAGTGGATACATGACTTTGAGAAAAGCATTGGCAACAAACAAATGCAAGTATTAGAAATAACAACTGAGATGGTCAAAAATCGAGTTAAAAAGGTAAAGAATTGGACATCACCTGGAAAGGACCAATTACATGGTTTCTGGCTCAAATATCTGACCAGTTTACATGCAATATTGGCCAGGCAACTGAATGAAATTTTACAAAAGGGCCAAATTGATGAATGGTTGACAACTGGAAAAACATACTTGATTCAGAAAGATGCAACTAAAGGAACAACACCTGAAAACTATAGACCAATAACATGCTTGCCAACAACCTTCAAATTACTCACAGACATTATTGCAGATAACATGATGGATTATTTGGAAACAAACAACATCTTGCCAGTAGAGCAAAAAGGCAACAAAAGAAGGAGCAGGGGCACAAAAGATCAGCTTCTAATTGATAAAATGATATTAGAAAATTGTAAGAACAGAAAAACGAACTTGAATATGGTCTGGATTGATTACAAAAAGGCATTTGACTCACTGCCACATAGTTGGATCATAAAATGCTTAGAAACAACTGGCATTAGCAAAAATATTACATCCTTTACTGAAAAGGCAATGAAACAATGGAGAACTGAGTTGGCAGTAGGGAATGAGAGCTACGGAATGGTTAATATCAAGCGAGGAATTTTCCAGGGTGATTCACTTTCACCTCTTCTCTTCATCATCGCAATGATCCCACTATCAGTAATCTTAAAAAAAATGAAATTAGGCTACCAAACAGCCAAAAAAGCTGAAAAAATTTCGCATTTACTATATATGGATGATTTGAAACTCTATGGAAAGTCAGAAATAGAAATCCAATCATTGACAAATACAGTCCGAGTATTCAGCACCGATATTTCAATGCAGTTTGGCATGGAAAAATGCGCCACTGTATCCATAAAAAGGGGCAAAATCACTGCATCTGAGGGAATTGAAATGCCCAATGGCCAACTAATTAAATGCAAAGAAAATGAAGCCTACAAATACTTAGGCATTCTGCAGTTGGATAACATCAAGCATGGAGAAGTAAAAACTATTGTCAGGCGAGAGTACACCAACAGAGTTAAGAAAATTTTGAAATCTAAATTGAATGGTGGAAATACAATCAAGGCCATAAATACCTGGGCAATACCAGTTATAAGATACACAGCTGGCATAGTTAACTGGACACAAGCTGATTTGGACCTTTTGGACCGAAAAACCAGGAAACTAATGACAATGCACTACAGTTTACATCCACGTGGTGATACTGATAGACTATACCTGCCACAAAAATCAGGTGGCAGAGGATTATTACAAGTGAAGCAAACAGTTGAAGAAGAAAAACATGCACTGGCTGATTATTTAAAAGAAAGTCAAGAACATCTATTAATCGAAGTAAAGAACAAAAATCTACTGAAGGCCCAACAGACAAAACAAGAATACAGAAAAGATGTGATAAAATCAAGAATGGAGAGTTGGCAGAACAAAGCACTGCATGGTCAATTTCTGGAAAAAATAAAAGATAAAGGGGACAGTGAACAAACTTGGTTATGGTTAACAACAGGTACATTAAAGAAAGAAACAGAGTCACTAATCCTGGCTGCGCAAGAACAAGCTATCCGCACAAATGCCATTAAGGCCAAAATCGAAAAATCCTCTGATGATGCCAAATGCAGACTTTGCAAAGAAGCTGACGAAACTGTTGATCACATACTCAGCTGCTGTAAAAAAATCGCGCAGACTGATTATAAATTGCGGCACAATTCAGTAGCACAAATGATCCATTGGAATTTGTGCAAAAATTATAATATTAAAACAGCAACAAACTGGTGGGAACATCAGCCTGAAAGAGTCACAGAAAATCAGATGGTCAAGATCTTGTGGGATTTCCGTATACAAACCGACAAAATACTGGCGCATAATACACCAGACATCACACTGGTTGAGAAAAATAGGGTCACAATCATAGACATCGCAATACCAGGTGATAGCAGGGTCGCCGAGAAGGAACATGAAAAAATCGCAAGATACCAGGACTTAAAAATCGAAATTCAACGACTATGGCACAAACCAGCAGTGGTAATTCCAGTGGTAATTGGCACACTGGGTGCTATTCCAAAAGCACTGGAATTACATTTAAAACAGTTAAAAATTGACAAAATCACCATCAGTCAAATGCAAAAAGCCGCACTGCTTGGATCTGCACGCATATTGCGAAAATACGTTACGACGTCCTAGGCCCCTGGGTGGGGCCCGACTAGTAACCAATGCCAAATCCGGCGAAACAACTGGCCGCTGTGATACAATTGTATAATAATAATAATAATAATAATAATAATAATAACAACAACAACAACAACTCCGCCATTGCCGGTCCCATAACTCCGCCATTGCCGGTCCCAAGCCCGGATGAGAAAGGAGGAAGGTTGGGATCAGGTTGGCATCTGGTCCCGTAAAAAAAAACCCCGCCAACCCATACAATATGGTGAAAAAAACAAATAAGAATTCCATACCGCATCGGTCGTCGCGCGGGTTAACAAGGGCCACGGCGGATGTTGGGGTCCCTGGACATCCGTCGACAAGTGGGCTACAAGTGGACCAGCCAACAAAACGACAAAAATATAGTGCAGATGAAAACCGTGCCATAATGGCCTGTTACTACAACTCAGAGCCAGAAAAAAGAGGGTATTTAAAGCGAATGTATGAATTATGGAAACAACAATATCCAGATTCAAATGTTAGTGAACAACGACTAGCAGATCAAAGGCGATTTATTATACGGAATAAAGTGTTTAGTGAAGTTGAACATGAGGAAATTCAGGCAAATTGCAAAACCCAAAAAACAATATCACAAGCGGAAATAACTGATATTCAAGACACAACTAAAGACATTATAGTAGAACTCCCAGAAGAAGCTCTCGGGGAGGAAATAACATCACCACCACTAGAACCAGTTATCACTGAACCAACTGATGAACTAACTCAAAAACAAAAAGAATTGAAGGATAAGATCATGGAGCATTTTCTGCTTAATGAGGAAAGGCAACGTTTACCATCACTAAAAACTGTGCCTAAGAAAATTTTGGCCCCTATCATGAAAATGGTTAATGCAGTGTTTTCAACAATTGAACCGGGATCCATCTTGGAAACAAACCAGTTAATGTACAGCGCAGCTGTAATAGTCACTAATGAACTAGGCATTAAAATTAAAGTACCTAGTCACACAACAGAAAAAGCATCAAAGCCAAAGTGGAAAATCCGTTTAGAACAAAAAATCAAAAAATTAAGGGCAGATGCTAGTAACTTAAAGAACATGCATGAGCAACGACTTAAAAACAACAAAATCATAGATCGGCTAATCAGAAGATATAGATTGGATACAAGAAACATCAATGAAGCTGCAGAGATTGTAAAACAGCAGATAACAACAACAGCTAGAAAAATTGAAAGATATGAGGCACGAATCATCCAATATAAACAAAATCAGCAATTTCGATCAGACCAACGGCGTTTTTATCAAAGTCTTAATGTGAATGGTGACACCAAAAGTGAAAAACCAGAAAAACAGGCCACAGTTGAATTCTGGAAAGAATTCTGGGAAAATGCAAAGGACTACAACAAGGAAGCAGAGTGGATACATGACTTTGAGAAAAGCATTGGCAACAAACAAATGCAAGTATTAGAAATAACAACTGAGATGCTCAAAAATCGAGTTAAAAAGGTAAAGAATTGGACATCACCTGGAAAGGACCAATTACATGGTTTCTGGCTCAAATATCTGACCAGTTTACATGCAATATTGGCCAGGCAACTGAATGAAATTTTACAAAAGGGCCAAATTGATGAATGGTTGACAACTGGAAAAACATACTTGATTCAGAAAGATGCAACTAAAGGAACAACACCTGAAAACTACAGACCAATAACATGCTTGCCAACAACCTTCAAATTACTCACAGGCATTATTGCAGATAACATGATGGATTATTTGAAAACAAACAACATCTTGCCAGTAGAGCAAAAAGGTAACAAAAGAAGGAGCAGGGGCACAAAAGATCAGCTTCTAATTGATAAAATGATATTAGAAAATTGTAAGAACAGAAAAACGAACTTGAATATGGTCTGGATTGATTACAAAAAGGCATTTGACTCACTGCCACATAGTTGGATCATAAAATGCTTAGAAACAACTGGCATTAGCAAAAATGTTACATCCTTTACTGAAAAGGCGATGAAACAATGGAGAACTGAGTTGGCAGTAGGGAATGAGATCTACGGAATGGTTAATATCAAGCGAGGAATTTTCCAGGGTGATTCACTTTCACCTCTTCTCTTCATCATCGCAATTATCCCACTATCAGTAATCTTAAAAAAAAATGAAATTAGGCTACCAAACAGCCAAAGAAGCTGAAAAAATTTCGCATTTACTATATATGGATGATTTGAAACTCTATGGAAAGTCAGAAATAGAAATCCAATCATTGACAAACACAGTCCGAGTATTCAGCACCGATATTTCAATGCAGTTTGGCATGGAAAAATGCGCCACTGTATACATAAAAAGAGGCAAAATCACTGCATGTGAGGGAATTGAAATGCCCAATGGCCAACTAATTAAATGCAACGAAAATGAAGCCTACAAATACTTAGGCATTCTGCAGTTGGATAACATCAAGCATGGAGAAGTAAAAACTATTGTCAGGCGAGAGTACACCAACAGAGTTAAGAAAATTTTGAAATCTAAATTGAATGGTGGAAATACAATCAAGGCCATAAATACCTGGGCAATACCAGTTATAAGATACACAGCTGGTATAGTTAACTGGACACAAGCTGATTTGGACCTTTTGGACCAAAAAACCAGGAAACTAATGACAATGCACTACAGTTTACATTCACGTGGTGATACTGATAGACTGTATCTGCCCCGAAAATCAGGTGGCAGAGGATTATTACAAGTGAAGCAAACAGTTGAAGAAGAAAAACATGCACTGGCTGATTATTTAAAAGAAAGTCAAGAACATCTATTAATCGAAGTAAAGAACAAAAATCTACTGAAGGCCCAACAGACGAAACAAGAATACAGAAAAGATGTGATAAAATCAAGAATGGAGAGTTGGCAGAACAAAGCACTGCATGGCCAATTTCTGGAAAAAATAAAAGATAAAGTGGACAGTGAACAAACTTGGTTATGGTTAACAACAGGTACATTAAAGAAAGAAACAGAGTCACTAATCCTGGCTGCGCAAGAACAAGCTATCCGCACAAATGCCATTAAGGCCAAAATCGAAAAATCCTCTGATGATGCCAAATGCAGACTTTGCAAAGAAGCTGATGAAACTGTTGATCACATACTCAGCTGCTGTAAAAAAATCGCGCAGACTGATTATAAATTGCGGCACAATTCAGTAGCACAAATGATCCATTGGAATTTGTGCAAAAATTATAATATTAAAACAGCAACAAACTGGTGGGAACATCCGCCTGAAAAAGTCACCGAAAATCAGATGGTCAAGATCTTGTGGGATTTTCACATACAGAACAAAAATCTACTGAAGGCCCAACAAACGAAACAAGAATACAGCAAAGATGTGAGAAACTCAAGAATGGAGACATCGCAATACCAGGTGATAGCAGAGTCGCTGAGAAGGAACATGAAAAAATCGCAAAATACCAGGACTTAAAAATTGAAATTCAACGACTATGGCACAAAGCAGCAGTGGTAATTCCAGTGATAATCAGCACACTGGGTGCTATTCCAAAAGCACTGGAATTACATTTAAAACAGTTAAAAATTGACAAAATCACCATCAGTCAAATGCAAAAAGCCGCACTGCTTGGATCTACATGCATATTACGAAAATACGTTATGACGTCCTAGGCCCCTGGGTGAGGCCCGACTAGTAAAATGCCAAATCCGGCAAAACAACTGGCCACTGTGATACAATAATAATAACAACAACAACAACAACAACAATACTTTTCTAAAAAACATTTGCTTAGGGCAACTGCAGAATAAATCACAAATAGAGTGTAGAGTAGGCCCTAGAATGCCACACTCTACTTGCTTACCACGTGAAGAAAGGCAGTGCAGGGATTGGTGGTCCAATCTGGGAAGTGAATTTCACAGAAGAGGAGAAATCCCAAGTCTCCACCTTTCAAATGTTCAATTCCCTAAATATCCAGAAAATCTCAATATCTTTGGAGGACATCTGATTAGAGAAGACTGTGTTATGGATAATTACCAGTTTGCTTTGATCCAGCATGGTCTCCCTAGCCAGATCACAGCAAGCACATACATCATTCAGTTCAACTAATAAAAATAACTCAATAATCATTTATTTGTTGTTGTTAGTTTCGAAGTCGTGTCTGACCTATCGGGACCCATGGACAACGTTCCTCTAGCCTTCCTGTCCTCGACCATCCCCCTGGAGTCCATTAAAGCTCATGCCTACTGCTTCAGTGAGTCCATCCAGCCACCTCATTCTCTGTCATCCCATTCTTCTCTTGGCCTCAATCTTTCCCAGCATTAGGCTCTTCTCCAGTGAGTCCTTCCTTCTCATTAGGTGGCCAAAGTATTTGAGTTCATTTATTAGATATTACCAAATATCAAAAAAGTGAATTGGCAAATCGCACAGACATAAAAAAGGTAAAAAACCCAGGGGTGACGAGGGAGAGTCAGGGTTAGGGAGTTTGAGTGATTCAACTCAATGTTTTAGAATAGCTTCCTATGTTGTGATATACAGTCCCCTAACATTTCTGATATGGGGAAAAAAGCAAATTCACGATAGGGGAACAGGACCTTTCAGTGCCCTCCCCACAAAAATTAAGAGCCAGAAAATGATTACAAAGCTTTCCTCTGTCCCCAAGCTGTGCTCTGTGATAAAAAGCCAAGACAAAATGAGTTCCTTTTGTAAAATATGTAAATCTCACAGAGGAGAAAACGAACATCTCATGTAGGTTGGCTTTTGTGAGATGAAAGATTGACTGGTAGAGCTGTAGGTACTGATCTCAAGGATTCTTTATGATATTAATAACTGACAGGCAAGGCACAGCATCCAGCTTCAGGTCAGACATTTTCTGTTACTGATGTGAAAATGTGTTATGAAAGTGAAGGGTTTCAAATGGTAAAAGCAGATAGAGGAGGCCAGTTGTTTATAAGGTTCCCAAATAACAAAATGATGAGATATTTGAGTTCAAGGGCCAGTAGAAGTATTTTGAAAGATTTTTTTAAAAGCCTTTACAGTACCACGCTACTTACTTTACTTTACTTTACGTTACTTTATTTTATTTTTTGTTTTATTGTCCCTTTGGATCCATTTTGCCTCCTGGGCACTGCCTGGTCAAGTCCCTGCCTTTTTTTGGCAAGATTTTCAGAAATCATTTGCCATTCTCTCCTTCCTAGGGCTGAAAAGGAGTGACTGGTCCAAGGTAATTCAGATGGCTTTGTGTCTAAGGCAGGACTGAAACTCATGTTCTCCTAGATTCTAGCCTGAATCCTTAACCATTATATGAAACTCGATCATACTACAGGAAGCAAATGGTTTCTTACTACTCCTTGATGTGAAAAAACAAAACAAAAACATTTTTAAAACTCTTTGCAATAGGATTTGATGTATAATTTGTAAATAGATATGTTGTCTAATATTGCTGAATGTATATAGAAACTGTAGCAGGCAAGGGGAGGATAAGAGAAATAGAATAGAATCTCTAAATAGAAAATGCTTTGACCTGTGGCACATTTTGCAACCATCAGCCATATTCCAAATGCATACTTTTTATGCATGTTGAAACACAACTTACAACAATCCCAGCAATTATCTACCCATGGGTGATGACAGTTTCAGGGAAGATGTGCATTTTCTGCAATTA
Source organism: Thamnophis elegans (assembly GCF_009769535.1). Classification (NCBI taxonomy): domain Eukaryota; kingdom Metazoa; phylum Chordata; class Lepidosauria; order Squamata; family Natricidae; genus Thamnophis; species Thamnophis elegans. Next base: position 138,470,163 of record NC_045541.1, on the reverse strand, counting down.
GCCACTCAACACTTCCTGAATTCACAAACGGATTATACTGTCCCCCTGTGTTTTCCAGCCTCAGTACAGAACGACTGTTTTCTGATCTGAATTGCTTTAAGCCCTTCTGTCAGTCCAACAAAGTAAATCAGATGAAGAAACCAATGCTATGTGGGTCAGGACTTTTATTGAAACAGCTGAAGTAACAGACAAGTTTTACAAGTCTGGGTGTGCTTCTCCCTTCCTTTATCTTGTGAACTAGGGAGAGGCTTGTCTTAGATGTTTGTGGAAGTTGCTTTCTTAGCCTGGACTCAAACTTCTTTCATCTGACCATTGCCCAGGTTGTCCTGCTATCCTTAAAGTTCATTTCCTGTACTCTCTACACCTTCAGAGTTGATGGCCCCCAGTCCTTCAATCCCTTCTGATAGTAATCTGAGTTCTAATTGGTTATAGTATCTTGAATGCCCCATCTCTGTGTCCCAGTATCTGCTCTGGGCATCTTGGAATAACAGTTGCTATGTTCTTCTCAGTTGATCTAATATTGGGTCCTTAAATCAATTAACTCAACTTTACTAACTGATGCTTAATTCAACCCTTATTTGCCCCACTGGACCTATTTTGGTTCCTCATCTGTCTGTTGGGTAAAAGCATGATCCTCTTAAATTTTGTGTTTATTTATTTGTTTAGTCATGTTTATGTGATGTATATTGGTGGTGATGGCTTTTTGAGAGCTGTATGCAAGAAAATTTGATTTTAATGTATGCCTATTAGTGTACATTCAAAGTGACAATAAAGTTATTCTATCAATCAATCAATCTCTATCTATCTATCATCTATCTATCTATCTATCTATCTATCTATCTATCTATCTATCTATCTATCTATCTATCTATCTATCTATCTATCTATCTATCTATCTATCTATCTTGCTTACTTGCTTTCCTACCATCTGCCCACAATACTGTAAAGCTTCCCTTTCTTTCCTTCTATTTTAAAGATGCAGTACAGGAATATTGCTATTTAGTTCCTATGAATCAATTCTTCCTTGTTGCAAAGTTTCCATAAACCTTCAGACAAGATTGGAACCAGAAAAACAGCCAGTTTTTCTGTTGCTTTGATTATTGTAACATCAATAGGTGTAAAAAGACAGAGGAGAAGTTCTGCTTAGTGTCAAAGGACATCATGTGGGAAGTCAGTTCCTCAGTATCCAGATGTGTGAACATCTGGAAAAATAAAGGAAAGGCCAAGGGACTGGTGCGAAAGGAACAATCTTTTATATCATATAAGAGGAATCCTGGTTGTACTGGAGAAACAAGTAAGTTAGTGGAGTTGGTGGTTTGCTACCTGGTATGGTCAAACTGAATTTGGGGAAAGTTTGAGATGAGTCCCTTTTGTTCTGAAATTCAGTGTCTAAAACCCTTTCATTGATCATTCTCCTAATGTGTGTAAACCCAGTGGAGAATCAAGACATGGATCATGTGATTGATTTTTAAAAATGTATTGTTTGAGTCTGGGAGGGAATATATTAGACAGAAAATATGGAATCAGTCAACTGGAAAATAATGGCATTTAAGCCAGTTATTAAAGATTAATATCCATGCTGTAATCCCTCAATTGGATATGTTCTAGCCTCAGAATTGCATTAGATATGTGCTTTGGAACTTGGAACACTGCTCTTATAAATTGAATTTAGGAAGTGTAGGAAGTTAAAACCCACCCCTCTCCTAGAAAAATGAAATATCCTAGGAAATATTGAAAAGGCAGTATATTATACTTCCCTAGATGTAAAAAGGGAGAAACATATTTTAATTCCTGCAGCTTCCTGCCTATCCCTTTTTGTCAATGGGCCATTAAGATGCCAAGCCAGTCTAGTTACATAACAAAGACCCCTTCCCATCAGCTCCAGGAAGATGGAATCAAGGCATGCTAGTATAAGCCTTTACCCAACTGACCACATGGCATCTGAGAATTCAACCAAACCTGGACTCAGCCTAGAGAGTTGCCCTTGCATGGCCCCATGTGAGTCTGATGGCCAATCAGAATACATTTCTTACACAGGAACAGGAAACAGAAAGGGTGCCCCTCCCTCGGCCCTTCTTCTTCTTCACCCAACACCTGGAAGCATTTTTCCCCAGGACCTCAAGCCATGTGGTCCTGTCCACCATTAAACCATCTTTCTAAGCAGCCTCCATGTTTCCAGAGTCTTTTTCCCCACCTGGAACTGAACCCAGAAGGACATTTCTTTCAACAGAAGTAAATGAAAAACTATTCCATTATAGTTTATTCCACAATATTAACATACATTATTACTACAATTCCAAATATTTTTTCCAGTTTCTGCAGTTACTATGAGATACTAAAATGACTCTCTAAGGTCAAAGAATTAGAAATATTCCTGTGGGAGCTAACCATTGTTTTGTATTTCTAATAAAACCCTACTGTAAAAAAAGCTCTTGTTTTCTCTAAGAAATCTGTTGTTTCCCAAATGTCAGATAAAAACAACAATAAAGAAAATGACACAAGATTTAAAAAAAAGGCAAAATCCCCAAAGGGAATAGAAAAGGTGTAAAGGAGAACCAGCTTTAATATCCTTGTGAAGCCAGATTTATTTTACTCTTGCTATTGCATGAGTAAAACTGATGCATTTTCCTGATGGCCTTTGATTTTTCTTGCCAAGGGCTTTCCCTTACACCGTGCTGCAATTCCAAGTCAAATATCAGTGGGAGCAAACTATTATTCTGTCATCACTTGGATGGTGCAAGCTTCTCTTTATTGAGCCAAAAGATATCTGTTGTCTTCCTTATTATGCAGTTGCAGTCTTTCTGCGAGATTCCAATGCCTTTTGTTCCTTTGACTGACAACAACTTCATTTTACCTGCCCCCTCCCCCTCAGTCCTGAGCACTGTGTGGTAGAAAACAGGGACTACCAGTTGGTCTTAACTCAACTGTTGGCAATGTGCTTTAACTGCAGAGAAAATACCTTGGCCTCTCACAGAAAAGAAAATAGTGAAGAAACAGAATGGTGTATTTGAAAGGAGATATAGAGAGAACAGTGAATAAGACTGTTAATTTTGGGCTTACTTGGGCTAATCTCTGGCTACACCTTCCCTTCTCTCTTTATGAAATGAGACTAACCTTAAAATTGATTCCCCTCCTTTATTAATTGAATTTAGAATTTAGAATAACAGAGTTCGAAGGGACCTTGGAGGTCTTCTAGTCCAACCCCCTGCCTAGACAGGAAACCCTATACCATTTCAGACAGATGGTTATCCGACATCTTAAAAACTTCCAGTGTTGGAGCATTCACAACTCTGGAGGCAAGTTGTTCCACTGATTAATTGTACTAATTGTCAGGAAATTTCTCCTCAGTTCTAAGTTGCTTCTCCCCTTGATTAGTTTCCATCCATTGCTTCTTGTTCTACCCTCAGGTGCCTTGGAGAATAGTTTGACTCCCTCTTCTTTGTGGCAGCCCCTGAGACATTGGAACATTGCTATCATGTCTCCCCTAGTCCTTCTTTTCATTAAACTAGACCTACCCAGTTCCTGCAACCATTCTTCATATGTTTTAGTCTCCAGTCTCCTAATCATCTTTGTTGCTCTTCTCTGCATTCTTTCTAGTGTCTCCACATATTTTTACATTGTGGCGACCAAAACTGAATGCAGCATTCCAAGAGTGGCCTTACCAAGGCATTATAAAGTGGTATTAACACTTCACGTGATCTTGATTCTATCCCTCTGTTTATGCAGCCTAGAACTATGTTAGCATTTTTAGCAGCTGCTGCACACTGCTGTCCTTCTTTGAAACTAGCCTTTAAAAAAAATCTCAGTTTGGAACAAAAGAGAGCCATTTCCCTAAAAACTAACTAACATCAACAGATGGTAGCAGAGATTCCCATGTTTTTGACTAACAGAAACAATGTAAAAGAACAAAAGCAAATAGTCCTTTGAAGAAAATATCAATTTCATTCCCAAAAGATAAATTCAGAGAGTGGAAAAAGATACATTTGTTCTTTTTTTATTTCCATCTGGAAACCTTGTAACATTCTGGGGAGGTTGTATTTTTTAATTTTAAGTGATTTGAAATAAACCACGAGAATACTACCAAATTACAGAAGGAAAAGCTTGGGGGTACTTATACTAGGTGTCATCAAATTATAAAAGGAGTTGGTATTTGTCTCCTCCTTCCAATTACACTGATGTAGACAGTATTTCTGAGAAACCTGTAGTGTATTTCCAGAAATATGCATCAAAGGTCAGCAGGCCTTTGCAATTTTTTAATTTTTTAATTTAATTGAATTATCCCATTAAATTTAAAGAGCAAAAGATCCATCCTTCCATCCCATTCAAGCTCTGATTATCTCACTGACTGCCAAATGCAGATGTGTTTTCCTTGCTATGCTTTGCGTGAAATACAGTATTTTTCTATCTTCTGTTAGATATATACTTCAATCATTACATTTCCCATCTTCCTATATGAAAGCAAGATGGGTCACTTTGATTTGCCTTTCTTTATAGCTGCGTGTAACATAACAACCAAGCATATTAGGTATGTCATTCCTGACAGACAACAGCCTCCATGTTTTACAGCCTATGATGATTTCCTGGCATCCTAATTTGGGGTTATGGATAAATAGAGCAACATTTGAAGGCCCATTTTTCTCTTGCCTTTGCCCTAAAATATTATGAGCTGAGGTTCAGAAGAGCTAAAGCTTATTCCCTCCTGTCTGACCCCCATTCCATTAACCAGTTTCTTATCACAGCATCACCTAGCAACCACAGTTGAAACCCATGTCCCTTTTTCCTTTCCTTTTTAATTGTGCCCTAGAAATACACTTCCAGTTTTCATACTAAAAATAAAGTTTCCACCTGAGAGTTATAATGATTTCTGGGTTGTTGTTTTTTTGCTTTAGTGCTGTGATCCTACACAGCTTGCAGGTGATTTTATACTGGCACAGATGACTTCTGCATTTTCTTCTAGTATGGCCCAGAACAAGAGAGAAACCACTGACATAACATAAAACAGAGTTTATTTCTTCATTGGGATTTTCATTCACTCTCCTTTTCCATCTCAGAAGCATTTCTGATACTTATTTTTGAGACAGCATCTAAACACACTTGTCAAATGAATAGTGTGAGGTTAGCAGAGGCATTGAGCACTGGGGCAAGAAAGTTTTCTTTAGCTAATATTACTTTCTATTGCATTTCACCTTTGGGAGAAAACTGTAGCCCAGAATTTCTAATCATGCAGCATAGGTCAGGACACATACAGTATTATTCAGGCTGGGTTTTGGGCTTAAAGCCTGGTCGGCGCTGCGGTCTTTCTATAACTCTTGGTGGGGGTGTGTGGACTGCTGGCGTTGTTTCAGTAAGTGGAATGATTGGTTGTGTGGTTGTATCATGATTGGTAGATTGGTGCTGATTGGTGCTGGCTGTGTGTCCATTGTTGTTTTGTGTTGTAATGGCCTGGGTGGTGGGTGGGGCTCGTTTGTTGATTAGGGCTGTCAAGCTATCCAGAACAAACACAACCCCCCTAAACACATCCTGGACCTGACCAACCACTGCCTAACCAACACATACTTCATCCATAATGGACAAAGATACAAACAGATAGAAGGAGCAACCATGGGATGGTTCCACCACAAAACCGCGATGCCCTTATCCGCGCTGACATAAGTGCGGAGGCAAATCCGCGGCGTCCAAAGCGCTAAGAAAACAACGACCCTACCGCCGCGACAACAGCGCGGTGACAGATGGGCGTTCTACATGCTTTGTTCTTTGCCTCCAAAGGTAGCCCTCCTCCTCCAGCTGACAGCGGCAGCGGGCACTGGGCAAAGCGAGCTGCCCAGCAGCAGCAGCCCGCAGGAAGGGTCCAGCTCAGCCGCGGGGGGCAGCAGGAAGTGGAGGAGGACGCGGCAGCGGCGGCGGCTGAGGCTCTCCCGGGCCGGCGAAGCGGGCTTGCCCGGCGGAGGCAGGCTGCCCTCTTCTTCCTCAACAACATCTCCTTGGACGGGCGGCCTCCGCCGCCGGCGCCTCCCCCGGAGGAAGAGGCAGGGCGGGCGGCAGCGGCGGCTGAGGCTCTCCCGGGGCCGGCGAAGCGGGCTTGCCCGGTGGCGGCGGCCGCCCATCCAAGGAGATGTTGTTGAGGAAGAAGAGGGCAGCCTGCCTCTGCCAGGCAAGCATGCTTCGCCGGCCCCGGGAGAGCCTCAGCCGCTGCCGCTGCCGCATCCTCCTCCACCGCCAGCGTCAGCGGCCCTGCTCGGGCCCCCCACGGGCTTCCTGCTGCCCCCTGTGGCTGTGCTGGACCCTTCCCGCAGGCTGCTGCTGCTGGGCAGCCCGCTTTGCCCCGTGCCCGCTGCCGCTGTCAGCTGGAGGAGGAGGGCTACCTTTGGAGGCAAAGAACGAAGCATGTAGAACGCCCTTCTGTCCCGCGCTGTTGTCCCCGCGGTGATGACGCGCGGTGATGACGTCGCGACTTTAGCGACGCGATTTAATCTCCGCTATTTTGCGTAGCGCGGTTTTGTCGTGCCACGCCATGGGATCACCCCTCTCACCCATCATCACAAACTTATACATGGAACATTTTGAAACTAACGCCTTAGATAAATCTGAACACAAACCCATACTTTGGCTTAGATATGTTGATGACATTTTTGTGATTTGGCCACATGGGAAAGAAAAACTGGACAACTTCCTCACATATTCTCAACAGCCCACAACTCAAAATACAATTCCCCATGGAAATAGAAGCATCTATAATCTATAATCTCAAATCTGAACACTTCAACAAGAGAATAATTATGGATAATAATAATTATTCAACATGAATAAACGTGATGATACCTCACGCCTACCAGACATCTGGAAACTAGCCCAAGTCAACAAATGAGCCCCACCCACCACCCAGACCATTACAACACGAAACAACAATGGACACAGCCAGCACCAATCAGCACCAATCTACCAATCATGATACAACCACACAACAAAAAATTCCACTTACTGAAACAAAGCCAGCACTCCACACACCCCCATCAAGATTTATAGAAAGACCGCAGCGCCGACCAGGCTTTAAGCCCAAAACCCAGCCTGAAGACGGCGAGTGAGACCTTGCTGAAACGTTGCCAAGACAATCTCAATCTTACATGGGAAAAGACTTGAATACAACAAGACCAGCATACCTACACCCGTGAAAATCTATGAAAACACACACACACACACACACACACACACACACACACACACACAATTTATGTCTGTATAAAGAAAATCTTACTTCTATTGAAATCCTTAATTCTAGCTTAAGGATTCCTGCTAAATTTCTGGTAGGCAACTGGCAGTCCATAGCTTTCCAAATATCAACTTATTTGGACAGCAACCAACTTATTTGGGTTGCTTTGGAAAATTGAACTTTAACTAACATTGAAGTACCAATTGAGCAGATTCAAAGTCACTGGATCAGGAATGGGATTTCCATTTCCTCATGTACAGATTTTGATTTCAAGTATTGTCACTACAATAGACTTGGCTGCAGGAAGCTCAGCTATAGAGGTCTATGTGAAGATGGCAGCGGGATATAATAATGGGAATTTTGCAACACTGGCAATTAAGCCAAATTAATATTTCCTCATCATAAGTAGGTGGGAAGGATTGCAATAAATGCTTTCTAATTTATGGTTCATCAACCATTAGAGAAGTATTCAGCCTGCTAACCAGAAACCTTGGCTTCTTTTTCTCTTATTTTCTATCGTGCTATCTGTAAGCCGCCCTGAGTCTCTCGAGAGTGGGCGACATACAAACCCTATAAATAAATAAACAAACAAACAAACAAATAAATAAATAAATAAAATAAAATCTTATTGCCATCCACCTTGCTGCATCATCATCATCATAATCTTGATGCAAGCCTAAATCACCCAAAAAAATTCTAGGTAATCCCAGTCATCAAAATGTCTCCCGTCTTCATACGTATGGAAGTCATGGAAGGTTTACACAGAGAATCCTCAACTTATGACCACAATCCTGTTGCTAAGCAAGGTGGTTTTAAGTGAGTTGTACTCAGGTTAATGACTTTTATGTTAAATGAATCACTGCAGTTGTTAAATAAATCACGTGGTCTGAGTAAAACCAGCTTTCCCCATTGTCTTTGCTTGTCAGAAGCCATCTGGGAAGGTTGCAAACAATAATCACATGACCTCAAGACAATACAGCCATTGAAATACCTGCCAGTTGCCAAGCACCTGAATTTTGATTACATGACTGTGGAGATAGTGTGATAGTTGCAAATGTGAGGAGCAGTTGTACGTCACTTTTTTCAGTGCGGTTTGTAACTTCAAATGTTTGCTAAACACATATAGTTGCAAATCGAGGATTGCTTGTATAGGGAAATCAAACCAAGAAGCAATTACATATCTCCATTAAAGTACAGATGAAATTCTAATGTGACTTTTTTCCATGTCTGAATTATGAAAACATCAAGTTCTTCTCCCATCTGAAAACTCTTTTGCGTTCATACAAAAACACAAACCAAAGCAAATTCTACTGCACTATTCTTTTTGGGGTGGGACTGGGGGTGGATGTTACTGACAAAAATTGTATCAGAATTGTTTGTTGGCAAAGTATTCTTAATGGGTAGGAGCAAAAGTTATTAATATTAAAGTTCTTGAGAACTTTAAAACTTTCCATTTTGCCAGACTGATCTGGCTGTCCCAGGTGTGATTTAGTGATTGTATAGCAGTTAATCTTCCAAATTGGAAGTAATTAGTGCACTTTTAGATGTGCCAGATTAAACAGACCTATTGGAAAAATCTGGTATATGGTAAAGCACTAAATCATGAGTATGATTTGGAGAAGAATCAAAAAATTATGAAGTTGTCCAGAGTATTCCATTTCTGGAAAACTTTATTTTGCTTATTCCTAATTCTGAACTGCTTTATATTAGATATGCAGAGATGAGACAATCTTATTTGCGAATCAGCAAGCCACTTAAAATGCAGTTACAGACTGTGTTCCTCACAAAACAATATAATCCAAAATAATGTCAGATTTGAAGTGAGAAGAATGGAGTTCTGTTCTCCCATAATGTACCATGAGAATAACATACAGAGTATGTTACAGAGTAAGAGATTTACAGAAGAAGGAGAAAAGGGCTAAACTGCCAAAATTAGCTGAAACTTAATATTCCAGATAATATTTACTGACTTCATATAGAATGTGATGAAATTTTCAGCAATAATAATCCCTTCAATAATAATACCAATACTAGATTTGAGATGGATACAGTTAAAAGAGAGTTATACAAAAGTAAAGGGTGCATAGTTCTGTCTGCAAGTTAATGCAGATTTATTTAGGTTAATGAAGTTTGAACTCATTTATCTTATTCTTCATGTTCCAATGCATCTGTTTTGTTCTCATTTGCAATCTATGTGCTATAGTTCTTCATGAGTATTCTTTGTTTTTTAGAGGATAAAAATGTTTTATAGGCAGTTGGAATATATTAATATTTTCAGACATCAAAAATCCAGTTACGGTCTCCATTAATTGATAGAATCAATTGATTAAGACATTTGATACTGAATTTGCATAGACTTCAATTTCTAAAAAGGAATCCAGCACTTTAAGTGCATTAGGCATACAATATAAATGGGAGATGTACGATGAATTTTAGAAGACTTATTTATCACTTAGAATGATTGGAAATGTAGATCTAATTAGATTTTTGGGCTTCAGTCACATAGGGAAGAAAAATGCCATTCTACAATTGAATGTATTTTTCATCTATAAGATTCTATCAATATACTGTGCGGTTTTCATTTAGTTTTGTAAGTCTTGGTGTCAGTTCTGATAAAGATGTACTTGCTGTTATTGGAAAAGAATTTCTTCCCCCTTTTGTTTTTGTAGTTGATTTTAAGCTACTACTAGCAGGGAAGATATAGCTAAATCCTGAGTTTTCATTTGATGTGCTTCCTCAAAACACTTTATATACATTTTGCACATTTTTCAACAATCCCTTAGCCTGCTCTGAAAACTTTACTGTAGCTACTTGGTGCAGGTAGTTCTTGACTTATGACCACAATTGAACCCAAAATTTCTGTTGTTAAATGAAACATTTGTTAAATGAGCTTTGCCCAATACTAGAATCTTTCTTGCCACAGTTGTTAAATGAGTCATTGCAGTTGATAAGTTAGCAACCTGGTTGTTAAATGAAACTGGTTTCCCCATTGACCTTGCTTCAGTGATGGATTCCGGATCTGATGCAATGGGGCCCAGCGGCCACCACATGAACACGCACAGCACACACGCATATACATCCTTACCTCCTGCGATGCTCCATGACAGCTCCACAATGCTCCAGCTGCTCGGCAGAGTGTCGCACCGGCACCATACACTCCGTACGCATGCATGGAAGCGTCGAAGACTCAAATACATGTAAGAATGATGGGTGGGTGGGTGGACCCACCACAGCAACATACTGGAACGGTACCCGGTGCTCCCGGCAGGCACCGGTACGCCCGTACCAGGGCGTACTACCTGCAACCCACCACTGTCTTGCTTGTCAAAAGGTTGCAAAGATGATCACATGACCTTGGGAATGGGACGCAGCAATGGTCATAAGTATGAACTATTGGCCAAGCATTTGAATTTTGATCACATGATCATGGGGATGCTTCAAAAGTCATGAAAAATGGTCATAAGTAATTATTTTGAATATTGTTGTAACTTTGAATGGTCACTATATGAAGTAGGTCAATGTTGTAAGCCAAGATTTACCTGTATTAAAAGCACTGAATGTAGATTTACTAGGAATGAATTATTATGTATTTACATTTCATTATAATAGTGATATAGTACATAATAGTGAAAGCCAGTATAATGCAGCAGTTAAGGTGCTAGGCTAGTCCAGCAAGATATTCTTTAGTGACTTTATGCCAGTTAGTTTTCTTTCAGCCCAACCTAAGAAATGTACAATATAAATATGATGGATGGATGAATAAACAGACCAAGGGATGGAATATCGTAGCAATTAGGCTATACAGATTGATAAGGAACCATGAAGAAGAAACCAGGTCATAGACAATGTAACAAGTATGCACCACCTTTATTATTTTGTTATATATCTTTAGGTAGAAAATATAATGCTAAAATCTGTTTTCCAATTTTCTGGAAGTTGTTTGGGCTTGCAAAGAATTGGTGGCGGTTTGGAATGCATTATTTTCAAAGAGGAAGAGGTAGTGATGTTGCTTTTCTTCTTATTATATATGTATATGTATATATCATTCAACACCCTCCTGCCTATTCCTACTTCCTGGCTCAAAAAGCCTTTAGGATAAATTTCTATAGGATCTTCTCTTACAATTTAATTGGAATGTGGGACACTACAGATAGAGTGAAAGAGTGAACGACAAAGAAAGGAACATCTCCAAACATTGCCAAAATCATGTTTACAATAACAATAAATTATCTTACATCCCACCTTTGGGAATATTATCAAAATTTTATTTTCTTTGGAAAAAGAATGAGACTGGTAACAAAAATACAGAATAGATGTTCAGGACAGCATTACTTTACTTCAATTAGATTTAGATTTAGATTTAGAAGGTTTATTTATATGCCGCCCTTTTCCCTGGGGGGACTCAGGGCGGCTCACAATCCAAAAGGAAAGGGGGAAAACAGACTTTTTACATATAAGACAATACATAATTAAAACACAACATTCATACCATTCGGGCGGGTTACAATCTTAGCCCCAGGCCTGACGGGATAGCCAGATTCTGAGGGCTGTGCGGAAGGTCTGGAGGGTGGTGAGGGTACGAATCTCCACGGGGAGATCGTTCCATAGGGTCGGAGCTACCACTGAGAAGGCTCTCCTCCGCGTGGTTGCCAGTCGGCATTGACCAGCAGATGGAACTCGGAGGAGGCCTAATCGATGAGATCTAATAGGTCGTGTGGAGGTAATTGGCAGTAGGCGGTCTCTCAAGTACTTAGATCCACTACCATGGAGGGCTTTATGGGTGACAAGTAGCACCTTGAAGCGTATCCGGAGATCGACAGGTAGCCAGTGCAGCTCGCAGAGGATAGGTGTTATGTGGTGAAGCGAGGTGCACCCACAATCACTCGCGCGGCTGCATTCAGCATTCTAGCTGAAGTCGCCGAATACTCCTCAAGGGCAGCCCCATGTAGAGCACATTGCAGTACTCCAGCCTAGAGGTCACAAGGGCACGAGTGACTGTTGTGAGAGCCTCCCTGTTCAGGTAGGGGCGCAACTGGTGCACCAGGCGAACTGGGCAAATGCCCCCCTGGTCACAGCTGACAAATGGTGTTCAAAAAGTCAGCTGTGGGTCCAGGAGGACTCCCAAGTTGCGGACCCTGTCTGAGGGGTGTAATGTTTGACCCCCAGCCTGAGTGATGGAATACTTGCCAAATTGGTGGGAGGGAAACACAACAGCCACTCGGTCTTATCTGGGTTGAGCACGAGTTTGTTAGCCCTCATCCAGTCCCTAACAGCTTCGAGTCCCTGGTTCATCACGTCCACCGCTTCATTGAGTTGGCACGGGGCGGACAGATACAACTGAGTATCGTCCGCATATTGGTGGTATTTTATCCCGTGCCGCCGAATGATCTCGCCCAGCGGTTTCATGTAGATATTGAAAAGTAGGGGGGACAAGACCGAACCCTGCGGCACCCCATATGTTAGGGGCCTAGGGGTCGATCTCTGCCCTCCAACTAACACCGACTGCGACCTGTCCGAGAGGTAAGAGGAGAACCACTGCAAAACAGTGCCTCCCACCCCCACCTCCCGCAGTCGTCGCAGTAAGGATACCATGGTCGATGGTATCGAAAGCCGCTGAGAGGTCAAGGAGAACCAGGATGGAGGCGAAGCCTCCATCCCGGCTCTCCAGAGGTCATCGGTCAATGTGACCAAAGCGGTTTCTGTGCTGTAGCCAGGCCTGAAAGCCGGACTGGAATGGGTCAAGATAGCTAGCTTCCTCCAAGGACCGCTGTAGAATTGGAATGATGAAAGATAGAAACTGACCAAACCAGCTTCTTTATCTTGGCAATTCCCCTTCCTGTGTTGAAACAACCTTGCATTACCCATGGCGCCAAGTCATATTCTAAGCTTCATTTCTTCATGCATGCCACAATTTGTTCTTTATTATATTTCCAATGATCCTATAGTTTGACCTCATTGAAGCCTCTAGACAAAGAATCCTACTTGTGTTAGTTTCCTTTCTACTGCCCAAAGGTGATGCTCATGAAAGAGGATTTCCTTTCACTGTAAATGTTAAGCAGTTTTAAAATTTAGCCTTCCCCTTCCAACTAAATGGAATGGAGATGGCTATGGAATACATAAGCAAGTATTAGCAGCTCTGCCCATTAACTTCATTTCTTTACCCTACACAGATGATTCAACAGTCTGAGAGGTGTGTAGTTTAAATGCTATATGCTGCATTAGTGATTTAAGATGGCTGAACAGCTCACCTTTAGCACTGCAGCAGAGACCAGCTTTATGCCTATCATGATGACATTAAGAAGGCCAAATAACCAAAGAATAGGTAAGGAAAAGTTCCACCTTATACCCACAAAGTTTTGCCTTTCAGGCTTTGAATTTCCAAATTTTAGTTCCCAGGTCCCCTGCTGGTTTTAAAACACTGAAAAAGCCACAACTATATCAACACATCCTTTGTAAATTCCTGACCTGTCAAAAAGATGGTACAGAATCTGACACTCATCTACCAAATGTGGAGAATGAAATAGAAGCTGGTGGCTTCCACTCCCAATCTGTCAAAGTGTTAATGTTGTTAAACTATATTACAGTACTCATAAAAGCTATTAAACTGTGAGTGATCATGTATTACTAGACACAGAGCAGACACAGCATGGTCAGTAGTAACGTAAGCTTTCTCATATCATTTTACTATAGAGCACATTGTAGTATACTCAAGGGAAGAGTTGCAAAGGTAGAGGTGTCAGCTGAATCTTCTAGTCAAATTCCAGCTATAATTATTTTTGGCTAACCTATTTATCCTCACTATATTATAGCAGTTTATGCTGCAACTGGATAACATTCTTTTTTCTGTCCCAAACTACTTTCTTAAGTCATTATTATTTTTCTTCAAGAAGCACATCAGATAGGAAGAAAAGTCTCTCTATGAGTTTGTGTGTGTGTGTTTGTGTTTGTGTGTGTGTGGTGTGTGTGTGTGGGTGTGTAGAGAGAGAGAGAGAGAGAGAGAGAGAGAATGCAAAAAAGATTTGGAAATTTAAGGAGACAGAGCAGACACAGCTCTGTCAAGGTAAGCTTAAAAACAATAGAAATATAAAAGGAAATTTATTTTGGAACAAATATTGTTGCCCTTAAGAAGTGAAACAGTGTTTTGAAGCAAAATTTCTAAGAGATGAGATGAGAAAAGCTTTTGTCTTCATACATTATTTAAGGCAGAAGACTTTTGAATGAGATCAGCGAATATATGACCTGAAAGAGGAATTTGGGAAGGATGAAGCTTAGCTTTTCCAAGATCCCTCATGACTTTAATTGAAAAATTCTAATTTTCACTTACGATAAATATAGCAGTATTTTTTCAAGTAAATAATTTTTGGGGCAATTTTATGATGGCTAGGTCACCTCCCAGAATTCTGGCTGAAGAATTCTGAGAGTTGAAGTCCATCCATTTTAAAGTTGCCAATTTTAAAAACACTTCACTAGGTCAGTGATGGATAACCTCAACGGGTCTGGTTCTTGCAGTTCTGATGTCAACTTGACAACTGAGACTGAACTTTCCACCTTTTTTCTCATGGCTTTACTTTCTTTTACCAGGAAAGGCATAAGGGTGAAACCTAGTAGTTTAAATTTTTCTTGGAAAAAATTAATAAAGGCACGCACCACTCTTTTAAAATATTTTAACCTGCCACCTCAAATACGGGGGAAATGGTCAGGTTTAATTATGAGAAGATTTAAATGGATGCACATCTCAAAATTGTTAAACACTTTTGAAAAAAAAACCACTGCCCTAGACTACGGATCACAAGTGTATGTTATTTTTTTTCCCCTGCTTCCAATTTCCTTCAAACAACACTGTAATTTATTTGTGCAATTTAATAGCCACAAAAAAGCTGTTTTAATAACAACGCAGAAGGGTACTCTGAGCCTTTTAAAGAGAAGTATATTCTCTATTTTTCAGAGGAAAAACAATGTTCCAGCTGTCCAACTCAATTGTTTGAGTTTGGGCTTTTCTTTATGGAGAAACTTTCATTAATGTTCATGGTTAGAGTATTAGCACATTTTTATGTGGTAGAAGAAAATGAATATTTCTTTAACAGTTGACTCAGATTTCTCCACAATTTGATTTAGCTTTCATTAAGAAACACTTGATCTGCAATCCCTTTTCCTTGCTTTTTTTTTTTTTTTGCTTCCTAGCTACTTCTTTGTCTCTGTGGATTATCCACTGGGGCAATCGCCATTTCTGGGTTAATTAACTGGACTGGTTCTTCTTTTGCTTTTGAAACATCCAGCAAAGGGTTGGTTTGAAGATTGTTTGTTCTGGATATATAACTGGAATGAGCTGATGAAAGATGGATGCTTTAGGCATACTTCTGCCATGATTAAGATTTTAAAAAAAAAAAGAAAGACAGAAAATTGTTTTTCTTGAGGGGAAGATTGCCATATGCTTGAATTTCTTCATGTGTACTTCACCCTCTCTGATGAATAGGAAGGACTTCTCCAGAACAAAAGTACGATTTGAGCAGTAGTATTTGAAAAAAAAGAAAAATGCCACTGAACAAAGTGCTTTGTGACCTATCTGAGCTCAGTTAGGTCAGACAGATTATATTTAGCTTGACATTTAGAGAAATGAGATTTACTGATTGTATTATGCATAGAAAAAAAACAGAAATACAGGATGTCCCAGAATTTCAGAGCATATTTCTCTTCCACACAAAATCAAAGACTTTATCATAGAAATGTCTTCCTTTCTTTGAGATTCAACATGTTTCAACTAGCTAGGGTTGTGTTATCTATAAATTAAATTGACTGTTTTAGTTTCTGGGAATATATCATTTGAATCATCTGATGTTGGATAATATCTTTGTTCTAACTCTGCTACTTGGATTTCTTAAAAAGCGTTCTCTTTCAAATTAGTTTAACAATAGTTCTGAAATATGGCTTTTAGATCACTATCCAAAGGTTTCTTAGAAGTTCTGCCAAAGACAATGATCCCAATCAATAGGATGCTTATTGCATATCAGTTGGCATACCATACAGAAATAAAGATAGTATGAATCAATCTGTTTCTGGTTCTTCTCAGTTTTGGATGCATGCGATCTAGTCTATTAAATTTCTGCATCAGTCTGACAAATTAGAAAACTTCAGACATAAAAAAAATAGTTTTAAATTGAGCAAATCCTTGGTAGACTTTAATGGACTTTACTTCAATGTGCTTTGGATACAATGAAGTTTTCTTTTGTTTGGATTTCACTCTCATTTAAGTTGAGGATTTGTCTGTTGAGGCTTTCTTGCATATGACACCAAAAGCCAGTTATGTAAACTGATGTGAAAATGTAACTTTGGACATTCGGATTTAACAAATCCCTCTGAATGGCCCATTAAATAACTGTTTCCTTGTAATTATACTGATTTTCATGCGCACATGTCCCCAGTTGTGCATCTTTTCCTATTATAGTTATTTTAGTATGTAAACAATACTAAACTTAACTGAGAACTGTAGCATTAGGAAAATATGCAATTTGAGGATACATTCACCAAAAATTCTCTTACATTTTAATTCTGAATAATATGAAAGCATTTGACTGTCTGTATCTATTTGCCAACAGAAGAGAGATGCCTGGCAGAATGGATTATTTTCTTCCACTTCCTACTCACTTTCCAAATCTTTTCAGTCTTTTCATGTTTTGGGCACAGATTTAGAGTGTGAGAACCACACTGAATTAAGAGCATCCATTCCTAGCATGTCACATTTTTTTAATGTCAAGTGATCTTATATATTGAGTTTTCACAGTTGCATGGCATATAAACATTGCTACCAATAAATAAATGTTTCATATATTCTATTTAGCCTGGGACACTTTTTCCAATTAGGGCTGTAATGCTTTCTATGTCAGTCTTCAATTAAAAAACCTCCTGAAGCTTTTGCTGGTACAAAAGGTTTCTGCCAGAAATTATCTTTGGCTGGCTAATTGGAATGTGTGTTCTTATTGTCTCCTTTTGAGTTTCTCACAAAGCTACTTGCTGGTGTTTGAAGAATTTCCCTCTCTCTCCCCTCTTCCTCACCCCTCTCTCACACCCACACCCACATGTGCGTACACAGACACCCCTAGCACTACATCTGTTTTCCTAATTGTCAGTGCAATGGATTCATTTGGGTCCAGAAACAATAAGCACACCCTAAATAAACAGATTTTAAGCTTTATTATGTAACTGTAGCAAACAAATTTAAAAGCATATCATAAAATGTATACATAAGAAGCAAGATGATAACTAAATATTTTTAGAAGCTACCAGGAGCTGTTTAATAACAACAGTAGAGGAGGCTGACCAATTTCCACAGTACTCAGTGTTAGGTTCTGTGCAGCTTAAAGGCCAATATTTATTAAAAACCTGGCACCATGACTTCATGGCCCTGTTTCTATGGGCAGAAGACTGCAAAACCTGACCTTAAATGGATGGCACATGACTCAAAAGTCTGAGACTTTCACAGTTAAGCTTTGCACCAATGTGAACATTTGAAAAAAATGTAAAGTAGCAGGATGAAAAAATAACAAAAAAATTAGAAATGATGATTGAATTTAAAGGAAGTGATAGAATGATTCATGAACTATTCTTAGGGTGGATCAGAAGAAAGAAAATATATTACTGTATTTCTAATCTTCTCAGGGAGATTGTAAGTAACATGACTTCTTTAAGATTTGAAGGAAATTACTAGGAACAAAGGGAGAATTCTGTGCTGTAGGAATACTCACTGTAACTCTGAGCTTCGTGAGAAACATGCTGACAATTGTAAATTCTTTTCTGGGTTTACAGGGATGGAAATATAATGTAATGCAGTAGGCATTGTTGGAAACTGTTACATTCCGTGGTTCAATTTTTGTTGAATAACCCTTTTAATCCAATTCATGAAGGAAAAATATAACTTTTCCTAACTCAAGATAGTTGTGCTTTGTTGAAATAAGTTGTCGTAAAATTACGAGTGCATTTGCTAATTTATATTTTATTTCATTACTTGGGTAGTTTAATTTTGTTAATTTTGCTTTATTTTATTTGGCTGATTTTTGTATTAGATTTTTACCTCATTATCTTTTTACTTAATTTGCATTTTTATGTAGGTTTTCTCCCCTATTTTTTTTTAGATTTATGTGTTATACTTTTGCATTATTTCACACAATACTTGAAGAATATGTTCTAGAAAAAGATGATTGCTCTAGAGGCATTCTTATACTTTTACCCATGGTTAATTAAAGCAATTTCAATTAGGGATGAGAAAAATTCTTATTCCCAATTTTCCTGATCCAGAGTTCCATTTTGAATAAAAATAAAATTATTTCCAGAATTGCTGGCTTAAACATACTTTAATTCCCCCTCCTACTCCGGCAATTAATGACAGTACTTGGCTTTGTGCCATTATGAAACGTGTAGTTGAAAATATATATATTTTGCCTGTGAACGATTCCTGAGCAAAGCCCACAAAGGAACAAAGATGTCATTTCCATCAGAGTTGCTTAATTTATTGACCTTTTATGTAGTGTGCGTTTGATACAAATGTTAAAAGATGAAACTGGCCTTAAGGGGAAAGAAAAGAGTTGAAGACTGAGAATCTAATAGGACTTTGGCCAACGATGACTTCATTTGTTCCTACTAGAAAGCAAACAAAGTCTTGTGGTGTTTGAAAGTTATTCATTCCTACATCTTAATGGCAAATGACACATTGGTTTGACTAGTTGGCTTGCCCCCAATTTATACCGTTGCAACTCAGCTGGGGAAGTTTGTTCTGAATGCCAGAAAGGAAATATAAATCAGAACCTTCAAAAAGGCTACACAGCAGGTCTTCTTTGAGCTCAACATCCATTGTTTTCTTTTGCAAAAGAATGACCTAGGTAGTGTCCATTTTAATAATATGGTGGTAGCAGATGACTTCAAAGAACTTTTGCAATACCAAGAACCTTGAACTCATTTTGGGGATTATCAAGTTCTTTTTAAAACTATTCATAATTAGACTGACCCAGATTCAAAAGAGCCACAAAACCACTGGACGTTGGGCAGGTGGTTTTTAATTATACTCCCTATACCTGGGAAGATGTTTTGTTTTGGAAAAAAAAGATAAAAATGAAATGTATCACTTACAGATCCATATGTGAGCTTTTCTGTTGTCTATATCATATGTTCTCTTCTATTACTGTTATTTCTACATTAGTACGCCAATTACTGTGGTATTTGTACAACAACTATATGATTAAAAGTAATGTGCAATTGTCCATACTGCACTTTTCCTTGCTGTGCCTATATACTTTCCCCCCCTCCCATTCGGTCCCTTTGAAGGAAAAACAATTTGTTTTATTCAGTTGCTTTACTCTGTTTTCTGGTGGCTGCAGAGCTTTTAGAAAATATCTTGCCTCTGGTACTATTACAAGGTTTCAGCTTTATTGGTGACTTTGCCATGCTAACACAGGGGAAAAGGGTTCAAATGGGAGGCAAAGAAGGCAGCCCAGGTCCTTGCATTTTTTCTAAGCAATTTATTGTTACAACAAATGGGTGCATGTTATCATTATAATATGTTTTTCCCAACATACAAACATACATGTATAGATACCAGAATAACAGAGTTGGAAGAGACCTTCTAGTTCAAACCTTGCTCAATCAGGAGCCCATATACCATTCCAGACAAACGGTTGTCCAATCTCTTCTTAAAAACCTCCAGTGTTGGTGCATCCAAAACTTCTAGAGGCTAGTTGATCCTACTGATTAGTTGTTTTCACTGTCAGGAAATTTCTCCTTAGTTCTAGGTTGCTTCTCTCCTTGATTAGTTTCCATCCATGGCTTCCTGTCCTGCCTACAGGTCTTTGCAAAATAAGTTGACCCACTCTTCTTTGTGGCAGCCCGTGAGTTATTGGAACACTGCTATTTTATCACACCTAGTTCTTCTTTTCAATAGACTAGACATAACCAATACCTGCAACTTTTTTTTTCATATGCTTTAGTCTCTAGTCCCTAATCATCTTTGTTGCTCTTCTCTTCACTGAGTCTCAACATCTTTTTTATATTGCGGTGACGAAAACTGGATGCAATATTTGGTAAATGTGGTCTTTCCAAGGCATTGTAAAATGGTATTAATACTTCATGTGATCCTATTTAATCCCTCTCCTTTTTTGGCAGCTTTTTTGGCACCTGTAACACACTGCTAGCTCATATTTAAGTGATTGTCCACTAGGACTCCAAGATCTCTCTCAGAGGGAATAGAGATCTCTCTATTTTTCAGGGTATAAGACACTCCAGAGTATAAGGCACTCCAGAGTATAAGACACACTTAGTTTTTGGGGAGGAAAATAAAAACACAAAAATTCTGCCTCTGCCTAACAGCATCCATGGTATTCTGCTGGCTAGCTTTTTGACTTGGAACACATGTTAACAAGGTCAGCCAATGAATAGGCATAGCAACTAAGTCAGCCAATGATGACTATTTGGACTCTGAAGCAGTATTTGCCATGTGAGCAACATGGAGACAGGAAGGAGCCTGGCTTAGCTGAGAACTGAAAGTGAAACTGCTTGTGTTTTGCTTGCATTTACTGCTACCTTGGAAAACCTGCTTTTGGTATTGTATTGTATATTATTATTGCTTTGAATCTTGCTTACTGTATGTGCTTTCTGAATGTGATTGCTACTGCAAACTCTGACCAGCCAGATCAGCTTCAGAACTTATTTCAGCCTGATTCGGCACAGCTGATTGGCAGGTGGATTGGACTGCCAGAATACTCCCAAATCAGGTATTCTAGGCTGCAGGGATTGCCACAGGCCAGCACTGCCTCATGCCTCGTGATTTTGGGCTCTAATGGGGGGGGTACATTTGGTGTATAAGATGCAATCAAATTTTCACCCTCTTTTTTGGGGAAAAAGATGCATCTTATACTCTGAAAAATATGGTACTACTATTGAGCCAGTTACCTCCTATACTACACTTGTGCAGGTATAAAATGTCTTAAGTTTTATGTTGAAATGCTGTCAATTTACAGATTGCTAGGAATGATTTCAATTCGTAATTTCACTTATACCCATGGCTTCCTGAAATATAAGATCCTGTCTTATATTTTTTTGCCACCAAAAAAGGCACTGGGTCTTATTTTTGGGTGGGATGTTGTCCACTGACTGATCTCACTTGCGTGCATCACCCCCGGCATCCTTTTGGCTGTCAGAGGCCTTCAGGAACAAATGAGTTAACAGGGCAGGTGTTGGGGTGTGCGAGGCCTGGCTGCAACTGTCTGAAGGTAAGTAATAGGGCAGTTCTACCCCAGCTTAATTTTTACCTGTGCACCCTGGAGTGGGTATGGTCTTATTTAGGGCTTATTTTAGTGGTAGGACTTATATTTGGTGCACATGTAAAAATAAAGCTAGGACTTACTTTTGGGGTAGGTCATATTGTCAGGAAAACATGGTATTTGTTATCTATCTATCTATCTATCTATCTATCTATCTATCTATCTACTACCTACCTACCTACCTACCTACCTACCTACCTACCCACCCACCACCCACCCACCACCCACCCACCACCCACCCCCCATCATCCACCATCCATCCATCCATCCATCCTCCATCCATCTATCTATCTATCTATCTATCTATCTATCTATCTCTATCTATCTATCTAAAAGCCAATGATTTCAGAAATGTCTTGTGGTAATTTTCTTCCAAATGCCACTAGAATCCTGGAACTTCCTATTTTAGGGAAGGGGAGCAATTAATAGTTCCTTGTCTTGAATAATATTTCTCCCAAAGTAGTAACAGCTTTATTCTTGCATATTCACTCTGAAGTAAGTTCCACTAAGTTAAATAGAATATGTAGGAGGAGAGTCATTTCAATCTGCACTTCCATCCACAGTTATTGGGAGGGAACCTATTGAAGTAAATGAAGCTGACATGTGAATAAAGAGGCATCAAGCTGGGCTGTCAGCATAACCAGTGAACACAGAATTCCTTTTGCCATTTCCCCAGTCTCACTGCATTATGCTGGCAATATAATACGATCAACCTTTAAATTTAATAGCCTGGAAATTTTTATGTGCTTTGCATTGACCTTTTAGTCTATGAAGGACACACAATCAGCCCTTTAACCTGCTGCCAAACCTAACCTCAATTTTGTTTTGGTACTAATGTGATTAAAAGTGGATTCGTATCTAAGCTATGAGTCTAACTTCCTTTTCCTATGAATTGTGAAGAAAATTCTGGTTTCATTATTTATAACTGGAAGCAAAACTAGACCATGACAGATATGTTTCTAAATGTTTACTGGTCATTCATCTATAAAGCATAATACTTTAAGTCTCTTGCTTGGGGCTATTTTCAAAATCAGCTTTTAATAAATTGGAAGCACCAGTAACTTAGTGAAGTCTCTCTGTTGCTTTTCTTCAGACCCAACATCCCCTTATCCTCAAAGATAAATTAAAGCATGCTCTCACTTTGAAAAGAAAGATATTAATAGCTTGTAGCTGGTGTGAGTGAAATGCAATGGGAACTGTTTTCTTTGGAGAACAACACTAAAGTTGAGAGAGAGTTTTTCTGCTTGAGACACTGTTTGATAAGTTGCTCTTCTGCTAATTGTATTGATAGAACTGCAGTCTTCAGGCTGGTAGATGATTGGAATTGTCTTAAATTAGGAATGACCAACATATGACCAAAGGCCACATGCATCTATTAGTCTAATTTTAAAGCTGTCTACAAGTAATCAGTTCAGACTTCAAGATAAATAATCTGCTTCTTTCTTGACTTTCTACTGCATGGAAAAGTAAAGAGCAAACTTTATGTCAATGTAATGGTAGTATGAATAACCTTGAAGGACAGGAGGAAGACACTACCAAGAAAATGGTCAGATAAAAGAAATTTGAGTTTGAGGCAGAAATGTAATTTAAAAAATCCTCTCAGACTTGACCTTTCTTAGTTCTCTTTAGGGTAAAGACAGGGAAGAGAAAGGCACATTGAGACTTGCAAAATTCTATTAGTGTAACTTTACAATAAACTTAGTATTACCATTCACAATGTCAGTTTTCTAGTCTGGTCTACCTTGGAGAGCTGATAGTCAGACAATAAAAAAGGAGGAAAAGGAAATGTATTATAGTTGAGGCTGTGTTGTAGAAGATTGATGGTCTCAGATTTCTTTTCCTAGACGTTCCTTGGTGTTCACAAATTGTTCTGGGGCAATAGCTTGTTAATTCCTCCTGCAAATGCCAATCTTCTGAAGGGGGGGGGGGAAGGGAAATAACACCTCATCTGGCGTCTATCACCTAACCTAGGAGTGTGAGTGAAATAGATGTCTCAAATGCTGATGCTTTTCTGGAAAGTAAATGTTGAAGCAAGTGATGAAATAATTTATACAGACTGGTAGCACCAGAGGAAGTGTGTTTAGGGATTTAACCTAATTCCACTTGCCAGTGGTGGGATTCAAATAATTTTAACAACTGGTTCTCTGTCCTAATGACCAGCTGGGTAGGCAGGGCTCAGTGGTCATGTTACTGGGCGGGCGTGGCCAACTCAACCTCACTCATGTTGATGAGCGCTTCATCTTAGCAGTTACAATGTAATAAGGGTTAACCAGAGAGGCAGTTTCTGTAAGCAGAGCAATAAAGATTAGGCTAGGAACAGCACTAGAATGTTTCCTTACTGCCTTCCTTATAGGATTAGCCCTGTAAAGTGGAAAAAAAACCAAAATGAGATTTCTTCCAACAACCGAACTTCTCCAATCTGTTAGAAAGTTAACAACCGGCTCTCCTGAATAGATGCGAACTGGGTGAATCCCACCACTGTCTCTTACCTAACTCCTCTTCATCAATAACTAATATCGCAGGAGATAAATAAAGACAAATCTTATTAAACAAATGGAAGAAATATACTTTAAATATTAAAATGCAAATATTTATTGCTGAATATACCTAGCAAATTATTTGAAAGAGAAAAATCCAAAAGAAAACACAATCCTCCAGACAGGTCACAAGATGGGGCTATTCTACCATAAATAAAAAGGTCTGTATATAAGAGATTGGAAAAGGATTCAAATTCTTTCATATTTCAACTTTAATTACATTTCTCAGGATTGATGGATAACCCTTCATCTGTAGATTTCTTCCTCTGTTTTAAATAGACCAAACCTTTTCTATCATTTGATGTATAGACTGAGATGCAGTCTACATCCACAAGTAGTATAGTGAAGGAGAGCAAATGGCTGGCTCTTCTATTCTGAGCTGTTGCCCTCTCTGTAGTATCAAACAGCCAAGAGCTGATCCTAGAAGAAACATGGCCAGAAAAAGACAGAGAGAGAGAGAGAGAGGGAGGGAGGGAGGGGGGGAGAGAGACAGACAGACAGACAGACAGTAACTCCTGGTCCTATATCTATATCTATATCTATATCTATATCTATATCTATATCTATATCTATATCTATATCTATATCTATATCTATATCTATATCTATATCTATATCTATATATATATCTATATCTATCTATATCTATATCTATATCTATATCTATCTAATCTACATCTATCTATCATCTATCTATCTATCTATCTATCTATCTACTATCTATCTATCTATCATCATCTACATCTATCATCTATCTATGCAGTTTGTCAGACTTTAGTGCATCTTTATGCTGGCTGGAGAATTCTGGGAGTTAAAGTCCATGTCTTCAAGTTGCCAATGTTTGAGAAACTAAATGGTATGGAGGAGAGAGGTATCATGGGCTACAGTCAGGCAGGCTCAAGAACATGCTTTTTGCACATGTGAAGAAAACCATGTCATTCATTAAGCTTCAATCCCACTCTTCCCATCCCCAACAGTGATCCAGAAGAACTATGTTGTGTTACCAAGTCATCTCAATAGATGGATGTCCATTGAGTCATCAATTATAATTGTACTGCTGCAGTCAGGGGTGGTACTATAAAAGAAATAATTCATCAGAAACTATGGTGTGTAGTATACACTATAGTAGTGGTATCTTGTACCACAGAAATGAGGTTGAAGCAAATGTTTAGTGACTGTTCAAAATTATATACAACAGCACTGAAAAATGTAACCCCGGGACACTGCAACTGTCATAAATAGGAACCAGTTGCCAAGCGCCTGCATTTTGATTGCATGACAATGGGGACAATGCAACAGTTGTGAGTGTGAAAAATGGTCATAAGTCACTTTTTTCACTGCTGTTGTAACTTTGGACAATCACTAAACAAACTGCTGTAAGTTGAGGACTTTTTGTAATCAGACAACAAACAAGAATGTGTGAACTAACAATGTTTTAGCATTCTCATCAATTGAGTCACCCAGAATGACTTAGATGAGTTGAGCCACCATTCAAATCAAATCAAATCAAATAATCAAATCAAATCCTGAAGAGAGTTAGAGAACCTGTCAACTCTGCATTTAAGAATTCTGAACAAAGCAAAACTTTGAAATGGATTTTGCCTGATCCATATGTATTAATCAAATTAATCTTAATCACATCTACTAACAAGCATATTTTCCAATGAACTGTTTCTAACCCAATGAATCTGTTAATGCAATATAGTTGAAATGTTCTTATGCTTACAATATCATGAAAAAATAATATACATCCATGGTTGCAAAAATCAGTTTTTTCGTGTATTTAGCATAGTATAAATCATGTACCAAATTCCCGTGTTATAGGTTGGCTGTTGGGGAAGATCAAATTGGTCAGCTGGAATTCTGTGGCTACTCCGGAAGTCTTTTCAGCAGTTATGACCATGGTTTAGAGCAGGGGTGTCAAACTGGTGGCCCGCGGGCCAGATGTGCCATACACAAGCCACACCCACCCAGCTCCACGAAGGGGAAAAACATCACAATACATCATGTGATGACAATGTGACACTGGGAGTTTAACATCCATGGTTTAGAGATGAAGAATGTATCAGGCAGGCACAAAATTGTGATAGAAGATATACTACCAAAGGCTATAAGAGTGGTTCTTCCTGGAGGAGAGTCTCAAATCCTTCTAACTTCCCAATTATCCAAATTGTGAAACAGCTTCATCATAACATCCATACTTGAATCGTAATTAATACTGGTTAAAGGTACTACAATCTTTGAAGGCTGAATTTCCAATCTTTTGTTTAAATTCATAATTAACTACTTTAATCTGAATAAAAATAACCAGTGAAATGATGTATATTATCACGACATTGGAGGAGATGAGTGAGGATGGGACAACCTTATTTTATTTGTACATCTTGAGGGGCTTTATCCACACATTAAGCTTAATTATAGACTCTGTAGATGAATCACAGCAAGGAACTAATGAAACAGGAAGGCAGCAATTTGAAGGTCATCAATTTGTCTGCCATTTATCTTGAACTTGTTCTTTTTTCTCTTACCGTCAGTGTCATAAAAAGAAAGAGAAGACAACTAATTCAGCCATTCTTAAGGACTGAGTATTTTACAAAATAGGGCAGCCACCCTAATAAGACAATCTTGTTCTGTTCTGAAGATCAGTTCAAAATCTAAAATGTGGGTTACATAAATTATTACTTCTAGTTTAGCTTTGCTCTGTCATCACCTCAATAGATAGAACCTCTACCTGTCTGAATTTAGTTATTCTACTGAATTTTCTCCTTTAAATACAGTCTAATTTATAATATAATAATAGGTTTTTCTTTCCCAGAGCTACCTCTTTACTGTTTTTTTCACATTTCAAAAAGTCTATTGCGAAAGTCATTTTTCTAACCACTGGAGGCATTTCATATATTTGGCCTATATTGGTGGATGGGATAAACCTCTTCATTCTCAGTAGATTGGAAACAGTGGTCTGATGGACAAATTAAAATAAAAGAAAGCCCAGGTGAAAATCAGATCGCTTGGGAAGAGAAAAAAAGCCAATAAAAGAATATTTGTAGCTCAGAGTTGAAATGAAGGGTCCTTGGTGCTCTCTGAGCTTGTTTGATGCCTATGGAGATTCTCAGTAATCCAGGTCATGGTTATCCCAAAGCTGATTTTTCAAGAGGCAACTGGAGCTTCTTGGATGGGAAGTGAAAAGTCTTCAAAGAAAAACAAGAAAATCCAGTTGCCTCCTGAAAAAGCACCTTTGGGATGGAGCTTGCTTGTTTTCTTGCAGACAATTTATTACCTAAACTAGGTACTATCACTAGTGCTAGTGGCTCTAGCACTGATGATGTTACTTAGTTCACCTAATGAAATGTCTGGAAGAAAATGAGCAAGCTCAGAGAGTACTAAGGACCTCTAAGAAAAAATGTTCTGACTGAGGCTTCCCAAGAGCATGAAACAAAACTCCTAATCCAACCCCCCTTATTAATTTACTGTGAATTCTTCTCATTCACATCCAACAAAGTCTTTCAAGGGAGGGTTTACAGTCACAGAACTTATTTGGCTTGGAGAGCTGACAGGCTGATATCTGCAAATCTTGACAAGGAGTCTCAGAGAGTCACAGGCCAATTAAGCAAACTAATTGTCTGCTGCAACTCCACTCTCCTTTTGCTCCTCTTTTATTTCCTCTGGGAGGGGCCATTCATCATCCACCTGTGGCTTTACTCCCAAGTCAACCCCTGTTCTTTAGCTGTTCCCTTCGTCTAGCAACTCTGTGCATGGGCACACTGGGAACAGTCTCTAGCTGTTTGTCTGCCTCACTGATGTCTGACTCTGAAAGCAGCTGATAACTGGCATACAGCTCTGGCCCCTCTCTTCCTCTGATACAGAGTCCTCATCAGAGCTTTCCCCAGACTCCAGAACTGGCCCATGTTCCTCCCCAACCTCCCCACTGTCCGAATCTGCTGCCAGCTCTGCTGGCCGCTGGTGGGTCACAACAGAGAAATAGTTTTTTAAAAAAATATTTTTATGGAATTTCAAACAATGTTGTGAGACAAAGCAAGGAAAATGAGGTGAGAACTGGTCCCACCTTTGCACAGTAGCCAATCATTGGAATGCTTGGCCTAAAAAAAGTAAACCATAGCACAGAAACCAGAAACCAATGCTTGATCCAGCTGAAGCTGAAAAACACTGCTTTCATCTCAAAGCAGGAAAATATGGGTGGAGTTCTTATTCCCAGAGGTGGAAGGTGTCCAGGATATTGATGTCCTCCATCCCAACTCTCCAGAAATAGCTGCTAGCCACTACTCATAATGGGCAGCCTGTTAGGGCCGATATAATACAGGTAGTCCTGGATGTGCAACCACAATTGAGCCAAGAATTTATGTTGCTAAGTGAGAAATTTGTTAAGTGAGTTTTGCCACATTTTATGACTTTTCTTGCCACATTTGTTAAGTGAATTACTGCAATTGTTAAATTAGTTATTAATTAAGTTGTTAAATTAGTAACATGATTGTTAAGTGAATCTGTTTGTCTTATTGGCTTTGCTTGTTGGAAGGTCACAACTGACCACCTGACTCTGGTACACTGTAACCATCATAAATATGAATCTGTTGTTAAGCATTTGTGTGAAAATCACATGACCATGGGGATGCTGCAAAGGTTGTAAATGTGAAAAATGGTCATAAGTCACTTTTTTTCTGCCATTGTAACTTTGAACAGTCACTAAATGAACTGCTGTAAGACAAGGACTACCTCTACCTATTCCTGTACTGGTTTGCTGAGTTCTCTGTTTTTGTTGTCTGGCTTCATCAAAACTCAAAAGCTAAATCTTCTATAGAATCTTAGTTTTCTACTAAGCCATTCTCCCCAAAGCCGTTTTTGGTTGTTCTTCAAAACTTTTTTACTTAAGGTTGTGCAAAGAGAGACTTTTTCTTGTCTTGTCTCAGATACTTCAGGAGCCATTACAGCTAAGTGATTACAGTTGTGTGCAATTGTATTGCCTTGTTTCTAAAGTAGTAAAATTCTTCTGTCATCAGATACAAGGAGGGCCAAAACCTTTTCTTGATTGTATTATTTGCCATTCAAGCCTTTTCCAATTCAGTACATGTCAAAAGTAACTTAACTCTTTGCAAACAATCAATAGAATTGATTTGTTTAATGGTCCTTATGAACAATGGCGTCAAGCCAGACGATAAGTGATCTTTGTCTAGGAGGCTGAGAGCAACTTGTGACCTGTAACGCTGAACATGCTAAAATGCCGGCAGGGCTATAAATGAAGAGATTTATTAGAATGCATATATCTCAGATGAAATGACATTTCGGCTGACAAATAGCAACAGGAGAGAAAAACTTTGCAGATAGGAACTCCACTGTGGGAAGTACCTAGTTTTAAATGCCACGAAAAAGAGGAATATTTTCATTTTGTGCCAAAAATGTACTGCCTAAAGAAATTCTTGTATTGGTGCTGCAGTGTATTTGTAGCATACAATCTGACAACTGTTCTTAATCTCTCACATGGAAGGAGGGGTAGTATGTCCAGAAGGACATGTGCAAAATTTTAATTCATTAGATCACAGATTTTGCAAAAGAAGACAACAAAGATGTAAATGATTAAATTAAATCTACTTTGTAAATCTGTAGAGGTCTCTTAGAGAGACTATGAAATATTTTTATAGTAGGTCAAGGTGTCATTGTAAAGCTTTATCATCTTTATTATCTCTATTCTTGTTATTGTATTGTATTTAATTGTACTTACAATTGCAGGTTTTGATGTAGCAACTAAATACGTACATTGTCATTTCCAGCGTGGTGCTTGGCACTTTTTAAGATCCTTTAATATTAATACAAAATTAACTTATGATCTATTTGACAGTTTTTTCCTGTAGAACAATGTTGCCTTTCAAGATTATGCATGTTATGACAGGGTTATCTTTTTCATAAATATTTATTTATTCATCAAATTTATATGACCGCCCATTTCACAGGACTCTGGTGATGGTGGAAGAATTGTACTTTCAGATTTACAAGATTGATGTCATCCCTAGTTTGTAAACCAGACAGGAAGTCCAGCTGAATATGCTTGCTCGCATTTATGTCGGAAGCAGTGAGGTGCTTCTGGGTTCAAAGAATTAATTGGTGATATTCCCATTGTTTGGGGCAGCCTGATTGGGGGTTCCTTTCATGCCCCTGTTAATGTACTTACCAAAGTGATACCTATTTATTAACTTGCAAATGCTTACTTTCGAACTGCTAGGTGAACGATGGGAGCTCACCCCATCGCAGCAGCACTTGGACTTGCTAATTGTTCCAACCATATGAGTCACCGCATTCCACCAAATACACTAATTATATTTTATTTCAAAGATGCATTAACAGAATCTTGCAAGTCTGAAAGTACATTTAACCTTCTGTCTCTGTTGCAGCCAAATATCCACCTGTCTTCTAGAAAAATGAAATATCCTGGGAAATATTGAAAAGGCAGAATATTATATTTCCCTGGATAAGAAATGGAGAAACTTGATTTTAGATAGGAAACAGACTCACACTTCATAGCCTCCACCTTTGTCAATGGGCCATTAAAATGCCTGAGCCAGTCTATTCTACATAACAAAGTCTTCCCCCTTCAGCTCCAGGATGATGGGATTAAAACATGATAGTATTAGCCTTCTACCCATCTCACTACATGGCACCTGGGAAGAAGCAATGCACAACCAAACTTGGACTCAAAATGCAGCCTAAAGAGTTGCCCCTAGATGGCCCCATGGGAGTCTGACAACCAATCAGAATACAAGATCAAGATCAAAGGCCAGAATGGGCATAAAACATGGGACTTTCAGCATCTTGCATTTTTTCTTTTTCACCCAACATCTGGAAGCATGTGATCCCCCTTTTCTGTTCAGGAGCTCAAGCCATTTCTTACAGATGATTGAAAATTTCTCCCCAATTACATTCCTGTGGTGGTTGTAGCCTTTGCACATCTCACTCTTAAGTCATTTGCCAAATTCTAAAGTCAAAAGTTTGATGGAACTTGTTTTATTTATTTATTTATTTTAAGGTGAAATCTTGGGTGTCAGCAGATGAATGCACTGACTGGATGCAATGCTGGAGGCCTCTATTCTCCATGCTCAAGTAAGTCAACCTTAATGTTAATATCATTCTGAGAGAGTTTCTCTTTTCTTATCTATTGAAAAGTTCTTAGCATGTTGATTTGAAATGACACCTGAGGCCTGAACTCTCTCGATTTCTTAGCCCCCGCCCCTCCCAGTCTATTCTACACAAATCATCTCTGCAAATCTCTGGAGGCAATTTGATCCTGCAAGTCTTCGGGTTCAATTGGCAAGCCAACAGATAAGAGTGAATGCACTGCAGATAAGCATCCGGCTTTGAATTCTTATCCAGTCTTTTGGAGTTAGGCTCATCATCAGTTTTCTAAAGGTTTTCAAGTGCCATCCTCTGCATCAATTCCCAGTCCCAAATCAATCAGTTTCAAGCCTCATTTTATATTCAACAAATGTGGAGAACCTCTTGATTGCTGACATTCTTTTCCCCACTCCCCCCTCCCACTTTTCATTCAGATTGCAACTATTTTTTTAAATGAATTCTTCCAACCACCTGGCTAGATTGGAGATAGCTAATTTATAAACAATGGCCAGGTTATGGGATTCCCACTTTTTTTGTAATAAAACGCAGCATGAAAGGACAACTGTACTTGTTCAGCTATCTTCATTATGATAAATTATTTTACATCAAATCACAACCAGATAGACTGGTTTGAGAGCTGCTTGACATTCTGAATATATTGCTCTGTTTTATAAACTTTTTAGCAATTGGCCATAAATATGTTGCAGCTAAGGAGTACTGCATATTTAAGTATATTAAATGCAGTCTTCTGTGACCAAACATAATAGGATTTTTAAATGAATTTTAATTGCAGTACTTAACAAACAACTTTTTAAACTTTCAACATGTGCAAGGCCTTTTGAAGCTGACCAATTCAAATTAAATCTGGACAAATAAACATCATATTTGATAGCATAGTTACAAGATGATATCATTTGTCAATATCACATATATGGATAAAAGGGATAAATGTGTAGGGTTTGAATTTAAGTCCCCTCAACAAAGGATTTCAAAGAGAAAGAAATGCAATAAATCTGAGGTCTGCATAAAGTCACTATGATTTTGTTCTACACTTTGAAAGCTTAATATAAATATGTTTATGGGTACAATAACACTGCTTTGATCCAGATAAATTTAAGCAAGAACACATAGAAAACAAATTAAAGAATAAAAAGAACACAATCAGAGCTGCATTACAACTAAGTTTTGTTTTCATCATATTCATTTAAATCAAAAACCATTAATGACAAAGCCCATATGGAAATTTAATAGCAATTTTCTGATTGACGTAACTAACTTATTCAAAGAAGAAAGAAACAACTAGACTAGTAAAAGTACTTTGGATTGTGGCCTGTAATATAATGCTGTGTTACACTAAAAACTTCAGAATTTGAGAGAATAAATAAACTATGGCTTGTTTGTTCAAGTTTGTTTATTTTTAGCAAGAAAGAAAATGTATAAACCAAGAGTCAGCAATGGCAACCTTCAAAAATTTACTTTTTAACTGTGGTGTTTCTTATTCTAATGACATAGCCAGTTTTATCATTAAAAATGAGGTTACCAGTGCTATGAAGTGAAAGGTAACGAGTGTTGGAAGATGATATCATGAATGCTATATGAATGGGAACCTCCTCTAAGTGGGAGCCTGCTGTCTAGTTTTCAATATTCATACTATCATATTTGTTACTTTACATGTTAAGAATTTTATACGGAAAAGGAAACATACATCCTTTGTCCCAAGCATAATAATAATATTGGCCCAATGCAATGTGTTCAGTTTATCAAATCATTTCAGAATTGTGATCATACTGGAAAATGTGGAGAAGTGACCATATACGTAAGGAGCCTCTACGGATTTTACTCCACTAGTTGTTGCTGATTGTAGAGGGCTGTGCTCATCTCTGTTTCAAAGCCATTAAGCCAATGCTGTCCGAAGATATTTCTGCAGTCATGTGGCCAGCATGATGTCACGGAGCACTGTTATCTTCTCACCAAAGTGGTATCTATTTATCTACTCACATCTGCATGTTTTTGAAGTACTAGGTTATCAGGAGACAGGGCAAGGACAGGAGCTCACTGCATTGTATGGTACTCAGGTCTCAGTACTGGGTTGCCAACAAGCCCAGCATCTTAACTGCTGAGCCACCACACCATCCTTACACCATATATATGTGGACTCATTAATAGATGTTATAAAAAGAGTGAGCTTGGCCAGTCTCAACTCGTCACTCTACAGATGTAGCTCAGTTCTCAGAATTTCTCAATTAGCAGGTTATTTCATCAGAGATATCTATAAATTGTGCAAGGCATATTTATATGGGATCCATATCTGTAAGATGGCAGAAGCAGTATACCCCTTCCCTGTACATTCAAAGGCGATAGGGATTTGAGTATGATGCCATCTTTTAGATTGTACCTTGACTGTATCACCACCACCCATGTGTGATGGCCCAAAAATAGATTATCACTAAAAATAATCTCATTGGTTATCTAAAACAATGAACAGCCAGAAAGTTGGGAAAAAGATCCCAAACCATGAAAACCATAAAAAATACAATTCTATTCCCACTCATATGCATGAGAGTGGGAATTCTGCCCCTGATTTTGAGCCTTTTTTCCGCAAAATGAAATAGAACTCTAAGCTATCAATTAGTTTCCCACTTTTGGCCTAAGCAGCTGAAAAAGGAGGAATCATATTGTTTCTCTGCAGCTTCGACAATGTGGCCACACACATACTCTCCTGATTGGCTGAGGCGTTGACAGTCAGGGCGGGATAATGCTGCATCATGATTGACTATCCCGTTTGACAGCGAGTATATAAAGAGCTGTCAAACAGGGAATTCCCTGTTGCCAGTTCTGGAGTTGCTTCTAGTTTTGCTGTTAGTTGCTTACCCTAATAAAGGGGATTGATTTACATTCTGTCTTGCCTCAGTCCTTGCCTGTCGGTTCTCCCTACAGAATACATATCCTTTCATCCACCCCCCCAAGCTTCTCTCTTCTTTCCCCTATCAAAGAGGAGAGTAAAAAGTGTGTCTGTTTGTGTGTTTGTGGTGTGTGTGTGTGTATGTGAGCACATACCTATGTGTGCATTGGGAAACTTTTAGCTCATTCTTTGATGCATAAAATTCCTGGGTCAGTTACTGTGCTTTCATTTCAAGATGAATGGCTGCTAGGCAGTGGGAATATGTGCTCTGGACAAAATAAACAACACTTGTTCTGTAAATTTGATTTGATGATGTCTCTTAAGTACAAAATAAAAACACTTGTTCTGTAAATTTGATTTGATGATGTCTCTTAAGTCACCTTCAAAAATAAATTTCCCCAAGGTGATGCACAAAATGATTATTGAAAAAAACAACAAAGAATGACATCAATATTTAAAATAACAAAACAGAAGGCAGCCTGCCTGTTAACATAATTCAAGCAGCTGTTTTAGTTGTGCACTTTTAATTACAGGTATATAGTTTATTTATTCATTCTTGTCTTGTCTTTTATTTTTTTCTTATTTTTAGTCGCATTATCTATTTTGTTAGCTTAATGTGACAAATAAATGAGCCATCTGATCACAAAAGTTAGGTTTTTGCACACAACCATTTTGACTATATAGTAACAATAACATCTTGTTGAAAAAGCCTATTTTAGCTTATCCAATCTCAAAAATCCAGATGCCTGTTGAAGACTTTTACTGCTTTCCTAGGCTTAGTACATGACAATATGTATTATCTGCCCAACTCTACACATATTTTTTCCAATGCTTAAATAGATATATTAAACAGTATTTATTTACTGACTTATTTTCTCATGTATTCTGAGTGATTTAGGGCCAGGTAATCTGAAGTCCTGCCTATCTCCCATGGTTTCTGCTGGCATGCCCACAGAGTTGGAGCTTGCTTGATTCCTTTACTTAAACTGTGTCTTTTTCTAGGTTCAAGAAGTGTGTTGTAATTGTTCTCCTGAATAGGATCCCCCTGAAATTCACAGTTGGTGTTCCATAAGTCTCTGAAGACCTGCTTATTCGCCCAGGTTTTGAATTAAAATTAATGGACCACCTTGTTGGATGTATTTTTCTTTCCATTTTTATAGAGAACAATGAGATTCTACCATCCAGAATCACATTGTTTGAGGTTTGTAGCCTTATAAATCCAGTTTTCAAATAAATTCAGAGAAATCAAATCCCACTTGTTTTGTTATTTGATTTGATTTTATTAAATTTGTGTGCCGCCCTATTCCCGAGAGACTCAGGGCGGCTAACAATAAAAAGGGAGGGAATACAAAAAAATAAAATAAAAAACAGCAATTTAAAATTCTACAACAGCCGTTATTATTATGGACCTTCTTGTTGGATGTTGGATATTATGCATGAATTGTTTACCATACTCTGAACAATCCAGAGTTGATTTGGAGGTGGGCAGTGCCTAAACTGAATTAAAAATAAATAAATTCTTCAGCAAGTCCAGCTAAATATATTTTCACAGACATATCTGAAGCTGGATGAATTAGTCAGATTCTAAGACACTAACCAATTGCATTCACCACACTTGTTTTTAAGTACAAGTAATCCCCTATATCCATTTCATAATCAAATTGACAAATGAAAGCATTAGAGAACAGACGAAAGTATACAATATCATCAAGAGAGTAAAAGAATTGAAATGGAAATAGGCTGTCACATAGCAAGAAGAACTGATGGCAAGTGGACCAAGGCAATCATAGAATGGATCCCACTTGATATGAAGCGTCGCCGAAAGAGACTTAAAGCAAGATGGATCCATAACAAGTATTGCGGGCCCAACTGGCAAAAGAAAGCTTAGGACTGTATTAGTTGGAAATATATGTAAAAAGCCTTCAACTTGCAATAATAGACAATGGCTAAAATGAGGATGAATCAAGTCTGAAGATAATATGCAAGAGATTAAATTATTTAGTTTAATTCCAAAGTGCTAGTAAGTTGAATGAGATAAAGAAATAGGTCTACCCAATTAAAAAATTAGCATCTAAAATGTGACTTAAAAAAAGAAAGAAAATAAGCTTGAACATAAAAGGAAAAATAGATGACAAAAGATAACGTGATTAAATGTGTTAGCAATTGTAGAGATAACTATAATTCCAGTGGCACAATTATTTTGGATTTCTGTGTAGGGATAATCTATTGTTCTTTGGGTAATTGAATCACTGAAAGAGAAGATATGTAGAATATTTGTAGTAAAAATTTAAGAGCGTTCCCTCCATTAAGCAACATAACATCATAATTCAGTTAATATTGCCTTTCCCTCATGATAGTCAATTTGTAATCTGGGAATGTGGCACACTGATAGGAAAATTATATTTTACATAGCCACACATTTATTTTGTTCTTCAGCTTCTCAGTGGGTTTCTCCAATTTGTAAGCATTGAGTGAAATGATGCACCTCTAGGCATAAGATGAGATCTATCCTGCCATGAGAAACTCCAGACTCAGCTTATTGTCAGGTGCCTCTTCATTTAATAATCAGGAAAGAAACCACTCAACTCCATGTCTCAGAATTAAGTGTACTTTTACTAATCACAAACGATAAGAAGCAAAGCAAAGCTGAGTCTGAGTAAAAAGGCGTGAAAGCAAGATATCATGTATGATTCAACCCCCTCCCCTTGGCACCCCAGTTCATAGTCCAATAATAATTCACCAACTGTCAGGTGGGAGATGTCTTCAAAAGCATCATCAGGTTGGAATGCTGGACAGTTGGCCTTGGCGGGAAACTCCCTTCTTCCACATGCGCAGAGAGATGGTCAGAATAACTCCTAATAACAATCCTCCCAAATGATTCCCCTCCCAAATACCATGCCTCCTCTCCCCATTTCAATGGCAGCCTTAAAGCAGCAGCGAAGCAGAGGCTGACATCTGGTTTCTTTTGCTTTTGGTGTTCTTGTGATACTAAGTTTTGGGCAAAGCTTAAGGAAAATGAATCTTACTGGCATTTGGTATTCTTGGACTGATGCCTGGTACTTTCCATCATAGGCACAGAGAAAAGAGCTGTTAGGTTAGATCAGCTTAAATCCCTCAAGGCTTGATAGTGTTAATTAACCTTTGGCCATTTTTATTTTTCTTAAACAACTTGATTTCTTTTATTGGGTTAACATTATGTATTGTTTGGATATAAACCACTTGGGTTAACTTTTCAGTGTTTCTGCTACTCAAACATATTGTGATTTTGAACTGAAGGAACTGAAACATCTTTAGGATATCACTACAAGATGATTTGTGATATTCTAAGTGGTCTTAAAAACTGATGCAAATAGAATAGGGAAGTTGGCTAGTTTGCTGACCAGTGAGAACTGCAGCTGTGAGAATCATTATGACATGGTTCTGAATTGCCAAATCTGTGCGTGTTGGCCACCTCTTCTCGAAGAGGAAAGCAATTAAAAAAGCTTCCAACTAGGGTTGGAATCTAACTTAAAGACAACTTCTGAATTAAGATTTGGTTCTTGCCTATCAGCTTCTGTCTCACTTCTGACAAGTATTGCATTTATTTTATTTTATGTATTTGTTAAATTTACATAGGTACATTACAGACTTGCAGGTGTTTGGCCGTTTCTTATTTGAGTTCCTAGCATATCATTTTTTGGGGGGGTTCTTTTAGTTTGGCAGATCACAAATTTGCAAGTCTTGCCAATGCCTTGCCCTTCCTCCTCAAATCCAGGCTGCCATGGTAAGAGTAGAAGAATGGAGGTGGGGGTGGGGGAATCCCTTGTGTTTGAGTAAATGGAAGTACTGTATGTTCAAATAATCCTGGAGGTGGCTCCTGTATGCCACAGCTTCATGCAGAAAAAATCTGGGCCTGTTGAATTTCTTATTCATATATTGCTATTCAAATGAGACTGATACTCTGTTAGAATAAGAGTTGACTGTTCCCATTCTTATGGTTGGGGAAATAAGCCAGACAAGATAAAAAGGCAGGCAGTGAGCCGGTGTCTGCTTCTTTGTTACCTAGATGCACAGGTGACTTGGCCCATTTCCACATTTACCAGTCTGAGGATCAGCCTGTTGTCATTGTGTTTCCTGCTGTAATCCAAGGTTCTCTCTGGTTCACAGAATGAGTTTAGTCACAAAGAGTTAATGGAGGAGAAAATCACAACGTATTGATTTCCTTCTTATGCTTCAGGAAAGTAACATTTCTCTTCTTCTTGTGTATTTTAATGGATTAAATGTAATATAAAAAACTGGTGGCATAAAGATATGGATATGTTTACATTTTGATCCTGAACCTCAAAATTCTTGGGGTTTGCCCAGAATCTTCAAGAAATTCATTTATGGCTGAGAAATTCTACAAAGATTGCTTTATTACTCAGATATATTGAAATATGTAGAGAACATTTTCTCTTGCATAAGCCTAAATGCTATTGCTATTCTTGTTATATTTCTGTGGATTGTTCCATAGCTGAGCCCAGAACACTCTGTCAAAATTAGAATAGAATAACAGAGTTGAAAAGGACCTTGGAGGTCTTCTAGTCTAACCCCTGTTAGGCAGAAAACCCTATACCTGTCAGGATTTCACCAATATCTCAGGACTACCTACTTGCTGCTTGTGAATCCATAAAATGGAACATCTGAACCTATTTTTCTTGGCCCTCAGGATCTCCTTCAACCCTGCAACTGAGCTTTGGGGTGACTACAGTTTCCCAATGTTTTCATGGAAAGGAAGTACAAATCTAAGTAAATTAAGACATTCAAAACATGGAGAGAATTCTTCCAAACAATTTATCATTAATCAAGGAATGGTCCTATTATTAGGCAGAACTTTAGATAGCAAAAATTTGTGACAGCGATAGTAACAGCTCTAAATTTCTTCCTTCTGAAACTCTAACCATTTCAAGTGTTCAGTGATAAAATGCACAGATCATGAGGCTTGTTCTGAGCCTATCCTATGTCATGGAAAGACTGATTTGGCAGTTTAGCCTACTTCCTAGAATGAGAGAATTACTGGCTTTGATTATATATGGAAAAAGGCAAGTATAAGTGTGCACAATATTCAATACGCTAATTTCTGAAAGCATTGTTCCCGCGAACAAAATCCTGTAAGAAAGTCAGGCTCATTAACACATTTCTGGTTCATGTGTTTAACACCCCTCATGAGTACTGTCCAGATTATACCAGGTAGATGGAAAAAATAATTCCGGAATTAAAGCTCAATGTTATAATATCTGCTTTGCTTGCAGAAGTGTGATTATGAGTTCAAGGCCTCTCTTAGGCATGAAAGCTGGCAAGGTGACTTTAAGCCATCATTCTCTTTTAGACTAGACCACCTCACAGGGTTGTTATTTTAAGTAAAATAGAAGTCATGAATAATAGGTATGTTTGCCACCTTGTGTTAATTATAAAAAAAGTAGAATGAAATAATAATAGATCATCTATCTATTGTCCTTTACATGAACAATCTGATGCTAAAAGGAAAAAAAAACACATCTGAAACAGACTAGCTGCTTAGCACTGTCCATATAAATGTAAAGGTAAAGGTTCTCCTCACACATATGTGCTAGTTGTTCCTGACTCTAGGGGGCGGTGCTCATTTCTGTTTCAAAGCCGAAGAGCCAGCACTGTTGAAACACATCTCTGTAGTCATATGGTCAGCATGACTAAACGCCAAAGGCGCACGGAACTGTGTTACTTTCCCACCAAAGGTGGTTTCTATTTTTCTACTTGCATTTTTACATGGTTTTGAACTGCTAGGTTGACAGAAGCTGGGACAAGTAATGGGAACTCATCCTGTTACATGGCACTAGGGATTTGAACTGCCGAACTGCCAACCTTTCTGATTGACATGCTCTTAAGCCCACGCGTCCCCTATATTCACTGCTCCATATATTACCATGATATTACAATGGATTTTGGACTGGATAAGGGTGCCACTCTCACCCATAATAGGGGGGAAAAAAATGAAATTGAAGGAATCAAGATGCCCTTGGAATAACATCAAGAAATCTGGATGAAGATAATCATTACAATACCTGGGCATCCTTCAAGCTCACACTGAAGTGAAGAAGAAGGTTAGAATGGGATACATCACAATAGAAAAGAAGAGCTTAAAGTCCCAACCACAATGAAGGAATACTATCAAAGCAATTAACCTCTGAGAAGTTCCCAGTTTAGATACATAGATGGAAGAGTGGACTGGATTCAAGAAGAACTAACAGCTGCTTGAGCAAATAATGACAATGAATACTGCATTAGCAGTTGGAATTTATATATATATTTTTTAAGGCAGGTCTATCCAGAGGTGGAATTCAGCAGGTTCTTACCAGTTCTGGGGAACCGGCAGCAGAAATTTTGAGTAATTCAGAGAACCAGTAAATACCACTTCTGATTGGCCCTGCCCCATCTATTCTCTGCCTCCTGAATCCCAGCTGATCAGGAGTAAACCCCTCAGAGAGGGCCCGCAACTTGGTGTCCTCCTGGACCCACAGCTGACATTAGAACACCATTTGTGAGCTGTGACCAGGGAGCTTTTGCCCAGGTCACCAGGTGGCCTACTGGACCAGGGGCACTTCAAATGGTCATCTCATGCCCTCGTCACCTCAAGACTTGACTACTGCAAACACACTCTACATGGGGCTGCCCCTGAAAAATGTTCAGAGACTACAACTGGTCCAGAATGCAGCCGCACGAGCAATATTGGGTGCACCTAGATACACCCATGTTACACCCATCCTCCGTGAGCGCACTGGCTCCCAATTGGTCTCCGAACATGCTTCAAGGTGCTGGTCATTACCTTTAAAGCCCTACATGGTTTAGGGCTTGGATATCTACGGGACCGTCTTCTGCCACATCCTCCCAGTGACTGATAATATCTCACAGGGTGGGCCTTCTCCGGGTGCCGTCAACTAGACAATGTCATTTGATGGCTCCCTGGGGGAGAGCCTTCTCTGTAGCTGCTCTGGCCCTATGGAACGATCTACCCCCGGAGATCTGGACCCTCCCCACTTTCGCGGCCTTCAAAAAGTCTATTAAGACCTGGCTTTTCCGGCAGGCCTGGGGCTGTTGACCTCTTGAATGATGTCCAGCCCACTACGGTGAGTGTGTTGTGTTTTTAACCTGCT
Source organism: Thamnophis elegans (assembly GCF_009769535.1). Classification (NCBI taxonomy): domain Eukaryota; kingdom Metazoa; phylum Chordata; class Lepidosauria; order Squamata; family Natricidae; genus Thamnophis; species Thamnophis elegans. Next base: position 138,428,950 of record NC_045541.1, on the reverse strand, counting down.
TGTTTTCTTTATTTTTAAACTTTTAGTACTTTTAAATTGTCTTTTATGTAAGCTGCCCGGAGTCTTTCAGGATTGAGCGGCATATAGTTTATTAAACTTAACTTAAACTTTTGCAGTAACCTTCCCCTAGAGTGGGGAGGGAATGGAGATTTTACAGTATCCTTCACCTGCCATGCCCCACCAAGCCATGCCTACAGAACCGATAGTAAAAAATTTTGAATCCCACCACTGGAACAAATGCATATAAAACCAGAACTAACAAAACAGCAACAGGCAGCAAATGCTCTCTCTGCAAAGACACTGAAGAAACAATGGACCACCGAGTTACCTGCTGCAAGAAGATCACACAGGCTGATAACAAACAATGGCATAACAACGTAGCAATAAAGGTGCACTGGAATATCTGCAAGAACTACCATTTACCTGCAAGCAAGGACTGGTGGGATCTCCTAACAGGAAATGTAATAGAAACGAGGAAGCTAAATTGCTCTGAGACTTTAGAATTCAAATAGACAACTGCCTGCCACGTAACACCTCAGACTTAACAATTGTTGACAAGAAAGACAAAAAGGTCTGGACTGTAGAGGTTTCTGTAACTTGGAGACAGCAGAACAGAAGGGAAAGACAAAAAATCACAAAATACAAGTAGTCCTCAACTTACGATCACAATTGAGTCCAAAATTTATGTTGCTAAGTGAGAAATTTGTTAAGAGAACTTTGCCCCATTTATGACTTTTCTTCTCACATTTGTTAAGTGAATCACTGCAGTTCTTAAAGTAGTAGCATAGTTGTTAAGTGAATCTGGTTTCCCCCCATGAGAGTGCAAAAGGGGATCACATGACTCTGGGACACTGCAAGTGTCATAAATGTGAGTCAGTTGTCAAGCATCTGAATGTAAATCACATGACCACAGGGATGCTGCAACAGTCATAAATGTGAAAAAATGGTCATAAGACACTTTTTAAAAGTGCTGCAGTAACTTCCACCTTTAACTAAATGAATTGTTGCAAATTGAAGGGATACCTATATAAAGGCCTACAAATAAAGTTGAATAAATGGGACAAAAGAAAGCAAAAGTAGAGCCGATAATAATAATTGTTTTGGGTAGAATTCCAAAATGTCTGGAGCACTACTTGAGCACCATCGGCATTGACAAAATCATCATAAGTCAATTGCAAATAAAATTTTTACTTAGAACAGCTTACATTCTGTGATGATACCCTTAACCTCATCAAACAACATTGGCATCTCCAAGGTCCTTGGATAATTTAACAGGATAAAAAGACCACACTGAGTCCCCTTTTCTTCTCTTTTAATTACTGTAAACTTATTGTTGTTGTTGTTTTTAAAAAAGTGTTTTTTCATTTAAAATGTTTTATTTGTTAATATAGAAAATTAAAATACAAACTCCAAGGAGAAATGGAGATTTCACAAGAACAAAACAAAACTAAATAAAGACATTTTAAAAATGTGGATTAAAAAGGAAAAAAAAAAACCCTACATACCCCCCCCCCCAACTTTAGCACTGACAAATAATAGTCCTTGCAACAATAATAGCTTTGAAGGTTTGAAGGTTTATTGTATTTATATGCCGCCCTATTCCCGGAGGACTCAGGGCGGCTAACAAACCCAAGGGGGGGGGGGGCGGTAAAAGAAGAAGGGAATACAACAAACAAAGTACAAGAGAATTTAAAAAGATAGTCAACAGTCACACAATTCGAGGGGGGAAAGGAACTCGTCAACCCCAGGCCTGTCGGCACAGCCAGGTTTTAACGGCTTTGTGGAAAGCCTGGAGGGAGGTGAGGGTCCGAATCTCCACAGGGAGTTCGTTCCAAAGGGCTGGAGCAGCCACAGAGAAGGCCCTCCTCCGGGTAGTAGCCAGATGACATTGGCCAGTAGATGGAACCCGGAGGAGGCCTAATCTGTGGGATCTAATGGGCCTTTGGGAGGTAATTGGCAGCAGGCGTGTCTCTCAAGTACCCAGGTCCAATACCATGAAGGGCTTTATAAGTGACGCTTTCTTCCCTGGTGAGTCAGCTCTAAGATTTATAAACTTCTACATCTAATTTTCAACCAATTTGACCTGTTATACATATAACTATTATAATATTTAGCAGTTTATTCAACAACAAACTTAAGCTTCAAAGCCCTCTGTTAAATCTGTAATTAAGTCATAGAAAGTTCACAAGAGTATCTCATCTAACACAAATCACCCCCAATCATTGTCTCTAATCTGTCCATGATCAAATATTCTCATTTGACTCAATAATAGAGAATAGAATAGAATTCTTTATTGGCCAAGGAATTTGTCTGTGGTGTATGTGCTCTCAGTGTACATAAGGAGAATAAAATACATTCATCAAGAATAAAAAGATACAACACTTTGTGACAGTCAAGGTTACTAATAAGCTATCAAATTGTATTAGGAAACAATAAAAACAATATAATTGAAAGATACAAGCAACAAGGTTATAGTAATACGTTGCATGAGATAAATACTAGTAATACTAGTAAGAGAAAATAACAACAACACAGTCTTAGTAAATTATTTGACACTGTTGTGAGAATTAGTTGTTAAACAGAATGATGGCATTTGGGAAAAAACCTGTCCTTATGTCTAGTTGTTCTGGGGCGCAGCACCCTATAGTGTCATTTTGAGGGTAGAAGTTGAAAAAATTATGTCCAGGATATGAGGGGTCCGTAGATATTTTCATAATAATAAAGCAATTCCTTAGAATTTTAGTTGGGAACTTTTCTAACAACTGTAACCCATTTCCCATAATTATATGTTTCTGTTGTAGGTGTCTCTGCAAAATCCATTGTTCAACATGTCTTTCTGAAAACACAGGATTCATCTTGCCAAAAAAAAATAAAAAAAAATCCAGTTCATCACCTATCAATTCCATTGTTTCTGAATTGCTTGTATTCATATCCTTGTCTTTTCTGTCAAACCTGTAATTTTCAGACGAGGTTTCTTCCTTCTTCATGTCAGAAGACAACAAATCAGATTCCAATTCATCAAACTGCAAATAAAGTCCAGCTGTTATTTTCCACTTTGGGGTATATATCCTGGGTTTGATTCCAAAACTGTTTGTTTAACCCATGAATGTTTTTAATTCATGATTTTTTAAATTTATATCTTGAAAAAAGTCAGTAGGCTAGAAAGTATTCCCCCCGCCCCAAGGCTTCCCAGAAAACGTTATCTTCTTTTCATAGACATTTTGAAAAAAACATGTTCCTTCCAAGAAACAGAAATAGATATATCATAATAGAAATAGATATATCATAAATAGATATATCATAATAACCATCCATAGATAGAAGTTGAGATAATTTTTTTCTGGGATTAAAAGTAATCAAAGCATAAGGATTTTTCCCATATTCTTTCTTAAAAAATGTAATAAAATAAAATCTGTATATATAATCCAATGTGGGTCCAATCAGGTGACTTTCACTACAGGAGAAGAATTTTCATTGCTGATTTCCTTACAGATAACAGAATAATAGATTGGAAGGGACCTCAGAGATCTTCTAGTACAACCCCCTGCTCAGACAGGAATCCCTATACTATTTCAGGTAATAGTGGCCCAATCTTGTCTTAAAAACATCCAGTGTTGGAGCACCACAATTCTGGAGGCAAATCATTCACTGATTAATTCTTCTAAACTGTCAGGACATTTCTCCTTAGTTCTAGGTTGCTTTCCTCCTTGATTAGTTTCCACCCATTGCTTCTTGTCCTCCCTTCAGATGATTTGGAGAATAGGTTGACCCCTCTCTTCTTTATGGCAACCCCTGAGATACTGGAACACCACTATCATGTCATCTCTAGTCCTTTCTTTTCAAACTAGACATACCCAATTCCAGCAATCGTTCTTTATATGTTTTAAGCTCTAGTCCCCTAATAATCTTTGTTCTTCTTCTCTGCACACTTTCTAGAGTCTCAACATCTTTTTACATTGTAGTGACCAAAACTGGATGCAATATTCCAAGTGTGGTCTTACCAAGCTATTATAAAGTGGCATTACTACTTCACATGAAAGAGTGTTAGTGAAAGTATTTTATAGTACAATGGCAAACAATGAGAGAACAAAGAAAAAAAATAGTAACGATACAGCAAGAGTTGTAAGATAGGTCAGCAATTAACTAGTCTATTGATTGTTGAAAACGAACAGCTGCAGTGGTCGCTCATACCAAGAATTGTGATTTCCAAGATCCTCCTTCTCCAATGGTGCACAATTATCAGAATCTGTTTTTGGGTCCTTCCTACTACTCTCATTCAATTCTAGGGAACAAAGCTACCAAATAGCCAGCTTGGCAGCAAACTAAGTTGTTCATTGGTGGGAGAGAAAAAATTGCCAATGCTCAGTACATCATCTTGGGGAAAGTCAATTTTTTTAAAAAAAAATATGAACATGTTTGAGAGGTGAACATGGGAAATGATACATGTGTACCCATATGTAATAAAAAAGAAATCAGGAAAGGATCAGATAGTCGATGAGAGGAAAGGTCTTTTTGACAATCTGTTGGTTCAAACCACAAGTGCTTTCAAAGGCAACTTGAACTTTTTTCCTTGAACACATTCTGCTTCTCATCCAGAAAGTTTCTTCAGTTCATTTTGAAAAAGCACCTTTGAGACAACCATAATCTGGATGACTGAGAATGTCCTTAGACTAGGAGTGAAGTGCTACAAGTTCAGCCTGATTTGCCAGCTGTGCAACAATCAGATGAGCTGTGCGATTTATATTAGCTAGAATATAAACGTGAGGCACAGCTGATTGTTGCACAACTTTTAAAAACTTTTTTAAAGCATTATTTTTACTGCCAGTTTTGGGTGAATCGGTAGGGAAAAAAAATGCTTTAAAAAATTTAAAAAATGTTCCAACGATCAGCTGTGTAACAATCAGTTGTGCCGTGTGATGTATATTCGCTAGAAAGCAGGAAATCCTGCTTCCTAGCAAATCTAAATCATGAAGCACAGCTCTTCCCCCCTTCGCTGTTCTACTTATCTTTGCAGATTCAGAAAAGGCTTCTTAGTGCCTGCAAAGTGAACTGGTAGCAAACTTCAGAGCATTTTATCCCTGCCTTAGACATGTTGGTTCAAAAGTAAAACACTAATTTAAAGTAAGGGCAGTACAGCCCTCCCCTGATATTTTGTGCAGATTGCCATTGAGGGAAAACAACACTATCCAGCCATTAGGGATACAGATTGATGAATCAGGACAGTTTAACAACTAGTGAGAAAGAATGGAGAAAACAATAGGAGTGTTTTTTAAACTGTCCATTTAACACACACACTCACACACAGAGACACACAAACCCTTCCCATGGCTATAATTATTTCCGTAGTGTCAGGTCTAGAAGCTATCTGTTTGCCTTTTGGATTTCAGGCCTGCCACACCTTCTACTGTGGGAGATAGGAGGTGGGGATTATACAGAGTTAGGGTGATGTGTAGCCATAATAACATTCTTTCTCCAAAAGTCAAGGCACGTTTGTCCCTGTACCTGGATGGATGTGGATGGGGGGGAATCTTCCTCATGTCAATGAAGGATTGGACCATATGAAGGATGATACAATTGCATGTTACAAAATGCAATTGATCAATTTTAAGTAATGAAGTTAAGTGACATAACAGAATAAGATGTTGGGGGAGGGGGCACACCATTTTGTATTAAAAAAAAACTAGTTCACCCTTGAACAATTTTTAGTAATGTCATCCCAATACTCTGCACAGGAATATTGAATCCAGAAGTTGTTCCTTGCACATGAACAGTTTATGAGGAGTGGCTGCAACAATATTTTAATTATTTCATGCCCTGGTATCCTCAGATATTATACTGTTAACTCTGTTAATTTTGAATGGCCCTGCAAGTCTTTTAAAGGTATTATCAGTGGCAAACACTAACTGGTCTCCACTTTAAGTAATAAATATCCCAGAAACAGTGCAGGCATCTCATAGTGCTGAAAGCGACCTTTGGAGTTATCTAATCCAGCTCACCATTCAATGATGCAGGATGCAATTATGACATCCAGGAATGATGATCATTCTATTTCTACTTACTGTATATACTTAAAGCGAAGGAAACCCTACTACTGCCATTGCTAATCTGTTGCTCAACCAAACAGCTTTTACTGTTGAAAGTTTTTTTTTCTAATTTGTTGTTTTAGATTTAAGTTTGCAGTTGAGAATCAAGGCAGAGTAAAACTAGTACCATTGCAGAGCCACACACATTTCTGTAAACAAGGCAAAAGGGAGGAGGGGAGAGGGACAGAAATATCCTTCCCAAGCCCTTTGGGAAAAGTCATGGTGAGTGCACTTCACAAAAGCAAATCTGGTGTATTAAGATCACATTAAAATGGCTCACGGATTTCTCATTTTCCCCAAAACTGACAAAGTTTGCCTGTTGATTTATTATTCATATATGGAGAGATGCTTTCCTTGAGAAGATCATAAATACAATTTTGCCAGCCCAACTCAGCCTCTCAGGTTTTCTGATGAAGTGATAAACACAATAGAATTCTGCAGGATTAAGGGATGAAGTGGAAAATGAAAGCTGAGTTGTGTTTCTGTAAGTTGCCTTGCATGAAACAGCCACAGAGAGATAAGGGATGCCAAATAATGTGTGAAAATATCTACATAAACCCATTTTCTAATAGAAAACTGGGACCTTCCATCAGACCTCTACTTCTAGAATAGATGATTCTGAATCTTAGTAGAAGCACTGGAGGATAATCCCATTAAAAGGAATTCAGTTTATATTTATCTGGTGCACATAGTCTCAGTGTGCTGAAAATAAAAATAAAAATAAAATCCTCTGTATTTATTTACAGAATCTTCTGGTGAGTTTGGTAGGAGGGTTTAATACATATAAAATATTTTCGCTGCTTCAAGAAGTTTGGCTCACCATACTTGTATAAGTGTGAATATATTTATGTATTCAGTTAGCTAACATGATTGTGCAGCATATAATGATTATAGTGACTGTGACTTTATAACCCGAGTTCAGTGGCTTGAACCAGTTGATCAAGAAGATGATTCATTCTCTCTCTCTCTCTTTCTCTCTCTTTCTCCAATCCTCCCTCCCTCCTTCCCTCCCTCCCTCTCCCCCCTCTCAAAATTTTCCTCATGGCTGAAACTGCCCCCAAAGTTGTTGTTGTTGTTGTTGTTAGTTGCAACCTCATGTCCTACTCATTGGGACCCCCATGGAAAACGTTCCTCCCAACCTTCCTGTCGTCTACCATCTCCCAGAGCCCATTTAAGCTCACACCAACTGCTTCAGTGACTTCATCCAGCCACCTCATTCTCTGTCGTCCCATTCTTCTTTTGCTCACAATTGTTCCCAGCATTTGACTCTTCTCCAGTGAGTTCTTCCTTCTCATTAGGTGGCCAAAGTATTTGAGTTGTCTTGAAAGTAGTAATCTATTAATATGAAACTGGATTTTACTGCAATAAGAATACCATCATCCCTCAATTTAAATTCAGCCTCTATAATACATATCCACTAAATCAATATAATAAAAGTACCATAAATATTCAGAGACTTCTTTCAGTGACTACCTGCCATTTATGACTTCTCACCCCTCAGATACTATACACCACTATACAACCCACAACAATTTATTTATTTATTACCATTATCCTACAGAAGGAAGAATGGTATCAATTACTTCCTCTGTCATCTGTTTCCACACCAACTGTTGGTTTTAGAAATGCACAGTAACTTTGGAACTGGTGCTCAGTTGCCTTCTTTTTTCTTTCTTTCATCCTTTGTTTTTGTATCTTTTTCATTCATAGTGGAAGCAGGGGCCATAATATTTTTTTAGTATGTTAATACTGGAAAACAAGGGACACAGTGGCTCAGTGGCTAAGACGCTAAACGTGTTGATCAGAAAGGTTGGCAATTTGGCAGTTCGAATCCCTAGCGTCATGTAACAGAGTGAGCTCCCATTACTTGTCCCAGCTTCTGCCAACCTAGCAGTTCGAAAGCATGTAAAAATACAATAATAAAATAGGAACCACATTTGGTGGTAAGGTAACAGCATTATGTGCTTTGGAGTTTAGTCATGCCAGCCACATGAACATGGAGAGCCGAGGTGGCACAGTGGTTAAATGCAGCACTGCAGGCTACTTCAGCTGACTGCAGTTCTGCAGTTCTGGCTGTTCAAATCTCACCGGCTCAGGGTTGACTCAGCCTTCCATCCTTCTGAGGTGGGTAAATGAGGACCGGATTGTTGTTGGGGGCAATATGCTGACTCTGTAAACCGCTTAGAGAGGGCTGAAAGCCCTATGAAGCAGTATATAAGTCTGCTATTGCTATGGAGACATCTTTGGACAGTGTGGGCTCTTTGGCTTTGAAACAGAGATGAGCACTGCCCCCTAAAGTCGGGAATGACTAGCTCATATGTGCAAAGGGAACCTTTACCTTTTATCTTGAGATTTGAGAGTTTGAGAAGTTTATTTATATGCTGCCCTTTTCCCTGGGGGACTCAGGGTGGCTTACAACTCGAAAAGGGGGGTGGGGAAACAAACATTTAACACGTAGGACAGTACGTCATTAAAAAACACAACATTCATACCATTCGGGTGGGTTACAGTCCTTTAGCCCCAGGCCTGACGGGATAGCCAGATTTTGAGGGCTGTGCGGAAGGTCTGGAGGGTGGTGAGGGTACGAATCTCCACAGAGATATCGTTCCATAGGGTCGGAGCTGCCACCGAGAAGGCTCTCCTCCCGTTGGTTGCCAGTCGAACATTGACCGGCAGATGGGACCGGAGGAGGCCTACATCTATGGGATCTTACAGAAAAACAAAAATTCTTTTAAATGTAGCAACTTCATACTATTTGCACCTCACTTTAAATACATGGTATTATTTAATGGTGCAAAAAAAAAAGAGTAGAAAAGATAAGCACTTCCCCACCTGAGAATGGCTGTGGCATGAGGCTGTCAATTTCAACCTTCACAATCAAATCATCAGATCCATCAAGGCAACAAAACCTCTATCAAATAGCCACCACTCCAAATGGAAAACTTAATGTCAAGAAATTAGTTTCCTGCCTCATAGAAGGATGTTTTCCTAAAAATCTTTCCCATGAATGACATTGGCTTCCTTGAGTGATCAATGGAGACTGTACTTGTCATTGATTGTTCTGTGATTTACACTCAGTGATTTTTCTGAGTTTTTGCTTGATGACAGCTGTTAGGTGAAACTTTGGGTTTGGAGAACTGATAGCTCTTCTCAAAAGGGTCAGTCTGCAAACAAGATTGAAACTTCCTTCCTTGGTTTAGATTTATTGCTGGAGGGGAGACAAAATGTCAATGGCCTTTTTATTGTCAGTGAGATTCTGAGATTAATATTTTTTTCTAGAAAACTAAAGAATATCTTTCTCAGGCAGACTTTCAGACAACAGCTGGATTGGATTTAAATGAGAAAAGTGAACAATTATTTTGCCCGCAAGAATATTGCTTTGGGTATATTGTAGTGAGATTAGTATTATTTATTAGTATTATTATGTCTTACTAGTAAAAAAAAGTCAATTTTACTCATCAAATTTTATTTTGCCTTGAGCACATAGCAATTAAACTAGATTCAGGAATAAATACTAAAGATCACATTACTTACAATGCACACATATAAACACAAACATATACAGACATTTGGGAAAAACATAATGAAATAATCTTTTTCTCTCCATCTGTCTATGCATTCCCCTTGCCATTTACTTACTAACTTTATAAAAATGTCTAAAAGCTAATTGTTAACAACTTGTGATTTTAAGCCTCTAGTGCATTTCATTGAGGGACATATCAGGGTTGTGTTTGATCTGGAGGGGGGGGCTGGGGGGGCATGACCTGTGTGTGTGTGTGGCTAGCTCAACGTCACTCCTGTCGGAGGTGCTTATGGTGGCCTGAGTGCCCTCCCAGTGAAAATGGGCTCCCAAGCTCCATTTTTGGCTGTCACAGCCCTCCTTCAACCCTTGCCAGTGAAAAACAGAGCATGGGAGGGACAGGTTTCACTGGCAGAAGGTGCAGGAGGCTGTGGCAGCTGAAAACAGAGATCAGGAGCCCATTTTCACTGGCAGAAGCACTGCAGGCCTGTCCTTCGCTGTTTCCAGAGTGGCCCCATGGCCAGATCAAGACAAACTCTGGCTCCTGGACTTTGAATTTGATACCCCTGCTCTAAAGCAACACTTCCCAGATTTTGACCCAAACAATAAAATATGGAGAATGGAATTTCTGCATGGAAAGAACTATGATTAGATTGCAGAAGAGCAGAACAATGACTATGTTAATATTCAGAAAAGGGCAGTAGTTATCCAGAGTAGATTGGCTACTATTACTTCAGAGAGCAAGAAAAAGAAATCTCTAGACAGAAGTTCCCTGGCGATGGGGTCTAGCACTAGTCCAAAAACTCGGAAGACAGATCCTCTGGTCCCAGTGACAAACCCAGATTGAATCTTACAAGATAAGAATCTGTTGGTAGGGAAATGGGTTTTTCCTAAACCTTCTAACAATGAAGTCTTTTGTAATTGAATAGACTGCCTTAGGAAGCTTTCGTTCTCTTGAGGCATTTTAACATGAATAGCAATAACACAGGAAATCACACCAAGGAACACTAAGAGTTCATGGAATTTGTCCTTAGAGCAGAGTGCCTTCCATATGGTTTGAATTCACTCCATCTGCCCCATCTTAAACTTTCGAGGGGTGGAGAAGACTGTTCCAGAGGGTAGGAAACTTGATGTCCTGAATAAAAGCAGGATACAAGTCTAACAAAGTAATCAAACAATGCATTTCTAGAAAAAGGCATGTAACACCTCCAAATTGGATTGTAATTACTTATGGAAAAAAATCTAATTCACTTTGCTAGTATTGTTTTTTGTCAGACACAATTAAAATGAATTCAGAGATGATTAAAACAGTTCAGTCAATCAGCAAAATGTTTATTTCCACTCTATTTCATAGGCATAGCTTATAAAACAATACTTCTCCAATATTGTTGTCCTCACTAAATAAGGAGAAGAATATAGGTTCATGGGTATTTATGGCTTTATTTACAAGATATTTAAGCATGACAAGGATAGTTTGTCCGCAACTTGTATTTGGACTTATGGATGACATTATCTATGATGGCTAGAGGTCTGTTTTAGCCCTGTTCAAGTTCCATAGTTATGGTACTAAAAGTTGCCAAAAATATAGGAACTTCAGTAGTGACTTTCTCTACCATTCCAACCTCTTATCGGCATCATAATCTTAGTGTTAAACTTGAACGCTCAGCTCTGGAGTGGCCATTTTCAAAGTTCTTCTCAGTACTAAAAAGAAGGCTGTGCTTTCTTGATGAGATTCCCATTGAAGGAACTGGCTTGATGCTATTTTAGAATATCTTTTTACATTGTATACACTGTATGTTCTCTATCATTGACTAAATTGAGTGTTTGCATGATACATTATCTCTTTCCTTCCCCCTCCTTGACCAGATCAAGCATATTATCTCCAGAAGCTTCTTATGTCTATTGGGAAGGTCTCAGAAGATAGGAGTAACATAGCAAAGCCATGTAACATGGCTACTTCTCTTTGTTCTTAGAAGTGAACAGCCATATTGCATCACAAAATTGCTTCAAAGTGTGTTTCATTTAAGCTTATGTTTATTTGACTAACCCATTGAAAGACCTAATTTGTAACCAACCTCATTTGTAAATCAGATTACATCTAATTTGTAAAGCGAATGTGTAGCTTAGCATTGTGTATGAACCAGGTTATGACAGCTTGTTCAGTAAAAACATTCCTCAAGCAAATTATGGCTTTTGTATAACATTTCTTTTAAGAGCTGACACCCCATAAATCTTGTTCCCTATTACCTTCAGATGATGAATAATAAACTATTGTCTAACTATATTTACCCACTACGTCTAGCAACCCGAGAAAGGTTCCTTAGATAGAAAATGGTTAAAATAGAATAGTATTTCATACTATTCATACTTAGGAAGGACTCTTTTCAAGCAATGATTCAACTCTTCTGTACTGTAGAATTGGGTCTCCCTTTTTGAGCACATTTGTATGGAAGGTAAGCATCAAGGGATAAAAAATATGCTCCAGTTGTTTAGAGTAGTGTCCTGAAAGCAATGAGAAGCAGAGTTTATTATTCCAAAATCAATATCCTAGTGAACTCTATCCCATTCCCTCTCTGGATCTCTCAGAATCATTTTGTTCAGAATCTGCTTGCTTTCCAAGCAACCTTCCCCACACTCACAGTGGGTGTTTCAACTTTAACAGTTCTGCCCTTTTTAACATTTCTCTCTTTTGTTGCATTCAGCTTGCATTTTGCTTCATCATCACTTGGTGTCATTCATTAGCAAGAATATTTGCTCAGCTGGCATATTAATGCTTTGGAAAGAAACCAGAAATACCATTCTGAATGCTGATAGCTCTCTGGCAAAATGAAAGAACAGAAATCCAATAAAAATGATTCCCTCTATTTCCTTCTCTTCTCCAGTTCACTACCTACTCGGTGGCTGAGATTTCCCCTCACCTATTACTCTGAAGAAATAGATACTTCTCCACGATCCTGTTTCTTTCTCCTTAAATCCACCACTTATTGGATCATCTGAGCTTTCAAGCATCCATTATATTTTTCCACAATAATTAAGCTACCAACCTCTAGCTTTCTAGAGAGGTATGTATAATGGAAAAGCATTTCCTAGGATGCTATAAATGACTTGCCTTGTCTGGGCTCAGAAGCTAAGCATTCCTCCGGTCTTGTGACTACCTGAATAGAATATTGGGGTAGGCTAATCTGGGAATTGAGAAAAAGGAAAAAGGACAAGCGAACAGAAGAAGGCAAATGACAAACCATTCTGCATTGTTGCCAAGGAGACGACATGCAGTATTCATGAAGTCACCAGGAGTTGCACCAGATTCAAAAGAAGCTTTTTAATGTAGCCTTTTCTATTGAGAACAGAAAATTCTTACATGATCTTGCTTCCTGACATGCCTTGGGGATTTTTTGGGATATCTTATTGCTATGTACTGAGGGCAAATATTCTGAAGCTTTTGCATTGTCAGTAGCTCCATTCACTTTTCTTTTTTCTTTTTAAAGCCATCTTTTTATTCATTTACCTGGATTAGGTTAGCAATAGTGAGGCCTGTTATTTATTTAACATTTATTATAGAGAGGAATATATTTTCTCTTGTTCACATATGGTGTTATCTATTGTATTAATCTCACCCCCTATGTGTGTGTGTGTGTGTGTGTGTGTGTGAAAGAGGAGAGAGAGAAAATATCAGGGAATGCCATTTAGTGCTCTCCCTTTCTACTGCAGGCACACAGAAATGTCAATTAATAGTTGACCTTAATGGTAAAATTAGGTAATTTTAGATTCCAGCCTTGTTTATAATATGCCCCCCATCCTTTGATGGTAATGTATAAAACTTCATTTTACTTCAAATTATAAGCCTTTTAGTTGTACTTTCAAAGGGGTCTGTTTTCTAGGCCTCCTACTTTAGATCTTATTTTAAATAACAAAACATCAGATAAACAATTGTCATACTGTTCTTGGTATTACTATTGTCAGTAGCAATAGATAATGTAAAACAGCAACAAATATGGGGGAGGTAGACAAGGCACCGGGTTATAGGTGTTATCTACTACCAACACCTACAACCTAGCGCCTTGTCTACCTTACCCAATTCCACTAAAATTTTACTAAACGTAGCCTGATGAAAGATACATATAAACTGATAAGTGAAATAGGAAGTGTGTTGCCTATATAAGATCTGGCTCAGTTTAGATCATCTCCTTGAAATGGGAAATCTACATGGTTATATCTGGATCTTTGTAAATTGCTTTCCATGTCAGCATTGTGAGCCTCTTTGCTATTTCATTGTACTTCAGTTTCCTTTTACTGCTGATGAAAAATGGGAATGAAATCAATGCTACCAAAAAGAATGTTTAAAAATGGGAGGCAGTGAGAGTATTTTTTGGGGGGGGTGGGTGGGGAGGAGGAGGTAAGAAATGAGGCAACCGAACCAAGAATAAATGTCATTCTTAAAGACATAAAACAGGTTTATGGAGTGAATTATGTTTGAGCACTTGTGTCAAATGGACTTCTTAAAAGTTCTATTAAGTGTTTTATCTGCTCTTTTCTGTTTTCCTGATGATAACTCACTGTCAGAATTTATTTGTCCTGTACATACAGGCTCTGAATATGAATATCTGAAGTATCTCTAATCTCAACATTTTCATTTGCATTTTTGGCATGGAACAAGCAGTCAGAGAACTGTTAGTCTGCAGTAGTAGGTGATACAGATTAAGTGTGTAAGGATAAAGGCAGAAAAAAAGCTACTAGCAAAAGATTTTCAATTACTTATATATAATTTCAGTAGGATTTATTTGGGTTGTGTCATACAGTTCTTAGAAATGTGGGGGGAAAAAACCTTAAAACAGCCTTATTCAGTGGGGATGCCCTCTAAACATGTAGACCAATTTTCACAATTTCCTAGCCACTATAGCCCTTGCTGAGAATTAAAGTCCATACATTTTGAAGACTCCTAGATTGGAAAAGGCTATCTTGTATGTTCTTGGAAGTAAAATTTGCACCTGAGTACATAATTATATTAATTTAAAATATAGCAACCCTCCTAGAGCTGATGAAATATGCATAAATATTTTTTTCTTCATCTAGTGACCAGAAGCCCATAGCAGGACTTAATGAAATATTCTCTCCATTCCAATACTGGCAAATATCTGTAGCCCGAGTGTAGGATGAGGGTGAAAGTCAGGAGTGAAATTCAGCAGGTTCTGACAAGTTCTGGAGAACTGATAGTGGAAATTTTGTGTAGTTTGGAGAATTGGCAAATACCGCTTCTGGCTGACAACAGAATGGGTATGGGAATGGAGATTTTGCAATATCCCTCCCCTGCCACACCCACCAAGCCATGCCCACAGAACTGGCAGTAAAAAGTTTTAAATTTCACCACTGGTAAAAGTTGGTTCTCCGAGCTTGTGGCTTTGTGTCCAGCAGAGTTTAAATTACTGAAGATGTTACCTAGCCTGGTAACAAAATGTTTGGAAACCAACCCACAAGCTTGGGGAATCAACCTTCACCTCATATTCTGTCCATCTTGTGGTTTGTCCCTGAGTGACATGGCCTTTTGAAGTATATATTCTATGATTCTGAAATTCAGTTGTTAAAGTGCTTTTCTGTCAATAAGCTTCCCATTGATGTACTTGTTGAGACCTTTTTAAAAAGCCACCATTACCACATTATGCAGCAGCAAAATCCATGCTATTAGTGTGATGTGTAAAGAATCACTCTCTTGTTTCTGTTGAGCTGCATTGTCTTTGGGTAGCATGAATTGATTATACAATCTGCTTTTTCCTGTGTTATATTCTATTTCTCCAAGTTCCCTGAAATGTTTTATTTTTCACTAACTTGTGCATTCAGCTTTTGTATTTGGGAAAACCACCTGACAGTTGTTTTTCCAAATGCTAACAAATGTGCCATTTTTTTCTTCAGTGACTTCTGCCTGTAACGTCATACTGAGAACTAGTCAAAAGGTGCTTTTCTTTCTCCCTAGAGAATATAACAATTGTTGGCCTTTTTGAACAATTGTCTTGGAAAAAACATTTTATGGCAGGATCTCATTGTAGGAGTTTGAAATGGCATCTGGCAGCTTTTGAGATACAAACAATGTAAAGATGAAGACAGTTATTCTCCAGAGTATTTATGCAAAGGGGATCTTCTTAGCAAGAATAACTGGAAGTGCTGTTGACTTGCCTCTAGAAAGGTCTTTCTTTTAAATTCTGTATTTTGGAAACCAGATCTGAAGAAATAGATATTTTCATTCACTGTTGCCCCAAAACTGTCACTGTCTTCACAAGATCCAATGGCCTTCCTTTCCTTTAGGTTAGGTCAGTGTGGGGATTCAATTTTTTTTACCACTGGTTCTGTGGACATGGCTTGGTGGGCATGGCATGGCTTGAGGGGTGTGGCTTAGTGGGCATGGCAGGGGAAAGATACTGCAAAATCTCCATTTCCACCCCACTCTAGGGGAAGGTTACTGCAAAATCTCCATTCCCTCCTGATCAGCTGGGACTTGGAAGGCAGAGAATAGGTGGGGCCAGTTGGAGGTGGTATTTACCGGTTTTATGAACTATTCACAATTCAAAAACTATTCTCCAGAACTGGTCAGAACCTGCTGAATACAACCTCTGGGTTAGGTATAATGATATAAAATGTCATGAGACAGTGATGACCAGTCTGATATGTTTTCCAGAACTGACTGGGCTATTTATTGAAAATAAAATATATTGGCCTTATGACTTTTTGAAGAGAACGAGGCTTTATCCTCATGAACTGAAATCTCAGTCAAAAAGAAACAATGTTGTATTCATCACCTCACAATAGAAAGAGCACAGAAAAAAAATCAAGGAAAGCTTCACCACAACTTTTCCACCCTGCGGTTTATAGAATGTATTTTGACTGTAAGTTCCAGATGCCTAGTTGGGCATTGCTAGTTGGGAATTATAAGAATTGAAGTCCCACATATATGGAGAATTTCACATTAAGCATACCTGCTTTCTAGCTTGAATTATTTCAAAGATGGAAGCAATCACCTTGGAATTCAAAAAAGCCAGTAGAAAAGATTTAAATCAGTTTGGAATTTGGCAATATAAGAAAATAAATATGTGATTAGTTGGAAAAATGGTTAAACAATGGAAGCATGTAATTAAGATGCTGGGATAGTAGAACTGGGGTGCTAAGTTTAAATCTAACTTGAAGAGAGTTTGGAGTTATGGAAGACTTTGGCTTGTTTAAGGCACTGGCTTTACTCAGGTTTTGCAATTCAGTTTGAGTCTGATTATAATTTAATAAATTAGGGAATGCATGTAGAGCATGCCTTCTGGAATTCTTTACTAGCTAGAGCAGTGGTGAAATTCAATTTTTTTTACTACTAGTTCTGTGGATGTGGCTTGGTGGATGTGGCAAGGGACGGATAGTGCAAAATCCCCATTATCTTCCCATTAGTGGGGGAAAGCTATTGCAAAATCTCCATTCCCACCCAACTCCGGGGCTTGCCAGAGGTGGTATTTGCCGGTTCTCCAAACTACTCAAAATTTCTGCTACCAGTTCTCGAGAACCTGTCAGAACCTGCTGAATTTCAATCCTGAGCTAGAGCAGCCACATTACTCCTGTATAGTAAAGTAACATGTTGCCTCTCTGTTTGCATATATTACATTTCTTATTTATTATGCTTCTCTATGATTAAGTGTACATTTTAAAGCATACCTTCAGCTCCACATATTCCATTCAGAGTTACATGATCAGTACAGAGAAGGGAGGGGACTCAGAATGGAGCAGCCATCAGCTTTCTGAACTCCTGCCCTTTTTTTCTGAAATGTTTTCTCTGTAGCTCCAAGCTGGATCCATCACATTTTTTTTATTTCAGTATTGTATTTGTTAAACTTCTTCCCCCAGGAGTATCAGTGGGAGAGGGTTGAAAAAGTCAAGGTAGCACATGCAATTATGTAATCAAAGGTCCCCTTCCTCATACATACAGTATGTCACCTTAATAAAAATGGAGTAGAGTTTTCACTATGCAAGCAGTCTAGACTTTTAAAATCATTCCCTGTGGACACTGCTTATTTCCTATAATACCAAACTTGGTTCTCTTTTGCTCAGTTTATAGGGAGTTATCTCGCTAACAGATAAAATTCTAATTCCCCAATTTTTTAAAAATGGGACAAAGATGATTTTCCAACTCATTTCATTCATCTTGAAAATGTTTGTTAGAGTGCTAGTTTGCTAGAGTGATAGTTTCGTACTATTATGTAGATACATGCTTGATATGTCCTCTGGTAGGACATGTAAGGATATCATTAGTGATACAATATGTATCACAATCTAGTAGTATCATTCACTATCTTACCTCAAAACTCCTTTGAATTTTTGCAGATATTTTCCAACATCACAATGTGCAAATTATTTCCCATACCATAAAATGTATTTCTTGTTGTTGCTTATATCTTTATCTCTGAGGAAGACTACAAGACAACGTGGCATGTAAGCAATGTATAAGGAAAAGATACTATACAGTAAAACTGCAAAAACCAGAAAGAGTAGTAAATTACTGCTTGATTTGCCTCAAATGTTGTTCTCTTTTTTTCTCTGTCGGGTTTTTTATTGTTTGCTATGAGACTGAAAACAGAAGATGAAGTAGTATTCTTTATTAAAAAATAACCATCAATAGTTACATTCATATAATATGCAGGACTTGCTTCAAACCTAGAAATTCAGGATCACTTCTATATAGAGCTCAGAAGCATACTCACAAGTATACAGTCACAATCTGCACAATAAATATGCAGATTTTTAAACTGATCTACACAACAAGAGCTTGCAATCTTGTTTTCATTCAGTGAGTTGGATATGTTTTGTCATTTCAAAAGTGATTGAATATGTTTTTAATCCACAATATGTAGTCCAGAGGTGAGAGAAGAGAAAGGAAACAAAGATGAAGCAGAAGGAAGGAGGACAAGCATGACAAGGTTGACAGTCATTGAAGTTAAACTTAGATATGATAATAAGTAACAATCAAAGCATAGAAGTTAAGAAAATCCTGCATTACTCAATAACAATGAGCTAATTTGCATAAGAAAGAATTTTACCGTGAGTGTTTGTGAACACTGAAAATATGAACCGAAGAGAGAACTAACACTTTTAATAAAATGTCAGAAAAACACACTATGCACACTATCTAGTTATCTCTATACCCATTTGTGACATTAATAGGCTAATTTTAATTTCTTTTTAAGGTCTTCAAACAAAAGCAATTGGGAAGGTTCCCTGTTTAGCTCTTTGTACTTTTTTTTGGCTAAATAACAAAAAAAAAAGTGATTTAGATAGGGCCCAGTAAGGGAGTGAAAGGATACGATTATACTGGTCTTCCACACTTACAGAGATATTACCTCAGAATTCATTCTTTTTCATCCATGTCAACCCTGATGAAAATCTTTCCTTCTCCCTTAGAGCTACTATTTGTTTTGCAATTTATTAAAAAAAAAACCAGTTTAATGTGTCTGTCCTTTGCTTTGGAACAAAATTGAGGTGAATTTAAAATAAAAAAGTTGGAATGGTCTGCCTCTTAGATTTGCAAAAACCAAAAATCAGAATTTTTCTTTGAACTCAACGGAATTAACAGCTTCTTTAGTGTCACTAAATCTTTTTATATTTTGATAACACTATCAGGGCCCCAAGAAAACAAAGTGGTGTTAAGATCCTCACAAAATCTAAATTCATTACTTTCAAATACCAGTAACCTCAGACACTACAAATTTATTCCAGTTACTTATAGATGATTCCCAGTGACTGTGGACAAAAGCTCTTCAAGTTGCCTTCTTTCTCACATCAGCTTCAGATGATCAATTGTGCTCAAGTTTTTAGTAGCCCCTGCTGATAGTCTTGTCCCTAATACAGACATGTGTGACAATTTTGTTTTAAAATCCCATCTTTATTATTTTTTTATAATAATTCAAGGCAGGGGACATACCTAAAATTCCTTCCTCCTCTAGTTTTCTCACAACAATCCTGTGAGGTGGGTTGGGCTGGAGGATGTGTGTGACTGGCTCAAGGTCAGCCAGCTGGCTTCATGGCTAAGGCAGAACTAGAACTCAGTTTCCTCATTTTAGGCCAATATCTTAACAACTATGTCAAAATGGTTCTTTTCTTTAAAAAAAGAAAGGGAGGGGGAGAGAAAGCACTAAATATTTTTTTATCTAATTATTTTGAAACATACTGTATTCCATAAAGCAGAATGCATGAATACATCTCGCAAAGGGCTTATTCCCAATTAGCAGTCACAGTGTTGTCCAATTAGATCTCAACTCTAAATGCACTTATTATGGAGTACATCCCATTGAGAAGGGTGAGATTTTTCAGTAAACATATATAAGATTGTGCTGTCCTAATGGGCATCAGCAGGGAGAGAAATCAGAGGACAAGTGATAAAAAGTGTCCCAGTGCCCTTTATATACTTGCCTGTATTACAACACAAATTTGAAAGAGTAGAGCTTACATCATGATATAATAAAGTATGTTATTAGTTTGGCATCAGTGGTGGGATGCTGCCAGTTTAACAATCACTTCGGTGAGCATGCGCTTTATGTGCTGAAAATGGAGCATTTAGAAGTTCTGCTGCTTACCTTCCAAGTCAGCAAGGGTAAGTAAAACAGCTGCGGGAGGGGGAAATCAGCTGTGCTGCATGATTGAGATGAGCTAGAAAGCAGGAAATAAAGGACTGGATATGGCAGGAGCGGGTGCACGGAACCAGTTGTTCGTCGGAACCAGTCTGAACCAGCTGAATACCACCTCTGTTTAGCATAATAATATTTAGGAATGGGTGCCTGTGGCTGAAGTGTTAAAATAATTTTATGTAGAAGTTAGGGTGTTAGACTAGGATCTGGAAACACCTGGCTCAAATCCAACTCACAGTGGATGATCATTTAATGACTTTGGACCAATCATTATTTTTCAGCCCAACCTTCTTTTTACACGATTGCTATTATGAAAATAAAATTAAAAGAAATACTACTAAATATTCCTCCTTAAGTTACAAAATAAAGAACAGGACAGAAGCTAGACAACCAATCAATTAAAAAATAAACCATTAAGCTCAGTTTAGCTTGTCAGCATCAGTGATGCTTTCCATATGAGTTAATGAAATCCTTGTGTTAAATGACATCACAGTCTTTGCCGAAGAACCTCTTAAGTTCTGGATTTGAGATTTGGTAACTTTCCAAGTATATGCAACCGCATGGGGTGGACATATTGTTTGTCTGCTCCTTTGACAAAAAGTTCCCACTGGTCATAAAGTCAACTTTTGATAATGAAAATGGAAAACAGTAAATGTTCAGGTTGTCATCCATATACAGTTGCCACAAAACCATTCCTAAGTTCCTTTGTCCTTGCTCCTTTGGAAGAGAGTTGTTTTCTTGAGATTTTAGTTTGTGCATCTAAAATTAGTTTTTCCATAGGAACACAGCACGTGCTTGACTTTGCTACATGAATCAAATGCCTTGATGAATGGCTTTAATAACTCACACAAGGTGCTGGTTTTTGGCTCTCGGAGAGGCTGCCTTTGTCTATGTAGCACAGCTTACTTCTTCTCATGTCAAGACATTTTTATGGCAGAAAAGTTATTTTCTACAAATTCCTGAAACTGATCAGATTCATTACCATGTGAGTTTAAAGCAGTCAAACTGAGCAAATCTATTTTATATTTGACACAAATTAAATTTCAACTGTAGGTTTTTTTTCTTTTCCCCATGATGCAGAGAACAAGATATTGAAAAATTTCATCATGCATCAACATGAATTTAGAAGGATGAACATGGCATATGGTTATATAAATGTTCACACTGAGTTCATCTAATGCTAACATAATCTAGGAAGCAGAAGCAAAAAAAATGTGAGCAGGAATCCGAATGGATTCTTGTAGCTGCTGTTGTATTCATTATAATTTTACATTTGTTTAATTTTAGCCTGGAGCAATATTGCAAAAATGTTATTTAGAGTACCTTGTCAGAAAAACTCATAAACTCTCATTTTCCATTCTCCAAACTCAACTTCCCAAATTCTCTTCATTCTCTTCAGTGATCACTGTAATAATCCAATTGTAACAGATGTCATATTTACAGACTATATATTAGGTTCCCATGATATGAGACATTAAATACATCTCTTCCTTTATTATGCTCCCCCCCAAAATGAATAGTTTCATCCAATGCTAACATCATCCAATGTGTGTATGTATATGTTGGTTTGTGTCTGTATGTGTTAGTATCAAAAACACAGGAGGCATAGAGGAAACCTATTTCTATTCTTGGAAAAAAAGATTCTCTTGAAATTTGCATTTGATTTGGGAAGAAATCACCCTTTAGCAATCAATTTGGCTTTGAGTAGTATTCACTACATTTTAGCTTGTTTGGGTATTTTCAAAATGATTTTAGAATTAATGATTTGTTTTTATTGTGTGCTGTGAATTGCCTCAAGCAGCTGGTGAGGTAAGATGTAACTATTTTAAAGAAACTCATACATGAATAAATAGTGCTATGGGCAATAAGAACTGATTTACACTGTCAGCTATCAGATTCTCTGAGCTTGGTGAGTCTTATAACTGAACTACAGGTTTAAGAACATGATACTTTTCCCTGAATTATAGCACTGCATTGAGAAGTCATGGTTTTACATGCTCCTCCAGGCAAAAAGAATACATTCTTGCACAGGTAAAGAAAATTGACCTAGCTCTCTACATATAATTATTTTTAATTCAATCTGTAATGTAGTCTGCCTCTAGTTTTCTTCATCTCAATTCATCCAAAACTGTACACTTGAATTTAAACTCTCTGGGTACTTTTAGAAGCTAGTATTGGGAGATACTCAGTGGTGGGATTTATTTATTTTTACTACGGGTTCTATGGGCATGGCTTTGTGGGTATGGTATAGCTTTGTGGGTGTGGCAGGGGAAGGCTACTGCAAAATCCCCATTCCCTTCCAATTCCTGGGGAAGGTTACTGCAAAATCCCCATTCCCTCCCCAACCCACTAACCTGCTTTCCAGCTCCGTTTTCCTGTTCAGGGCAACAAAAGAAGATCAGCTGGGAGGCCGGGAGGTGGCGGGGGTAGGGAAAGCTATTTGCCAGTTCTCTGAACTACTCAAAATTTCCGCTACCGGTTCTCCAGAACCTTTCAGAACTGGCTGAATACTACCTCTGGAGATACTGCTCTAATTGCTTAGGACTTTATCTGGGGATGCTGCAAAGTTCTATATAGGGTCTCTTATTATATTTATATAAAGCTACTGGGAAGGGTCATATTCAGGTTTGGTATTATTTACTAATAGTATAGAGAAGGCATGTTTCTTTTTCTGTAAAAACATCAGAGTAGGACATCTCAAGAATCTCCTGAATGCTCTAAGCAGTAAAAGTAAAATTAACTTTTTTGGATTCCAATTTTATCCAGGAACACTACAGACAAAATCTGTAAACCGAGGAGTTTGCTAAAATATGCACATTGACAAAGTAGTCCAATTAGAACATAGGATAATAGAATTGGAAGGGTCCTCAGAGATCTTCGTAGTCCAATCCCCTTCTCAAGTCAGAAACCTTATACCACACCAGTCAAAAAGTTGCCCAATCTATTTTTGAAAACCTTCAGTGATGGAGAATCCGCAACTCCAGCAGGCAAGCTATTCCACTGATTAATTGTTCTTACTGTTGGAAAAGTGTACAGATTTGGGATTTAAAGATCCACGGCTGAAAAAGCTGTAGCTCAGTTAAGATTTAAAACAATAGGCACCATAGCTTCCATAGAAGGAAATACTGTCTATTGTCTCTTTCCCCATCTCATCATTATAAGCTACACTCTTATTAAAATTGCAGTATTATAAGGTTCAGGAAAATAATTTCTGAGTGGCTTACATACAGTTAAATATAGCTTATAATGTTCTTTTCATGAAGAAAAGGTAATGAGGAGAAAAGGTGGGAGAGATGGGAGAGGAAACAGGGAATGAGGTATTCGTTTATGTCTGTAGAGGTATTTCAGTCTGGTTGCTGAGAAACAGAAAGAAAAAAAAAACATTCTCACTCCAATACTGAAAGGTTCCTCTTACAGTTTTCAGTGTATATATTTTCCCCTAATTTTAACACTATAGATTCCTTCCTAAAATTCATATTTATCCTGCTTCCTTAGCCTTGCCTTTTCTGGTATGATAGGAGACATGAATACAGCAAACATATAGCTCTTCCTAAGGAATCAGCCCAGTATAACTGTAAATGAAATTAAAAAAATGAATTGACCTGGCATCTAAATGAGTGTAATGTGGCAGTGTCTCCCATCAAAGCGACCAATGAATCTACTGAGAAGCAGAGTTGCCACTTTGATATGTTGTTGATTTGCATTTGCTAAGCAGCTTTCCCAAACTTTTATAGGTTTCAGGTTCTGGAGGTAACACATTCCAGGAAGGAAAGAGAGAAAGGAGGCAGCCTTGAAGGCCCGCTGAGATGTGTAATTACAATAAGCACTTTGTGTTCTCAGCTTGATTTCCAGGGAACTATTTTTAAAAATATAAAACCTGCCATTACAAATAAGGGTTCCAGCTTACATTAATGGAATAATTTTCCTAAGTTATAAAAGGTAGATTCTGCCCAAAGATTAGGAAAAATTTCCTAATGGAGAAAGGATCTTGGCAGAGAGCAAATTTGCTAGGTTTGGCAGTGATGGCTTTCTTTTCACTGTTTCAGTTCAAACAAGCCAGAGAGCTGTCAAATTCACAGAGCAGAGGTCGAACTCTATGGAGTACTCAGCCTATTCCAATTGTGAGTCTAAATCAGAAGCACCATCCTTTTGCATCTGCAGAATTAAGTTGGAATGATGATTTGTCCAACAGCTTGGTTGTCCAACAGCTTTGTAGAACCTATAAAGGAGATATAGTTGTCCAATAGCTTGGTAGAACTTATGAAGGAGATATAAGAGAAGGCATAGGCATTCCACAGACAACATAGTTTTGTTTGGTGAAAACAACAGAAAGAAAATGTGAGTACAGTGTTTGATAAATGAGCGGATGACTCTTTCTCTCTCCTGTCTTCTACACTCATCAGTGAGATTAAAAACTCATGATACTCAATGGAAAAGACAGGATTAATAATATTCAGCTTCAAACTTTAGGGACAACAGGATCTAAATGAACTTGTTTTGGTGAAGCTACTGGAAGCTCTGTAGGCTATTGCACAGTTTTCTGCAGTCTGATCAAATAGGCAAGTTTGATGGAAATTAGCAAAACTACAGAAATGTCCCATTTCTCACATTTTCTCCTTTCTGTGCATAATGATTAATAATAATAATATAGAATACTATATTTTTCTCCCTGGTGCTGCTGCTAGCTTAGTACTGCAAACATACAACTCTGGGAAAAGGCCCTGGTTATGCTGTTCTATTGTGGGCATCTTTCTTAATTGATAAATTTTGGAGCGATAAAGAGTGCTGATATTTTGGATATCTTGGGACTGTAACATTTAATTCATTGCTGCTTGTAAGTCTTCATAGAAATGACACTATAGATGGAAGAATATTAATTACATCTATTAAATAAAAAAGAATTAAATCTTGGCTTCCATTTTTAATTATATTGTTTCCTGCTGCCTCGGTTCAGTCATTTTAAATGTGCAGAAGTGCATATTTATTTCAACAGTAGTATGTCACCAATCATTCACTTTCTCATTTTTTCATGTGGCATGTTTTATTTTTTTAAAAAAAATTAAATGGGAATTTTCTTTCATTTACTTGTGCTGAAAACAACCATATTGCCATGTACATAAATTAAGGCAGATGAACATTTGCAATGTCAGTCCCCAGCTGTTCTTAACTTAAGTAATTATCACTCTAAATGGTGAAACTATTAAATTAAGAGTTCACAACGCTTCCTTCTAACTATTATAATTGAAATTCTTTGTTGTCAAATAAAATACTTGAATAACTCTTATTGTGCATTGGATGCTGGATGATTTATGATACCCAGTCATGCTGGAAGACTAAACTTGAAGAATGCTGAAGATTTACAGACTTATTACATTTTCAGCTCCTGAAATTAATAGTACATTAATTATTGATCATCGGAAGTTCGGAACCCAAATGCTTCTATTACTGCTGTCACATTATATCTTTATAAAAAAACAATGCTTCATTTTAATGTTCCTGATTGTGATTTCCTTGTTGTTACTGATTTTTTTTAAAAAAATGTTATACCATACAAAATTATCACTAAGAAATTAGCAATTGGATAGTTTTTACCCTGTATGAGAAAAAAGAAAAGGAAAAGAAAAAAAAAGAAAGAAATAGGTTCTCTTGTAGGAAATTGGTGGGAAAGGAGCAGATTTCTCCTTCCAGTATACTCTCAATAAGTGCTCCAGATATTACTGGAGCAACTGGTGCACCAGTTGCGCCCCTACCTGAACCGGGAGGCACTCGCGACAGTCACTCATGCCCTCGTGACCTCAAGACTGGACTACTGCAATGCGCTCTACATGGGGCAGCCTTTGAAGAGTATTCAGAGACTACAACTCGTCCAGAATGCAGCTGCGCGAGCGATTGTGGGTGCACCTCGGTACACCCACGTTACACCTATCCTCCGCGAGCTGCACTGGTTACCGATCGGTCTCCGGATACGCTTCAAAGTGCTAGTCATAACTTATAAAGCCCTTCATGGTATTGGACCTGGGTACTTGAGAGACCGCCTTCTGCCAATTACCTCCCACAGACCCGTTAGATCGCACAGGGTCGGCCTCCTCCGGGTTCCGTCTACCAGCCAATGCCATCTGGCTACTACCCGGGGGAGGGCCTTCTCTGTTGCAGCTCCGGCCCTTTGGAATGAACTCCCCGCGGAGATTCGGACCCTCACCCCTCTCCAGGCCTTCCAGAAAGCCGTCAAAACCTGGCTGTGCCGGCAGGCCTGGGGTTGATGAGTTCCCCTCCCCTCTCGACTTGTATGGCCATATGACCTTTGTATATTTTAATTATATGTATTATGTTTGTATCCCCTTTCCCCTTTTGAGTTGTTTGCTGCCCTGAGTCCCTCCCGGAGAAGGGCGGCATACAAATAAATTAAATCTGAAATCTGAAATCTACTCTTTCCAGGGAATAAAAGAAGAAATTGGATATGTGCAATTTTGCTGGTGTCACCATAAACTTGTTTTCTTAAAAATTTTAACCAGATATTCTGTTCTCAACGAAGCGAATATGGAAGTAGGGGTGGTGCCAGTGGTGGGATTCAAATAATTTAACCACCGGTTCTCTGCCCTAATGACCAGCTGGGTAGGCATGGCTTGATGGTCATGTGACTGGGTGGGTGTATTTCAGTTACAGTTTCTGTAAGCATGGCAGTAAAGATCAGACTAGAAACAATATCAGAATGTTTGCTTCTTGTCTTCCTTACAGGATCAGTGGAACCACAAGGCAGGTAAGTGCCTACCTGATTTCTGAAATGGGAGACACAAATTACAATGTTAATCCCACAGGGAAAACTGAATCACTGTGTTTTGTTATTTGCATCTGAAAAAAGAAAGCTGCCAGGCTTTGAGAGAACGTTCATTTAAAATGTAAGTTTGATTCTCACTTTAAGTTTTGTTTTGAGTAAAGCAAAGGCATTTTCAAGTGGAGGTTGAATCCTGGTGACCTCATTAATCTGTCCATCTGGTTTTCTTGACAACAATGTGAATGTTTCTTTGACTTCTCAGTCAAATATACAGTCCTGGGATTTTCTACTAGACAGCTTTGATCTTGCTTAGCTTTTTTGAGATCAGTTTAAGTTAGCTAGGTGCTAAATCAATTGAGAAGAGGGTAATCCCTTTTTTACAGCCCGGAAGACCCCAGTGTCATATGTGGCTGAAATTCAATGCCCAAATACAGACCTTCAGTGGGGTGAGATTCTACTAACTAGTTTGATTCTAAAAAATTTTATGCAGATCTTTGAAATAGCTTTCCTTTCCTTTTGAGTACATACATCTATACGACAGTGATCAAATATACACCTCATATGAATAATAAAAGCATTGACAGGGAGCACAAATTGGTTAACAATCTTATTACAGCATACAGATTTAAAATATTAATACTTAAAAGTTCAGGGATTGTAAAATAAAGTAACAAAATAGGTCAGCAGAATCCTTTCTGGATTTAGTTTATCTATCTTGGTCAAGCTGTAACAACTATCCAATAAAAGTACATTTTCTCTAGACATTAGATGTCCTTGAAATCTTGGAAAAGGGATAGATGCAAAAAGTTGTTTATCCTATTTTGAGAGAAATAGCTCATAAAATAAAAATGATGTTTTGGGAACATGAAATAAGATATACTTAAAATTAGAGGTTACCTCCACAAACATACCAAATTTGGATTAGTTTGGTTTAACCACTAAAACTAAACTAAACTAAAATCATTTAGAGGGTTTGAACTTAAATCACTGGGGATTTTTTGTCACTTCACTATGGGTCCAGCCTTCCCCACTCCCCAGAAATTAAGCAATCTTAATTTCTGGAAGAGGTACAACAAGCTAAGCATGTTTATTCTCACAACCAGAAGCTGAATTTAAGAATTATTGATGCTTCTGAAAACGTAGATGTTGTTGCAAAATTCTTGACTTCAACATGCATAAGTTTTAATTCCCATCTGCCTTCATATTACAATGAATTTAAAAAAGAAGTTGGGAGCCAAATCACTAAATTGAACAAATTGTCAGATACTTACTGCTTGTGGAATGTTGCAGTCATGCTAAGCTATTGAATCAATACTTGGAGCAATTTTATTGTTTCTTAATATAAGCCATGAACTGTCCTCTGGAAGATGTGTGGAAGCATGTGGCATTCTAATACTTGACAGAATGGTGCTTTGTGTTTTATCTGAATCTTTTTTGTGAAAACTTTCTTGAACTGAATGTAGTATTGGATTATTTCTAGTCAGAAAGTAGTCCCAATACTTACAGTGTATAATATATATTTACAATACAGTCCCAAAGTCCCCAGACTCAGATTCATCAAACCATAGGAATTACTCAGTCTATATGGCCTCCTTGAATGTAGAAACTCACAGCTCAAATTTACAAAAACTAAATGGCATTAAACTATTTTGGATCACATTGCGCTCGTGTTGAAAGCATTGAGGTGCTTCAAGGTTGAAAGGATTAGCCGGAGACATCGCTGTTACCTTGGGGGGGCACCCAACTGAGGGCACCTTTCATGTCCCTTGCAGGAATTGGAGCAAAGGACGGGAGCTCACCCCATCCAACAAAAGTACTCCAACCCAGGATCCTAACCATGTGAGCCCCCATGTTCCTACTCTTTTGGACAGTTATTGTGTAAGGTGTTGATCTAAGTCATTGAAGTAAGGAATAAAAAGAGAATTACTGTGCAGACTCTGTTGATCTCTGTGTGTTCAAAATAAAGGAGAAATGCCACATAAAGATTTCTAATTTGATCATCCAGTCCCTGTATACACAATAGCATTTGGGCATTCTTACTTGACTAGCAGTTGTTTTATCTCAATTTGCTGTTTGCTGTTACTACACTGGTAACTGTTTGTGTAGGACAGCAATAGATGATGTTTATTACCCCACACGTTCAATGTGACATTAAGGTCTTCTACACTAGGTGATTGGAAAAATGATAAAATGGAGTGTCCCTGGACATGGGAAAACAAAAATGACAATGAAAACAATATTTATGCCAATTTCAAACCAGCAACCTTCTCTATGCTAAGCAGAGATCGTATTTCACTGTGATATTTCAGCAAACCTGTAAAACAGAAGTTTAGAAATAATTAAAGTGGAAGAGGGTAGAAAGAAGGGATGTTTTATTTTTATGTGGTTATTGTGTGGGCATATATGTGATATTTGATGCTTTAATCATATATAATTTATATATGATTAAAATCATATATAAATCATATATAATATAAATTGTATATAAAGTCTGTGGGTGTGCTTGTGTACATAAACAAATTCACCCAAATGAAAGTCCAGGAAGATTGATGTCCATGAAGCAAAACAATTGCCAATTGTTTTCCCAGAGGAGAAAGGTGGAAGTGCACAGTACCGAGGAAATTGGCTACTGGTAACCTGCAATTTGCAATGAATTCCTTGCAAACTCTTGACAAAGTGTCTCAGTTCAGGCAGGAATTTCTTATTAAGTTGAATCAAGCTGACATGAATACAAGATAGGAACAACTACAATGCTTACATGAAGTTGTGCTCTTTGTAGATTGCTGGATTAAACAACTGCATGTTTGAAAGAAATTCATTATCACAGCAGTATTTTGCTGCTTCTAATTTGTACCTAAAATGTTTGCATAGGAATTTGTTTCTGAGCCATTTTTCTTTTATAATTATAATTTTGAGCAGTTGTGATCAGTGAGGGTCATGAGTTGTTAAAAGAAGGAGTTCAGAGATCAGTGTACTCCTGGTGTTCCACATTTCCTGGCCCTGAATATCTACATTTTATTTTAAACATATATAATGATTCATTCTGAAAATTATTTTTAACAACAGTTGCCTTTCTCTTTGATATTCTCTGTAGAGTTAAATTACATAGGGAATAAGGGAGGGACAACTATAATTTAATGATATTTCTATTGTATGGGATGGAAGTGCAGAAGTCCAATTTGACATCCAGTACTAACCAAAATGGTGACAAAAATGACAAAATGTATACTGTGATGGAATAATGCAAAATCTAGCCTTCATCAGACAAGAACAAATATATTATGGGGTTTATACAACAGATACTCATCACTTGCTCTCTCTTACCCAATTTTATTTTTGTAGGCTGTGAACCAATGCAAATTTAAATATGTTTAAACTTAATTAAATTAAAGGACATAGCTGTGGCTATGTTATAGTTTAGAGCAAAAGTAGTTGATGAATTGTAATTTTTAATGCCGCAGAAGGGGGAAATTATTAATCTCAGAGGGATTAATCATATTAACTGCAATTAATTAAGTTAATACAAATGCAGCCTTTATCTTAGGTCCCAACCTCCAGCAATCCAATCAAAGACTAAATGCTGTTTGCCAGTCTTAAAAGCCTTGTACCATTTTCACAGAAACAATTCAGAGCCTCTCACTTACCCCAAATGCAGGACTGGAATTCTGTGGCTTTCAAGTTGCTGATCTTAGGTTTTTAGCAGCTATAATCAATGAAGCCAATGGAAAATGATGCTGGAAACTCTTGTTTACAAATTTCTAGAAAGCCTTCCTCATCCTGTAGAAACATTTCTTGCTACATAGTTTGCCTTTGTTCATGTGTATGTTGTCTTTGACCGTACAACAGTTTTGTTCCTTATGCCATCCATCGTGTAAACTTGCAGGATTCTTTTTTCTTGCCATGTATAAGGTTACATTCGAACTAGACTGTGATGTTTCTTTGTAACATGTGTGTGTGTGTGGATATCTGCACAATGGTTATGTTTTGAAAGCTGAATGCAATGAAATTTCATTTTAACATATGCTGATTAGTGTACATTTAAAGTGACAATAAAGATTCTATTCTATTCTATTCTAAACACTGTAAGTAAATGAAGAAGTGATTTCCCCTTAATACATACATTTAAAATTAATTTGAATAAAGAACAGCAAGTCATTTTATGCCTCAGATCATTAAAGCATTTATTGCCAAACCAGGCAATCCACTTTATTAAATGGATTCTTAATTTTCTTAATCCACTATGCCATGGGTTTCAAACTGGCAGTCTGCGGGTTGGATATGTCACATGCAGGCCAGGCCCACACCAGCTCTATAAAGGGGAAAAATGTCATGAAACGTCTTGTGGCAGCAACATGATGCAGCAAGTTTGACACCTGTGTGCTATGTCTTTCTTAATGGAGACAGAGGCAATCTAAAGCCTTAGGACTATATGTGGCCCTTAACATCTCAGTTGCAGCTATTCAAATCACCTTTGACCTGGTGGCTAACTTTGGTAGTACAATCAGCTTCTTGCCATTTTGAAGAGGTTGGTATATGAAATGAGATGAGTTCTAATGTAGACTTAGTACAGTATAAAACAGAAATCCGCCCTATTAGTTTTAAATATGGAAAAGCCGTAGTCACCAAATATTGCATAAGTTTGTTTTAAGGCATGAAATTATCTGATCCAGTCTCCTTTCTCCAACCAACCTGGAATAAACTGGAATTGTTATTATTATATGTTCATAAAAATTTCAAATATATTATTCTCATTTGACCTAATAAGCCACTTGCATTTGGAAATACAATTTGGTTGCTAGGAGAGTTCACAGTAGGGATAGAGAGATAAACCTAGTTGTTATGTAATTAACTCCAAAATTATACCCCAGCAAAGTATATACATAATATAGTGATTACTCCACATCCTTAACTGCAATGATTAACCACAGAATTTTAATCAGGTGTTAGTTAGCAAAGAAGTGGCTGTACTGTTTTAATTGACATCTGATTCCAACTCATTAGGTATAGTTAAATTGGCTTGTAGTGTTGGCTCAACAACAACAACAAAACAGTTATTATAAGTGGTGTGAAATAATGAGTTAGGTGTAGGTGAAAATGACAACCCAATGCACAGCTGCTGCAACAAAAGACAAATTCCATACTTGGAATCATTTGAAAGAAAATTGAAAATAGAAGTCCCAATATAATGTTTTTTCCCCAAAATCTATGTAATTTTATTGGAACTATCATGTATATTGGTCTCTGAATTTAAGGAAAATTATTATATACTAAAAAATCAATCAAAATTATTAGGATACTGAAACTCAATTCAGAGATGTTTCCCTCCAGTTTAGTTTTATGAAGGTCCCAAATGCATCAAATGACTCTTTGGTATCACTTATTGATAATCCTATGTTTCTGTGTAAATAGACTCATACTCTGGTCCAGAAGATTTTTTCACCCTGAAGTTCCTGGGGAGATTTATTTCTTCAGGCAGATTTATTTATTTTTAAAATTGTTAGTGCACAAGGAAGCCCACTACTCTTCTTGTATATGACCTTCAGAGGCATCAAGACTAAGAGCCTTGGCCTGTTGATCTCCATAACTTCCATAAATCTGTGGGGTGAGATTGATATTAGGAAGGAAGAGAAGAATAATAATGCATTCTTAGTAAATTATTGACAGTGGTGTGGGAATTAGTTGTTTAGCACAGTGTTTCTCAACCTTGGCAACTTGAAGATGTCCGGACTTCAACTTCCAGAATTCCCCAGCCAGCAAATGCAGAGTGATGGCATTCGGGAAAAAACTGTCCTTATGTCTAGTTGTTTTGGTGTACAGTGCCCTATAGCATTGTTTTGAGGGTAGAAGTTGAAACAATTTATGTCCAGGATGCGAGGGGTCTGTAGATATTTTCACAGCCCTCTTTCTGGCTCATGTATTGTATTGTATTGTATTGTATTGTATTGTATTATATTGTATCACTGCATTGCATTGTACTATACTGTATTGTGAATTGTGAATCCATCACAGTTATGACCTACCATGTGTTTTATGCACTTTCTTGGGGAAAGGCCAATGTGGTATAATGCATCTTGAGCAAATTCAGATATGACGTAAATTGTTGGGCTACCAAAATAGGTGTTGGTTAACCCATTCTGGACTATGTCAAATCAAGCCATTTGTCCATTGAACTCAAAGTCAGCTGCATCTTTAACCTTTCAAATGAACTGTTCTGTGAATCACAGCTTGAAGAGGACAATTACTTTCTTCAATGAAACAACACAAGAGAAGTGAAGGATTGCATCTTTCTGACTGAGCCTGCATTTTGTGCATTATAAAATAAATGAAAGTTTCATAAAATGTAATGAACTCAGCATTGATTTTTTTTTTGTTTAAATGAAAGATTGTAACTTGTCATGTGAATGATTTTTTTTTCAAACCTTGGCTTTCTATTTTCATTGCTCTTCTAAATCTCCATTAATGTCATTGGCAGCACTTTCAGAGCTCCTAAATGAAGTCAAGCATACCCAATCCACCTTACAAGTGACCTTTCAATTTTCTGCCACGGAAACAAGATTACTACTTTGATAACGGGCACCAAATTTCAAAGAACAGAGGAACAGCTGCAGTTTTAGACTGTCACGATAAAATGAAAGTGTATGAACTGTTAATTTTCTTTAATGTGGTTTTCTATTGAAAGAAACTATTTTTTTATTTTGAGAAATGGAAATAGCATCAACATTAACACTGTATTTCAAGTAAAAACAATTGGCAGTCCTATCACACTTTAATTCCATACCATTTGCATTAGGCTGACTCAACCTGTAGCATTTAGTAAGGAAAAAAATGTGTGAGTGAGAGAGAGAGAGAGAGAAAGAAAGAGAGAGGGAGGGTGGAGAGAGGGAGAGGGTAAGAGAGAGGGTGAATGACACAGGAAGAGTGCATGGCTCATTTGATTATCTATACTTAAAAATGTAGAATTCATTTTGAGATTTAAGTCACAATATTCTTAAGGTTATGTTTCACAAAGTCCAATGGAAAATGGATGCTAAGATGTTGGACAATGTTGTTTGATCTTGTTTTGTCAAAGGTAACACAAAATTATTCTTGTTGCCTGCTCATCTGCATGTTTTCTACTACCTCCCTTCCTGAGTACATATTTTACATTATTCCCCAAGACCCTCACTGCCTGTAGAGAATGATAACGGGGGAGAAAACTAGCTTCCTTTCCTTTGAAATTCCAAGTCATCTATTTGTAAAACAAGCCATTGGAAATGACATTAGTGATCAAATTAACTCTGAAGGGCAATGAAGAAAAGTACACTCAAATGTAAGTGTGAAGCAGTGAAGTTCTTGGATATAATATTAAAGAAGGATGACTCTTCAAGAAGGGGAAATCATTTTGTAATGCAAGAAAGGTGAATAATAGCAGGATGGAGTAGGTTTCTCTTCTTATTAGTACAGAACAGATGAAAGCAGATCACATATTGTTGCACTGATAACACAAATTTTATGTAATTATGACATACTAGAGGGATGGTTAAATAGGAGAACTTCAGGATCTGGCTAATATCATCTGTAGTTTGAGGGAGCAAGATAGCCTCAAAATACTTTACCTGGTAATGTTAACAGAATTAATTGTAGGGATTATTTATCTGACTATAAATATAAAGCCAATTTAATAGTCTTTTCAAGTATTACGTTTATATTGTATTATTTCCATGATACTGAGCTCCTCTGTGATTTCCTGGGTAGATGCTGGGTGGATCCAGAAAGCCAATTGGTATTCTACAATTTGCAGTATCTCTCTCTTGTAAATCCCACTTGGGTCCCTAATAATATTTTTGCCCATGATTTAATATTACCATAGTTTACTGATACTTCATAAATATGGAATGGTACTTTCAGCATTATTCCATGCCAGTTTTGTAACAATATTAATGTTCTGCACTGATTGCAATTATTCCTAGCAGTATGGCTATCAAACCAAATTTAAATAGCAAAGAATGTAAATAAACCTTAATGTAATCTAAGTAAACCTTAATGTTCAGTGAGGGAAGCATTCCTTTATATACTGTAACAATATTAGTGCAGCTGACCTTCCAAATATCTTCCAGAGATGCTCATTATCAATTCAAGAAAATCACTGGTGAATCATATTCTTGGGTTATTACATCCTTCATCCTTTGTTATTGATTTAAATGATTTCCATTTATTGTAGCATTGCTTTTATATAGCCATTAGTTAGAATAATGAATTATATTTTAATTTTAATCACATTCAAATTGACCTGTAGAATGGATAAAAATTAAGGTTGTTCACTAATCATAGAAACATAAAACAGGGAAATACAATAATGCCAACATCTTTTCTGAAAGCAGATTTCAGCAAAAAGACATTTTGCACTATGACTGATCTCAAACATGCTAAATCATCCTAGAATGGTGTCTATGGAATTGGCACTGGTACAACCAAATGTGGGGTTGGGGTTTGATTGAAAAAAAATGGGACCCCATAAATTCCAAATGCAGAATGTGGCAATCTCTCAACTGATCCCAGACTTTTCAATAGCTAGCTTTCATTTTAAAGATTCCTGTCAGTAGAGTGCTAAATAAAAAGCGATGGTTGCACTTGTTTAATTAAGATTCAGACTATCAACAGCTAAATGTTGATTGCATGTTCTCTCTAGGGTTAGAGACAACATGCTCCTAAATACTAGTTACTAGAGAACAAAAGCAGGAGAAAGCTATGGTATTTGTGTCCAGTCTATGGATTTCCTAATCACCTTCGCTATTAGTTTCTCACCCCTGTATGTATATTGGAAAATATTATTATGTGGCACTCTAATCTTAACACTACCATGCTGGATCAAACCTGAAATTCTGAAAGATTTTTTATGTGTTCTCAAATAATTTAAAGAGTAAAGAGAGTTGTATGAAGATAAACTGTTCATGAAACATAGGTGGTGTGGAAATCTAGATTTTTGTTAGTAGAATCATAGATGATATCTTCTTATCCTTTATTTGCATTCAGAAATTTTGAGGAACTATTCACCATTTCCTTATGTGGCAGGATGGTTTACCATATTCCTCATATGGTAAACCATCAAGATTCTCTACAAAAACTTTCTAGATTATCTTTTTTTTTTTTTTTGAGAAAAACAGAATTTTTCTTGAGTAACAAGACCTTTGCCATATTTTACACTTCTGGTCATGAGTGTCCTCTTCTTCTTTTGCCCTCAATCTTTCTCAGCATTAGGCTCTTCTCCGGTGAATCCTTCCTTCTCATTAGGTGGCCAAAGTATTTGAGTTTCATCTTCAGGATCTGGCCTTCTAAAGAGCAGTCAGGGTTGATCTCCTCTAGTACTGACTGGTTTGACCACCTTGCAGTCCAAGGGACTATCAGGAGTCTTCTCCAGCAACATAAATATAAATATAGCATATTTATTTATTTATTTATTTATTTTCTTTCTTTCTGAAACATTATTTTGATAATCAAAATCTAAATGGAACTTGTTTGATTTTCGAATGTTCTTCAAATATTTATTTTAAAATGTCCTTCTTAATACAAAAAGATATAAATATGCAAATTTGTATTAATACAAACTTAAAAAAATGTATGTAGTTGATAGGAAATATTTCCTTTAAAATTCAATATATATATAATAGTCCAGTACATCCACCCATCTCTCTGTCTTTCTATTCACAAATGGATGTATTCCTCTTTTAGGAAAATGGATGAGAAGGATGGCAGAAGGAAGCAAACATGAGAAAAATCAGAATTAATAAATATTTCCATTGACCAAAGTTAGAAATATAACAATGCAGGTGCTGCCATAGCATTTTAAGGACATCTCAATTTTAATTAAATATGAAATAGCATTTTACTTCTGCCAGCAAAAACATGCAATGTACTTTATAGTAAATCTTAATGTAATGTTAATGCTGCCCAGGTACTTGCTGACTTCGGAATTGCATATTGATATATGATCGCTAGCCACGTAGTAACTCCATTGACTATCTTGCATACAACAGAGTTACTGCCTTGCAAATCATAAAGCCAGCTGATAGATCTTTAAGTTCCTTGAGCATTATTTTGCTTGCATGTAAGACTAAAATTTGTTAATAAGCAATGTTTTTTTAATAGCTATACCATTAGGGATATATTTCTAATATGCTCTTGCTGTATGCAGTTTTATTAGTACAAACATTTTTGATACAATTATCACCAACAATACCCTCCAAATATACCAGAGGTGGGTTCCTACCAGTTCGCACCTATTTGGTAGAACCGGTTCGTCAAATCTACCGAACCGGTTAGAAGAGGTTCCACCAGTGGACCCGGAAAGCAGGCCACACCTACAGAAGAATTTTTTTTGAAACCCATCACTGGCAAGGCTCTTGTAACTTGACAGCTTTAAGACTTGCATGCTTCAATGCCAGAGTTTCTGAATAGCTACTTGGAGCAACCTAAGTACTAATTCATAATTTCATATCCGGTCACATGGGTGGCAAACCACTCCCATTCAATCACATGGGTGGCAAGCCACTCCCACAAAGGAGGCCACAGAGTAGGTTCCAACAATTTTTGAAACCCACCACTGAAATATACCCTTGTTTTTTTCCAACAATCCTAATCCTAAGTAATCATATTTTTCTATGCAATTTTCAGTAAGAAGTAGTTTCTGTTGTGATGAACTATGAACTCAGCTATTTTGAAATGGATTACAGCTTGTCCAATAACTTGTTTGTTAGAAAAAAAATAAAGACTTTGCAATTAAAAACCAACAACTGAGAACAATATCCCTCCTGTCTAGTCTAGCCTAGTCTAATTAGCTGGAACTTAGCAATTGATTTCATAACGACCAATCTTTAGCATCTTATTCCAAGTATAAACCTGAAGACAACCAAACAAACAATGAGATAGGAAAGGAAAACTCAGATATAAAACATGAAATGTAGGAAACAAACACAAGATCAGCCATAAACTATTCAAATGCCTATATACTGATGCTCAAAGTATGAGGAACAAATAGGGTGAACTTGAAGGGCTAGTACACAACAGAAGGTACAATATTGCCATTACTGAAACTTGGTGGAATGAAACTCATGACTGCAATATACAGGAAAATACAAATTGTTCAGAAGAAACAGGCTTAATAAAAGAGGTGGTGAAGTTGTATTATATATAAGAAATAACTACACTTCTACAGAAATGCCCCAAAACAAAGGTGAAAGCCTTCTTAGATCCACTTGCATTGTTAATGCAAAAGGAAAGAAGAATAACATCCCCATAGGTGTATATTACTGGCCACCCAAACAACAAATAAATAGAGGAAACAGTTGAACTTTTTACTAATCAGTTAATTATGGTGTGCAGGAAACACTGCAGTAGTAATGGGGGACTTTAATTAACCTGACGACAATTGGAAGACAAAGTCTGCAGTAAGTGGGAGATCAAACAGATTCCTCAGCTTTATTATCCAAAAAGTAAAGAAGGGAACTAGAGGGTCAGGTATACTGGATTTATAATTCTTACTAGCAGACAAGGGCAGAACAATAAGTAATGGGTGGAAGATCATTAAAAAGACATCCAACCTACAACTAAGAAGAAATTCCTTGACAGTGAGAACAATCAGTAGAATGAAGTAGCTGCTCCATCATTGGAGGTTTTCAAGAAGAGATTGGACAACTTATACAAAGTTCCTTCCTTGAGCAGAGGTTTGGAATAGAAGACCTTCAAGGTCCCTTCCAACATTGTTATTTGATGTACTACCGGTATGTTGCTCTTGGGTAAAAAATAAGATAGTGGTGGATGTTAATTCTTTGTATTGGAACTGAAAGACAGTTGTGCTACATTGTGCCTCACATTAAATGCAAATGGGACAGAGCATCTTTCGATCATTTGATTTTGGCAGCCTACAAATATCATAATGATCAACTGTTAGGTATTATTTTCATTATATGTTATCTGAAATGTATCTTTAAAAATATTATTTTTGATTTATCAAATGTTTTTAATTTACATACAGGTGAGATAGCCATTCTAATCTGCTATAAAAGCAGCCATATGTCCAATAAATTCCCCAGGAAGCCACATTTCCTCAAGTCCACTTAATTGATAGAAATGTGGTTGTAAGAGCTTTATTCTGTCTGCATCTCTGAGTCATCCCAGCTATTACTTTTTAATGCAGTACATTAATATGATACTCTGCAATTGTAATCTAACAAAACGAGTTGACTATGTTATATTAGTAATTTAACAGTTTTATGTTGAGCTCTTAAGTTTCTCAGAAATTTGTCAGATGTTCATCTATGAAACTGTAAGTAATTGTAGTCATTTTGTTCCAAGGACAACCCAACTCTTAATCATTGTTATTTTGAGATACCTAGTGCACATGTTGTTTATAATGACTGATAGTGAGGCTGCACAAAACCTAACTGTACCTGAAATATATTTCAGATTCTTTTTCAGAACTCAAATGGCAAGCATACAGCAGTAAATAAGCAAAAGTTTCTTACTCCAGACTGGGTAAATATGAAAATATGACTATACAATTGGTTAAAGGTAGAGGTAAAAGTCCCTCCCTCCCCACAAAAGTGCTAGTTGTTCCCAACTCTACGGGGCAGTGTTCATCTCCGTTTCAAAGCTGAAGAGCCAGTGCTG
Source organism: Thamnophis elegans (assembly GCF_009769535.1). NCBI lineage: Eukaryota > Metazoa > Chordata > Lepidosauria > Squamata > Natricidae > Thamnophis > Thamnophis elegans. Next base: position 138,389,290 of record NC_045541.1, on the reverse strand, counting down.
TCTGAAGACATCTCCGTGGTCATGTGGCATGACTAAATGCGGAAAGCGCACAGAACACTGTTACCTTCCCACCAAAGGTGGTTCCTATTTTTCTACTTGCATTTTTACGTGCTTTTGAACTGTTAGGTTCTTACCCACCTGGTTACTACCTGGCTATTTTTTATTGTTCTAATGGCAGTAAAGCATCTGATATTGCATATCTATATTGGCAAGGGAATAGGGAATATTCTCCAAATAAGGGAACAAAAATGTTGGATTCCCTGTAGTCTATTGTTTTGTGAGGGAAGAAACAGGTTTTGTTTTCCTGAAGCTGTAACTCTTACCTTAAACTGTCTGGCAGGGACCTCACACCATTCCTAAGAGGTCTGTAAGGGGGTGTGCATAAGTGCACCAATGTGCCTAACGACCCTGTCCTATTTTCTCCATTATTCATACCCATTTCCTGTGTTCATGTCCACGTCCATGTTATATTTATACCTGTTATCTTGTACATGTTTGACAAACTAAATAAATAAGAAGTCAAAGGCACTTTAAGTGGGTGTAGTTTGGAATAAGAAAGCTTAGTGGATGAAGGAAACTCTCAGAGTAGAGAAAGGATGTAGAAATGGAAAATGTCCTATAGCAAAGAGATAGAAGATATGAGAAAAAGAACTAAAGTAAGTAAAAATTAATAAAAGGGATAGTTTCTAAATATCTTTTCAAAAGCTATCATACTATAATTTGGAGATCCAGAGTAATTGTGAATAATATTCAACTGGTTTTTGAGAACTTAATATATGAAAGGTTTATACATCAAATGAAAGGTTATTTTTAAGAAGCAAATTCATTTTAAGCAATCATGTCATTTTAAAGTCACTAGCTTTGCTTCCACTGTTCCACATATTATTGATGTTCTAAATCTTTGAAGGTAATTTAATATGGTATTCCTAAAATACCTTCCTTGACTGTCTGATTGACATTAGACACAGTGAGAGTAGCTTTTAAAAATAAATGCATTGGTCTAAGAATATAAATAGGCCTAACTGTTTGGTTCGTTCTTTCTCTTGCTTCCCCTATCGTATGGGTACTTTAAGGACAGAAAGAAAGAAAGAAAGAAAGGAAGGAAGGAAGGAAGGAAGGAAGGAAGGAAGGAAAAAGAAAAAGAAAAAGAAAAAGAAAAAGAAAGAGAAAGAAAAAAGAATCTTTTTAACTAGAAGCAATAAGATGAAACTGTAAATAAATGTAGGAACTGGAGATAAACTGAAGGATCCTACACTGCTTCTTACTGATGAAACATCCCAGTTTCATCTGGGGTTTAGAAAAACACTTGTTTGCGAAAATATAAATTCTCTATTTATGTTGATGTTATTTCATTAAAATATTAAAGAGAAAGAAAAAGCATAGTAAAAAGACTTGTTTGCCAAGAACAAATATTCCAATAATATTCCCATAAAAATAAGACCATTATATTAAACATATTAAACTATTAAACATATTGTCCAAGATTGCCCACAACATGCATTCCCTGGTTCCCTGGAAGATCTGTATGAAGTAATGCTAGAAGTGGTCGCCTGGTTAGATGAATTGGACATCCAGTTCTGAGGCCAATAGTGTACCTTGGCAGAAGTTTTGTATATAATTTCTGTCACTTTCTCATTATACACTAAATTAATAATAAAGTCCATGATGCACTATTTTCATTATTTTTCCAGTCACGGACGAAAAAAGTTTCATCTCAGCTGCCAAATAACTTAAAATCTATTTGGACTTTGAGAGCTAAATAGGTACTGAACCTTTTTTTTAAAAGAAATCTCTGGGAAAGAAAAATATTACTTCTAAAAATGTTTATTCCAGGGTTTGAACCAGCAACTTTCTATTTGAAACAAACAAACAAGCAAGCAAAAAAACAAAAAAACTTCTGTAACCATTGTGAAAATTTATGGAGAAAAATGTGACTTTAACTGGTATGAGAGCACTATACGACAGAGGGCATATCCTTGGTTATTATTTAAAATCCTCTTGCACTGTGTTCATTTTGGGTTTTTTTTTCTCAGCTGGATTGAGAATTCTGTCCAGTTTTAAATATCATAAAAAACACTCAAGGTGGGATTCATCAGGTTCTGACCAGTTCTGGAAAACTGGTAGCAGAAATTTTGAGTAGTTCGGAGAACCAGTAAAACATTTGACTGGCCCTGCCCCCATCTATTCTCTGCCTCCCCTGTTGCAGCTGATCAGGAGGGAATGGGGATTATGCAGTAGCCTTCCACTGGAGTGGGGAGGGAATGGAGATTTTACTTCCCCGGCCACGCCCACCAACCCACGCCCACCAAGTCACACCATGCCCACCAAACCACCCACCAAGCCATGCCCACAGAACCGGTAGTAAAAATATTTGAATCCCGCCACTGGATGTCAGGATGTCCATATCCTCCTTCAGGACAATTTCCCTGCTATTATGCTTTCTCTTTCAGGAAAATCATTGCTGAGCATTTTCTTGTCTATAGATGAGATTTATTGAATATGTATATCTATATTTGTGCATTTGCATGTATATACATTTATATAGACAGCACTAAAGCTGCCCAGAGTTGCTTGATGGTGAGATGAAGGCATACAAATTTAATAAATAATTTAAAAAGTATATTCAAGCACTAGAATGCACATATATAACAACCAGTTTTAAAATGAAAATTCCATTCTTTCCCTTCTTTTCTCACATATTCCATATTTGATTTTTCTACAGCAATGAAACAACATAGTGGATATTCTTTTTACTGAAAATACAGAAAATTGCCAATAGACATATATATCATCCACAATTGCACTGCTGTTTTTGTCCCATTTACCTAAAGATTTCACCTCCACTCCCAAATAGCTTTGTGCAAAGGTGGAGTACTATTTCCACCCCTGCAAAGTAGTTAGTGAACTGCTAGTATTATCTGACAACCTACTGAAGCATGCTCTCTGAAATGGACAGGTATCTGAGCCAAAATAAAATGTTGCACTTTAGAAGCAGAGTAGTGAAACATGTCTGAAGTCACTTCAACGGTAAGTGGGGAATGGACAGAGAGCAATATTATCAGTTTCTGTTTTTCAAAAACAGTTGCTTGCCTGTGCTGGGGAAGAGACTGAGCAGTGCAGATAAGGTTCAATCTTAATTAGAAATCAAGTTAAATGCAGTTTAGAAAAAAGTGTAAAATTGTCACAAAACCAATTAATATGCAATTATGGAAAAATAAATGTGGAATTAGCTGATGTGAAAATCATCTTGCTTTATACTTTCTGCTCATGTTCAGTACAGAGTTCCTCCAAAGTCTGCAGAGTCTATGTTAAAAAATAAAGAAATAAACCCCTCAACTTAAAGTTCAGTTTCAAAAAATACACATAATTTTTTTACTTTGTGCAAGCAACTAGGTGAGTGAGACTCTCACATTCCATGGGGAGTTTTAACTTAATGTGCCTCAACCTTGGCAACTTTAAGATATGGAAATTTCATCTAGAATTTCCCAGCCAGTCAGTTTCTTCCTGATTCATTGTCCATTCCCATGATAAAAATGACCATTCCTATAAAATATATAAGACCAAAGTCTAATACCGTATTTTCACGACCATAAGGCGCACCGGATTATAAGCCGCAGTATCAGTTAACGTTAATTTTTCAAACTTTTTCCATATATAAAGCGCACCGGGTTATAAGCCGCACGTTTTTTTTGCAACATTTCCCCTCCCTGCCTGCATTCCGTTTCCTAGCCTGCCTGGCCACTCGTTCATTCCATTTCCCCCCCTGCCTGCATTCCTTTTCCTAGCCTGCCTGGCCACTCGTTCATTCCGTTTCCCCCCCTGCCTGCATTCCGTTTCCTAGCCTGCCTGGCCACTCGTTCATTCCGTTTCCTAGCCTGCCTGCCTGTAAGATAATAAATGACAGTAAAAATATAAAGCATAATTATTCTTTTTCTTTGCCATTCTTATATTATTATTATTCCATTTGGAAGGTTATAAGGTATAGTTTAAAATGCTTTGAAATCCCCATTCCCTCCCCACTCCAGGGGAAGGATACTATGAAATCCACATTTCCTCCCCACTCCAGGGGAAGGATACTATGAAATCCCCAATTCCTCCCCACTCCAGGGGAAGGATACTATGAAATCCACATTTCCTCCCCACTCCAGGGGAAGGATACTATGAAATCCACATTTCCTCCCCACTCCAGGGATAGGATACTGCAAAATCCCCAATTCCTCCCCATTCCAGGGGAAGGATACTATGAAATCCCCAAATCCTCCCCACTCCAGGGGAAGGATACTATGAAATCCCCATTCCCTCCCCACTCCAGGGGAAGGATACTATGAAATCCACATTTCCTCCCCACTCCAGGGGTAGGATACTGCAAAATCCCCAATTCCTCCCCATTCCAGGGGAAGGATACTATGAAATCCCCAATTCCTCCCCATTCCAGGGGAAGGATACTATTCAAAAACATTATTGGTATCTATTTTTATTTTTGAAATTTATTTTTGAAATTTACGGGAGGGAGAGACCCAAGGGACGTGTGCGTGCTTCAAGTTTGAGCGTAAGTAAAATCGGGAGGGAGAGACCCAAGGGACGTGTGCGTGCTTCAAGTTTGAGCGTAAGTAAAATCGGGAGGGAGAGACCCAAGGGACGTGTGCGTGCCTGCTCACGGTCATTCGCTTGCGAGCTTCAAGTTTGAGCGTAAAATCGGGAGGGAGAGATTTTCGATCTTTTTCCATATATAAAGCGCACCGGGTTATAAGCTGCACTGCCGGTTTTTTATCAAATTTTAGGATTTTCAGTGCGGCTTATAGTCGTGAAAATACGGTACTTTTCTGCCCTAGGAAGCCATAAGGTAAACTGTTCAAACGGACAACAGATTAGCAGAAGCCATTCATAAGCTCAGTTAAAACAGTTATAAAAGTAGAAAACCAGCAAGGCTGTATAATTATATTTTTACATTATTCCACAATGACAGTAAATATGACGCTTATTTTCTTGGTACTGGTCAGATAATTTTTTTTTTAAAATAAATGGAGCTCAGAATGATACACTCCTACTAATCTGGTCTTATTTGCTTAAGTGAAAATATGCAATTATTAAAGCATTTGGATAAGGGTTATTCTCAGTCAAATTTATCATGGAATTGTCTTGTGAAAATATGTCTTAGTTTGCAATATCACCTTGCAGATCCGAGTTTGGCAAAAGCTTTAGGTATAAAGTCCTGGCTTCACAAAAGGTATGGATTTTGCTTATAGTGTTTGCTTTGGAGCTTTTCTTAATAGCTGTTATTTATCTCTGCTAATTAATTGACATTCTTTAGTCAGAGGCAATTACACTAAGCTGTAACAATAAGCAACAAGATTATGAGAAGAAAGTTAAAAAAGGTTTACATGAAAGAATCTCATGCTCAGGTCTTATATTTTAGAAACTTTAGAAAAAGTACAAGCTGTTTTTGCATACTACAATTAGTATCCATATCTTGACCTGTCAGGAAATTTCAACACTGAATCTGAATCAATAAGGGAACAAGGGAACTTTGTTGTTAGTTGCAAAGTCGTGTCTGACCCATCGCGACCTCATGGACAATGTTCCTCCAGGCCTTCCTATCCTCTACCAATCTCTGGAGTCCATTTAAACTCACGCCTACTGTTTCAGTGACTCTATCCAGCCACCTCATTCTCTGTTGTCCCTTTCTTCTTTTTCCCTCAATATTTCCCAGGATTAGGCTCTTCTCCAGTGAGTCCTTTCTTCTCATTAGGTGGCCAACATATTTGAGTTTCATCTTCAGGATCCTGCCTTCTAAAGAGCAGTCAGGGTTGATCTCCTCTAGGATTCACCGGTTTGATCGCCTTGCAGTCCAAGGGACTCGCAGGAGTCTTCTCCAGCACCATAGTTCAAAGGCCTCAATTCTTTGGTGCTCAGCCTTTCTTATGGTCCAAGTTTCATTGCCATACATTGCAACTGGGAACTTTAGATATTTATTTGTCAGTAGGAAATATCTATTGCATTTGCTTCAGGGAAATTGTACCACCTCAATACAACCAGAGCCACTTCTTCACTACTTATGATTCAGCCACTAATACTAATAATAGATCTCCACTACTGTAAAAAATGTTAAAAAGCTGTCAAAGAAGAAGCAAGAGGCAGTCAAGAATAAATAAGTTATCCAACCAGAAATCAGAGCTGCAAAACATGCAGAAACAGTTTAAAGATTATGGACTGAAGCTTTAATGCCTTTAAATTTCTGACACTTTTTTAGAGTGCAGGGTTTGCTTTGACCTTATGCTGCAGAATAGTCTGGGTTCAGTACTGATAAAGGATAATATTTGCAGCTAAGGGTTAAAATGAGAGGTTCTTGGTGCGCTCTGATCTTGGTTGTTTTCTTGCAGACTTTTCATAACCCCAAATAGGTGACACCATCAGTGCTAATAAGGAGTGGTGTTTGCTCTCAATTTATATTCTAGTGGCTTGTCCTCTCAGTGTTAGTGGGAGTGGCCTTGGAGGTTCCTTCTAACAATGAACAACCCAATCAAAGAACCCAATACTGACAGTGCAAACCATTAAAATATAAATTGAGAGCAACCCCCCCCTCTCAACTAGGCACTGGTGATGTCATCTATTTTGGGTAATAAAACATCTGCAAGAAAACAACCAAGTTCAGAGACACCAAAGACCTCTCAGCTTTGCTTCATACAATTATAGGATTTTGCCATACCCATAATTAGTTGGAACACCTAACCTTTCCTGATAATGATCATTGTCTCTGCTGGAATTAAGGCTGGACAAGGTGTGTTGGCATTGAACACCCTGTGTCTTGAGCAGGTCTTAAGAAATAGCTAATTATCTTCCTTAGTGGAGTGATCAGAGGTGGGTTGCTACTGGTATACACCGGCTTGGGCGAACTGGTAGCAGAAATTGGGACTGGGTGGCAAACCAGTAGGGATGGCAGGGTGGCCATGCCTCCGAACCGATTCCTTGGTTGCCGTTGCCGGCTTGTTTTTCCATCATTTTTTCATGTTCTGTGCATGCATAAAACAATTTACAAGCAACTGTGCATGCATGCGCAAAGCGCACACGAAGCAAAACAGCAGCAATGCTTGCAGCAACCCACCCCTGGGAATGATGTACCTTTGTTAGTACTGATTGGAGTTTTCAGGGGTACAAGCAGAGCTAATATATTGGTTGACTAACTTGGTTTTATTTTTGAAGAATCTTCTTATACTGGAAGGAATCAATTATGTCACAATCATGGCTTGCTGCAATATTTTACATTTTTTTAGGCAGCAGAATCAGGGTGAACAGCAATGCCACAGATATAAGGAATGTAGAAACAAGGGGAGGTATAGCAACAACTACATTTGTGGTCTTATATGCCTTACAGAAAATATTTGAGACACCACCTGTAAATATTAGTCTGGCATCTATTCAATAGTTGTCAAACTGCTCTATTTATGCAAAAATATGCACATGTCAGATTGGTCAGCCTTGAGCTCATATTAAGAGGGCAGAGCTAAGTTGAACTTGAACCAGCACAGAAATTATCATTCCATTAGCACAAAAGAGAGCAAAGTTAAGGCTGTAAAGATGTTGAGAGCTGGAAAAATGAATGAATCTGGAAACAACCTTAACCTTGCCATCCCATTTTGATAAGCAGAGTTTAATAAAATAAGCCATCTCATCAGCTGCCTCATCATATCAATGTCAGAAAACAAATCCCCACTTAATCTGTCTTCAGAATTTTCAACATAGAAAAACAAAGTTTCAGGAGCATTGCACATTGTCTGTGACAACTCCCCTGCACAACCGGAGCAGAAAACCAACTGAATCTGCAAAACACAAAGTGATTCAGAACCACTTGAGGAAATCTGTTGCTTTAAAACACATTGTTTATGGAGAAACAATAATCTTTCAAGGAAAACATTGCTAAGCAACAAAAGCACCGAGAGTGTAAAAATATAATGCTGGGGAGTATTCAGGAACAGGATGGGCTACCCCAGTTTAGCTTCATGGCTTTAGATGCCATATTTACTTCTCCATATGTTGATGAACCCTGATATCTAGCACCTCCAGCCACCGTTGTGCACATCCGTCTATGACAACTTGCCACTGCTAACTGGGTCAACTCACCATGGCCAACTCACAGGACAAGAGCTACACTAATATCAAAGTAAGAGTGAAATAGAATCATTAATGAAAGGATGCCGAAGGAAGGACAAAATGAAATGTGTCTGACAAAAATGAAAATATATTTTAAACTATTTCAGACAATTAAATTAAATTGTGGAATTTTCCTGAAGCGAGTTGGCCATGGAGAGTTGACCCAGTTAACAGTGGCAACTTGTCATAGACGGATGTGCACAACGGTGGCTGGAGGTGCTAGAGTTGGCCATGGAGAGTTGTCCTGCAGTGAATTAGCAGTGGCAAGATGGCCGTGATGAATTGGCCATGGTGAGTGGGCTGTGGAGAGTTGTCCCATTCCAGTAGGGGACATTAGTGTTCTGTGGACCATGAGAAAATCCTCTTCCAAACTTGAAACACAAGTTTGTCAGGATAACAAATTTGGAGTGTTAGTTTTTAGTTTCATGCCCCATCTCAAAAATGTGGATAATGCTAGTTGTATAATGTATTGGCAGCCCACAATATGGATATAAAATGCTGAAATAGTGAGGGAAACCAGTCTGTCAATAGCTATAAGAGACTCAGATGATTGATTAGGTCTTGTGTATGCAGAATTTGCTCAGTTGTTTCAGCTTTTAAGAAAAATTATACTCCAGTGCTGATATGTTATAATCTCTTTCTGTATTTGGTGACCGAGAAAGCATTTATGAAGCTTTTATTCAATCTTTCATGACTTGATTTCCCACCCATATAACAGGTTTCTTGGAGGATTAGTATCATATAAGAGTTAATTACAGAAAGTGGAGTCTGCACATTTTTCAGCTCACTGCTTTTCACTTTCTGTACTACAGTCCTAATATATTAAAGTTCAAAACAAAACTCAGCAAGTCAAAATTGTATAAATGGCTTGAAAAAGCTTGAAATGTCAATATGAGCCAATCTAAGATTTTCTATTTCAGCTCAGCTATTGTACGTGGACAATTGGCTACTATGCACATGTTTTGAATAAACAGTAAATATAACAAAACAATTAAAACAATCATTATTAAAATAATGCCATCAGGTTCAGTAAATTCAACAAATTAAAGACAATGATACAGCCATGTTTCTTTTCTCTACCTTCTGTGGTTTTTCTTATAGGCCAGTTTGGTTTCTTTGACAGTCAGTAAATCTTCAAGGTATATTAGTTTCAGTGCATCTTCTTCACTGTCCTTCAGAGATTCTCCAATGTCCTTTGTGATTCTTCAACTTCAACTGACAACATTCTATGCCCACCTATTTTCCTTAATAAGTAGAAAAAATATTATTTATTAATAAGTAATATAGATGCATTAGTATTTATAATATTAATATTATGGTTGGTCAGGCAGCCAAATGTTTACACTGGATTTGGCATTGTCACGCCCCACTCCACTCCATAATTAGGAAAGAAAACCAAGAGACTCCATGGGTTGGAAATCCAATGTACTTTTACTAATTATAAATGGTAAGCGAGCAGTAGTGAAGCAAAATCTGAATAATATGGCGCGAAAGCAATTGATATATAGCAAAGCCCGTTCCCCCCCCTTAGGATCAAAGCTCCAGTCCAATCATAAGTCCTTCAAATGTCAGGTGTGAGATAACTTCAAAAAGACAGGCCAAGATGGAATGTGAAGGCCGTTGATGCAGGCGGGAAACCCGTACGCATGCGTAAATCCCAACGACTGGTACATCCTAGAACATTCCTTCAGCAGTCCTCCAGCACATCAATTAAAACCCTCCCACATACACGCCCCCCCCTTCCCGTTTCATGGCAGCTGAAGCAGCAGCAAAGCAGAAGCTGACATCCGGCCGTCCCCCGGAAAAAAGGCTGTCAGGCCTGGAAAAAAAAAAAACAAACAAAACAGACAAACAACAAACAAACAAGAGAGGGAAAGGAGAAAAGTCAAGGCTTGTCGGGATAAGCAGCATAAAATTTCTGAAGCAAGCGGGGGGCACGAACGTGGGACTTATCAACCCATTCCGTGTGGGAGGGGGGAAAATGTTTCCAAGCCACAAGGTATTGGATGCGATTACGGTGCCTGCGGGAATCCAGAATGTCCCGGACTTCAAAATGACGTTCCCCATCAATAAGCAACGGAGCAGGTGGAGGGTCATCTGCGGGCCGTAGGTCAGACACTCGAACAGGCTTGATGAGGTTGATATGGAATACCGGATGGATCCGGTTGAGATGTTTGGGCAATTGCAAACGAACAGAAACAGGATTGATAACTTTCACAATTGGGAAAGGGCCAACATACTTGGGACCCAATTTCTTAGACTTTTGAGTAGTATGCAAGAACTTAGTGGACAAATACACTAAATCTCCAACGTGGTAAACATAAGGCTGAGAGCGTTTCTTATCAGCCTGCTTCTTATGAGCCTTGTGGGCAGCGTCCAAGGTGGAAAGAGTGAGGGGCCAAAGGCGACTGAGACGTTCACTCCAGTCTGCCACGGAAGGAACTTGAGGCTGAGCCGTAGGCAGTTCGGGGATTGGAACAAAATCCTGGCCGTAAACGACCCGGAAAGGGGTGAAACCGGTGCTGGAGTGAACCGAATTGTTATAGGCCACTTCAGCGTGTGGTAACAAGTCCACCCAATCGTCCTGTTGATAATTGATGAAACAACGTAAATATTGTTCAAGGACGGAATTAGTACGTTCACAGCCGCCATTAGTCTGAGGATGGTAGGCGGAGCTAAGGCCCTGGGCGGAGCCAATACGTGTGAGGAACTCCTTCCAAAATTTAGATGTGAATTGGACCCCACGATCGGAGATAATACGGTCGGGAACTCCATGCAAGCGGTATATGTGGGAAAGGAATAGCTTAGCCAACGCCTTGGCGGAAGGAATCTTGTGGCAAGGCACGAAATGAACTTGCTTGGAGAACAAATCAGTAACCACCCAGATGACCGTGTGCCTTTGGCTCTCGGGAAGCTCCACAATAAAGTCCATAGAAATCTCCTTCCACGGGGCAATCGGGCGGGCGACGGACTGCAGAAGTCCGTGTGGTTTCCCCGGCGGCTTTTTGGCGGTAGCGCAAACTGGGCAACTGGATACATAAAGCTCAATGTCCTTTTTTAAAGAGGGCCACCAGAATTGCCTCTTCACGAGGTGCAAAGTTTTCACGAACCCAAAATGACCCGCCATCCTGGAGTCATGAGCGCGACGAAGGACCACAAGCCGTAGGGAAGCGGGGATGTACAATTTAGCACCAATCCACGGTAGATCGTCCCTCATAGTGCACTCGTCCCGATGGTTCAGGAACCAGTCGTCTTGAGGAAGAGCCGCTTTGAGGTTAGAAAGCAGATCGTGAGGCACGTCCTTTTGAGCCTTGGTCTGTTGGCGTGTGAGCACCGGAGCTGCCAAGAGTGGTTGGACGATACTCAGTTTGGAACAATTATACTGCGGCAACCGGGACAAAGCATCGGCCATGAAGTTCTTTCCGCCCGGGATATACTTTAGAGTGAAATTGAAACGGTTAAAATACTGGGCCCAACGCATCTGCTTTGGGGAGAGACGGCGAGGCGTGCGCAACGCTTCCAAATTCTTGTGGTCAGTCCACACCTCAAAAGGGTGTTTAGAGCCTTCAAGGAAATGGCGCCAAGTAGCGAGGGCCCAACGGACTGCAAAAGCCTCTTTCTCCCAGATTGCCCAGCGCTGTTCCGTGTCAGTGAGTTTACGTGAGGTGTACGCGCAAGGCTGTAAGTTACCTTGGTCATTGGCTTGTAGCAGAACTGCTCCAACGGCGACATCACTGGCATCAGCCTGGACAACGAACGGCTGGTTGAGATCAGGATGTTTAAGTACTGGTTCAGCGGCAAAAAGGCGTTTGAGATTTTCTCACGGCCCCTGGCTCCAGCGAAGTTTGTTGAGGTGGTCTTTGGGTGAGTCCAGCATTCCAGCTTGTCTCTATTTCTCTTTGCCCCACTGAAGTTGACCAACGGGGTAGGGGGGAAGGTTCAGGCTGACTGGAAATTTGCAGTTGAAATAAATCTTCGTGCAAAGGTCGGTCAGACGGGCTGGGCTGGTGTAAAGAAAGGTCGGGAGGTCCCAGTTCACTGGAATCCGTCCCTCCAACGGCGCCTTCCCCCTCTCTGGTCGGAGAAGACATTATTTCCCTTCTCGGTAGACGTAAATCTCCTGGAAAGGGATATTATTCAGATTTTGCTTCTTGTCACGCCCCACTCCACTCCATAATTAGGAAAGAAAACCAAGAGACTCCATGGGTTGGAAATCCAATGTACTTTTACTAATTATAAATGGTAAGCGAGCAGTAGTGAAGCAAAATCTGAATAATATGGCGCGAAAGCAATTGATATATAGCAAAGCCCGTTCCCCCCCCTTAGGATCAAAGCTCCAGTCCAATCATAAGTCCTTCAAATGTCAGGTGTGAGATAACTTCAAAAAGACAGGCCAAGATGGAATGTGAAGGCCGTTGATGCAGGCGGGAAACCCGTACGCATGCGTAAATCCCAACGACTGGTACATCCTAGAACATTCCTTCAGCAGTCCTCCAGCACATCAATTAAAACCCTCCCACATACACGCCCCCCCCTTCCCGTTTCATGGCAGCTGAAGCAGCAGCAAAGCAGAAGCTGACAGGCATTTTTATCCACCTATTGAGTCCTTTCCAAGGACGTGGGATGCACACATATTGTTCAGGGGTGGGTTTCTCGCCCCGTTCCAACCGGTTCGGTTGGAACGAGGCCGGCGGCGTCCTCGCACATGCGCCCATGCACACGCGCGCTGCACGCATGCGTACTAGCGTCTGTGCGATGCTCCAGCTGCTCCTGGAGGATCGCGCAGGCGCTGTATGCGTCCTGCGCATGCGTGGAAGCGCAGAATTCGGCAAAACCGGGTAAGGAGCGGGCACGCGTGGGCGCGCGTGGGCGCACGGGCGCAGGGGGGGCCCTTCGCCGTTCCCGGAAGTTACTTACTTCCGGGTTCGGCGACCAACCGGATCGCGGGGACCACCGCGAACCGGTTGAAACCCACCCCTGATATTGTTTGATGGTTTTTAAAGGTATTGTCATAGGATGTAAACTCTTTTAAGTAAAGCTGCACTTGTCTAATGCTGATTTTGTCAATGCCAGTGTTGTTCAAAAGGTCTCAATATATTTTGGGATTGCACACTCTATCACTATCGGTACAGTGTTTGCTTTCTTTTGCCAGTGTTGTTTTACTTCTATTTGCAGGTCTTTGTATTTTGTGATTTTCTCCAGTTGTTCTATTATGCTATCTCCAGGTACTGCCATGTGCACTAGCTAGACTTTTTTGTGTCTTTCTTATCCATAGTTGTAAAGTGTGATGTGTAATGATGATGAAGATGAAAATAGCTTCTACATTATTTTTCTTCCTGCAAATGCTGGAGGAACCCAAATGAGTTCCAAGAATGTTCTTAGAAAAATGATGAGTGGTTGTAATTTCAGACATTTTATTTTAAAACTGGCCTAAAAAAGGAACAATATTTCACAAAACTCAATGGGTCATTGTAAGTATAGAGGAGAGATTAATAGAATTCTCGCAGATGAATATTTTGTAAGATGTCCACATAGCAGTCATTGCATGAATAGGAAAAAGCAAATCATTTTCTAAGAATGTCCACAGTATGTTCCAAAATTTCAAATGTATCCATTCAACCTCTCAAAATTGGGATCCCTGAGAATGGGAATATCAATATAAGTATCAATATAAATATCAGTAGCACTTAGACTTAGACAGCATATTGCCCCCTATACTCTGAGTTCTCATTTTACCAACTTCAGAAGGATGGAAAGCTGAATAAACCTTGATCCTGGTTTTCCCACAGTATTCTATGAAAACTCCGAATGTTTGAGTGTCTCTAAAAATATATGGAAAAATCTGCATTTACTCCTCCATTTACTCTATTTTTAGTCCCCAATACAGGATGTCCTGAGTGAATTCTTATTGCATAATAATAAGAAAGAAAATAATACTCCAAGAAGCTTTCAGATAATGTTTGTAGTTCTATAGAAAACTGGTCCTATTTCATTGTATTCTTTTTCTTTGTTATTTTTTACTCATCATTTTGAATTGTTCTGTTATTACTCTCACAATTTTATTTATCACAGTAGAGTTCTTAATTTATAACAGGGATTACATGTGAAATGTTATCATTAGTCTTAAATGCATCTGTCCATTGTTCTCAGTGCTGTAAAAATCCACAAACTAATGGAACAGAATTTTGATTTATCTTCTACCCTCAGTTTGCATTTTTTTTGGCCTGAATTGATAAAAATTATGTCACATGTATGTATCCAACACTGAAATATTGAAATTGCATTGAAATATTCATGTTCACAATGGCATTTCTACAGCCCTTTTATGTGTTACAATTTATAATGTCTTTACCCCTTCACTGTTACAAGATGTTTCATTGATCTGTAAAGATGTTTCTTTTCTTACATTTTTAACTGTCTCCTTTTATGCAAAGACTTCATTGTTAGAAATCGTCTTTATTGATGCTGAGAAGACTTGCAGGCAATTTGTGCTCCATTAATGATTCTTCTGGGGACAATTTGCATGCTTGCAAAGAAGTATGTCAAACTGGTAATGCTGAATAAGGATATAGGGGATCATCTGATACTTATAGTTGAACATTCATTTATAAAAAATGATCCACTTGTTTCCATCAAGCCATTAGTTTGGATTTGGTGAACAGTGATTACTGTTCATTTTGTATTGCATGCACATAATTGCTAGGAACTAGAACAAAGAAATATTTTTCTTTACATTTAATGCATGAAATACCTATAATGAGAAGGAGAACTGAGGTTGAATGGAGCACATAAGTGTTTATTACACCATTTTGAAATAGCCATATTGAATATCTCATAGCAAATAAAGGACAAATAAAATGGGCTTAAATAAATAATAGATAACTTTCTTGCTGTTTCTGTGGTAGATTTTCATTAGGTGGTATTAATGTAGGAGAAGTTTGCTCATTCACGTTACAGTGAATGTTAACTTTTTTTCAAATTTGTTTAGATGAAAAAAAGAATTGTATGGCCATGACCAAATCTAGATTTTTAAAATATCTCATGATGTTTCCAAGTATTGATTATATTACTATGTAGCAACTTTGAGATCAGGAAAGTGCATGGCAAGAGCCAAATTAAGTTGCTCCTAATTAAACAATGAGCAATGAGCTGAGGTTTCAGACTATGCTGTAACTGTAAATTTAGCAATTCCACTTGCCCCCTCCTGAAGTCTAAAGGCTTATCTTATCCATGGATACTACTGAATCACTCCCATCACCTTTAAGAAAAAGGGAGAAATAGTCTTTTATGGATAGAATTGGACATGCTGTCTAGCCACTATGTATAAGAGGTATGCAGGTGTAGGTTTAACAACTGGTTCACTTGTGCATGCACTAGGATGCACTGTGTGTGTGTGTGTGTGTGTGCGCACAATTTAGAGAATACTTACCTTTCGGATTGCTGCTTGGGAAGGAAAACAGCTGAGGCACAGCAATCCACTCTGCCGTGCAACTCAGCTGAGAACATAAAGGTAGCTAAAGAGCAGGGGCAGGTGGGTGGGCGGACCCATTTGCTTCCAGCTGATCTTCAGAGCTAGAGGTTTGCCAGTCTCTAATTGCCAAGAGTCAGATACAAGTGAATGGATAACATATTTATGTATATTATATGTATAGATAGAAGGAGAGACGAATTGATCTTCTCATGCATAGTTAGTTAGGGGCATGTGAAGGCTGTCTAACTAAAACTGTGATTTTTAAAAAGGAGTTCATCATGCATTTTTGTAAGAAACCTTTCATTTTGGCTGTTTATGATGTGTCACAACACTTTCTGTCATCCTTCTAAGAATTGATCTGAGAAATAAACAAGAAAGATTAATAGGTAAAGGAAATCAGTCTCCAGGTCACTTATAATAAAGCCTGTTTTGAGCTAGTATCTTCATCTGACACTTAAAGAAGTTTCTAGATCACAAAATTCAAATGCATGAACTATTGTAAGTAGAATTATGTGAAAAGTTGGAGTTGTTCTTTTCCTTATCAGGCAAACATATTGGGCTTACCCCTGTTAATCTGGAATAATTGTTCTTTATTTTCAAGACTCCATATCTTTTATGGAGACAAACATAGCAAATAGCCGGCACACATTTTTTAAAAAATGACCGTATTCTATTGACATGCTTTCAAAAATGCCATCTGTTAGAAGTGGTGCTTGTTACCTCATTAATTCTATTCTTAGACTATCTCATTCTAAACCTACCTCCTTTTCCATTGACAGAAAGGAGGCGGCAAAACATATGGCAGCATTTCAGTTTTCTTGCCTGGTAACAGAGTTTGTGAACTATTGGCTAATTAATCAAATGTAAATTGTCAATGTTCTTTTTTTAACATGTGGACAAAGTGCATGGCCTTTCAGGGATCTGCATAGGCTTCATGTGTCTTTATGTGACTGGAATTTTTAGTTTCCCCAGATTAGTACCAGATGTAAATATTAAGATTTGACTCAAGCAATAGGCTTTGACCTCTCTTCAGTGGTGTATTAACCATTAAACAGAGTAAGCACGTGCTTAGGCCACCAGACCCAAAGGGGGCACCACAAAGTTGAGGAAGAAAAAATAAGATTTGTACAGTATTTACAAAGGAGACGGGGCACCAAGATTTGTCAGTGCTTAGGGCACCAGTGAGTGACCAATTTGTGTGACCAAATTGCTTTATGTGCTGGTAAAGGAATAAAGATTCGGAAGTTTGAATGTATCAGGAGATGTGTTTTGCAGAGCTTAATGAAGGCAGATAGGGCCAAAAGTAGACTTTCTTTTCTTAATGATGCAGGATGCTGAAATGTCTAAACTGTGAAAATAATATCCTGAATGTTCCAGTGTTTCTGAATCTTTTTTGGCTTTTTGCAGGGCTCCAAATATTCTCAGATTAACAGAATTGGACGGCACCTTGTAGGTCATATAGTCCAACCTTCTGACCAGGCAGGAGACCATATACCATTTCTAACAAATGGCAATCCAATCTCTTCTTGAAAGCCTCCAGTGATGGAAAAAAAAAAAGAGATGTACATAGAGAACTATTTTCTATCATGGATAAACTGTACTTGTGTATGAGCAGTATTAATCAAGACATTACTTTAGACATGAAATTAATATTTTATTTATAAATTATTGGACCATTAAAGTGAATTATTGTTTATAGAGCCCTTTGTTTAGAAGATAAGATAGAGCTGTAGTAAGTCCACTATTGAGTGTCTTTGTTTTAAGCCTCAACTCAAAACTTGTATTGATTATGTTGCAAGTATATTTGTGTATTTGAGTCAATCTCGAAACTTGATGATTGCCTGGATTAGACCCTGCGGTTATTTTGACAAGACTTTCAGAAGTGGTTTTCTCTTGCTTTTTTCTGAGATAGAGTGACTGAGAGTGTCATTCAGCTGACTTCATGTCTAAGGTGAGTCTTGAACTGACATTCTCCTGGATTCTAATGTAGTGCTTTAAATCATCTCACCAAAGTGGTTCTCAAGTGTATTTTAAATAGATAAATACTTTAATATTAATATTATTTAATATCATTTAATATTTTAAATAAGTATTAATACAATTGAGAGAGTCCAGAGGTATTTCACGAGAAGAGTACTCCACTCCTCTAATCACAACATAATACCCTATGCCACCAGACTTGAAATTTTGGGCTTGGAGAACTAGAATTATGCTGCCTATGGTCTAAGCGTAATACACAAAATTATCTGCTACAATGTCCTACCTGTCAATGACTTCTTGAGCTTCAACCTCAATAATACATGTGCAAACAAAAGATGCAAACTCAAGGTAAACTGTTCCAAACTCAATTGCAGAAAATACGACTTCAGCAACAGAGTGGTCAATGCCTGGAATCCTCTACCTAATTCCGTTGTTACATCCTCAAACCCCCACAGCTTCAACCTTAAACTGTCTACCATGGACCTCACTCCATTCCTAAGAGGTCTATAAGGGCGTGCATAAAAGCACCAGCGTGCCTACTATCCCTGTCCTACTGTCTCCATTTATTTGAACCCATTTACTCTGTTCCTATTTATGTTTATACTTCTACCTATTATTTTTTACATGTTTGATAACTAAATTAAACTAAATTAAATAAATCAATAAATCAATAATAGTTATAACCATGTCTAAACAATGAGAATAACCATTTCCTGATCATCATCATTATAATTCCAAAGGTCTTTCAATCATGCTAAACTTTCAGATAAAAGATAATAAGTCAGTGCCTTCAATAAAAACATATTTCATTCTACTGTCAATAAGATAAAAATTGTCTTTAACCTGAATATTTTTTTAATATAGAGTTGGTAATGAAACTAAGTGCAGTATCTTGAGGAGGCCAATACCTTTGTGGCTCTCATTCATTTGTTCTAGTCTTTTTAAAGTATATCCATTAGCTAACAGGTAAATTTGAGAGCAGAGAAATGATTATCATCCATTTAGGTACACACCCACAATTTTCTCTGTCAACATTGTGACAGTATACATCAGGCAATAAGTTCCCCTGACAGAAGGCTAACCTTGGGAATTCAAATAGAGACTTTGTAAAAAAAAATCTGGGTGATAAACTATTAGGTACTAAAAGATTAACAAATGAATGAAGCACAGACAAAGATTCAAGGCAAAAGCTGAAACAAATATTAGGCAGGCAACATTTTTAAAATATTCTTTTTTACTATGTTATTGGAATTGTGTATCAATAATAGCTCCAGGGGGGCTGTCAATTGGCTTTATTTGGTTTAAATAAACACTATTTTTTCTTATACTATTGATGTAAACTGCTATTATAGCTGTTTCTTTCATGCTGTAAGGTATATAAATAATAGAATTCAACTACAGAGTATATTATTCCAATTAATGTTGCACCCACAGAGTGTTGCTCCTGACTTATTATTCAAAATTCAAGAATTTTTGTGCATTGTTTTGTACATCCTTTGTACATTCCAAAATTGAAGAACTGCACCTATGCACTTATGAGACTGATTGGTGAACTAAATTTGTTAAAATATCAGTGACATGCTTAAAAAAGGGTATCTTTAGCAAACATAGAAATCCATGTTTTAAAACAACATAACTTTTAAATAGGCATTGTAATGCAAATCTTAAAATTGGGTTATTCCCATAACAGGAAAACAACTCATATAGTATAATTATGTTATCTTTCTTTTATTACATTTATTATATATGTTATTTATTATAACTGTTCTTATGATATTATAGTTAATAAATACTGTAACCATATGCCCTTTATATTAGAAGACAGCCATTTAATTCAGAAAGTGGTCCTGTAGATTGATTTATTTTTCAACAACTCATTTATGTCCTTTATTATGGTCATTTAACTTTTACAGTACAAATAGTACCACTTAATGCATAGCCTTTTACATTCATGTGAACAATATGAAAATTGAAGGGTTTTTTTTTAAATAAATTGTTATATAGTGTTTGATTTTAGATATTTTTATTAGAATATGCATTTTTGTAAAGCTTTTGATCTTGAATTTTCCTTTGTGAAGCAAAGTTATAAAACAATTTGTTTTATCCTTGTGCACCTCTTTTATATGTGTCCCCTTTTTCAGGTTTATCCCTGATTTTTTCCCATGAAAATATGATCAACATAGTTATAGGCTATACTAGTGATGGCGAACCTTTTAGGCACTGAGTGCCCAAACTGCATGTGTGAATGCCCAAACTGAAAGGTGCATGCGCATATGAATGCAGACATGTGTGCATGTGCAGCAGAGACCCAAAGACCAGCTGGCCAGAGGGAGGTGGGGCATCCCGACACAGGCAAGAGGTAAGATCTTTTTCTTTTGTGCGCTTCTGTTTCATCGTTTGCAGGGCAACATAAGCTCAGAAAAGAAATGCCAGGGAGATCTGTCCTGGGGTGCCATGGGTTCGCCATCACAGGGCTATACCATTTAAAGGTCCAGGTAGGAATACTACCGCCCCTGCTTTTAATAATTGGGCTCTGAGTGATTAGCTCTGCTCAGGTTTATTAGTGCCATATACAACTTTAAAAGGCTCCAGTATGAAAGTTATTTTTTTATGCCATTTGTAGACTGCTGGCTTTGCTAGAACTGCAACTGGCAATGATAGCTTTTGAGACAATGGATATTTCCTGCCTGACTGGCTATTTACTTTTTGTGCATCCATCCTCTTTACAGAGTTTCCCCTTTAGGCTGAACATAAGCAGAGATTACTCTGAACAGAAACACTGGAACCATCCAACCTTATTCTTGTTTTCAATCCATAGCAAGAGTTAAATGTTGCAGATCTTCAACACTGTGGTATAAATAGGCAGACAGATACAAGGGAAATGCTGTATATGTAGCTCGCCAAAGTGCACCTTTTGACCAATCCAGATTTTCATGATGTTGTGAAAGAATGAAAAGAATTACAGCAGTTAAAATCACTTTGGGGAAAGGTTTATTATGAAAGCAAGGTGACCATGGAAACATATGAAATGCCTAGAACTATAAAATATTTTTAACATTAAAGGCCCCATTCTGAATTTGGAACAGCTGTTTCAAGTTTAGGCATCTGACACAGCTCTAAACATTGACTTATTTTAGGTCAGGTGAGTTATGTTTGTAGATCAATATTGTGTGCATTAATTTTAGAAGTGGGGATTCTGAATCTTAGATGTACTAGAAGGAACCAGAAGATGAACTTGAGAATTTTCACCTTGAAGATAAATGCAGAGATATGCCCCAAACATTTCTAGAAGAGATTCAGAAGGTGTACATAACATTGAATACGGGGGTCTCTTATGGCAGAATTAAAATCTATTTACATAAATTGTTTTTGATGTAGTTTTATCACATTTGCCATTTTTAGATATTATTTTGTTTCCAAATGGTTTCTTTTTTTGGAATGTGTCTGCCTATAATCTGCAATTTTCATTAAACTTGTATAAAGCTTCTTTCACTCACCATTGAAAGAAACTTAACCAGGATAATGAAAATTATGCTGAATGTTGTTAATATCAAAAAACTGTAAACAAGCAATTTCGAGAAGTGATCAAGGGTATAAGTATAGAAACCCTTTGTCCAGAATGTGTTCTGACCTAGGCTTCCTGAGAAAGCATAAATCGCAATCTTAGTTCCAAAAACCCTCTTTTATTTATAGGGTTGGAAATTATGGTCATTCCCAGCCCATAAAGGCTTCACAAACAGTCTGTGAAGGTTCCAACAGATGTCTGCTCAAGTTGCCGCAGTCTTTCAGGGGAATGTTGATAAACACCCACCTTATTTGCTGCCAGCGACCTAATTGCCAAATGCAGAGCAAGGCCAAACATAGCACAGAGTCAAACATAACTTTTTGAAGCTTGAACCAACCAGATGAACTAATTGCTTCCTGCAAAAACTCAAGTCCTGTTCACTCCTCTTTTATGTCTTATGGGAAGGACCAATCATCTCCAAGCCTTACTCCCAAGTTGACCCTGGTTTCTTAATTGTTTTTGCCTTCTGGCAGCTCTGCGTATGCGCACACTGTTCTTCTGCCTTGCTGATATCAGACTCTGGAGGCTCCAGAGGCAGCAAATAACTACCAGAAGGCCTAGGTCCCCTCTCTGCCTCTAATGCAGAGCCCTCATCCGAGCCTTTCCCAGACTCCAGGACTGGCCCATGTTCCTCCCCAACCTCCTCACTGTCCAAATCTGTGGGTCCAAATAGAATGGCATCCACCAGGGCTTGTGGAAAGATGGCTTGTCTTTGGCTCCCAGATCTCTAAAATGCACCTGAAACCACTCCCTGAAGTCTCCTAACCGGGAGCTAATTTATGGGTTGCTTTTGAGTGATCACAATCTCTTTACTTGTCTGAACAAAAATTCTGAGAAGCTGATCTATTCTCTGCCTCCTTATACCTCTTTGGTCATCAGTTTGCCATTGCTTCCCTAGAAGCCCAATGTATAACCATTTTCAAAGCATAAAAAAACACCATAACTCCTTTTACATAACTGACAAAGAAAAAAAAATAAAGAAAAGGATTCTAATCATCTCAAATATTTGGCTGTTTTTTTAAAAAATGAAAACAAAGTTTGCAGCATATTCCAGTTTTTTTAAATTTTCCTTTAAAGTCTGCATGTCAGAAAATGTACATTTCAGTCACTAAGTGAGAAGTTAATCTTCTCTCTAAATGACTTATAGCATTCAACAATACAAAATTAAGACCCTTAACTCACTGTATTTTTCAAATATTATAGCAAAGCAATAACTGATATCACTGACAGTTAATTTTGGGAACTGATTGAATTACCTTTTCCAGACCAAGTAAGCATTAACACAAACCTCTTTCAGAAGGAATACTGTAGCTCCATTTGCTGTAGTACTAGCATATTATTTTGCTGTACTCTGGATCTTCCATTGATAAGGAAGTGCTTGTTCTGAATTATGAAGCAATTTAAGGATGGCTTTTGACTCGTCAATGATATTGACAATTTAATTGTTATCATTACTTCACATGAACTATGACTTTGCAGTGCCTGAACAGAATATTAACAGGGGTAATTTCAGATTGCTGCACTGACACAGACTTTTCTCCCCAGGTACATTGGCTGTTAGAAGTAGGGATGGGTGCATAAGTCAATTTTGCTTCCTCTCCATTTCTCATATTTCAGACTTTAATTCATTCTGAACTATTGCTGTAACAGTCTGCAACTTTTTTATAAAAAAAGAAATAAAAGAAAAATGTCTTATATTTCTCTTAATGCTAGTGTATTCTCACAGTGCATTCTGTATGCACATTTGCTTAACAAATGCCATGTATGCAAGTGGTTTTCTGCTAGGTCAGGAATGGACAACCTATGACTTCTGGGAAAGATCCTAAACAATTTAAAAAGTAATAGCTGGAGCTGCTGAAAATAAGTGTTGCAGGGATTTTATTTTGCCATTCTGAGGAATAAAACATTAGTGTAATTTCTAATGCAATAATTGTAGAACTGCCTACAATTTTTTTGGAAAGTGCTAATTCAAAGAAATACACTTCCAGCCTTTCTAATCTTAAATCTTTTGTCCTGAATGAAATTTTGATGTTTTGAAATCTGAATGTAAAACATTCATGACAAGAGGGTAAATTGGGATAGTTGACTGGATGCATATGGAAGACACCTCCAAGTTGCTGCTTTGATGGAAGGCAGATCAGATTCAGATGGAAAGTAACCGCAATTCTCTTTATGAACTAGTCATAATTTTTTACTACCAGTTCTGTGGGTCTGGCTTGGTGGGTGTGCTGTGGCTTGGTGGGCATGGCAGGGGAAGGTTATTGCAAAATCCCCATTCTTTCCCAATCAGCTGGGACTCAGGAGGCAGAGAATAGATGGAGGAAGGGCCAGTCAGAAGTGGTATTTACCGGTTCTCTGAACTACTCAAAAATTTTGCTATTGGTTCTCCTGAACTGGTGAGAACCTGCTCAATACCACCTCTGGTATGAACTAATACAGTAGTTTCCAGAAAAGGAAAGGAATTGGGGAAGAACATAGGTATTCAGTGGGCAAATTCATACAAGCTCTATCCACCAGTGGACCATAGATTTTCCATCCTTGGTTTAGGAAAAGATTTGTAAATAGGATGCTATCACTATCAATATTAAGTTTCAGACTACCTATTAAAGGAAAAGTCTTTTACTACCAGGAATGCCATTAGCTGAAAGCATAGTCTCAGACAAGACATAGGCCTCTTGCTGCTATTTCCTCACCAAGCAGAAGGACTATAGACATTGTCAGGCATGCCTCCTTCAATATCCAAGAAAGAAAAACCTCAACTCCATTTTAATAGATATAAAGTACTTTTACTAGATATGAATTGAAAGCAGAGAAAAGGAAAGCAAGATCTAAGCCAAAAAGGCACGAACATGTACATATCAAACGTTTACCCAGCACCCTCCCCCCAATTCCCCAACTCAATGTCCAATCTGCAACTCCCTAATAGCAATAGCAATAGCAGTTAGACTTATATACCGCTTCATAGGGTTTTCAGCCCTCTCTAAGTGGTTTACTGAGTCAGCATATTGCCCCCAACAATCCGGGTCCTCATTTTACCCACCTCGGAAGGATGGAAGGCTGAGTCAACCTTGAGCCGGTGAGATTTGAACAGCCAAACTGCAGAACTGCAGTCAGCTGAAGTAGCCTGCAGTGCTACATTTAACCACTGCGCCACCTCGGCTCCTAAGGTGTCATGTGGCATGCATCTTCAAAAAGCCTCATCAAGTTGGTATGCGAGACGGTTGGCCTTGACCAAGTCCAAACCCAGGCCATCAGCATGCACAGAAGATGGTGAGAACAAAACTACCTTCTTCATAACTCCTCCAGCACCAGTAATTTCCCCTCTCAAATATCTCAAGCCTCCTCCCTCCCCATTTCTATGGCAGCCAATAGCAAGCAAGGAAAGTAGAGGCTGACAGACATCTTCTGCAAATTATGTCCTATTTTGGTTTGAGTGACCTCTTTATAAATATTCACTTAAAAATATATGGCAATATGTAAGAATTCCTTTGTAGGGGAAAAAGAATAATACTCACAACATGAATTTAACTAAAGTAGCCAGGAGAAACAAACTTCTCTCCTATGAAATGCAAGGGTGCCTTTGCTGTTGATTAAGAAAGCAGAGTTAGCATTATACTGATCTTCATCTGCCAAATGTTTCTCTCTTGGAATGTCTGCCTATAATATTTGTTCTGCTTCATAGTCTGTTATGATAATACATTAGGATGATGCCTTTACTATTTATTTGGGAAAGCAGTGAGGGATGGAAGCTTTTCAATTACAGTATTCTCAATGAAATTAGAGCAATGCACAATATTTTAAAAGAAAAATGTAGGCAAGACAGAAAAAAAATCCTACTCAGCAGAGAGTTAAATGCAATCTTGTTCCATGGGCAACTGAAAGAAATAATCAAGGCTTACTCTGCCCGTAGGCTGCAAGAATCCAGCTACATTTTCCATTGCAATTTTAATTTGATAATGAAGCCTTAAAAAAAAAACTTACACTACTGTGGTAGATTCTCTAATCCACAGAAGGCAAAGCTATAAGTCAGAATGGCATTTGTATTATGGGGAGTCTAAACTATGCAACATTAAAACATTGAGGATTTTTTTCTGGATAAGGAGCGGTTATAGTCGATCTGCCATTTTCAATTTGGCCATTCAAAACTGGTCTTAAATACATATAGTACATTGAATCCAAGATTCTTGTATACAACATTACTAAATCTGGGCCATTTTCCAGCTTTTGAAATGGGTTAATTATATTAATGCTCTTATTTTATATTCACCCTCAATAAACAATAAGAAAGACACTATACAAAGGCATCCCTAGTAACAATCCCTTCAAAATAGCAGATGGACCAGGTGATCAGCCTTTTTTATATAATGCAATACATGTGATGCAGGTCAATAAGGCTGGTGTTTTAGTTACTCAGTGGTACCTGCTATTTTAAAACAAGGCACTATCACCATGGATACTCCTGCTATCATTGCATCATGTATTTATTGAGGAAACAATTAATTCAGTGCACAATTTATTGATTACAATACTATTTTAAAAAATCAATTTTGATGTGTCTCAATAAATGGAAGCTAAGTGCTAATTCCTTTGGATGAAAGATTGATACCTGACATTAAGAGGGAATAAGCTATGTATCAACTCATAAAACTGATGCTTACCTAATCATAGTGCATAATTCCCTTTTATCAATTGATAGAGCTCCTTTTTAACGTAAAGGATTTTTCTATAGTAACATTCAGCTTGAATTGTTGTTAGTTGCCCTTGATCAGCTTCCTAGCTGATATTGCTTTTTAAATGCCTGCTCAGCTTAAGTCAGGTATATGTTGTGTTATAATACCCTTTAATAACCCCACAACCATTTCATTTTCAGTCAAGGCTCTCTGGCCACATTACCTGAATTAAACCAGGTGATTACTTAAATTGTGATGCCCTATTTTATCCTAGATAGTCTTTGGAATAAAACACATTGATGGATCCATCTTCCATGAGTGAAACAGCTTGAATTAGAGGGCAGAATGACAGTATTTCATTTCATCTGTATTCTTATCATATGTAGAATATGCATACTGGATTAGATGGATGCCTACAATGGCCAAAGCCACAGTAGAGGTAAATAGCTCATGCACCCTTATTAATAGCATTAAAAGTCCAGAAAATCCAGTAAATCAGATTTATTGAATCTCTGTCTTATTGAAATATTCTAGTTTAGCAGACTAACTCAGGATTTTGAATTTGGCATGTTGTTAAGGTGTTGAACTCGAAGCAAGGAGATCTGATTTCTGATTCACCCTTAGCTGTTGGAACTAACTAGAGGACTTTGGGCTTATTATTATTTCTCAGTCCAATATCTCACAGACTGTGAAGGAAAAATAGGGCTTATACAGGTAGTCCTCAATTTACAATAGTTTATTTAGTGACCATCCAAAGTTACAATGGCCCTGAAAAAGTGACTTATACCCATTTTTCACACATATTGACCATTGCAGTATCCCACATAATTATCCCTATAATCAAAATTTGGCTGCTTGACAACTGACTCATATTTCTGGCATTTGCAGTGTTCCAGGGTCACAGGATCTCCTTTTGTGATTTTCTTACAAGCCAAGTGAAGGGGAAAGCCGGATTTACTTAACATCCATGTCACTAATTTAACTGCAGTGATTCAATTCACAACTGTGACAAGAAATGTTGTAAAAAGAAGTTCCCTTAACAAATGTTTCACTTAGCAACAAGAAATTTGGGCTCAATTATGATAGTAATTTGAGGACTACCTGTACTGTGCATACCAAATAAAAACTATAAATATTAATACAAAGTCTCATTCATTGAATTGTAAGACTTGAGTATGCAAATTCTCCACTGGCAACATATTCAGACACTGATTTATCTTAGACAACATTCACTTTCCTTCTACTGTAAACTTATTTAGTAGGCAAGTTCATGGGGGCCGTAATTGCATGTACCCAACTGGAATGCCTTTAAATGCAATTTTTGACTTAAATCTAAAGAAAGGACTTATCAGCAAATTGTGCAAAGCCACTCTTGGGAAAAAATGCAATTGGAGTACCTGCAAGGCCAGTTGACATCGCTCTGTGCTTGAGGAGTGGAGGCCTGCTGTTCATGCATCATTCTGTGTGGATTATGTTTTTCTATGTTATAAGAGGTAGAATAACAGCACTCTTGGCTTTGCTCTGTGGAAACAAAAATACTTCATTATCCCATTCCCAGCTGTCTCTTTCTGGCAGTGTCATAGTGACAGACAGACAATGGTAGCACAAGTTTTCAATCAAAAGTTCAAGATGAGAAAAAAAAAACATAGCTAAGTATAGGCTGAATACAATTTAACTGTTTTCTGGATTGGGATCCAAATCAAATTTTACAGTTGGTGCACAACCCACCTAAAAATTCAACACGTGTTGTTTTCCTCTTCACTGAATGTTTGGAAAATGTGTGTCTATTGAATAAAGATTTTCCTACCGTTCTAGTGTTCTATCAGTAAGTTAGCATGCTGTTCACATAGGTTAGTGATATTAAACATGAGGTTAGTTTAACGGATCATCTATGCTTAGAAGAAAGCTGTACTGACCTTATTGGACTGTATTTTTAGCAGTTTCATGGATGTAAGTAAACTTATACAGCCTAAAGGATCAGTTTTATCTTTGTCTGGAAGGTGTCTGAGAGTCATAAAAAGTAGTTCAAGGGCTGCTTTAGTGGCACAGAGATTTTGGTGACAATAGAGTAGTTATTCTGGGTATGAAGTGCTGAATTGTGTGTTGATTAGATAAGCTTTACCTTAAAGCTTCTCCTCAAATTAAACCATGTTCAAACAGCAGCATTTTTGTGAATGATCCGAAGCAGGAATCAGTAGTGATGGGGGATTTGGGTGATTGAATATCTTCTAAAGAGTAACTTATCTTAATGCAGTGGATGAAATTTTTCAATACTTTCTAATCTAATTGGTTGGCTTGAAAGGTTTAACAAACTGCACATCCCATTTATCCAAATAAAATAGTTCTTCAGCATCTGAAACTCCTATTTCCAAGATACTTTCTGTAGTGCTCACCCTCCATTCTTTTGTAAGGATAGATTTGCTTGGAAAGATGCTACAAGTCACTTTAAGAAATGATAGATTGAGGCTAAGCTTGTAAGAGAATAGGTATTTTCACAATGATGTGATTGTAAACTTCAATCTGTACACTATGGTGCCATCATTATTGCCAAGATCTCAGAGTTTTATAATGAACTGGATCCAGAAATTATGACTGAAGAATCAGTAGTGGCTCACGAAAAATCAGTGTACTTATGTCTCCCTACATGTGGAGGAATATACTAAGCAGAATTATAGAACCAGGAGCTTTGCTAAGCCCAACC
The DNA here is from genome assembly GCF_009769535.1 of Thamnophis elegans. Lineage (NCBI taxonomy): Eukaryota > Metazoa > Chordata > Lepidosauria > Squamata > Natricidae > Thamnophis > Thamnophis elegans. Next base: position 138,360,755 of record NC_045541.1, on the reverse strand, counting down.
TATCTCACTGCTTAGAAACCCATAATTGAAATAGTCCAAATTTAGATCACTAACTAAATCCTTCAAATCTTAAATGCAATGGTAAGTAAGCATCTTTACTCAAAAATATTATGCCAGATATGGAACTGTGTGTGCCATTGCAGAGATTGTGTCTGGTATGAGCTGGAGAAGCAAATAATAGGCTTCAGAGACAAAATCGACTTTGGGATGGGAAAAAATTCAATCCCAGTTCTTATTAGACCTGGTTGATTACTTGGAACTATCCATGGTTCTGCTTTCCAAAAGCAAGAACCAAACAACAAATTCGAGGTTGCATTAAAATATTAAATTGTTTCCTCGTGGCATATTTTTTTCTAATGAAAAAGAGTTTGACTCAAATGAGGAAAAATGACTTCATGAGAAATTTGTACATTTTCTCTTTGCTGATGGACATCTGTGGACTGAATTCATAATATTACCAATGTTTCAAACTAGGTAAGGCAAGTTTACTAAATACAGTAAGTGTGCTGTCAGTGTTTCTGTCCTGGAAGAGAAGAGTGGGTTTTTTGTTTGTTTGTTGACAGCAAGAAAATTTCTAAGTGTGTAAAGGTAATTCAATCAAATCCAGAATTAGCTCTCCCAACTGAACTATCCAAGCGACTCAGAACAGCTGAATTCAGTTTGATGTCTCCAATTCAAAAGGAGTCTAGTAGGAGCTTTTTCCGTGTGTGTGTGTGTGTGTGTGTGTGTGTGTGTTTAGGTCCTTTGAACTTTGTAGTTATAAGCAAAGAGTGAGTCTGCTTACATGTAGGAAAATGGGGTGGGGTTGGAAAGCTGTCCAATTAAAGAAGGAAATCAACCTGCAGACAGAGCAAAATTGCTTTGTAAATGACTGAGTACCATTAACAAATAAAGAAGGAATCCTACAGTGCTGTTTATTCACTCTTCAGTGCAGAATTGCAGTTTAAACATTCAGATGATTGGAGCAACACCCATTTCAATGTATTACTAATTGTGATCATGACAATTATTCTGCATAACTGCATTATTACATGAACTATTATAATAGGATTGTGACAAATAGCACAGTATACATCAGTTGGCATTCTTTAATTCAAAGAGAATACTTTTAACAGATGCCTCACGTGAAGTGATACAGATTTTTTCATGCTGCCAGTTTAATGGTAAAAAGATCTTTACAGTAGACTGTTCATAATGCCTTCCATTTTCTGCTTGACCTCTATTATTACAGGTCAAACACTTAAGACTGCAAATCTGAAATTGCTTCTTTCTAAATAGTTCTACTGATTTTTAAAACAAGTCACTCGGATACAGTCACCCTATGGGCCAAGTAGTCTTCTGTATCAAATAAGATGTCTAAAGAGGATGGGAAAAATCTGGGGTGGGGGAGGCATTTGTTATAGATTATTCTAATGTATAGCATGTTCATGTGATTTCTATATTCTGCTTTCACTTTATTCAAGGGGAGATCTTTTTCCTTTGTTGCAACTTCATGATTACCTTCCATTCTAAAATTGTGGCACAGTTGGATATAAAGGAAAATGAAGTCCATCACAAATTTAATTCTGCATAGGATTAATTTTGATCATTCTATCAGTACAGCTATGCCATTATACGTCAATTCTGAGGCTGTTATTGAGAGGGCAGACAACTTTTTTGGGGTCTGGAGAGGACTTAATTTTGTTTTCAATTATATTGAGATCTGAGGTTTGCAAAGGGTATGCCTAGTAATGGGGTGGTGTAACCAGATGAGCAGGTTGGAACATTTTTTTAAGAATAGCAAAACATATTTGCATGCTTCAATTTCCTAACCTAAGTTTCTCATTACCTCCATAGGAAGCAAAGCTTTTTCCAGTTGCGCATTCTGAGGTGTGTCTACAAGTCTATCTTTTCCAAATTGATGACACTTCTATTGCACTTAGTTCTGACACCTGAATTTGTTGCTACTGTTTTTAATACCTATCATCTTTTAATTGTGTTGAGTCTGTTTAATACCTATACCCATGATGGTGAACCTATGGCACATGTGCCACAGGTGGCATGTGGAGCCATTTTTCAGGGCATATGCGCGTGCTGGCCAGCTGACTTCAGTCTTTTTTTGAGGCCATTTTTTGCCCTCCGGAGCATGAAAAACTGAGCCTATGGGCAAACCAGAATTTTTTGCCCTCCAGAGCCTTCAGGGAAGCCAGAGGCTAAAACCGGCCCTATGAGCAACCCGGAAGTGATTTACCATTTGTTCATAGTGTTGTCTTTGCCCTCTGGAACTTTCAGGGAAGTCTCCTGAGGGCCCCTGAATGCTCCAGAGGGCTAAAACTGGCCCTATGAGCAAACTGGAAGTCCATTCCCGAACTTCCGTTTTGCCCATAGGGCTGGCTTTCTGTGTTCCAGATGCTTCAGGGAAGCTCCTGAAGCCCCTGGAGGGCCTCGGTGGGGGGGGGGGGGAGAAAGGCTGTTTTCACCCTCCCCAAGCTCCTATAAAGCCTCTGGAGCCTGGGGAGGGTAAAAAAAGCACACCAAAAATGGGGGGGAGCACTGGTCGTGTGTGCATGCACACTGTGGTCCTGCTCATAGTAATATGGGTGTGGCATGCCCGCGCATGACCTCCCCTGCGCTCCCCCCACTTTTGACATGCAAGCCAAAAAAGGTTCGCCATCACTGACCTATACAATTGTTTTCAGCTATTTTTATTGTAATGACATCAAGCAACTTGGTGGCCAGCAGAATATGAAATTAGCTCTAGTGAATGCTACAGATTGCATTGTGATTAAATTTTCTATCAAGTAAAACTTTGATGAGGCTCTGCTTGGGGGGAGGGATGTCCTAAAACTTTCTGGCAAACTTATTTGGGCTGACTGCTTCTTGCTAGGAGAGACAAGCCATGGGAATATCAGAGAGCTGTTACGTTAAATACTCTTGCTACTTGACAATGCCATTCAGATGCACTCTGACTTGAATTGGATAGATTCAATTGAGGTACCTGGGAAACAGTCTTGTGGAATTATTTGGAGTGAGTTTGAGTTTGTGACACCTAAGGGAGCAACCCTTCCAATTGTGAGCTTAGCCACTTCTTTGTTAGATTCACCCTGATACAGTGAACTTAGCCACTTGTTCATTAGTTCATTCTCTGTGTTAAGACTATCTTGGCAGATACTTATTATTAGGTCCATGAAGCGGCTTCAGTTTCTTTGAGAAAGGGGTAGTCTATTCCCAGGAAGTCTTTGCTAGAGCCAGTGGGTCTGGGAAATTTTTATTCAGTCTCAATCTTCCCTTTTTGGTAAATGTTGTTGAAAAAGTGGTCAGGTAACAATTCTAGTAGTTTTAGAGGAAATAGATTATCTGAACCTCTTTCCATGATTTCAGGCCATGATACTGTACAGAGATGGCATTGGTCATGCTTATTAATGACCTTTGGTAATATACAAATGGGACTAGTTCACCATTCTAGCAGCTTTTGATAGCATAAATCATGTATCTTCTGGATGCAGGGATTTTGTATTTTCCTCCTTCTTTATGGTTGGTCACAATGAGTGTGGATTAACCTATCCTTTGTGGCACATCTCATGGATCAACACTCTTGCCTCTGTTTAACTTTTACATGAAACTTATGGGTGAAATCTATTTGTTCAGAGTCAGGTATTATAAGTACAGCTCAACTTTAGGCCAACAAATGAGGTTATTGAGCTCCTATCCTGGAGTGTCAAGACAGTTCAGGTTTGGATTAGGGGGGCATCTTAGGTTCAATTCTAACAAGACAGGGTGTAGATGGGTGTTTGGCCATCTCAGTTTAATCTTGGATTTTGCATTTCTTCACTTGAGACAAGTACGCAATCTCTGGGTTATTTTGGACTTCCAGATCTTGCTGAAAGGTGACAACTGCAGTCAAGAGAGCCTTTGTACACATTCATCTGGTGTTCTAGTTGAACCAGTTCCTAGACCAGGAGGTCCTTCAGGTCCTAGTCACCTCTTGAAAAGGTTATTGCAATGCACTCTGCATGGGTCTGCCTTTGAAGACTATTTAGAAACTATAACTGGTCCATAATGTGTTAGTGCATGCAGTATGATCTTGTGTATTATGCATTTTGTAAAATGTTATAACATTGTGATGCCACTTTCAACTGCTTCAACTTGCTGATTGTCCCATATAAAACTCTTCCTTGCATAGAGTCCAGCTACGCAGGAATCCCCTAACTCCAACTATTTTTGTCTGTTTGGTGAGATCAGTCAGAATCACACTTCGAATAAAGCAATATCATTTATAGGGTTCTAGGAAGCATGGCTGGATGGAGTCACTGAAGCAATACGCATGAGCTTAAATGGACTCCAGAGGATGGTAGAGGACAGGAAGGCCTGGAGGAACATTGTCCATGGGGTCCCAATGAGTCGGACATGACTAATATGTCACAACTAATAACAACCACAAAGGAAGCATGTCTTCTCTGCTGCTATGTCTCTCCTCTGACATAGCATTCTTCAGAGATTTGTCTGGTTTCCAATCTGATGACATTGAAAAAGTCATTTAAAACTTGACTGTTCTCCCTGCACAAGTGGTTGAGCTCCTGTAAGAAAGTTTGTTGTTATGCAGAATTCTGGATATTAATGAAATGTTTTTCGTTAAGAGCTGATTTCTAAATGTAAGCTGCCCAGAGTCATCTGGAGCTGGGCATATCTAAATTGAAACAAACAAATAAAAATGCACCAGCCTTCCTAGAATAAAGCAGCAACATTTTTGAACAGATGAAAAGAAAGTTTTGTTGATACCCTTCTGCCATTCTAAAAGGTTCGCATCTTTTTTAAGTATAGGTAACATTTGGAAGAGAAATAAAAATTTTGGTAAAATGTTCATTTTCACTGCCGCTATCCTACCCAGCAAAGATAAGTGCAATTTCTCCCATTTTTTCATCTCTGTCTGTATGCTATGCCAAAGTGGTTCATAATTATGCTTATATAATTTCCCATTTGAAGTTAAAATGTTAACTCCAAGATATTTAACTTTTTTAACTACCTCACATCCTAGCATCACTCCTAATTCTTCCTTTTGTTTAATATTCATATTTATAGCTAATATTTTGGTTTTTCCTAAGTTTATTTTAAAGCCCGACACTAGACCATATTGATTAATCATATTCATTAAAACCATACTAGATTCCTGCGGTTGTTCCAATATTATGACCAAATCATCCGCAAAAGCGCGGACTCTATATTCTTGCTGCCTAATCTTGATCCCTTTTAAACCATCCAAGCCCCGTATTTTATTCAACAATACTTCCAAAGTTATAATAAACAAATTTGTGTGGGCAGGAAAGAAGCCGAGGGTAAAGATGAAAATAATGCAAGATGTACGTGAGAGAGGAGGATTGAAACTACCTAATTTAAAAATATATTATGATGCAGTGGTATTATCTGTAATTAGTGACTGGATTCACTTAACCAATGATAGAATATTGAACATTGAGGGACACGATATGGTATTTGGTTGGCATGCTTACCTGTTATTCAACAAAAAACTGGATAAGAACTTTAAAAGTCATATTTTAAGAAATGCTTTATTGCGGGTCTGGAAGAAATATCAATATAAATTAAATGACAAGATACCCATGTGGGCAATTCCTAGACACGCAATTGAAAATATGAATACAGCACAAAAACAGGACAGAATTACCTACAGACAGCTTCTTACCTCGGAAAGGGGGGTATTACAATTAAAATCTTTAGAGGTATTAAAAGAGGAGAAGGTAGTTCAAACATGGTTCCAGTATGGGCAACTACAGGCTAGGTGGAAAATAGATCAAAAAATTGGTTTTATTCAAGTTGAGGATAATTTGTTTAAACAAATAAGAGATCAAAGCTTAATGCATATAAAGAGGATATATAATGTATTGATACAGATGGATTCGGAAACAGAATTAGTTAAAGATTGTATGATAAAATGGGCTCAAAATATTGAGGAACCAATAATGTTGGATACATGGGAAAGAATCTGGGTAAGAAATGTGAAATTTACACAAGCTCAAAATCTGAGAGAAAATTTTTACAAGATGTTCTATAGATGGCATTTAGATCCTAAAAAGTTGGCTTCTATGTATCCGAATGTACAGCCTAAATGTTGGAGATGTGGTTCTCTCGATGCTACATATTATCATATATGGTGGACCTGCCAAAAGGTTAAAGCATTTTGGATAAAAATATGGTGGGTCATGCAAAATGTTTTTAAAAGAAGGATAAAGTTTAGTCCTCAGTTATTTTTACTAGGTATATGTACTGACTTTACAGTGGTAGAGACCAATTTGACTCTGCACCTGATAACTGCAGCAAGACTGTTGGTGGCGCAATATTGGAAGAAGGAAGACTTGCCTACAATTCAAGAATGGACATTGAAAGTAACAAACTTAGCTGAAATGGCTAAAATATCGGCATATCTCAAAGATCACTCAAATGAGAGATATAAACGAGACTGGAAAAAATGGATTGACTATATACAAAATAAATACGGGACTAAGAAATTCCAGTTAGCCTATGCTTAAGATCAGAAATGATTTAAACTGTTAAAAGTCAGTTCAGTAAGAAGAAGCTAAGGTCAATCTAGAATGTCATTAATTTCTTTATTTCTTTTTTTTCAATAGATTTTAGACTGTGTTAGTTAAAAATCCATACCGTGTACGGGTTCTGGGAAGTCGGGGGGGGGGAAGGAGGAGGGGGGGGTGGGGGGGTGGAGGGAGGGAGGGATACACAAAAAAATTGTACTTCAATGTCTTAATGATTGACAAATGATGACATATTTGTGTTTTTTTTTTAAAGAAAAAATAAAAAGTTCTGTTATAACGAAAAGAAAGTTTTGAGCTTGCCTCAAATTGGTGAAGCTTTTTCATTCTAATTTGGGCTTCATAAATGCAGCTTGAAAAACAAACATGGTCTTGACAGACTGCATTGCATGTAAACTTAAATGCTTCCTGCAATATTTCATATCACTTTCTATGGATAAACTGAAGTGCCAAGCAGGGAGACAGAGACAGACAGACAGACAGACAGACAGACACACACACACAGAGAGAGAGAGAGAGAGAGAGAGAGCGAGAGAGAGAGAGAGACAGAGAGAGAGAGAGAGAGGGATAATTTATTGTTTAAAAGAAGTGGGAAGATAGGCAGTGCAAACCTAAAGAAGTCTACTGAGAAGTACACTTCACTGAATTATTTTCTGATCAGGCTTACATAAAATATGCTGCAATTCATATTTAAAATTTATTTATTTCACATGCATTCAAAGTATCCCACTAATAATAAGTCTCAGTCAATTTCAACTTTAACAAAAGACAAACAAAGCCATCTACTTCCTCTTCAGAAGATTGCACTTAATTACGGTTACATTATACTTTTAAAGCTTATGCAAAATATATATATTACCTTTTAATAGTTTTGCTTTTAAATATGTGATACTGATATATTTATTTTGTAAAACAGTTATGAACTAGAATAACATATGCTGCTAAATATTATTTGACTGATGGCAGTGAATGGCTTAATTATTTTTATTACTGTGCTTGCTTTCAGTAATTTTATCAAAAGTTTTAATACATGTATACTCAAAACATCTTATTAGAACTTTCAATGTTATAAAATAATTTTAAGATTCAAGTTTCTATTACATTAATGTATATGACTTTAATATCTATATCTATAGATATGTTATATATGTATATGCATATATCAGTCTTTGTATATATGTATATGTACATATATACATATATATGTATGGAGATCTACTCAAAGCAGGAATTCTCAGACCAACTCAGAAAACTTTTCCTTGAAAATCCTCAATGACTCCAGGAATCAGGTAGCATACAAGGTTAATGAATAAATAAATTAGGAAACAAACAGTCAGGAAATTCCTCATTTTGTGGGCGGATCTTCCTCTATAAAACTTCCAACAGTCTTCTTTTTTCTCTTTAGTGCTTTCTCTTTGAGGATAAGCATATCTATTTCTTTTCATTGTTCTTGATAGGATTTTACCTCCAAACCCCTCACCCTCTTTGTGGCTGTTCTCTGCCCTATTTCCAGTTCCTCAGTATTCTTTTTATATTGTTGCAACTGGAATTGGACACAGTATTCCCTGGAAGGGACAGATAATGGAATGAAATAGATGAATGTTATCTTTAAATGGGGTGGGGTGGGTTAGAGAAAATGGAGTGGAAATGGAGGCAGAAGAGAGTATGGCAGGGAAATGGCAGACTGTGTGAACTGCAGAACAATTGTGATCAATTGGAGCTGTACTACAAGATAAACAATCAATTAAGGAGGGATAATGATAAAAGGGAATGGATTTGGGGAAAGGCAGAGAGCACACAAGAAAGAAAGAAAAAATTGATTTAAGAAAGGGAGGGAATAAGCCCAGGTCTGTCTCTCTCCCTCTTCAATTGAACCTGCACAGAATATTCAGTTAGCCTTTAGATAGTCAAGTTTTGTGTAGTAATACAACATACTGTATTATTGATATGCCAACATCAAAAAGCCCACAATTTGGACCATTGCTTTGACAACAGTGAAACAAACACTGCAATAATGTTAACCCTGAAAACCAGAAAGCCCACCGATTTTTCTGAAGTGTTTTTGAATCAAATGATTTAAAGATTCAGTGTGGGGGTTCTGACTGAACGGCATGATTTCATGGAATCTTCCTTAAAACTCCAGCATAGCATTGCACAGGCCTACAAAGTGGGTCCAGCTTTACTAAGCCCACATTCCTAAGCTCTGCATCATCAGCACTAACACTGCCAACTGCCTACATACATTAGGTGATTTTTCTAACCTGAAGTATAATTTCAGAGGTTAGAAATAATTGCTGCATAACAGATGATTGCTTAACAGGAAGTCCTATTTGAAAATTTAAAATGAAAAAAGATGATTATCAAATTATGCTGATAATGACTTTTTGATGAGGAATGAAAAAAATAGCAAATATGCCTTTATTAATGTTTAAAATAGTATGAATTCTAGTAGAAACTATCACGCTGTTATTAGCTGTCACAAAGCAGTAAGCTCTAAACCTATTAATTCTTTTAGAGGCTTGGTTGTTGGCAGTCCATTGTATCTGGCTGATGACTGTTAGCATCTGAAGGAGACTGTCTACTAGTTTATTGCGACTATTGAAAGTGATGGAGGCAGGTTTGGGGAAAAGCATGCCAGCTTGACTCCACTCTTTCTGCTTCTTAGAATGGCATTTCCTGCAGACACAATAGTTAGAAACTAACTATGTGCTGGAAAGTGATTGCTAAGTTAGTGAACTGAAAGGTTTTTAAAGGATTCATTAAGTCACTGAAATAGTTTTGTTGTAAGAAGACATAAAAGTATGGCCATGAAAGATCTGAACTTCATTAGTCATGAAATAAATTGAAATAAATAAATGCATCTTTAATAACCAGGCTTAGATTATCTTACTTTTGATACAATATGTGAAAAACTAACTCTCTGGAGAGGACTTGAAATGTCATGCTGGCCTCTCTCAGCAACCAAGAAAGAAACCAATTTAACTCCATTTTGCAGAATTAAGAGTACTTTTACTGGTTATGAAAAGATAGCAGCTAAGCAAAGCAAGATCTGAGGCAAAAGCGTGCGAAATCATAGATATCAATATGTGACCCATCCCCCTCCCCCTGGTAAACCCATCCCATAAGTCCAGTGTTTCCCAAAGTGTGGTACGCGTACCCCCAGGGGTATGGGAAGAGTTTGGTGGGGGTATGCGTTGCACCGGAGTTTGGTGGGGATCACGTGGGAATATAACAACAGGAGAAGTTATCTTTAATGTTATGAATACATTTATGCAAGAGAACAAAATTGATTGGAATAGATGTGTTGGAATAAGCACAGATGGAGCAAAAAGTATGGTCGGAATTAATAAAGGACTCGTTGCAAGAATTCAAAATGTTGCTCCAAATGTCATATCCACACATTGTTGCATACACAGAGAGGCTTTGGCAACACGTAAGATGCCTGCTGATCTACAGAAAGTTCTGGATGAAAGCATGAAAATCATTAACTACATTTTTATGTAGTTATGAGGGGTACTCAGCGTTTTTTATGAGGGGTACTCAGCGTTACAAAAATTATAGAAGGGGTACACATATGTCAAAAGTTTGGGAAACACTGCCATAGTCCAATCTGTAAATTCCTCAAGTGTCATGTGAGTTCCATCTTCAAAAAGCATCATCTGGTTGGTATGCAGGACAGTTGGCATTGGCGGGCCCAATCACTATCTCTAGCATGCGCAGTAGAAGGTGAGAACAAAACTCCCTTTTCACAATCTCTCCTGTACTTAAAACTTCCCTTCCCAAATACCATGCCTCCCCCTCCCCGTTTCAATGGCAGCCGAAAGCAAGTAGCGAAACAGAGTCTGACACGAATGCTATAAAAAGTCAAAGGAAATTGAAGAAGAGGATGACCAGTAGCAAAGTGGATGAACTCAATTACAGTAGTGATCTAAGTGTGCTGTTGGATGAAGTTGGAGACAGATTACCATGGAAAAAAAATATCTATGTGATCATGAAGATTCAAAACCAGCTTGAGGGCACATAATCAATAATAATTAAAAAAGTGATTTAAAGTTACTTGAATGTATAGAAAGTTGGCACTCACCCTTCTCCTAGAAAAATGAAATATTCTAGGAAATATTAAAAAGGCAGACTATTTCCCCTAAAAAGAGAAAGAAAATCTTACGGGACACAGAAACTCAGTCCCAGCAGATATTTTGGTGCCATCTTATCTACAAGAAAAAAAGATATTCTTCTCCAGGGTGATAGGATTAGCCCTCACTCAAGATCCAAACAAGGACAAAGTCATTATAGGAATTGCCGAAAGCCCCTTCATTATATCACCCAGCAAGATTCAACCATGCCTGGGACTCAAGACAACTTACGAAGTTACCCCTGCATGGCCCATGGGAGTCTGACAACCAATCAGAATTCATTTCTTTCAAGGAACAGGGAGCTAGTTCAAAGCCCAACAGAGGGTATAACTCTCTCTCTCCTCTGTGTGTGTGTGTCTGTCTGTCTCTCTCCCCCATGTGTTCGATTGCTCAGGATCTCAAACCATGTGGTCCTGTCCACCATTAAAACCATCCTTCCAAGCAGTCTCCATGTTTCCAGTGTCTTTCTTCCCACTTCGAACTGAAACCAGATGGACATTTCTTCCAACACATATGACCTCTCAAAATTGATCACCCCATTAGAAATTGATAGTAGAGAAGAGGAAAAAAACCCACTTCATTAATGGCAGTAGCGGCCCAGATTGAAAGTGCATTGGGTTCATAATATGGGCATCATAGCATCTTATTCCATCATAGGGAACAAGGTGAAAAATGCCATGGGGGGTTTATATCACACTTTAGCTAACTGGATTGATTTGGGGAGTTTACAAGCCAAGTATTTAAAATGTGCTGCCTGTGGAGAAAACAGCCATCAATATATCAATGAACACAACCACTCTAATTTGCGTTTGATCCTGTCCCTTTTTAAATGACTGCTATTATTACAACTGCTGACAATTTAACTGTGAAGTACATATATAAAAGGATTTCCTTGTAGTGATTCTGATTCTCTTTGCCTTTAATTTTAATGGATGGCCTCAAGTCCTCTCACATTGTGTGCTTGTGAAAGAAAAACATATAGATGTAATTCATGCCATACATGATTTCAAATAAGCCACGTGCGATTTACAGGCCTTTGTTTATCACGTGTTTCAAGCTAAGGAGTTCTTATAAAGCAGCTGCTTACAATAATTTTTCTCATTTTTTTTCCTGGCTCTTAAAATGGCATGACCAGAATATCTTTTCTGAAGGACAGGGACCAGAAGTGCAACAATGCTCCAAATCTGGTCACACCAGCTTTTAACTTGTCTTATTTTATTTTTATTTTATTTTATTTTTTTCTTTTCCCTTCTGTAAGCTGCCCGGAGTCCTTCGGGATTGGGCGACCTATAAATAAAATTAAACTTACAAACTTACACCAGTGACGTGCATTGAGGTTTATGGCTCGTGAGGCACTGACATCATCACAATCTTTTTATTAAAATGTCTTTGTAATACAGGGCATTTTAATAAAAGGATCCACACCATTTTGTCCCGTCCTTGCACATTTAGAAGTGGTGGCAGGTAAGAGCGTATCACCAAGAATCATATGTAGTGACCACCAGTGGCCAAAATTTTTTGGGGGGACAAGGAGCTGAAGAGTTCCTTGTTGTGTTTTCCACAAGGGACAACAGTCCCTCCAAGGGGGGGAGGGGGAGGAGAGAGAGAGAGAGAGAGAGAGAGAGAGAGAGAGAGAGAGAGAGAGAGAGAGAGAGAGAGATGATGATGATGATGATGATGATGATGATAATGAAAATTAACTATCAAAAGCCTTGTGAGTTTGACAATATAATAGGTTATCCAAAATGATAAATAATCTTATTTTCAAATGCATTTTTTGCCATCTCTGTTATTTTCTTTTTAAAAAATCAGACTTGTTTCCAATTTGTGCCTTCTGGCAAACTGCAGTTTTCTTGGCAAGAGATCTAGCTTGCCATTGCTTTCGTCATAGGTCTGAGAAAGTTAGTTTCTTTCTTTTTTCTTTCTTTCTTTCCTCTTCCTTTCTTTCCCCTGATTTGTTTCCCTCTCTTTTCCCTCTCTCCCATTCTCTCCTGCCAGCTCTCTTTCATTTCTCTCTCTCTCTCTTTCCCCCCTTTTCTCTTTCATCTCTTTCTTGCATGTGCAACTAAAATATCCTTCTGGGCCGGGATCATGGCGGTGGGAACAGTGACTCCTTCTGCTGCCGCCACTGAGAAGTGAGTACCTGGCTGTGCTGCAGAGGAGAGCCACGCTGTGCAGAAGACTCCTCAGCATCAGACTCAGGTCCCCTTCATGTTGGCTTTGAGTTCCCACCCTGCACCCAACCAGCTGCTGCTGCTGCTGCTCCCCATTCCCCTCCTTCCTCAGCCAACATAAAGGGGACCGTGGCTCGCACTGACCTGAGTCTAGCGCTGAGGAGTCTCCTGTGGCTCTCCTCCGCAGCGCAGCCAGTTACTCACTTCTCAGCAGCGGCAGCAGAAGGAGTTGCTGTCCTGCCGCCGTGATCCTGGTCCAGGAGGATATTTTGCTTGTGCGTGCACAAGAAAAGGGCTGGAGCTCTTCTCCTTTGACACCCATTGACACTTTTGCCCAGTGCTAAAAGCTGCCACTGTCCTCCCCACCTTCCTCTCCATAACTTTCCCCTGAAAGCTTTTTCCCAAATAATACCAGCAGCCATTTCATCTCTACCAAAGTAGATACACACACACGCACACATACCAAACAAAAAATAAAATAAAATAAAAAATGGCAGAAATGGAGAAAGAAGTGAGCCCTCCAGAAAATAAATGAAGCAGGAAGATGGCTCATCCTGTAAAAAAGGAAATCAGTGAAGAAATGACGCTACATCTCTGCACTCCCCCTTTACTGTCACTGTATAGCAAGTGAGAAGGGAAGAAAAAGGGAAGAGGGGTAGCAGCGGTGCCATTGAGTCATAGGAAGAACGAGCACCCTCTACTATGAGGCAGGAGAACTGCGAGCCTCACCTACCTCTGGACTTTTTAGGCTTTTAAGCCTCACTTAACTCTGCTCGAGCGATCATAAAACGCGTAAAAAGTCAGACTAGATGAGGCACGCAGTTCTCTTGCCTCATAGTAGAGGGCACTTTTTTAGAGGCTCTTTTAAAGTTAGGCAGAGTCATCCACAGTGAGGCAGCAGCTAGCTAGCCTCACCTCAGCACTCGCCTTTTTCCTTTTACATTTTTTTTCTTTTCATAATGAGAGCGGTGAGGCTATGCCTCACCTGCCTCACCTGACTGCACGTCACTGGGTCACACCATAGATTTATGTAAGAACATTAGCTGTTCTATTTTCAGTTATTTTCCTAAAGAATCCAGGCCCAGTAGGGAATAGTTGAAGAATAGTTGGAGAAAATGTGCAACCTGCCCTTAGTTTCCAGGGACGGGGGAGTGGGGGCGGGGGAAGGAAGGGATTGAGAAAAAGAGAAAATGTCATCTGAGAAAATGTTGTCATTTCTACTAGATTCTGACATAGAATTAATTCATCTCAGTGCTGCTTCCTCAAAATTAGTTGGGAATGGAAATTTATCAGAAAAGTATTCATTTCATTTTGAAATAAGACAAATAGTGCTGTCCCTGAAAAACACCCTGTATGATTTGCTCCCTGGGAAGAACATTCAGTTGCTATGTGAACTGTCCCTTTTTGAAAACTTTGCTCCAACTTTCACCCAGTGCTAGAAACTAACCAATATTAACTTTTGATATAGTTTCAACAAGAATAAGTAAGAAATATAGCCATGCCCTTACTACTGCAAATAGAAAGCAGTTCAATAATCTCAAATGAAGCGATGGATTTGAAGATAGTACTGAGGATACTTTGATCTGGATAGACTGTACATATCAGACAAATATATCTATCATCAAGCTGTAGCCTCTGATTAGGTTAGCAGAAAGTGGTCTACTGATAGCTACATTGTGATTTATGGTGAGTGGTATCTACTAGGAAAGCATGAACTACTCTGTTTGAATCTTTGATATCAGTTTACAGAGAAAGTGCTACACAGCTAATAGTGACCTAAGGTCAAAGGCTCTTCTAAACAAGCCGATCCATTCAAGTCTTGGCTTGTTCATTGGGGAATGACCTAGCTGATGATAGTGCCTGTAGTAATGAGGCCCGATTCTAAGATATGATCAGGCAATGAACATGCTGAAAATGAGGTGCAGTTCATATAATCCATTATAAACTCTGCTGATTAGATAAGCAACAGCATTATGATGTTATGAAAAAATGAACAAGGAGAAAGAAAAATTAGTAACTTGATGCTCCTTCAATTGCTTGGATCCCGGAGCAGCAGTAGCAGCCTACCTTTATCCATGAAGTTGTTTTCCCCCTTTAAATCCACACATTTTTTTCTCTGCCCCATTATATTAACTAATTGGTTGTCATTCCACTGTTCTCTTTATGAGCCTTTTATAACCAGCTTGCATTACATACTTAGAAAATTTATTGGTCTATGGAAGAACCAAACTGTATCTCTTTTAACAAAATTGGGTTCTTCTGATAGCTAAAAAAAACCCCAAGCAAACATAAAATACATGGAGGTCACAGAGCCTTTCTGACAACACTGCAACTTGATTCCCACCAAGGTTAAGAAGAGACTTTTCACTATTTCTTTTTATACTGCACCAACGATCTGAAAAGAAAATCTAAGCAAGATTGGAACTGATTTCCATTTGGGAGAGAAATCACGAATAAATTCAGAACTATACAATAAACAGGGAAGTCTAAAAGCCATCCAAGAAAGCACATGGCAAGCGATATCCAGATATGAAAAATATAATTATACAAATGAATCCATATGGTCATTGAGAGCTTGAACGCAGTTCAGGGAAATTTTTATATTTTATCTTTACTGTTTTTCTTTTTTGCTGACTGTGATCAGTGTATTACAGTGAGCTAAGGAACTCAGAATGGACAGTACCAGATTGGAAAAACTGGTTTATATAATACTTGCAATAGTATCTGATTTCTAAACCTACTTCAGTGGTTTTGGAGGTGCAGAACATCAAAATTAACAAAATGGTGAACAGAACAGTGCAGCATAATTCCCATCCCACTCTTGTGTATATCATTATTGCATATATATTCAAAAGGTTTGCATCTCAATTCTTCACCCATTAGCGTGCAAATTTTGAACCTCCTTTGCATGGTGAATCTTTGTGGGGCTGACAATGTCAGTATGTGAGATGTTGAAAAATAAAACACATGCACATAGGATGTACTCTGGATCTCCTAGGTCACAGATACTAAACTTGATCATGTCATGGGCCAGATTGTGATGTGTCATAATGTTTTCTGTGGAGCCGGGATGGGTGTGGCTTGCACAAGGCGTATCCAGCCTGCAGGCCACCAGTTTGACAGGCCTGTCCTAGGTTGTCCTATTGCCATCAGTTGTTACTCTGGTTAATTTCTATTCTTGGAAAGGAGAAAAGGCAACACTTTTCCTAGGCACAAATCAGCTTGTTTATGCTCTGACTGACGTGACAGAGGTAATGGAAAGAGCTGGGTGTAGCAGCATTCAAAGTAGAAATGCAATGCATGGCAAATTTGCACATATAAATAGGTTTCATTTTGCCTTGTCTTGTCTTTTCATTCTCTGCTTCTCTCACACTTGGTTTGAACAGATAGGTATAGAAGAAAGAAGCAATATTGCTATATCCACTCTGCTTTGTGGATATTGCTATGTGCATGCACATGCCTCCTTTTCCTCATAGTTTTTTCAGTCAAACTTCTTTGAGATTTCATGCTGAGAATCTATTTTAAATTTGCATTTGAACTAATGTGGGTTTAGGGAGGATAAAATAATAGGGCTATACTATTTTAATGATTTTTCCTCTGTTTTTATCAAATATTTAATCTTGTCACTATTTTTCAACTCCTCAAATGTCTCTTATTCTGCATCTCTTTCTGTAAATATTTTTTTCCTTCCTTCTGTAGAGCCGAGGTGGCACAGTGGTTAAATGCAGCACTGCAGGCTACTTCAGTTGACTGCAATTTGGCTGTTCAAATCTCACCGGCTCAGAGTTGACTCAGCCTTCCATCCTTCCAAGGTGGGTAAAATGAGGTAAAATGAGGACCCGGATTGTTGGGGGCAATATGCTGACTCTGTAAACCGCTTAGGGAGGGCTGAAGGCCCTACAAAGCGGTATATAAGTCGAACTGCTATTGCTATTGCTATTCTTGCCTGCCAGCTTGCAACTCCAACCCTTCAAAACCTCTCTCCATTCTGCTATTTGGACATACCCATAACTTCTCATTTTATATTTGGCTTGGTATAAGCTTCATAAGAGGCTTGCTTTATTGAAATAAGCATTTGTTTATATTTTATTTATATTTCATATTTCTTAACCGCCCATCTCCCTCAAAAAATTGGAATGTACAGATAAACCTAAAGGATCTGCTGTGCCAAAGACATATTTTTAACTTGATGCTTGTACAGGATGTAGATAAACGTACTTACATCATGCTATGTCTAAAGGTCTCAGCAAACACAAACATAATGGATTCTTAACATATTATAACTGTTAATTGATAAGGTCCTTGCAATCTGTCTCACATGCTACTTGCATCCACTTAATCAATCTGTCTTCCCCTCTCTTTCCCCAATTAAATGGATTGTGTTTTTGAGAATACTTTATCGGAAGATGACTGATGGGAACAGATCAGTAATGATATCCTATTATCTTCACTACCAGTTCGGTAGCAGGAGCACACACATCATGCTCACGCGCAGAACATCTGGACATGCACAGGATTGTGATAACGTCTCCTGGGTGGACAGAGCCTTGTGCCGCTGCCACTACCAGTTTGCCCAAACTGGTGTGAATGGGCAGAATACCACCTCTGGAACAGATGCATGGCTCCCATTGACTTCTTTGTTGTGTGGATTCCCTAGGTTCAGGATTCCCTCATCTGGAGGTTCCCTAGTCTTTTGCCCAGCTCCCTACTTTGCTCAGCTTCCTGAGATTTTCAGGGGCCTGCCATGGATGTGAGAGCAGAGTGTCAGCCAGATGGTATACAAGTAGGATATCAACTCGTAAAGCATCCCTGGCCTGCTCTTGAGTTGTCCTAGGTAGGAGTGATGGGAAAATGAACTTTGCAGCTGCAGCGAGGCAGCACGTCAGTCAAAACAAAAGCACATTCCCGCCATATCTCTGTCAAGGCCATCTCCATGGTCACCCATAGTGGCCAGAGGGGAATGATCTCTACAACCTGTGAAATTGCTTCGTTGGGGAATGTGACTGATGACACATCTTGAGGGGAGTGGAAAAAAGGGTCAGAGTCGGAATGTAAATTAAGTAGGGTCAGAATTGGCTTCACTTGGAATGTGCCAAACATGAAACTCCTAATAAATAACTTTCTTTTGAAGTTTGGCTCGAGGATCATGAATTAATTAGGGCATCGGTCAGGGCCTTGACATAGAGTATTACACCAGGACAACCTGAACAGGCTGAAGCAGGTAGCAGCCCAAAGTTGATGCCTCCTTGGGAGGTGGAATAATGAGGGAGTGGCAAATGGTAAGCATTGACAAGTGACAGACTGAGTGTGAAGTTGTGTGTGTGTGTGAGAGAGAGTGAGTGAATATGTAGACAATTTGGAATCCTCTTACTTGAGTGAAAGTTGAAAAGAGGGGACAAGTGGGTTGGGTACCACTTTGCTGGCCAGTTTAAACATTTTTAAAAGTATCTATTGCCATTTGTTAGAAAATGCCCTGTGGAATTAATCTTTCATCAATCCTGGCTTTTCTTGACCTCTTCGTAGCCTTCAATATAATCAATGGTATCTTTTTGGGTTGGCTTTGTGAAATAGAATGAGAGGCCTGGTTTTACATTGGTTTACCTCCTTCCTCCTGTGTAATTCTGGATTCATGACAATTGTGGCTAAGAGGGCTTTTGCTCCCCTTTGTGTTGTCCATCAGTTGCACCCCTTCCTGAATTGAAAGCCATTATTTTCATCAATCATATTCTGAACATGTCTCTTATGGACTACTGCAATGCACTCTATATAGGACTACTCTTGAAGAATATCTGGAAGCTGCAGAACTAAATGTTTTGAGTGCTTCAGTGGTTGAACACCACTACTACATGAACTTCATTGGATTCCAGTTTGATTCTGAGTCCAATTCAAGGTTTTGGTTATTACCTTTAAAGCTCTTTATGACATGGATCCAGGTTATCTGTCTTGTCCCTATTTCATCTACCCATCCTGCCTGTTCAAGCCTGGGAATTATGTTGCAACTTCTGTTGTTTAAAGGTTTTCGACTGGTGGGGTCTAGGAAGAGAGCCTTTTCTGAATGCTCCTCACCCTATGGAAAACTGGTCTTCAGAAGTGGGTCAAGCCTCTACCCTTCGGGCCTTTTGGAAGAGCATCAAGATCTGGCTCTGCCAACTGCAACTCTGGAGGTATTTGGTTATTTAAAGATGGTCCCTCCACTTTTCATAATTTTTATAACTCTTAACATTTTAAATATTTTTAACTATGTCTCTTTTGATGTTTTTTATTTGTAAACCTCCCAGTCTCTCTTAGGTAAGATGTAGAAATGTAATAAACAAATAATTGTGTAATATTAAATTGGGGTTATTTTTTTCCTATCAATTGGAAGAGAATAAAAAAAATATCTTGGTCCCGGATGAGCCGAGGTGGTGCAGTGGTTAAATGCAGCACTGCAGGCTACTTCAGCTGACTGCAGTTCTGCAGTTCAGCTGTTCAAATCTCACCGGCTCAGGATTGACTCAGCCTTCCATCCTTCCGAGGTGGGTAAAGTGAGGACCTGGATTGTTGTTGGGGGCAATATGCTGACTCTGTAAACCGCTTAGAGAGGGCTGAAAGCCCTATGAAGTGGTATATAAGTCTAACTGCTATTGCTATTGCTACCTTCAATGTACCTTGAATCAACCACTTTTTCACAGATCCAGACAATAGATTCAAAGGAAATAGTCACAAACTGTTTAAAAGTAACCATGGTGTTTCTTTAGAAAATGTCCAGTGCAATGGCCTGATCTCAGTAAGAACCACAGCTGAACTCCAGGAAATAGAGGAGTAAGAAAATGAGAAATTCTTACTATCCAACTTCAAGATTGATTAAAGATCATGTAGAATTTAGGAGAAAGAGGTCCAGAAGGATGTTGGTCAAGCAACAGATCACTTGAGCAGTTTGTACCATTATCACATAAAATAAACACTTACTTCTAGCAGTCGATTGATGTGCACTGTGTGGTGATAAAGATAATGCTTTCTAGCCAAGACAAATGTGAAAAAGAACTTTATAAACATTACTGCCAACAGACATCATGCAAAAATAATTTCTACTAATCTGGTAAGGAAAACATTGAGCAGTTAAAATATAAACAAATTAAATGCATTACATTATCTGTTATGGCACTAAAATCATCTGGGCTTGAAATTAAGATTGGCAATCCATGACTGCATTTGGCAAAGAGAATATTAACTATTAATTGTTCAATTTTGCAATGACCAATCAGAAGTGGCATTGTTAATAACTTTCTTTGTGCAGTCCCTGAAAGGTATGCTTTGCAGCTGCTTATAAAGTTTCTTTAAATTTGAATGGAATTTTCCAGACACATAATCAGACTAGTTGTTTTGATTCCTTTATTTTCTTTCAAAATTGCTATTCCAAGTGAGGCAACTATAATAATGCCATTTCATCTTTGTTTTTGTATCAGTTAAATTCTTCTTCAATGATTGCCAGGTCTTGATCTTATGGATCACAGAGCTGCATTTCTTTACAAAATGCAGCTGCAAAACAGGAGAGAAGATAAACCAGATGAGAGACAGATCAAAGAAATATCTACCTTATTCATGTTGACAAGCTGTGCTTGTATTGTAGTGTCAGGTTCTTCAGGTCACAAGGGTGGAAAGTGGTTGCATTCAGAATATTTAAATTTTCATTTTCAATAGTTAGAAAGCTCAGGTAATAGGGAAGATGTATTTCAATAAAAAGACAGATTATTTTTCCAGATTGCAAAATCTGTTCCGGCATGATTGCTACTGAGGATTTATTCAACTGTTCCATCTTCATGCATGATTATAATATTATCTGATGATGGTGGTAGTGATGATGATAGTGGTGACGATGAAGATTTTCCAACCAGAGAATAGACAGAAATTCCAAAAGTTTAGGAAAGAAATGAGAATATGGACATCTTTGTTTTTATCCATCTGCTTAAGATCTGATGGAGTTGGCTTACTCCATGTGCTATTAGTAAGTAATAGCATCTTGTGGATACTTGGAATCAGATGGTCTCTGTGGCCATGCCTCCTATCTAAAAAGCATTCCCCGTGAAGTCCTCCACATCATCCTATTTATTACTATTATTTGCACTTGCTTTTTTGTTTATTATTTAATCTTAATTATTTATATTTAGTAAGTAGCCTATACTTATGATTTAGAAAATGATTGAGAAGATCTATACATTTAACTTGAATTAAATTCATTTGAAATTTTGAAACTGAATCCTGGAAGAACCAAGACAGACAAAAGGATTTTATTTTTTGCACAATGTATAATTAAACTTTGGAATTAACTACCGGATAAGGAGTTGGAAGAAGTACCATAGGCAATGATAGCAGGCCAGTGTTTATGCATCTATTTGCTGGATCTCAAGTGTGGTAAAATATAAGAAACTTGGATTCAGCCAATCGTTCTTTGAAGCGAACCAAACTTCAAAGCAGCACATCTTATCATAATGTTCCATTCACTCAGGAACAAAACAGTTCTAATTTATGATGTTTCATTCATTCAATTTCATTCATCAGAACAGACTACAAGAAGAAATTCTGATGAATGAAAAAGGAAAACAAAACACATAGAAGAATTACCTTGTTCTAGAGTGAAGGGAACCTTAGCAGAAGATGTGGTGCTACCTACCAGCTTGGCTGGCTTCAAAGAAGGATTGGATGAATCTATAGAAATCATAAGGCTCATCAACTATTGGCTTTTTTTCATGGTGATTAGCTCTGATGGTATCCGGTAGAAGAGTAGTGGACTTCTTTGTTGGCAGACTGCTGGCCTACATGGACCAAGGGTTTGATCTAGCAGGGTATTGCTTATGTTCTTATTACAGAAGGAACATTGTACATTAGCTCCTTCTCCAAACTCTAATGTGCCAAAAAGAGCTGCTTAATTTAATTTAGTTTAATTTTAATAATTTAATTCTGTTTAATTTAATTAAATATGTTTGATGTATTTCACCTCATTTTGGAAACTCACATTTATTTTAACTGTTATGGCAGCTTAGTCTGTGTTGGGAACAGAACTGCAATAGTAAGACCAATTGTATTGCTGGCATTTATGCTTTGGAATCACGCTCCTCATTTGCAAAGATAACAAATGCATTCTAAGAGGAGACAAATAAGTGAGTGGCAGAACCCAGCTGACAGTTCACTGAAAGCCATTAACATTCTTGGAATGATATTTAAATGGAGAGAAAAGAAAAGAACTTTCCAACTGCAATCCTTTTTATTAACTCGGCATTCCAAGTTTGCTGATGAAAATTGGCTTGTGTCAAAATTAGCCTTAATGAAACAATGGCAAAATAATCCATTGGCCCAAATGTGTCTTTGTACCAATCCAACTCCCATTTCTGAAACCACTCTTACAAAAGTATTGTAGGTAGATGGCAGTACAATGTAGGTAAAAATCAAGCTAAATGACAACTTAAAAATCCCAAAGGCTTGTGCAGCAAGAGATACAAGGCACTTACCATTCAAAAGCTGTTGTGTTTTCTTCTCTGACATTCCACTTAAAGTTTGTAGTGGTTGCAAAAAGCATTCCAATTAAGGCAAATCTGCCAGGGTCTCTATGAACCCAAATAAGCATGAATGCTCCAGAGCCAATGCTAATTATCCTAATGAATCTGAATGAGGCTGCGAGATTAACACAAAGCATTTTGTTGTTGTTGTTGTTGTTGGCGTTGTGTGGTCTCAAAGGGATAAAGTGATGCAATTGTCTTTCTCTGTGATGACATTTCTCTAGTTCCATTTATGCTCTCATTATCTGCTTTATGCTTTGATGTTTAGTGATGGAGAGGGGCAATACCCCAGAGTAAACAGGCAGGTGCTGTCCTAGATTTGAGTGCTACCTCCTCTGAATTCATGTTAAAAAGAAAAATAGAAAGTAACTATCTGAAATCCAGGAAAAGGCTGCAATCCTATATTGGACATTCCAGGGCAATGCAAAAGTTACACCTGGCTCCCCTCTGGATGTGAACTAACTCCCAGAATGTTGTTGTCTACATGACCAGAATTCCACACAGCAGGATAATATCCCAAATGAGAAAGGGTGAGCTACATGATAAGAAGCCCCCTTCTATAATGAACCTTAATTCTGATTACACAGATATAGGCTGAGTGCACAACTAATAATAAGAACAATGATAAGTACAATATAGGGTGTTTAGAGCAGACACCATGCTCTGCCACAGGGTTCTTTAAGCTATTTGGGGTGGCTGTCTGTGAAGGTCATCCAGGTCATAATTGTCCAAAAGGTGCTTTTTCAAAAGGCAACTGGACTCTTTTTTCTTTGAGGAAGATGCTTCTCTTGTCATCAGGAAGCTGCTTCCGCAAAGAAAAAGCATTCTAGTTGCCTTTTGAAAAAGCTCCCTTGAGACAACTTGGGGTAGAATTTGGAGTTATACTGTTCGTTTACTCTATAAGAGATTTTAATTTTTTTTATGAGTCCGTAGTCCCTATTTAGGGTAGGGAAAGGGCAATTGGATGGAGTTGAATGTTTACTGGCTGGATGTCCTTTTTGGTGCCTATGTGGAATTTGCAGAAGATATTTTTAAAATTTGCATTTAAAATCTCCCATTACATAGGATTGAACTCTCAACCTTCCAAGTGGGAGGTGAGCATCTTCACCACTGGCCACCACACCATTCCTACAAGAAAATTCAATAATGCCATAAAATCTGCTACAGAATTTCAGACTGGAACAGTGTATCTTTCAACTTTTCCTAAAACCAATGCACCAAAAGTAAACTTTAGAGTCTTGAGATTCAGGTCAGGAGATTGGTTGGAGATATAAGGGACAGATATCATGAACAATGATTTAACAAACCACAGTGGGAGCTGTAGTCCCCCAGTGCTCAAATAGCAACAGATTCTCTAAAAAAAGAAAAGAAATATGGCATATTGAATTTACCACAACCCACCTCAAGGCTATAGTTGCTAGCCTGTGCTTTGGAGAGCTTTGCAGTTCTTGAGAAAATTATCAAATATTTTGCAGTGAGGTTACTAATGTATTACCTTCCCAGAGGCTCATTGCAATCAAACCTGTGTGAAAAGAATTTCTCTGAGTATGGAATATTGACAAGCTACAATAATAAAAACTGTTCAAATATCAAGTAAGGCAACATAGAGAAGCTCTGATCCTTTAGTAGTTGCAGAATTACATTTCCAGCCTAGCCAAATATGAGGGCTGCTGAAATTGCCCTTCAAGAACATCTGAAGACTCACTTGTTTCCATCCCTTATATGCAGGGATAAAATTGCTTGCCAAGACTACATAGAGTTTGTATTTTGGAAAACATGCAAGCCTTATATGTAGCTTCAGATGGGACAATAGCCATCACTTTCATCTTATCTACCTTCTATCCAGGAATATCCGTGGATATTTTATAAGAAACATATGTGAACAAGGCTGAGGAAATAAACTGAAACACTATGGTTTTAACCTAGTAACTTTTCTAGCAAGATCCAGGATGTCATCTAATTTACTGCATAAACATAACACCATTGATCTGTCATCAAGATTCCCAAAACTTTATTCCCTCATGAAAGAAGCTTCTGTTTTCCTGCCTCATTCTCAGGATGTTGTTATATGGATTGCCCTCTTTCAGGATGACAATATCTGCAGGAAACCTGAGGTGCAGCACATTTTGAGAGAGAACATTGAATTAATGCCTGCAGACCCACACACACTGTAGTTCCATCCATCCATCCATCTGTCCATCTATCCTATCTATCCTATCTATCCTATCTATCTATCTATCTATCTATCTATCTATCTATCTATCTATCTATCTATCTATCTATCTATCTACCTACCTACCTACCTACCTACCTACCTACCTACCTACCTACCTATCATCTACCTATCATCTATCTATCATCTATCTTCTATCTACAATCTATCATCTATCTATCTATCTATCTATCTATCTATCTATCTATCTATCTATCTATCTATCTATCTATCTATCTATCTATCTATCTATCTATCTATCCTCTATCCTCTATCCTCTATCCTCTATCCTCTATCCTCTATCCTCTATCCTCTATCCTCTATCCTCTATCCTCTATCCTCTATCCTCTATCTATCATCTATCATCTATCTATCATCTATATATCATCTATCTTCTATCAACTATTATCTATCTATCATAAATAGCAATTCAAACATATTTCAAAGATATTATTAAAAGTATACTATTCCAGAAAAATTGGAATCTATTTCTAGAAGTATCGTCTTTAAGAATATACTTGCTTGACTGCTGTTAGTCAAGAAACTTCATGGGAACAAAGAACTTAGGTGATTTAGATACCTTCTCATTAATCTTTTTAATTGACAGAAGAAGAGGGGGAGGAGGGAGGGAGGGAAAGAGGAAGGAAGCAAGCAAGGAAGGAAACTATAGTTTAATGTCTATCTACGTGGATGAAATTTATGAGAGAGATTTCCAGAAACGTTATCTGAATTAACTGTATGATAGAATGCTGGCATAAGATAGGTTGCATCTTAGAAGAATTGGTAAAAATGCATTTGTCAAAAACATAGTAAATTTGATTAGGAGGCTTTAGGAGTTAGATGAAGGATTAGGATTTAGATGATCTGAAGTGTCATTTAATGTTTACATGAGATGCCTCTATTGTTAGCTGACTTCTATTTAAAACATCAGCAACAGATAAGTTCAGCCAATTGTTGGAGCTCAAGTGCTCTAGTAGTATTACTGTTGCTGAATCAAATCCTGTTTGTCTCTTCAGTCATTTAGTCATGGATTTATCTGGCTTCAGCAATGGGTACTCAACAGAGACAATGGGCCATCAATGACAAGTTCATCTCATGCTCATTCCCCACAGTGTTGGCTTTCAGTATTATAACAAAACTTCTTTTGGAAGATCCATCATCAGGATGGACTTCCAAAATAAAATTTCACTTGCAATTCTATTCATAAATTCACAGGAGACATAGTGAGGAATGTCAGCTTTAAGGGGACAGGAATCCTAAAATCAGTAAATTCTCAAACTGTATATAGCTTTCTAGGGAAGTTTCTTAATTATCCTGATTTTAAAGGTGAAGTACAAAATACAGAATGCCAGCAAGATAACAGAATTAGGTGCATGGATTAGATAATTAAAATGACTGAAAAGGCCTTTTATTTATTTGCTTGCTTTTTGCATGGTGCTAATTGGACAGAGGTTGATGAGGGAGGGAGGGAGAGAGAGAGAGAGAGAGAGAGAGAGAGGGAGGGAGCGAGAGAGAAAGAGAGTGCTGAGTAATCATTTTGAAACAAAACCTCAATATTATGGTCTCCCAAGTCCCTCAAGTAAAATAAAACTCTTTTAACATTCTTACTTTTGGAAGTGAGAACTAGGAGTACCACATGCAAGGTATCTGAGAAGGGGCTTGCTGCAGACTCCATCTGTTAGGGAATTTCCACTAATGGGGTCAGGAGACCCCCACTGGTTCTCCTGCCCTATAGAACATTCCATCACTAGAGGTGAGATCTGCTCCTCCTCTTCTGGCATCCTGGAAGAGTCAGCAAACTTGGGTTTTCCAGTTGGCTGGTGACCTTACAATTAAATAAAATAGAAGAGTTGGAAGGGACATTGGAGGCCTTCTAGTCCAGCCCCCTGCTTAGACAGAAAACCCTACACCACTTCGGACAAATGGTTATCCAATATCTTCTTAAAATCTTTCAAAGTTGGAGCATTTACAACTTCTGGAGGCAAGTTGTTCCACTGATTAATTAATTAATTGACCTTGATGGGGATGCTGGTGGGGTAAGAAGAAGACCTCACTCCCATGCCATCTGCCCACTTAGTCTTAGTTTTTATGTAACTCTTCTTAATTTTAATTGTGTTTATAATTATATTTTTAAAATTTGTAAGATGCCCAGTGTTGCCTTATTAGCGAGATGGAGATAATATAAATTTTAAAAAATGAATATTGAAAAAGTTCACAATGTATTAAGCATCTTCCCCAAACATTTGAGGAACCTTAGTAAACCCATCTGCCATTACACCATTCTCCCCTTTTATGAAGAATCTAGGAAGAAATATCATATGCTGAATAAATGATAGTAAAAGTAGATAACCGGTTAAAAACCAGCATTGTAAAATGAATGGATATATGACTAGATGGCAACTGAAATTTTAGAAACACAGTAGTGTTTATGTTCAGGCCAGAGAAAAGTTTCTGCTACTGTGCTGCATTCAGTGAGTGCTGTGCTTTTGTTTCAAATTCAGTCTTTCCCCTACATGCATTTATTTCTCTGATGTTGGTCCTGTTAGATTAAAAGACTCTATCTTCTTTCTTCACGACCCTCAATTCAGTAATAAGATGTTCATCTGGCATTTGAAAATGCATGGTTCACTAGTCCATATGATTTTGCCTTGTTCCTCCATGGATTTTATTACATATCTGTATATTTTTTATATGAACACTACTAAATGAGCTTTTTTAAACAGGTCCCTATGGTTATATACTCTTACAGTCCATATGTTCCCTCAGGTATTACATTACAATTATGGCAAGGGAAGTGACTATGTCAAAAATTAATATCTATTTTCAATGCCTCTCTGAGTTATTCTCAATGTCAAAAATAGCTAATAGTTAGGATGGCAAAATTTGGAGGGTGTTGCATAGCCAGGTGGAAGAAAGAAATAGAAGAACTGGACTAAGAAAGAACAATTGCACAAGAACCTTAAAAGTTATTAGAAAGTAAAAGACTGGGTGTTGATTAAGTTCTGCAAAATACTTAGATGAAAACAATCTCAGTAATTTCAGTGTGGAAATATAGATTTGAATTGCAATTTTAAAAACATCCCTCCTTCTAAATATATCAAAACATTTGGCATTGTCTGCAACTACTGTACTTCAGATGTTTTTCTTCTTCCTTCACTGAAGAAGTATAGTTAAAAGATGTATATTTTCCAGATCCAAAAGTAGGAAAAAAGAGATCTAGAAATCAATTCTGATTAGAAATTAATACTGAATATCATTTCTATCCATGTCTGAAGAACTATGTGAATCATAGTAAAATTTGTCTCAAAATGAACTAAGTAGAATTCTTGTTCACCATCAACCACACTCAAAAGACTGAGCTATTTCCAGTATGTTACACTTGCCTGGTATGTAGCTGCTCAAAATGAGAAGCTTCATTGGAAAAAGAATGTGAGAAAAACTAATTTATTTCATAAATGCATAAATGCAATTCAGTAAGTAAATTTGCATTTTGTAAGTTGTCCAGGGTCATCTCTAGTCAAAATGGGCAGCAAACAAGTCTAATAAGTAAGTAAATAAATAAATAAATAAAAGCATTCAAAGCCCTATGCCTGAATTCACAAATGCACCCTTTTCTTCTTATTCTATCAAAATATTATCTTGTTTGTGAAGAGTAGGGTACATTTCTGAGTCTGTCTGGTCTCCAGAAGCAGCTTGGCCTTGATTTGTATCCAACAATTCTCGAACTGTAGGAAAGGCATTTGAAAGAAGGCAATTCAAAATATTGTCATATGGTTGCCAAGAAAATGGCATGAACATGTCTTTGTAGGCAGTTGGAGCTAAGCAGTTTTACATTGTCATTTTTAATGAATAGATTGGATGAAGTTCTTCTCCATCCTGGCTTGTCTGAAAAGGAGAGAAAGGGAGCTAAAGCTGTATGAAAAGTACTGGTAGAGAATGCCAGAAATAGGGTAATTCCCTTTCTATGCCTTCTGGGTTCAAATTCACAAACTCTCCACATTGCCTCATTATCCCTTCGAATATCATAATTGTATCTGACTAACTTGCTGTCCAATAGCCTTATCAGACTATGGGGGAAAGAAACAATAAAGCAGA
This sequence comes from Thamnophis elegans, assembly GCF_009769535.1. Taxonomy (NCBI): domain Eukaryota; kingdom Metazoa; phylum Chordata; class Lepidosauria; order Squamata; family Natricidae; genus Thamnophis; species Thamnophis elegans. The sequence goes on along the minus strand of NC_045541.1, from coordinate 138,332,069 downwards.
TGGGGTTGTGTGTCTGTGAAGAGACACATAGCCTGTGATATTTTCTGCACATTACCACCTGTAAATAATGTCCATCTGTCCCAAGGAAGATGGATTTAGGCAAAATGAAGAGGATCAACCCTATCTTTTCTTATAAAATAAAACAGAGAGTTTTGTATAATACAGAGGGAACATCTTGACAGTTCTTTCTGACTTCAAATATCCACTTTCATTTCAGAGGTTGTCTTCAAAAGGATTTCTTGATTATATATGGTGCAATATTACACGCATCAACAATTCACCACCTAAGAAGAACAATAATGTGGTGCCTGTTATGAAGCTCTAAGTGCCATCAGGAAATGAATGCACTAAAAAAGTCGAAGGGGCTGTGATTCTCCAGTTGTGAATGTTGTATAAACTTATGCTATCATAAGGTTTGGGAATTTTGCAATGCGTCACTTTGAGCCTCGACAAGCAACATTGTACAAGAGTATAGAGTCCAATTTTCCAATTCAGACCAGGCTGATTTGGAGAATGTGAGTAATGTTAGCTGTTCATATCTAAAGTAAAGCCTATCATTGATTCCTGTAACTGTTGACTTGGCAACATTTGACAAAGTGATTTGTCACTGTCTTCTGTTTGTTCAATTCAGCCTATAGTTATAGGATTTGTGAATAATTTCCCATTCTAGAACTAACCAGGTTAGCTAAGATAGCTACACACACTATACAGTAATACTCATCTTTAGGAATGAGCAGATCTATCTGTTTGATTTTTCTGTTTTTCATTCCCCTAATCTAAACTTATTTTTGGATTATTATATATATTTGAAAAAGAATCATGATTAACTCACAATATGCATTTTTCTCTCTTTCTGGTTTCTCTCTCCCAGAGCACAGTTCTCTCATATACACATTTTTGAAATTAGAGCTGTATATGAAATTGTTGTAGCCTGCCAGTGGCCAGCAGAGCTGATAACAGATTCGGACAGTGAGGAGGTTGGGGAGGAACATGGGCCAGTCCTGGAGTCTGGGGAAGGCTCGGATGAGGGCTCTGTGTCAGAGGCAGAGAAGGGGCCAGAGCCGTATTCCAGTTATCAGCTGCCTTCAGAGTTAGACATCAGTGAGGCAGATGAATAGCTGGAGCCTGTTCCCAGTGTGCGCATGCACAGAGTTGCCAGATGAAGGGAACAGATAAAGAATAGGAGTTGTCTTGGGAGTAAAGCCACAGGTAGATGATGAATTGTCCCTCCCAGAGGAAGTAAAAGAAGAGTGAAAGTGGAGTGGAGTTTGCAGGAGACAATTAGTTCGCTTAATTGTTTCCTGACTCATATCAGCCTGGCAACTGTCCAAGTCAGATAAGGTCTGTGACTGTCCCTTGAAAGACTTTGTTGAATGTGAATGAGAAGAATTCACAGTAAATTAATAAAAGGGATTTTTGTTGGGGCAAGGAGTTTGCGTCATACTCTTGGGAAGCCGAGGTCAGAACAGAAATGCAGACTACAGCATTTAATTTTAACATACAATAGAAAACAATATTTTTGAAAGGGGAAAGCTTAAGTTCATCTGAGCTCTTTTTAATGTCCTGTTTCCAAAATTTGACATAATAATCAAGGTGAGGTCTGGGAAGAAAGAGGAATTACGAGCATCTCTGCACTACACTCTTCCTCCTGTGAGGTCCTTGGTACTCTCTGAACTTAACTGGTAGTTGTTTTTTGAAGGCATCTTATTACCAAATTATGTAACTTTATCAGTATTAGATAGAATCATTGACTGAAGATGTTATCTGGTTTGGTAATGACACATCTGCAAGAAAACAACCAAGCTTAGAGTGTACCAAGGACCCCGCTGTTCAAGCTTCAGCTACAAATATTATATTTTATCAATACTCTTCTACCTTAAATATCTAAAAAATAAATAAATAAGGGAACAGTGCACTGATGGACTTGTTTCTTTTAAAAAGCCCCCAGGAAAAGTTTTAGGAAAGAAAAAAATGTACTCAAAACTAAAATTCTGTTGGTTTCAAACTAGCATCATTCTACATGCCAAACAAGTATTATAATCACCAAGTCATCGACAAAGATTGATAACAGAAATTGGAATAGATCTTAGTGAGGAAAACCTGGGAAATGAGGTGAATTTTCACAGTAGCCTAGGACAAAGTAAAGTCCATTGAACACTTCAGACAACAACATTTGCATCAACCCAAGCTGGAAAAACTACTTTATCTACCTTCTGTCCAGGAATTTTGAGGGATGTCATATTCACAGTGACTTAAAGATGAGGAGAGGAGAATGACATTTATTTTTTTGCCATCCAGAAACTGCTTATGGACCATACTCATCACAAGGCTATATGGCAATGTGAATATGCTTTATTTTCTTAGTATTTTGAAACTTTCCTTTTATTGATGCAATCTAAATTGCCTTTTTTATAGCCACTGTGAGTTGCTGTTTCACAATCCATTTTCAATCAACTTCAATTCCAAGATAATGAATGAATCGAAAGCATACAGTAGATAGTACTTCATAAGTCCTATTACCAAGCTAGATTTCACTATCTCTATTATGAACCTTTCAGCTAGTGCTGGATGTCTGCTTTGGTCTTTGATTCTATTTTGACAACCTGTGTCTCACCTACTTCTCAGGTTCTCTATTCAATGGCTTGTGATTTATTGGCTGCTTTATAATCTCTGACTTTACTAAGAGTCAAATTACCCTACTTACTCCAAGATTGGGCATTTTATGAGAGAATAAAAGTCTAAAATGTTGCAACTTTAAATTGCAAACTACAAGGATATTTTGCTGAAGGTTTTCAGATGCCTTGAAGCATTTAATAATATTAATACATTTTACCATGCTTCATTATTTTTTATATGTGGGAAGATTGAAAGTTTACCCAAGCAAAAGAATCATACTTATTTTTAGGAAAATAGGTAAGAATATGCATTGTCAGCCATATTAGGGCAAAACAGATATTTGAAAATATGTTTCCTAGATGAAAAATGGGAAATCATGTTTATTTTTGTTTCTTTTACATGTGACTATCTAAAGTTTTTCTTTGGACAGATGGCAAAGTAGTATATCTATGCAACATATATACATACAGAAAAGGTTAAAATTATTGGCACACTGAACTGTATCCTTCTCCTCTGTGTGCTGCTGAGTTCTCTGAGTCTATATGTAGTATAGTTAGAGCACAATACCAAGATGGGTCTGGCTTTCAGACAACAATGTCACATGGGATTTTGAAAATTTGTTGTTGATTCTCAGCTCAGTAATACTACCAAGAGCAATAGCACTTAGGCTTATATACTGCTTCACAGTGCTTTACAACCTTTTCTAAGAAGTTTACAGAGTCAGCATATTGCCCCCAACAATCTGGCTCCTCATTTTATTGAGCTCAAAAGGATGGAAGTATGAGTCAACCTTGAGCCAGTTAGGATCAAACTGCTAGCGGTTGGCAAAAGAATTAGCCTGCAATACTACATTATAACCACTGTGCCACCATGGTGCTCTTTCAATTCTACCAATCTCACCAATATTGTATTTTCACAACCTTACAGCATAGTGATTAAAATTTTCTTCGTGTTACTTTTTGTGCTCTGTACTAAATGGTAGGATCCTCAGACTTGATTTATTTTTCAGAAACAATTCAGTTTTACTGGTATGATTGATTATGTGGATGGATGGATGGATGGATGGTATTTTATTTTAACTCTGTAATTCACAAGCAAGAGCTATGAAGTACATCTATTAGCTTTTCAACAGTCATCATTTTCCATTTAGTATGCGTGCATGATTTCTATTGTGATATCACTATGGTCAGAGGTGGGTTGCTCCCAGTTTGGCCCGAATTGGTAGTAGTGGCGGCAGGAGGTTATGCCTACCTGTCCGGATGTTTCTGTGCGGAAACATTGTGTGAGCGCGAGTGCGCACACATGCATGAGCGAACCAGTAGTAAAAAAAATGGAAACCCACCAAAACACTTGCAGAATCTCTAATTGTTAAAAACAATCCAATGCAGTTGAAGACAAAGGATATATTGCATATAATTTCAGGCCAGTGTTCTGTCTTAGTGTAATAATAGTGTTTGCCTAGAATTCTAATTATTAACTTCATACCACAGTTTTATTGCTTAAAGTTCTGAGGGTAGAGACATCAAAGACCTATTTTTAAAAAGAATAAATAAATTAAGCATGTAAGTCTGGCAAATAAGCTTCCTAGGAACTTGTATACCCTAGAGGTACAAGGGCCAATTACTTTTATTTATTCTCTGTTCCCATGACACCTGAAATCTTTGCATATGATATAAAACATTAAAGTAGGTTCTGCTTGAATACTAATGTATATTAATTCTTTGCTAATATAACTTTTCTCTTCCTTTCTCTTGGTTTCATTATAATGAACAACAATTGCATTTTAAAGCAACTACTATAAATCATAGGCTGCTTATGACTGCACTGAACTTAATGTTACGCTGTTTGCTAGTTCAATTAAAGAAAGAGGTTTCATGCTGTGTTTCTTTCTCTTTCTCTCACTTTATGGAGAGAATAAACCTGTTGAAAATGATTATGATGATGACATGTCAACTATGCAACTTCTTTAGACAGTGATGTACTAATTAATGATGTTATCTGAATATCAAGCTGGAAAAGATATTTCACACTTAGTTATGAAGAGAAGGCCATCAAAGTGGATGCAGAATGTCATAGATCAAATTTGGCATCTTCAGATTAATATCCAGGCAACAGATAGTGAGAATGAGTTCTTCTCAACACCCATATCCTCCAGAATTGACAATGGACTAGGTGGAAGAAGAAGAAGAAGAAGAAGAAGAAGAAGAAGAAGAAGAAGAAGAAGAAGAAGAAGAAGAAGAAGAAGAAGAAGAAGAAGAAGAAGAAGAAGAAGAAGAAGCGGGAGGGGGAGGGGGAGGGGGACAGGGAGGGGAGAGGGAGGGGGAGGAAGAAGAACCACAACAACAACATTGAATAACAATGACAATAAAGCAACTATATGTGTTCGACTAACCCATAACCTATTTCTATGTTGGGATAGAATATTGATGCAGCAGTGCTATTCTCCATAGTGGGGGTAGTGTGGAAAAATTGGCAGCCATAGATATTGAAGTGAAAATTCTTCTGTTGTGATTTCTGATATCTAACATAATAGTTGTATAATTTAAAGGAAAGATATAGAGGCAACATCTATTTTCAACCTTGAATTCATAGGCATCATTAAAGGAAAAATAAGACGTAGCAATCAAATAAAATATTTTTGGCTAACCCAGTTGTTTTTTTTTAAATGTGTGAGTATAAGACAGAAAACCCTTGGGAGACAGCCACTTTATCTTTTTAAGTAAAGCACGATTTTTATAAGACTTTGAATTTAGTAATATTGAGTCTCCAGGGAGCTTTTTTTTTCATTTTTTTATATTTATTGGCTTTTATAGAATATTTGTCCCTAGAAATCAATGCAAAGAGATTAAGAAATTAATCTAGAAAGTGCATTTCCCCGCAGAAGTCTATATGAAAGTATATACCAAGGGACAAACTAAATCAGATGTAACTCCATGACAGAGGCTATAAAGTAATATAGGAATAATATATGAATAACGTATGCAAAAGAGAAAAGGGTCCTGTCCAGTAGTGTTTTGTGAGGGGACAAATTGCAATATGATTGATAGTCACAGTGTAAGCCTCAGGTAAGGTTTGCATCATGACTTTATACCAGTGACGTGCAGTGAGGTTAATGGCTGGTGAAGCACTGACACAGGGGTTTCAAATTTTTTTAGACTTGTGGACTTCAACTCCCAGAATTCCACAGCCAGGCATGCTCAGTTCCAATTTAAAGCGATAGCATTTTTTCTCCTTTGCGAAATAAGTTTTACTTCATTCTTTTTCTTCCCCTTCCCCCTCCTTCCTCCCTCTCTCCCTCCCTCCCCCTCTCTCAAATAGACACACGCACACAGAGAAGTTGGATCCCTCTCTCACTCACTCACTCTCAAACAAACACAAACACAGAAGTTGGATTGGATATATTTTCCAATGGCTTGAAAGCAGCTCCTCTGCCATACCCCCCTATTCCCCTGCTGCCTTCCAAGCCTTTGATTGCAGGCAGAGCCATGTTGCCTTTTCAAACTTGTAATCAGTGAAGCTGGGCTTATATACTTTTATCCAGCTCTGTGTGTGTGTGTGTGTGTGTGTGTGTGTGTGTGTGTGTGTGTGTGTGTGTAAAGGCAATGTGGCTCTGCATGCAATCAAACTTTTTGAATTCCTCCCCCCTCCCCACACACGCACCTTTTCCAGCTGTTTCAGAGAGGATTTCAACTCTGCTCTTGCCTGCCATCATAAAAAGAAAAAAAGTGTAAAAGGCCAAGCTGAGCTAGCTGCTCCCAGAGCCTCTAAAAAGCCTCTAAAAAACGTCCTTTACAGGAGGCGAGAGAACCATGTGCCTCATCTACATAAGGAATTTTTCGGCTTTTAACCCTTGCTTAACCCTGCTCAAGTGATCATAAAGATAGACTAAATGAGGCACGTGGTTCACTCGCCTCCTCCTGCAGAGGGCACTTTTTTAGAGGCTTTTTTACACAGTTAAGCACTAAGCAGAGTCATCCATTGTGACTGGCAGCAACTACCTCAGCCTTTTTCCTTTTACATTTTTTTCTTTTCATGATGACAGTGGTGAGGTGCTGCCTCCCCTGCCTCCCCTGATTGCACGTCCCTGGTGGTGACCAAAACTGGATACTGTATTCTAAGTGTGGTCCTACTAAGGTTTTATAAAGCAGTACTAATACTTCATGTGATTTTGATTCTGTGCCTCTGGTTATACAACCAAGGATAATATTAGCTTTTTTGGCTGCTGTCATATACTGCTGGCTCATATTTAAGTGATGATCCATTAGAACTCCAAGGACCCTCTCACAGTTACTGTTTTTGAGCCAAATTTCACCTAAACTGTGTTTGTACCTTTGGTTTTTCCTGCTTAGGTGTTAAACCTTGCTTTTCTCCAGACTAAATTTCATTTTATTGGATAGGGTCCAGTTTTCAAATCTGTGAAGTTCCTTTTGGAACTTAAGCTTGTCTTCTGGGGTATTGGCTATTCCTGCCAGCTTAGTATCATTTGATGAGTTCTCCTTCTATTCCCTCATCTAACTCATTTATGAAGATATTACAGAGTATTGGGCCTAAGATGGAACCTTGTGGTACCCCACTGCTTACTGTCAGGGGTGCCTCATTCAGTATTCAAGAAAGAAAACCCCCAACTCCATTTAAGTAGAGATAAAGGTACTTTTACTGGACATGAAATGAAAACAGCTAAAGTGAAGCAAGATCCGAAGCAAAAAAGTGTGAACGTGTACATATCAAATGTTTGCCCAAGACCTTTCCCCCAGTTACCCCAACCCAATGTCCAATCTGCAACTCCCAAAGGTGCCATGTGGGGTGCATCTTCAAGTGGCCTCATTTGGCTGGTATGCAGAGATGATTGATCTTGATCAAGCCCAAGCTTGAGCCGTCAGCATGCACAGAAGATGGTGAGAACAAAACTCCCTTCATGATAACTTCTCCAGTATCTAGTAATCCCCCCAAAATACCATGATCCCCCACCCTTCCCATTACTATGGCAGCCAAGAGCAAGAAAGCAATATAGAGGTTCACACTTACTTTCCTCCATATACAGTTGCAAGACTGTGGAGTTTTGAATGAATTGGTCATAAAATGTGCTCTGAACTTCATCTAAGTCACAACAATAAAAAAGCACAGTCTACTGAAAATAATACTACACAAACATTAGATGTTGCCATGGTTTAATTGCACATAACATGTAAACATTCACAGTGCAGGGAGGAAAAAAGTATGTGAACCCTTGGTCTTAATAACTGGTTGACCCTCCTTTGGCAGCAATAACCTCAACCAAACGTTTCTTGTAGTTGCAGATCAGACCTGCATAACGATCTGGAGTAATTGTGGACCACTCCTCTTCACAAAACTGTTTCAGTGTAGCAATATTCTTGGGATGTCTGGTGTGAATTGCTATCTTAAGGTCATGCCACAGCATTTCAATCGGGTTGAGGTCAGGACTCTGACTGGGCCACTCCAGAGGGCGTATTCTGTGCTGTTGAAGCCATTTTTGTGTTGACTTATTTGTATGCTTTGGGTCATTGTCCTGTTGCATCACCCATCCCCTGCGGAGCTTCAGTTGGTAGACAGATGGTCGTATGTTTTCCTGCAAAATGTCTTGATAAACTCTGGAATTCATTTTCCCATCAATGACAACAATCCGTCCAGGCCCTGAGGCAGCAAAGCAGCCCCAAACCATGATGCTCCCTCCGCCATGTTTTACAGTGGGGATGAGGTTTTGATGTTGGTGTGCTGTGCCTTTTTTCTCCACACATAGTATTGTGTGTTTTTTCCAAACAACTCAATTTTGGTTTCATCTGTCCACGGTAAATTTTGCCAGTAGTGCTGTGGAACATCCAGGTGCTCTTTTGCAAACTTCAAACATGCTGCAATATTTTTTTTGGGACAGCAATGGCTTCCTTCGTGGTGTCCTCCCATGTACTCCATTCTTGTTTAATGTTTTTCTTATTGTAGTGTGTCAACAAAAATGTTAGCATGTGCCAGAGATTTCTATAGGTCTTTAGCTGACACTCTAGGATTCTTCTTTACCTCATGAAGCATTCTGCACTGTGCTCTTGCAGTCATTTTTACAGGACGACCACACCTAGGGAGAGTAGCAAGAGTGCTAAACTTTCTCCATTTGTAGACAGTCCGTGGACACATGAACATCATGGCTTTTGGAGATACTTTTATAACCCTTTCCAGCTTCATGCAAGTCAACAATTCTTGATCGTAGGTCTTCTGAGAGCTCTTTTCTCCGAGGCATGGTTCACATCAGACAGTGCTTCTTGAAACCAGTAAACCCACAACAGATGTGTGTTTGTAAAGGGCAGAACAGCTGTCAGCAACACATCCAATATCATCACACTGATTGGAGTCAAAGTTGGCTCACTCCTGGCTCCAATTAGCTCTTGGAGACGTCATTAGGCTAGGGGCTCACATACTTTTTCCTCCCTGCACTGTGAATGTTTACATGTTATGTGCAATTAAACCATGGCAACATCTAATGTTTGTGTAGTATTATTTTCAGCAGACTGTGTTTGTCTATTGTTGTGACTTAGATGAAGTTCAGAGCACGTTTTATGACCAATTCATGCAAAACTCCACATAATCCCAAGGGGTTCACATACTTTTTCTTGCAACTGTAGATGTAATACCATTAAGGACTACTCATTAAGTACAGTTTGTCAGCCACTTACAAATCCACCCAATGTTGATGTCTAACCCACATTTTTCTAGCTTACCAAGAAGTAGGTTGCAGTCTACTTTATCAAATGCCTTACTGAAATCTAAGTATACTATGTCCTGATTTACCCATTTTGTCAAAGAATGAAATAAGTATGATTTGGCCTATCCTGTTTTTAACAAACCCATGCTGGCTTCTAGTTAGAACTTTATTTATTTGTAGATATTTGCAGATCTGTTTTTTTTATTATCTTTTCCAGTATTTTTTCAGGTATTGGACTACTGATTGGTCTGTAGTTTCTGTGTCTATTTTTTCCTTTTTTTGAAGATTGGAAACATATCAGCTCAATTCCAATCCTAAGTGAAGCTTTATTCTGTCAAAGTCAAAAGCCATCCTGCTTCAGAAAGCAATTCTGCAACTTTGATTGCAGCATTTCTGAAATGAAGTAAATGTTTGAAGCTTCAGAAAACCCATCCATTATAACTGGCTATATTCATGATACTTTACCAAAGGTGAATTCTACTTTGAATTATTGTTCAATGTTACTTAATGGTTAGTACAGGCTGAAGATTTTGTTAGAAAAAAATCAGTGAACAGAGCTCTCTGCATCAAATATCTCCCCATCTATCAAGTGGTGCCAAGCACAACTGGGCAATTCTTTGGATTGAAGGCAACATGGTACTTCAAAGCACACATTGATGCTTGTTGTCAACAATTCCTAAAGCAGAAAGTTTGTTCTTAGGATGTGTGGCTGGCCACTGCAGTTTTTGTATAATTTAAAGCTAAGAAAAGACAAATGTGGTCAAGACAAAATACATTTCTCCTTTCAATTTTTTTTCTTTAGAACAACTCTGTGAAGTATATTCAGCCAGGAAAGAGAGTAACTGGCCCAAAGTCATCCAGTTAGCTTAAGTGGTGAAGATGGATTTGAATCTGGGTCCCTTTGCTCCCAGTCTAGCATCTTAATTGCTACATTACACTGGTTCCATTTTTTTTTAAAAAATATCTCACTTGGAATTAATCAGTTTTAACTTAAGGCCATCCAGTTATGTTCAGGTTAATCATACAACTAGTAGAACCAAACTGGGGAAAACTGTAGGTGGGACCAACCAAATTCATGTCATGGAATGACAAAGGGAGAATCCAAATTAACAATATGCTACACTTTGGATACAAAGTTGAAGTGATGCTTTAGAGTAGGCATGGTGAACATGCGGTAACTTCCCTAAAGAAAATATTTGTTACTTTTGGAGCCTCTTTAATTTGTGCGTTTGCCTGACTTTGGTAGCTGCCATATGAATTGAAGGAAGGCTACATTAAGGGAGTGCCAGAAGTGGTAGCCTCTGTGTCCAGATCCATTATGAAGCATCCTTTTGACTTTTCCCTAATCCAAACTCAGACTTCAATTACTTACATTTCTTAGATGTAATCATTCTGTGACATTTATATCCTGTTGTTCTTATAGTGCACAACAGAAGCAATGATTCATATAATCTGTAAGAGACAAGAAGTCAGTACTGAAAAAAATAGCATCCCACACTTGTAAAATGTCTCATAAAACGTACTCTAAAGAGAAAGAACTATATAATAAATCTAATTTATTCTTTGGTTAAACATCATGAGATCCAACCAAGTGCTCCTAGTTACTCCATCTGTGTGAAATGAACTCCAGCGAAGAAATTTCAATCATCTTTGGAAATCTACAGTCCCCAGGACTAGGCGAAACCACGTTAGTGCCTCAGGAAGAAATGAAGCTGCAGTATCTACTATTACAACCTCTCATATAGATTAAATTTGCCAGAATCACAGTACCAGCTAGAGAATATATAGAATTCTTTTCTGCCTTATAAACATTGCTCACAGTCTGACTGTTCCATCAAGCATTACTCTTTTGCTCTAAGGCCAATAAGAGCATTCTCATAAGGTCAAATCCACTGTAAATGGAAATCCTTATCCTGGAGGTCTAAGAGAAGGTGTTTTATTTCTTTGTATTTTCAAGCTGTTCTCATTTTATTTTTCCCCACAGCATTCTATGCTCTTTATTAGAGGGCTCACAGTGTTGGCATTATTATCCTTGCTGAAGACTACAGAATTGCTTCAGGCTCCTGTTTTTTCTCCCCACAATCCCTGCTGTGCGGTTGTTTAGTTGCAAATGCAAGCTTAGTAGTTGCTCTTTCCTTTTGCTGGCTAATTTCTCAGTGCAGACAAACTTTTTGGTAGCAACTTAATCTCTTTTCTTTCAAGACCATCTTGAAACAAAAGCCTTTTTGTGACTTGTCTCTAAGATTTAAGAGTTAATGAGTACTGTTATTCATACTGTTCAGCTTTGGGCACCCCATTCCAGACCATGCTTTCTCAGAGGGGAATAAAGTGCTAACAAAAGCCAGGCACCAGTTTATATAATGGTTTATATCACATTACAATGCTTGAATTCACAAGGCATAGTTGTAGAATACCTCTCCCAACTAGCCTGTTTTCCAGATGCTTTTTTTTAAAAAAAACTTCCATGTTTGGAAATGGAAGTCTACCCAAATGAAGGGTTGGGATTGAGAAGACTGCATTAGAAGATATAACACATACTACCACCGTTTAAAGTTAACAATGTTGTACATTAGTTTATAGAATCTTGGTAATTGACCTGCATCTTTATCCAATGAAAATTATTGTATGATGGATTGTGAGACACTGAGTAACTGCCCCCACCCCACACTGATTTTCCATTATAAGGGTGATATTGAGAGCTTCCACTTTTGGTGCTAAGAAATGTCTAAACTTCATAGCTTGGCAGGAGCAGAAGAGTTCAGGATTTCATGGTCATTTCTTTTCACTTGCTCAGGCAGATTGTCACCTCTTATGACTTTCACAGGGCTGGTGGTCTGCTTAGGGTAATCCATTCCTAGTGCCTAATGATCCACTAAGTTTCCAATAGGTACTTGGGGAGTTTCCCAATAACTTGGCAGGCAGTTATACAGCATGCCTAGTCAAGCTCTGGAAATCAGAGAAGGATGTAATTAATCTTGGGTGGTCTCTTTCTATCTGTGAATTCCATTAAAAGAGCCTCAGGAGATGAAACTAAACAAAATATTAACAACATTTTAAAGAACCTGTCCAAATAGTTCTTTATTTAAGAAATAATCCATGGGACTGGATTAAGTATCTACATTTTTTTACAAAGCCCCAAAGATATTCCTAAGATCTACACGCAGTTTAGAAATTTATAAAACTATTTCTTTGTGTGACATGATCAAATGTAAATACAAATAATTTTCCACGGAAAATAACATCTTGGATCAGCCAGTTCCCCTTGGGATCAATGGATCCATCTATTTTTGGGCATGCCTCATTTGCATGTATTCCTTTCCTTTCTTTTTTTCCCTTCCTCCCTCTTTCATTTTTAAACCAAACATGAACATTGTTGTGACAGAAGGGAGAAGAAAGATAAAATTTTCAATGTGATCAATTCGTGTGATCTTCCAAATGATTGTATAGACTAGTTGTAGCTGGCGTAGGATCTGCTTACCTTGGGCATCTGCCCAGAGAGAGAAGAAGGGATCCTAGACTCAAAGAGGAAGATCAAATTTCTGCCAACCACGACAGATTGCAAGCTAGGTTTTAATTGACACTCATGAGTAATACTACATGGCATTTGCTAATAATTATACATTTAGCAATAACTTAAGATAGACATATTGATACAGAAGCATTACTTCTGCAAGCATGGAGAGAGTTAATTTCCAAATGGTAGAGCAATTAAGCCATAATCAATTCAACACATTCCACTCTCTTCTGAAGTTTGAAGGAGCAGGGATCAGTCAACATGTTTGAGCTGAATGCCCCTTGCATAGTTACTATTGCATGGTTGAAAGTGAAACTATTTTTTTCTTCCCATTGTTATAAATAAAGAATAATTTAAAACAGGTTTGCAAAAGAGTCTTTATATGTTGTGTTTTGTCTGATGATAAACAACCTCTTCGCAGTTTATATTTAAAGTGTAAACTATTGTCCATATGATGTGCATTCTCAATCTTAAAACATATAAAATTTAGATCAATCTGTAATCCAAAATATAAACATATTCCAATATGGGTTCTTTGCCAAAGAAATACAAATTAGGTTACTCTGTTCTGAAATTTGGCAGGTATGAAGTTTTCCAGTCTCCTCCAATCTCCAGATGCGGCTATGATGATTCATCATGTAAGATATGGATTAATTTTTGAGTGATATCCATCAGTACAAATCATTTGTAATTTTACAATGATTTCTTACATGTTGTTGTTATTCCCTGGAAAATGGGAATTGCTATGGGATTCTGGGTTGCAGTGGGCGTGTATGTGTGGTTTTCATCTGTAGATCCTTTATTTTGTAATTTCACAAATTTTTAGCTAAGTATCATATTCCATATGTTGGATTACTGTATTATTAATTGTTTGAATATAGATATCAATTAAATATAATTAGCTAGTTGATGATCATTTGCCAGTAAATTTTCCTAAGGACGCATATGCCACTTTGGGGAGTTGCTTTCTATTTCCTGCATCACTGATCGGATGCTGTTTAGAGAGAGCCTTTTCTCCCCCCTATTTACTGCTCTAGTGATCTGGGGCAGGAAGAAAGTAAGGTTTATGAAAATATGCATGCACTAGCCTGTGAAGAACTTGGTCATGGAGAGTGAAAGGCTGAAGCTTCAGATTGGCTTTGTTGCTAAGCAAAAATGTCCAAATGGGAATATGCTTATTAGAAAGGTCATTGCTCTAAAATGAACGGCAGGAAAAAAGATACTAACATCTTCATGGATTGGGCCACACCTGCAGAGGTCAAACACAGGTTTAAGAAAACAACTAGCATTATTCTTGATTTGTATTGCCTGTCACCTGTCATCCTGAGGCAAGATCCAAAGACACTGAACAGTTGTCACCCATTTCACCTTTGAGAGGATTATGGATACATTTTGTGTTTTAAAAAGTGCCATGCCGGCTACTGCGAAATTACCCATCCCGTCCCTCACCAGATATACAAATACTTTCTCTACATAGATAAAAAGAGAGCTGGAAGAAAGAGAGACTGATGGGGTGGAAGGAAGGATAAAGAGAAGGTGGGGAGAGTTTCTGTTGCTTAACTGAAAGAAGGAAATGGTTCGATTCACTTCCATTGGAGACAAATATCTTCTCTGGCAAAAAACTGCTGAAGAGTGGAGTAAACTAACCCGCCAAGGATCCTGTTTCCTCGAGGGAACCACATTTCCATCTACTTCCAGTATTCATTTATTTGTTTAGGCATCAGTGAAATGTTTGGTTTGTTTTATATCTTGAACTTTGGGGATGTTGCAAGAATTGCTGATAAGTGCTGCCTGTCACAATTTGATGCAGGAAAGAAAAAGGATATCAGTCTGATCAAAATACACTGGAATTGTTTTCCCTTTGATACTGATCTCTGGACATTTTTTCCCTTTTAAAACCTTTATTCTGGCAGTTATTAAAAGATTGTATGAACTGTGAAGGTTTATATAACACTGAAAAATTAAGAAGACATTCACCTATTTTTATTTCCATCATTATTGCGCTTTACATAGGTATTTTTTTTAAAAAATTGTTAATAAAGAAAAAAAAGGCAGGTGGGCACATTTGCTAGGCAAACAATGAATTTCCCCCTTTTTTAATATTGTGAAGCAGAAGCTGATTAGACATCTGTGAAAACAGAAGACTGGACAATTGTGTTGTTGTTCCTTTATTGCTGAGAAAAAAAATACAAACACTTTCAAAATACTTTTCTTCCGGAGACAGGAAAAAAAAAAATCCCAACAAAAAGGAAAATCCTGAAAACATGTTTTAGTGCTTAATATCTGCATTGAGAAAAATCGTGACCCAACTTCTTTGAAGCCGGAGAGTGGGTTCTGCAATTGAAAGCAGATGGTTTCTGAATTTTTAACATCTTGCAACTCAAGCAACTATAAATGTTCCCAGGCAAGTGAAAATGAATACAGAGAATTGGTTCCATAATATATATGGCAGAAGCCTTGTCAATAATGCAAACCTACTTGGATACGCCTAAAACTCTTACTACAACATATAATAAGGGCAGTTTAGTTCTCCCACAGAAATTAAGTGTTCTTTACAAGTCCTGATCATCATCTTAAGTAGCTTCTTGTTTAAATTCAAGCAATATATTCTTTGTTTTCATTGTATTTTTCCATAATGTCTAGAAGATCCTTTTCAACAAAAGAATGGTATCTTTAGATGCTAATAACACTACACAATAATATCAATTCCTTTAAATGTTGCTTCCAAATAAAGGAGGGGAAAAAATCCATGCACAACACCCTTAGATAATTGTTTCTTTTGCTCAAAGAAACAAATTGATTCTGGAGCAACCTTTTCTTTGGTCATTTTGTTAAAATTAATTAAGAAATAAAAAGGAAGCAATAGAAAAACATATGCAGGATGAGACCTCAAAGGGACTATAAAAAATTTAAGAATATCAAACATATTGTTGTTCACTCAGTTTTGCCCTTTCCTGTTCTTTTCTTCTTGTAAAATCCTACACAGGATTAAAAGCAGACAGATTTAATCAATGAAACCAGTTTGGGAGGGCAGTTGGTAGACTAACATTTCAAAATATTTCAAAAGCTCTAATCAACTGACTTTACTGCACAACAATTTAGTCTGCAGAATTAAATCAATCTAGTACTGCAAAAAAAAAGCATTTACACATTAGGAGAAGATAAAAAGAAACACTTTTTTATCTGGTATGGATAGATAACATTAGCAAAGTTGATAGTCAATAATGCTTTGAGGAAAAAGGACTTGAAGAAAAGGACTTTAAAAAAAATAACAGATGGCAAATAGCTCTGCTATTAGCATTGTGTGGTTTTTTTTTTTTAAAAGAAAAACTCCTCAATTTTTTTTACCATTTCCAAGGCTCATTTTAAAGAAAAACAAGTTTTCAAAATTTCAAAGCAGAAAAAAAATATTGATGAAATTCTCACAGGTGGAGCCCTATATTCTTGAACAGATTTGAGTTAAAACATGGCCTTAATTAACTCACTGTAAATGAGGCTGGGAAATTCCCATTACAGTTTCCTGAGATTCTGCATTTACCTCAGGCAAACATTAAAGAAGGTTTTCTGAAAATCCATGTTTTTCTTCTTGCCTTGATCTTGACTGGCTGTGTGGGGCCTGAAAAACCATATTCTAAGCATCTTTAATGAAGTTTTATCAATGAGAGCACCAGGTTCAGGAGGAATAGAATTGACCCACTGGAAAGGGCTTAGCAATGCCAGGGTAGAATGAGATCTATCAAAGGAGCTCTATTTTTTACCATCTGTAGGAATACTTGAGAGGGATGTGGTGGCTCAGTGGCTAAGATGCTGAGCTTGTCGATCAGAAAGGTTGGCAGTTCGGCGGTTCAAATCCCTAGCACCGTTAATGGAGTGAGCTCCCATTACGTGTCCCAGCTTCTGCCAACCTAGCAGTTTGAAAGCACGTAAAATGCAAGTAGAAAAATAGAAACCACCTTTGGTGGCAATGTAACAGTATTCCATGTGCCTTCGCATTTAGTCATGCCAGCCACATGACCATGGAAATGTCTTCAGACAATGCTGGCTCTTTGGCTTTGAAACAGAGATGAGCACCACCCCCTAGAATTGGGAACGCCTAGCACATATGTGCAGGAGAACATTTACCTTTAGGAATACTTGCAGAGTGGAATACTTAGATTGGACATCATTCACTGTATGAGGTGGTTGAGATGGGGAGACTTTTATTTCTTGTTAAGCATTTAGAACAGACCTGCATACTCAAAGCTCTTTGCATAGACGTTGCTTTCACCATAGCATTTCCCAGACTATATGACCCCCAGACATACATAATCCCATAAGCAAGTCAATATTATTACATTTCAGATAAAAGAAGGCGATGAAACTTTAGCTACCATTGGAGCATTGCTATTCCAATTGGAGTCTTCTGTTTTTAGACATTGCTATTGAAGGAGGTTGAAGTTCTCTGATATTTGCAATTTTAGCTTCTGGCAAAGTAATCAGAGTATCATAATTATGTCTGGCTTTCCACAAAGGAGTAGATAAATGTTGTAAAGCAGGTTCAGTGGTTTGAATATCATGTTATAAATGTGTTCATAAATATGGGAAATGATAGCATGGAAGTGCTACGGAAAATAAATAATGAGGAATCTGAAGAAAATAAGGAGGATGAGATTTTGAAGTAAAATTTAAGCTGAAGAAAATCATCAATTCCATTTCATAAAATGCCTGAAACCCACCCATCCCTCTTCTTTGACAGTGCTGAAAATAATGTTACTGAGGTGTGTCACAACCAGCATCCTATTTATGCAGTTCTCCCTGTGTATTGTAACATATATAACATAGATCAGTTGGATGTGAGTTAAGAAGGATGTTTAATAAGATGCATTCAAATCTTCACTTGTTTTTTATGCCAAAGGATTCTCTCCTGTACATCTTAGGACATAAAGCAGAAAGAAATAACATTTTCCCCCAACTGTTCAGCTGTTACAGCATTATTCTTTTGATTTCCTTTCTATTCTTTGGTTTTAGCCTTGGGACTCTTTAAATCAAAAAACCCCTTTCAGTCTCAGGATAGAATAGCTAGTTCTTACTATACCAGGGAATTAATGACTATTAAATTTGTACATGTGTAAACATTTAATTGACAGAACTGCTTTGTATTTTTTTTCTTTTTCAAAATTGAAGTATAATCTATCAATTGTCTGTCTGTCTGTCTGTCTATCTGTCTGTCTGTCTGTCTGTCTGTCTGTCTATCTATCTATCTATCTATCTATCTATCTATCTATCTATCTATCTATCTATCTATCTATCTATCATCTGTTCTGCCATATCTTCTGTTCTCCTCTATCTTCATAGTCCCAGTACCAGGTCAGAACTTCTGTCATTCTCCTGCTTAGTCAGGGCTCACGGTATCAGTATATTGATAATATCTAACTCCACATTGATAGATGATTTCTCCCAGTGGTTTTTATGTAGCTATTAAATATATGGTAAAAGATAGGAATCATAGGGACTATAAGGCAACTCTTCTGATTAGAACCATCCTTTCAAGGAGAAATAGAACAGGGGGTGGGTTTCAGGGGGGTACGCTCCGTTACAACCCTTACCCGTTCATCAAATTAGCGTGTCTTCCAGTACCCGTTCTTCCGGAGGCCGCATACCAGAATGCTCCCTCCCATTGACTGCTCCTTCTCACTCCCCTGCCCCTCCATTGGAAATGAGGTGGCTGTCAGAGAGAAGAGGGCAGTGCACACCATGTGGGTTTGTGCAACAGCTGAAGAAGGAACAGGCGGCAAGGATTCGGCTGTTGCACAAGCCCATGGGAGTGGGCTGCCCTCTTCTCTCTGACAGCCGCCTGGTTAAAAAGCCATCCCCCACTGCGTTTTTCCCTGGGGGGCTCCACAGAACATCCCAAGACCGATGCCATCGCATCTGTCCTCTTCGGGGACAGGTGGTCCCCTCCCTTTCTTCATCTTCCAGCTGCGGCCCACACTGTGGAAAACATAGGCGTGTGCATGCCCTGCACCACTACAGCCCAGAGCAGGACCAAAGCCCCTCTCCCAACTGGCACTGTCCTCCTCAGAGGGCTTCAGAGGAAAGCTTCTGTAGAAGCCTGGGTGAGTGAGAACAAGTTCCCACTGTTACGAAGTCTCCTAGGGTGTAATTTTACAGGGTGTGCACGTGTGTCCTATGTTTTCCATGGCGTGGAGCCACAGCGAGGGTCTGTGCAGTCAGCGATGACTCCGGAGACTATCTGTGGGGGGCAAGTTCCTAGCCTTCCCAGATGGGCTCCGGAGGTGATCGCCGGCCATGTTTCCTTCTCTTTTCCCTCTCTCCCATTCTCTCCTTCCAGCTCTCTTTCATTTCTCTCTTTCTCTCTCTCTCTTTCTCCCCTCTCTGACGCTGAGGAGAGCCACATTGTGCAGGATACTCCTCAGCATCAGACTCAGGTCAGCGCCAGCTGTGGTCCCCTTCATGTTGGCTTTGTGTTCCCTCCCTGCACCCAACTAGCTGCTGCTGATGCTCCCTATTCCCCTCCTTCTTGAGCCAACATGAAGGGGACTGCGGCTCACATTGACCTGAGTCTAGCTCTGAGGAGTCTCCTGCACAGCGTGGCTCTGTGAGATAAGAGATAAGCACAAGAAAAGGGCTGGAGCTCTTCTCCTTTAACACCCGTTGACGCTTTCGCCCAGCACTAAAAGCTGCCCTGATCACTTCTCAGTGGCAGAAGCAGAAGAAGTTGCTGTCCTGCCACCGTGATCCTGGCCCAGGAGGATATTTTGCAAGAGATAAGCGCAAGAAAAGGGCTGAAGCTCTTCTCCTTTGACACCCATTCACATTTTCGCCCAGTGCTAAAAGCTGCCCTTGTCCTCCCTCCCTTCCTCTCCACAACCTTCTCCCGAAAGCTTTTTCCCAAATAATACCAGCAGCCATTTCATCTCGACCAAAGTAGATGCACACACACAGACAAACACATGCACACACACACATACCAAACTATAACATTAAATTAAATAAAAATGGCAGAAATGTAGAAAGAGAGCCCTCCAGAAAATAAAGAAGCAGGAAACTGTCTCATCCTGTAAAAAGGGAAATCAATGAAGAGCTCCCCCTTTATTGTCACTGTATTGCAAGCGAGAAGGGAAGAAAAAGGGAAGAGGGGTAGTTTTTGAACTGTTGAATCACAGGAAGAACAAGCACCCCCTACTATGAGGCAGGAGAACTGCAAGCCTCACCTACCTCTGGACTTTTTAGGCTTTTAAGCCTCGCTTAATTCTGCTCGAGCGATCATAAAACGCCTAAAAAGTCAGACTAGATGAGGCATGCAGTTCTCCTGCCTCATAGTAGAGGGTGCTTTTTAGAGGTTTTTTTAAACAGTTAGCAGAGTCATCCACAGTGAGGCAGCAACTAGCTCAGCCTCAGCTTAGCTCTCGCCTTTTTCCTTTTACATTTCCTTTTCTTTTCATGATGACAGTCGTGAGACTGTGCCTCACTTGCCTCACCTGACTGCACCTCACTGGACAGCTGAATACACAATTGAGAAGCTGGCAATATGGAAATACTTTTAATTCCAGTCATTTAAAATATTTTGGAACAATAGATAGATAGATGATAGATAGACAGACTACATCAGTAGGTAAAGGTAAAAGGTAAAGTTTCTCCTTGCACATATGTGCTAGTCATTCCCGACTCTAGGCGACAGTGCTCATCTCTGTTTCAAAGCCAAAGAGCCAGCGCTGTCCAAAGATCTCTCTGTGATCATGTAGTTGGTATGACTAAATGCCGAAGGCACCCGGAACACTGTTACCTTCCTACCAAAGGTGGTTACTATTTTTTATACTTGCATTTTTACATGTTTTAGAACTGCTAGGTAAGCAGAAGCTGGGACAAGTAACCGGAGCTCACTCCATTACATGGCACTAGGGATTCAAAGTGCTGAATTGCTGACCTTTCTGATTGACAAGCTCAGCATCTTAGCCATTAAGCCATCGCATTATGGCAAATCCCACCAAAATGGAATTACTCCTTGTTAGAAACCTTCTGGTACCCCAAATATTCCAATTTATAGCTTTTGATGGGGCAGCCCTTTGCTTAAAATAGTGATGTGCAATTTACTAGTTTTTCTGGACTGCTGGCTTCAACTACAATAGCAAATAGAATCCATAGCCAGGAGAACATTTAGCCAGCTGGTCACAGTTGTAAGCTTTTCTAGAACCAACTACTTCTGAAATCAAAAACTAATGATGACACTTTTGTATTTATTATACGCTGCCTAGAATTGTAGGAAGAGGCAGTATACAAATGATTAGAAATATTTAAGTAATTAAAAATAAAATATTGACCAATAATGTCAAGTATTCAAGTATTCAAACAGAGAAAATTGAGGCCATCATACATGGGCTGCAAAAATGAAGATGACCACCAGATGACAGCAAAAATATATTTCTCTGTTTCTATTGATAAAGTCAATTTCTGCAGCCCAGATGCAATAGCACTAAGCACAGTGTGCTATTAATGCAGAAATTGTCACTGGTGCTGTGATTCATGATTTTGTGTATGTACAATATGAACATCTGACAAAGACTGTTTGGCTGATTAATTTTGCAACTGAGAATTCTGTTAATTAACCAATATGCAAGGATGTTCATTTGAATGAAATGAGATTAAAGATTTACAAAGTTCTATGGATATGAGGAAATCTGAAAGGTATTTGATTAACTGGGGCCATTTGGACCAGTGATTTCAGTGTTCAGTGTCTAATTGTTTTAGTATAGCTAATTCAAAGCCAAGTAGAAGGAATTTTAGAGCTATTTTTTAGAGCTATGTAAAAAGCTCTTCATATTTTTTTCTTGATATATATATATATATATATATATATATATATATATATATATATATATATATATATATATATATATATATATATATATATATATATATATATATATATATATATAACTCTGTCTTCCAGTGCAACTTCAAAGATATGATACTTTCACAGAGAGAGAAGCACTCTTAAAGAGAGCAGAAAGTTTGTCCTTGGCGAATGTTACATTTAGGTCCTTTCTAAACTGCTTTGTTTGCCTGGGATTGTGGCCTCTGCATGCAATCAGCTGCTCCTCCATTTTCCTGAATCCAGTAGGTTAGTTTTTAATTTACTGGTTAACATGTCCATGAAGCCTATTAAAAGAATCCGAATATCACATATTACCTGAAAATGTCATTGACATACGTGGGCAGTCAGATGCATCAATATTTTTTGGTTCATTTCTACTATAATAGCCAAAGTTATAAAAAATACATAATTGTTAAAATTCACTTTAGGGCAGATTCCAAAGAGCAGAACATCACATATTTCAGAGAATGTATTTGGCAGTTTATTTAAATTCCTGGTGCTACAAATGCAAAAGGAATTTTTGAGAAAAATGGAGGATACAATGCCTGGCTAAATGTTGACATTCTCTTAGATTGTGTCAGTGTTTTTCAACCTTGGCAACTTTATTATGTATGGTCCTCAACTCCCAGAATTCGTCACCCAGCATGTCAAGGTTGAGAAACACTGGCATACATGCATTTTATATTTCAATGTCACGACCATGTTTCATTATATGCTGGCTTGTGAAAATATGGTCCTCAATCATGAAGACACTGAGTGGCTTTGAGTAAATCATTATTGTGGTTACATGAAGTGCAAAATCTTAAAGAAAAGTGTTTGTGAATGGAAAATATGGCCCCTCAAAACTTTCCTTTTTCTTTTTTTGCAAAGAATGAAATCATTCCAGCAAACATTTCCTGTGGTTAAATTAGCATTTTCTTGTATCTATGATATTCATTTTATGGTTTCTTTTCTGCTTCACAGAAAAATCTGCAAGATGGTAGTGTGTAGATTTTGCTGTTACACTGATAAAACCCACTTCCACATTTTGCTTGTCAGGATACAAAGATCTTTTACTAAAATGTTATTTAAAGATTGGTTCTCATGGTTGCCTCCATTTTATCTAGGCAGTTGAGGCTCCTGAAGTTATTGTTAGTAGTTCTAGTTCAGAAATGGTCTTTTTCTTCTCTCATGATAAAAAATCCAAGCAATCTAGGATGCTTCAGGGGGATGAGCCTAGGAACACTGCAGTCAAGGACTACAGTCAGCCCAGCTCTGGCAAATCTGCCTTGAAAACACTCTCTTAATGTCCTATTGCTGGGCACTGTGCCTCCATTGCCATTTTCAGTTGGCAGAGAGACCGGACACCTAGTCCCCCACCCCCATCTTTTTCATTGCAATATTGAACTCCAAGATCAATAAACCTATCATCCAGGAACTCTACAATATGAAAGGATGTGTGTGCGAGAGCTCAGGAGACTGTAAAATAGTGAAAGTATATAAGGCAGGCCTGTGCTCATGCACACTCACACTGAATTTGGAATGAATAGATGTGGAAGAGAAGAAACTCTCTGTTTGACCAAAATCAAGGTGAAAAAAAAAGAGAGATCCAGAAACCTAGAAGCTTTAAGAGTTCTCTGGTTTGGCATTCTTCCTTTTGTTTTTCAGGTGATGCCTTCCAATGAGAAGTTGTTATTCTGGGTAATCGGGGTGGTCAGATTGTTTAACACAAGTCTTTTGACCTTCTGTTTCTTTGAAAGGACTGCCAGACTCCCAGTGGATCAATACTGTAGTCCTGTCCAAAGAAACAATTAATTTAATAAATAAGGTCAAATGCATAAATAATACAGTAAAATTAAAGTTTGCACCCTGAATTACAGCAGGGAATCCTCCACATCACTATCCCCAAACTACTATATGTTAAATTTGTGAGGACAAACTTATTGTTGAGGCATAAGTAAAGATTGACTGGAGGGAAAAGTTAGTACAATTTATATTGATATATTTGTCCCCCAATCTCTGGATTGGAGGAAAACACATTCTTTTAGCTATAAGGAAAAGCCCATAGTTTTACTCATTTATTTGATTTCTGCATCACCTGACTCCAGACCGACTTTGGATAATCTTTTATTTTAATCAGTCTTACAAGGTGGCTGTGATTATTCAATACTGCTTTGAGCTATATCAGAGAAATAATAAAAGTAAGACTTCAAAGTAGGTTTTGGAAGAGAAATCTAGTCCATCAGCCTTTGTACATAATTTAAATTCTCCCAAATATGTAAGAAAACTAAGAATGCATTTGCATGCCAAAATCTGCACTTTTCAAAATGTTATAATGTGGTTAATCACTTAAAAATAATGAAAACCCCAGAATTAAAGGAACAGTAAGCATATAAATATGTGTTTTAGGGGAAAGTACATGGAAAAGTTGAATAAGTTTAGAAACGTTTAACTTTGTTCCTATTATTCCCTATATTGTTGCATGCATCTGAATTTGTGCTGCTGAGATACTGTATTAAATATTCACATCGGCCTTAGATACCCTATTTCCTCATCTCATATAGCAGAATATTTGTATAGTTAGCATTTTCAGATTTAGAACCCCTGTGGGAAATTTTAGCAATGGCTGATGATTCCATTTTTAAATATCAAAGGCACCAAAGGCAGAAACCCTGGCGGCTATTGGGGTCTTGCACAGCTCATTAACACTGATAGAAGAGGCTCCCTTGTCAACGACTGCATTTTACATTTTAACTTAAAATTCTCCATCCAACAATTTCTGTTTGGAAAAAAAAATCCATAGTAAAGTACTTAAGCATCTATTTCTTAACTTTACAGTATTGAAGTTTGCTTAGTGTGCTATAAACAGAATCAAATAATTAAATAAGAAAATCAACTTTATATTTTTATAGTACTGGGCTTGTTTGCTCTTTTGTAACTGATTGGGAAAATTATATTGCCTTTGATATTAGGAGTAAAAACAAAATAGCCATTATGACTAACCACATTGACAGCTTAATTAACTATGAGTGGGATTAATTCTGTTTTAAGGCTGTCCAAGCACTTTGTGTCTTTAAATAATTTGATAGTGAAGCTTTAGGCTGATTATATATGTGAAGAAGCACACATATTTATTTACCTAATTTATTTGAATTTATAGCCTCCCATCTCATTGTCATGACTCTGGGGAGTTAAGAACAGTTAAAATAGAATATAAAACAATCTAACAATAACAGTATCATAGTTGTCTGAATATTTTTGCTATTTAGGTTCATCTGAGAACAAGGAGAGAGAAAATCATTTTATATATCTGTGTCATATCCTCTTCCATCACCACTTTAAAACTCAATGCAACTGTTTATCAAGAGGATGAATTCCAAGGGTTCTTTTTTGGTCATATGGACTTGTGAGTAAAAGCAATGTCACCTTTGGATCAAACTTTTTATTAGTGTCTTTATGAACATGTAATCTTGGTCAACAATATGGAAGTTATTTGTTTTTGTGTCATTTGAGGTTTTCCCCCCTCTTCTTTAAAATTTTCTCCATCCAGTCTCCAGCTCCGGTATTTTGGGTGAACTCCTATTCAAGTAGGGCAGTGCGGTGGCTCAGTGGTTAACCTGCTGAGCTTGTTGGCTGGAAAGCCAGCAGCCCAGGTTCGAAACCCAAACACCATGGGGTACAATTCACATTCTTCTGCCAACCTAGCAGTTTGAAAGCATGCAAATGCAAGTAGATAAATAGGTATCATTTTAGTGGTAAGGTAACAGTGCTCCATGATGTCATGGTGGCCACATGACAGCAGAAATATCTTCAGACTGTGTTAGCTCAAGGGCCTTGAAACAAAGATGAGCACCTTCCATAATCATCAATGACTAGTGAAATAAAATCCTTAGGGACTCCTCCCCCATCCTTATCTATTCAAGTAATAAACAGTTTCAACTTTGTTAGCTTTTTGGATCTATCCAGGTGCTGCCAGAGCAGCATTCTTGCCAAGTATTTATAAGACCATATTGTAGTTCTATTTGAAAGTATTGTTAAATTTCTTTCCTAGTGACTTTTGTCACAGCAGCATAATGGCTGGACATTCTTACAGAGTTATTTCCCCATGAAACCAATAATGTTTTGTAGTTAGTTAGTTAAAATCAACTCACACCCAATCAATTTAGCCCTGAATATACTATATGAAAATATTACAGAATATGGGAGGAGGCGTGTCGTGAGAATAAAGACAGCAAGGCAAAAACATGAAGTTTTGTCAAGTAACAGGAAAATACAACACATAGATGTCAAAATTGATTAATGGCAACATACCTTCCCTCAGATAAAGCCTTATATAGTGAGGGAGGCAGCCAATCATCCAGTTCACTTTATCAATTGCACCAATAAAACGGAATGCCCAGAAATCAAATTGTTTGGGAAACTTTTGTTTAACACAACCTTTTAATTCATGATTGACATATTTTTGGAATATTAGAAAAAAATTAGAAACATCCAAATGCTTGGTGTCCAACAGGAAGAAAAATAAAATAAAATCTTCATTTGAAGCAATACCAAGTTCTATGTATCTTTTCTATGTGTGCATTTATGAAAGTGCAAAATGTTTTTTGAAATCCATAGTGTAATTGAAAATGTATAATTAATTTGTATTATATGTGTCTTCCTTTCTTGACTTCCCTTCTACCAAATGTTGCTTTATTTATTTCTGGGGATAGAAGGAAAGGTAGCTACATAAAGCAGAAAGATAGATATGTTTAACAAAAATTAATGTTACATTAAAGTTTATTGTAGTAACAATAGCAATTAAAACTGTACACTATGTATGTTGAGATAACATCTCCCGTATGTTTTGGCTATCTGATAAATGACTTCTAGGTAGTGGCTGATAGCTAGGTAAAATTCATATCCAAGTTACAGTCTATTGAAGAATTAAGGAACTAGGTTCCATGCATGCACATTTTTCATATAGTGATGAATCTGTACTGCCTGTCAACAACACTAAAGTCATTTTATATTTTTTTATAGAGGATTTAAAAAGACAAATTATATTTGAGCCATAAAAGGCACCCATAGTGATAAAGAAATGATTTTTTCTGGTTTTTTAAATTTTTTTTGGCAATGTTTCAAAATTAGTAGCTCTATAGCAATTAGTATCCATCTTTGTCATTGTTCTCATGAAATTATTTAGCTTTCAACAGGTTCTCTCAAACACTTCTTTTACCACAGAAATGATGAAAAAAGAGAAAAGAAAGTAACTTTACTTTTCCCAATCTTTAAACATTGACACCCATCACCCGCCACCAATATAATTGAAAGCTTTGTACTTTTTTCTTGTATTTATCTGTCCTAAAGATCTAACATCCCCAAATATAGAACAATGAGCACAATGTAGCAGTTACTACATTATACTACTGTAGCAGTTAATATTTTTGTGAAACTTGGCAAACCCTGAACATGCTTCTAGCATCATTCTCCCCTCTTTATTATTACAGGAAACCATTTCTTCCTTCATGTCTTGCAACTGCTGTCCATTATATACCAATCACTCCTTTATTTTTTATACTCTTTCCCAGAATCGTCCTGTGAGACTGTAAAGAAGTCAAATACAGTAGAGACATATTAAAATGAATGGCTAACCCAAAATGGCTCCAGTTTTATTCAGTTCCGCATATTAAGTGTCAGCCTCTGCTTTGCTGCTGCTTCGGCTGCCATGGAAACGGGGAGGGGGGGCATGGTATTTGGGAGGGGACTACTAATTGTGCTGGAGGAAGATTCTGGAGTTTCTGCTGCCTGTCTTACTGCGCATGCGGAGGAGGTTTCCCGCCAAGGCCAACAGCACCGACATTCCATCTTGGTGATGCCTTACGAAGTTATCTCACACCTGACATTTGAGAGAATTATGATTGGACTGTGACTGGGATGCCAAGGGGTGGGGAATGGGTTATTCTATATATATCAATTGCTTTCAAGCCTAAATAATCAGTCTTCGCTTTGCTACGCTTCTATTCATTTATAATTAGTAAAAGTACACTTGATTTCTATCAATGGAGTTTTGTGGTTTTCTTTCCTGATTATCCAATGAAGGAGTGCTGACACTAAGTTTGGGAGGATAATTAATGACCATTAGGTTATCAGTGGAATTAGACTGATCATATCTGCCAGAACGAACCACATGATAACTTCAAAATTCCTGTGGAAATATTTCAGAAAATTTCTTGAATTCACCCATATAAAAGTGAGGCAACAAAGGGAGAGGAAATATGCCTCTGCCATAAGTGTCTCAACTTCTGAAGCTATTTTGTCCCTGAGAAAATAATTAGTCAATCATTTTTGCAGAGATTTTACTGAATAATATTGCCCAATCATTGCAATTGCACCATCAACATTTAACTCTCTTGATGAAGACAGTGCTTTTCTTCCTTAGGTGAAACGTTTGACTTAATTTGGAAAAAAAAATCTACTCTTCTGATATTCATGCAGATGCTGCCACAAAAATGTTATTCTCAAAGTGCAACTGCAATATTTGGACAATGTTATTAAGTAAAATCACTGCAAAATGGTTGCTGAGATGGTTCTTATTAATAAAGAAATGGTTGATAGCATATACAGAAATTCTGGATAGAAACACAAAAGTCCCCCATGATGAAGTATAAATGATTCTGACCTCAAATACCAAGTTTCAAAAGGAGGCACAGTTCATGGTTTGAAGATGACAATTGCATGCTGTCATGAGCTAAGAAGTCCTCCAATATGCAAACACATGGAAAAGATACAGATGAGAATAAGAGAACAGTCATAAAAATACAGGAAGATCTGTTCTTTAGGCATTTCTGGAATAATGCCTGTAAGATTTTATTTCATTATTTTCAATTTGGAGATCCAAACTGCTTATTACATGTATGATAGAGTTCAAATAAATGCTGCTTTTATCATTATTGAGTTTGCAGGATTGACAAATTGGAACATGAGACTAAGAAAAACAAAGGCGTTATATTCCTTGTGTATCATATAATCTAAAATTCCTAGAAAACATTATAATTCTCATTCAGCAATTTGGCTAAGATGGGCAGCTATGTAAATTTGATAAACAAACAAACAAATAAACAAATGGTCTTTTATGAATACCAAAATACAGAAACACCATCTCCTGAACCCTCAACCTACAATGCCATCTTTAGCATTTTATATAGATTTATTGATAAATACATTAAACCACAGAGTGACATCACCCATGCTTGTCTTAGTCAGTGCTGAACCATTTACCAAGTATTCCATTTATTATCATGTATGATTTATGTTGCTGTTACTGCAGTCATCAACTCCACAGTCATGCAAAATATTCTATGATTCTAATATATTAATCATATGTTTTTTTCAAATCAACTACATCTATATGTTTCTCTGTGACCTGCACAGAGAGCATGAACCTGATCCACATACTCCCTTCCTAGCATATTGACAGTGCTCTTCTCAAGTCTTACTCATTGTCACCTCGCATATCCCTTCTATCAATATCTTCGTATCTAGTAAATCATACAACTAGTCTATAACTAAACACATTCTCCTTTTAACATTTTTCCAGACACACCATCTATCTATAGTCTAATCATTTTCCATCATTCACACAACACTTATTTTCCTTTCATTGTTTTCTTTTCTTTTATACTAACACACATAATGTAATTCTTTGCACCAGAAACATGCTATCATTTTTCTATGCAAACCAGGGTGCCTTATATAGAGATTACCTTGCAAGCCAAAATAATACTGCCTCTCATTAACTAAAAAGTAAATATGGTGTGTTGATAACTCATGATACATAACATACTCAGAATGCCAAGGTTTCTCTCCCTCCCTCCCGCCATCTAGGTGGCTCATCAGCTAACCACCATCTACTTGTCTACTATACCTCTAAATGTCTGATGACAATTTATACTAAGCTTTTAATATAAGGACTACACTGAAAGTCATTAATATGCAAACAGCTTTTGAGAATTTTATGAAAATACATTTTAGAGAAGGTTAACATCTTGTAAATTTTACAGAAGGCCTAAAAATCTTTAGAATAAATGATTTCTTGGAGATTAATGCATACAAAAATTGTAGGAGTTGTATTAGCTCATTAATGATATGAAGCTATTGACTGTGCACAAATCATTCTTTCCAGCATAGTTTGTCATATAAAATCATTATCCCCTTTGTAAATTCATTAGAAATGTGATTTAAAAAAACAAAACCATTAGTTACTGAGTTAATGTTGTAAAATTAACAAGCATATTAGTTCATTATTTTCAGGAAGCAAATATGTAGGTTTGGCAAAATCACTTCTATTGATAAGTAGCCTTAGCTGCATTGTTCAATAGGCGGACTCATTGCCCTTCAATTTCACTAGGATTTAATCATAGTTCAAACTTTCATTTAGTAATGTATAAAAAGCCTCCAAAATAAACGAGAACTAATAATACTCTGCCATCAAATAGAGAAGAAGAAATGCCAAACAAAAGATAAGTAAATAGGATATCTGTCTCTCTTTTTCTAGACCAGTGATGGAGAAAAGCTTAGGCTTGGAATGTCAACAATTCAGAAAATGCCAATCTTGTTTCTGCTATATGTCACCCCCACCCCTCCTGACAAGAGAACATATTTTGTACATAGGAGCTGTGGTGGTGCAGTGGTTAGAATGCAGTACTGCAGGCTACCTATGCTGCTGGCTGACTGCAATTTGGCAGTTCAAATCTCACCAGGCCCAACATTGACTTAGCCTTCCATCCTTCCAAGGTCAGTAAAATGAGAACCAATATGCAGACTCTGCAAACCATTTAGAGAGGGCTGTAAAGCACTGTGAATTGGTATTTAAGTCTAAATGCTATTGCTATGCTATATTCATTTACCGTATATACTTGAGTATAGGCCGACCCGAATATAAGCCGAGGCACCTAATTTTACCACAAACACCTGGAAAAGTTATTGACTCGAGTATAAGCCTAGGATGGGAAATGCAGCAGCTACCGGTAAATTTCAAAAATAAAAATAGATACCAATAATGTTTTTGAATATTTATTTCCTCCCCTGGAGTGGGGAGGATTGGGGATTTCATAGTATCCTTCCCCTGGAGTGGGGAGGAATTGGGGATTTTGCAGTATCCTACCCCTGGAGTGGGGAGGGAATGTGGCTTTCATAGTATCCTATCCCTGGAGTGGGGAGGATTTGGGGGATTTCATAGTATCCTTCCCCTGGAGTGGGGAGGAAATGTGGATTTCATAGTATCCTTCCCCTGGAGTGGGGAGGAAATGTGGATTTCATAGTATCCTTCCCCTGGAGTGGGGAGGATTTGGGGGATTTCATAGTATCCTACCCCTGTAGTGGGGAGGGAATGTGGATTTCATAGTATCCTACCCCTGGAGTGGGGAGGATTTGGGGGATTTCATAGTATCCTTCCCCTGGAGTGGGGAGGAAATGTGGATTTCATAGTATACTTCCCCTGGAGTGGGGAGGATTTGGGGGATTTCATAGTATCCTACCCCTGTAGTGGGGAGGGAATGTGGATTTCATAGTATCCTACCCCTGGAGTGGGGAGGATTTGGGGGATTTCATAGTATCCTACCCCTGTAGTGGGGAGGGAATGTGGATTTCATAGTATCCTACCCCTGGAGTGGGGAGGATTTGGGGGATTTCATAGTATCCTACCCCTGTAGTGGGGAGGAAATGTGGATTTCATAGTATCCTACCCCTGGAGTGGGGAGGATTTGGGGGATTTCATAGTATCCTACCCCTGTAGTGGGGAGGGAATGTGGATTTCATAGTATCCTACCCCTGGAGTGGGGAGGATTTGGGGGATTTCATAGTATCCTTCCCCTGGAGTGGGGAGGAAATGTAGATTTCATAGTATCCTTCCCCTGGAGTGGGGAGGATTTGGGGGATTTCATAGTATCCTTCCCCTGGAGTGGGGAGGAAATGTAGATTTCATAGTATCCTACCCCTGGAGTGGGGAGGATTTGGGGGATTTCATAGTATCCTTCCCCTGGAGTGGGGAGGAAATGTAGATTTCATAGTATCCTTCCCCTGGAGTGGGGAGGATTTGGGGGATTTCATAGTATCCTTCCCCTGGAGTGGGGAGGATTTGGGGGATTTCATAGTATACTAAGTCAGAAATACATTGCTGCGTAGCCAGGAGTGTGTCTCAGTCACTTAAACCTCATACATAAATCATTGTACGAGGCGCTCGACGGCGCCTCTTACCTGCCGCGGGTCCCACCAGGACCGGCCAGAGGCACAGCAAGCTCCGGAACCAGAGCGGGAGCCTCCGCCGCATGGCTCAGCTCCGCCAGGAACGCATCCGGCAAGGGGAAAGCGGGGTCCCCTCTCGCGCAGCGGGTGGAGGGTGCGGGGCGGCGGCAGGGCTGGGCTGCCTCCGGGTCCTGCCTCCCGGAGCCCTGGGGCGGCCGCGGGAGTCCGTGGGCGGCGGGGCTCGCTCGGCTTCCAGCAGGGAGGAGAAGGGGGGCTTCCCGGAGCCGCGCGCTCGGCAAGCTCGCCGCTCAACTCAGCGCCAGCGCGCCTTCATCTCCGAGCGCCCAGCGGAAGGGCCAAGCCGCTCGCCTCGGAGCCGCTGGAGCTGGGACGCCGCCTCCGCCGCGGAATTTGCTCCAACTCAGCCGCTCCGGCCCATTGTCAGCCGGCTGGTCCCTGCCTTCCCTCCCCTCCTCTCTCTAGCTTAAAGAGACACCGACTTGCCTCGGCTGGAGGCCGGGCACGGGGAGGAGTTGGCGCCAGCCCGGGGAGGGGGCTGCGAGCGGGCGGGCGGGGGGACGGGAGGTAAAAGGCTGGATGGGTTTGGTTGCCAAACCGAGGCGGCTCGCTCGGGGCTCTTCCCTCTCTCCCCACGGGTGGGCAGCGGCCGGAGTTCCCACCGAGGAACTTCGCCGGGCAACTCTTGGTTCGGACGCCAGGGGCGACTGGAACCCGGCATCCTCGGGTTCCGATTCTAACCCCGAAGGAGAGCAAAGCCGGGAAGGGCGTCAAACTCTTCCACCCAAGCTGGGAGCCTGTCACGTTTGGGAGGCTTGCAGCGGCTCACCTGCGTGGAAGTCAGCGGACTACACGCGCATACACAGACACATCCAGACAAACATCCAGACAG
The DNA here is from genome assembly GCF_009769535.1 of Thamnophis elegans. Lineage (NCBI taxonomy): Eukaryota > Metazoa > Chordata > Lepidosauria > Squamata > Natricidae > Thamnophis > Thamnophis elegans. The sequence goes on along the minus strand of NC_045541.1, from coordinate 138,299,242 downwards.
ACAGACAGACCTCTGGCCCATCAGGAGGTCCAGCAGCCACCGGCCGTCCTTTGACTCGGACGTGGAATGGAAGGGAGTTAACAGAGGAGAGGGAATGGCTGGCGCAGACTGCCCAGCAAGACAAGAGATCCTGGGGCTTTCATAGTATCCTATCCCTGGAGTGGGGAGGATTTGGGGGATTTCATAGTATCCTTCCCCTGGCAGGCTAGGAAATGGAATGAACGAGGGGGCAGGCAGGGGAGGGAAACGAAACGAATAAGTGGCCAGGCAGGCTAGGAAACGGAATGAATGAGCGGGCGGGCAGGCAGGCGAGGAAACAGTCCAGCGGATGGAGCAGAAGCAGCCCCGGGGCTCCGCTGCCGCTCCCCGCATTTTTCTGGACGGGGTCTCGCAGGAAGGAATCCCCTCCTCCTCCAACAGGCAACAGCACTGCCGGATCCAGTTGTAGACTCGAGTATAAGCCGAGCCGGCTTTTTTCAGCCCAAAAAGTGGGCTGAAAAACTCGGCTTATACTCGAGTATATACGGTATTTGAAATCCAATCCAATCGTGCACAATCCTCAGATACTGCTGCACACAGCTTACTTGCAGGAAGTGTTTCCTTTCTGTTGTTAGACTCCTGCAAACTCCGAAACCCATTATATACATGTATGTACAACCCATTTCATGCACGTTTTGGAGGGTTTGAAGGCTGCACAAGAGCATGGCCCTCTTGTTCAACTTCCAGAGGATCCAGAGCTCATGTGAGAACATATCCTATTCTTGCATAGTCTCTAGAGCCTCCAAAAATCATTCAGGAATGGAGCATGGTTTCAAGACTAGTTGTTGGGTGTTAGTGAATGCTGCCAAGTCACCAAAAATGTTGTGGTGTGCCAGTTTTGACACACATGTCATAGGTTCATTATCACTGCTCTAGACATTATATAGGGGGGAGAGCCATGTTAGTTTGTGGAACCCCAAAATCAAAAGAGATTTAATAGTACCTTTTCAGACTAACAATTTTTATTAAAAGGCATAAGCTTTTATGAATTATAAATATTAATTTTGTCATTCATTTGTCAAAATGAACAAAGCCATTGTTGGTAGACTCTAAAATGACCCCTTCTCTGTGGCAGCACCTGCCTTCACATGAAATTCAAATGCAATTGCCCAGATAATGGACATCAAAAATAATGTTAACATGCTGCAAAAGCACTTCCTTGAGTAAACCCACATTTTCTTTCAACACACACACACAGAGACATACACTTACTTATTTTTTTTTAATACAAAGTTAAAAATAAACAAGTAAGAGAAAAAAGTTTGGAAAAAAAGATCAGAGAATTAAAAAATGAAGATAGAAAAAGAAGAAAAAAGAAAAAAAAGAATGACTTTCTTTGGTACAGTTACAAATTTAAAAATATATTAAACTCTTACTCTAAAACCAACATTTATATACATTATTATTTATATACATTATTATTATTATGTTATAATCCTAAATAATTCTAATTATTTAGTGATTGCTGTTAAAAGAGACCTTAGCTAAAACCTGATCATCTTCCTGGTTATCTGTTTGGCTGTAAGATATCTCTCTAGCTTCTCTTATTGGGGATTTTTCTCCAAAATAGATTTCCTATGAAGAAATTATTCACAGGCTCCAGGTTTCTGGAGTAAGAAGGGAAGAGTAATGAAATAAAATTGTGCAAAGTGTTGTATCTTATGATTCATGATGAATGCATTTTATGATGCCTATGATCATGATTTATCACTTTAATGCTTGTATATACACTGAGAGCTTATGCATCAGAGACAATTTTCTTGTGTGTCCAATCACATTTGGCTAATAAAGAATTCTATTCTAATGAAAAACAAACTTATCCAATGCAGGATTATACTTCTCCATGATTATATACCTCAAGATTATATCTCAAAAGACTCTTCCCTGTTCAGATTTGACTTTCTGGCTTGTCCAATTCTAAGTTATCATATCTGTCTCTGGCATGTCCTTAATAAAATGAGAAGTATATAATTTTATCTTTTTATGATAGCTTTTATGTAATACTTTATCCCTTCTGCTCTCTATTTATATAAAAATATATGTGTGTTTCTATATGCACTGTACTTCTTTTGTTATATTTTCTATTTAGGACCAGTAGGGCCCAAAGAAAGAGAGAAGACTTTGAATTTTAAATTTAAAGCAAGGAACAAAGGAATCACTTGCAACAGACATGAGGTAATTAACAAGAAACAACTAGCACAAAGTCCCTGGCTATAATGCTAAACATGTGCATCTCAGAATTCAGAAACAGAGGCATTTATCTTTATGAACTTTGAAACTGATAAAAAGCAGACACACTAAAGCACCGGTAACATGAGCCGAGGTGGCGCAGTGGTTAAATGCAGCACTGCAGGCTACTGCTAGATCAGCAGTTCAGCGGTTCAAATCTCACCGGCTCAGGGTTGACTCAGCCTTCCATCCTTCCAAGGTGGGTAAAATGAGGACCCAGATTGTTGGGGGCAATATGCTGACTCTCTGTAAACCACTTAGAGAGGGCTGAAAGCCCTATGAAGCGGTATATAAGTCTACTGCTAAAACATGAAATGAAAGATGAATGTGAGCAATACATTGGTGTAACCATCCAAGGTGGCTCTGACATATATGAGACATATTCATCAGAAGGATGATTAAAGAAAGACAAGTATGTTTCAACTGATTGACAGATGATGACAGAAAAATATAGAAATGAATGGACTGCATGCAGAAGTGAGGTGTACCTCCATTCTATTAAGAAAGAAGAGCTTTTCATTTTGGATCGCCCAAATCCCCTGTGTTTGTTTGGCTAACAAGAAAGGTTAAGTATATTTGGCACAGATGTGAGCCTATGGTAAGATACTGTAATAAAGTAGCTACAATTCTCTTGACTGTATAAGAAGAAACGTCTACTATGGCACTGTTTATGAGATTATAAGAATTATGAGACCCCAAACCCTTCTCTCCATCCCTGTCCTGATAAATCCTCATAATCTTCATGATTGGGTCATGGGAGGTCTACTTTTCTGTTTCCTTAAAGTGGAATTTGATTATGCAGGATCTTAGCTCATTAAGGATAACTAGCATGTAATTAGCAGACTAGAAATATGGCCAATCATGAGCTCTACAAAGGATAATTCTGATTAAAATCAAAAGGAAAAGGCAGCAACAAAACCAAACTCCTACCTGTTTTATCCCTCCTTAGACTCTACAACCGAAAAATATATCTTTTTCTATATAAGCACTTCCCCCCCTAACAAATAACCTCAAATAAAGACTGGTGTTTAATACCTTCTACCCCTTTCCCCCCTTTTTTGTATTTTAACAGACCTAATACTTGGTGCTTTGAATCTGAGTCGCTGTAATGAAAAGCATAAAGCATTATTATGATCTGTGGGAAAGCAACAATAAGAACATTATACTACACCAAAGCATTTCAAATTGACCTGTTAAGTCTTGTTTAGTTTCTTTGGGACATGAATGTTTTGTAGTAATTCTCACCCCTATATGAAAAACATATAAATTCTTAGTATTATAACTGTAGGAAGAAAAAAAAAAGACATAAGGGGGTTCTATTCCATTCAGTAGCAATTGTTTCATTTGATCACACAGCCAATCTAGGTTGTTAATTATTTTTATTAAAATAAACAAAATCAAATTAAAAATCAACCTTTTTCAGTATGGCAAAAATGATAAGCTGCAAAAGATTTTGTTATTAAATCTATCTACATTTTGACTTCTTTGCATGATAATTGTATCAGGAATTAAACAGCTAGCCCTAATTTGCACAACACAGTGGTGTTTTTTAACATTAAAACTCGGCAAATTTGTTGGGTTGTGTGAATGCAGCCACCAAGTCTTAACTGACTTTATTAAGCCTGGGAATCCAACAATTATTTCTCTAATCTTCCCTCAAATTATAATAATAGTTTTAGGAATAGTGGCCAGATTTTGTGAAAGACCATTTTTCCCAGATGCATTTACCAGATTTTTTTATAATCTCTGCATTCTAAATTGTTCACCCTTAGGCAAAAGGAGGGAATTATTTTCTGCTTTTTAAAATTAAATTGCAGCAAAAAAACAACAACACCTTATCATTGTGAGATCAGAAAACAGGTACAGAACAAAACAATGTGAAAAACAACAGGCCTGTGAGAAAGATAGACGAAAGTGGCAAATAAACACTGATAAAAGTTAACCATTAGATCAGTGTTCCCCAACCTTGACAAATTTATGATGCGTGGACTTCAACTCCCAGATTGCTGGCTGGGGATTTCTGGAAATTGAAGTCCTTATATTTTAAAATTGCCAAGGTTAAGAAACACTGCTTTAGATGAACACACAGTACATGGAGGCGTATATTTATTCTTTACTTTCAGACTAAAATTAGGATAATAATAACTTTCATGCTTTTATAATAACATTGGTTTCCCCCCCCCCCCAGTATTCACAGTTCTCTCCTTAAATATTCATTTTTCCACCTTACAATGAGGAGTTCCTATTAACTCTCTTCCTCAATCACTGGCATTTACATAATGATCCAACATTAATTATGGTATTTGGGGTCAGTGCTCTAATCCCCACTAATGTATCATGTAGTTCTGTTCATGTCAGATGTAAAAAAAAAGCAGTTGAAAATCAAATGGACCATAAAGGAGATTTTTAACATTTTTAATGCAGCAAGAAAAACAACAACCTGTGTTTGGAGCAAAAATTAGTTTGATTTCTTTTACCTTTGGAACTGATTACATGAATATTAATTCTGTTTTCAACATGAAATTATCTCAGACCTGGGGAAACTAGCTACCTATTAGGCCAACAATATACTGTAGACCAGACTAAGAAACCATTCCATACGTTTAGAGCTATTTTTATTGTAACAGTTACAGTAATACAATTTTGCCAATCTGAAAGTACTTCCCCTTCATGTGAACTAGGGAGGGGTTTGTGGGAGATAACATCTCATGTCATTTTTGTGGTCTGATTTCAAGCCCCTCTTATCTGACAATTGCTTTGGTAGTAGTTCTTTATGTCCCTCAAGACCATTGCATGCCCTTCTAAGGTTCATGTTTCCATTTCAGATTATATCACTTTAATACACAAATCCCCCAGGTAACGAATCTCTGACTTATAAACAGTTGCTAGATACTAATGGGTTGACTGCAAAATGGTGGACAGCCAACCAGCAATGATATCTGACTCAAAAAGAGAAAGTCAGGTGTGTACTGTTAAGTAGAGTGTTGGCACTGCAGGTAGGGAGGCCTGTTGGTGTCTCTCTCATGCAGTTTCTCTTTCATGCTTAGCTGTTGGTGCTACAGGTGGGGAAGACATGGCAGTGTCCCTCTTTCTCTCTCACACACATGCAGCTGGCAAGGGAAATCTCAGTTACCTCAGCTTAAAAAGCATGAAGCAGAGTCTTGGTCCGGGCAAAACCTCTTTTATTTACATGACTGTGAATTCCTTTCATTCACAGTTCACAAGGCTTAAAAAACAAGCTTTCAGAGGAATGTTTATCAACATGAACCTTATCTTGCTTGGTGAGCTGCCAAATAACTAGTTTCGAAATGAAGGGCAAGGCAACACTTGGCACAGAGTCTCTTATAGTCACAGAACTTTCCACTCTTGGTACGGCTTTACTCCCAAGTTGACCCTGCTTTCTTAGTTGTTCTTGTCTTCTGGCAGCTGTGCGGGTACACACACTAGGCACAGGCTCCAGCTGTTATTCTGCTTTACTGCTGTCTAGCTCCCTCTCTACCTCCAACGCAAAGCCCTTGTCTGAGCTTTCCTCAGCACCCAGGACTGGCCCATGTTCCTTCCCAACCTCCTCACTTTTTGACTCTGCTGCCCTCTCCACTGGCCACTGGTGGGCCAAAACACAGTTGTCTTTGCCACTCTACATTCAGAGGCCCTGAAAAGTTACCTGCGTTCTGCTGCCGCAGGTAACTTTTCCCATTTTTTTGCTCCCACTATTGACGAAGAGTGTCCACCCAGGCCCTTCAGGAGTCAGCTGCTGGTCATGTGAGGCCATCTTTCCCAGGTCTTGTGAGGAAACTGCAGACTCTGGGGAAGAAAGCCTTGGATAGCCAGCAGCTGCCTCACTAAGGGCCAAGTTGAATACGTTCGGTCATAAGCAGGAACAAGGAGAAGCTAAGCTCAGCTGGGGTGGCATTGGGCACAGAATGCGGGAGGTGAAAAGAGGATAGATAGGGAGCAATAGGTAAGTGAGAGCAGTTGCAAGCACCACCTTGAATATATGAATGCAGGGCACTGCAACAACCATAATTTTGGGGAACAGTCAGAAGTCCTTTTGATTAGCACTAGGATAACTTTGAACAGACACTGAACAAATGGTCATATGTAAAGGACTACCTGTTCTTATGTATTGTTTTCTAAACATAAAGCTTCTGTTTACATCATGGTGTAGTAGAATATATTCACCAGGCATGAACAGGCATTATTATTCTTCCCGGAATCCAGAATTTTGGTGCTAAGTGTGAACGAGATTAAAACAGTCCCACCTCTCCTTAACTGAAGAGTTTATTTTATAAAAAGGACCTTGAAAATAAGAATCTGCATGGGTGTATCAAGGAAGGAATCAAACCAGAAACATAGTAGAGATCTGAGGATAAGAAACTGGGGAAAACCAACACCTCAGGAATAGTCTTCAGATAGTAATAGAAAACTTCAGTTCTTGGAACTGCAGAATGGCTGAGAGGCAGAGCAGAAGTTTGGGAAGGAAAAGAATCTAACTAGGGTCTGCAAATCCAACCAAGACCATTGGATGCTGAAGCCCAGGTCAGTGGAGGGATTCAATTTTTTTTTACTATTGGTTCTATGGGCATGGCTTGTGGGTGTGGAATGGCTTGGTGGGGTGGCTTGGTGGGCGTGGCAGGGAAAAGATATTGTAAAATCTCCATTCTCTCCCCACTCCAGGGGAAGGATAGCGCAAAATACCCATTCCCTCCCGATCAGCTGGGATGCAGGAGGCAGAGAATAGATAGGGACGGGGCCAGTCAGAGGTGGTATTTACCAGTTCTCCAAACTTCTCAAAATTTCTGCTACCGGTTCTCCAGAACATGCTGGATACCACCTCTGATCCAGGTTCAGAACTCTACAAACCAACTCCAAAAGCAGACGACTGGTAGTGTGTGTGTGGGTGAGAGAAAAGCTCATTTGTGAGTTCCTTTCCTTTGTTGTTGTTAGTTACAAAGTCATGTTTGGCCCATCACGACCACATGGACAACATTCCTCCACCTGTCCTCTACCATCCTCTGGAGTCCATTTAAGCTCACACCTACTGCTTCGGTGACTCCACCGAGCCACCTCATTCTCTGTTGTCCCCTTCTTCTTTTGCCCTCAATCTTTCCCAGCATTAGGCTCTTTTCCAGTGAGTCTTTCCTTCTCATTAGGTGGCCAAAGTATTTGAGTTTCATCTTCAGGATCTGGCCTTCTAAAGAACAGTAAGAGTTGATCTCCCCCAGGACTGACCAGTTTGATAGTCTTGCAGTCTAAGAGACTCACTGGAGTCTTCTCCAGCACCATAATTCAAAGGCCTCAATTCTTTGGTGCCCAGACTTTCTTATGGTCCAACTTTCACAGCCATACATTGCAACTGGAAAAACCATAGCCTTGACTATATGGACTTTTGTTGGTACTTCACTTAGTGGAAATGTAAAGCATTTTCATATGCAAATAGACTGAGATTGACTATAACAGTTAAAAATCTGGGGGAAAAGAGAATCAAAGAGCTAGGAAACAGTAAGATAAGAACACATCTACTGCTATAAACATAAGAATAGAAAAAGAGAAATAGAACTTCGAAGTACAAGTTTATAGATTAAATAAGAATAGGAATAGCTGTAAAACTCATAGTAATGGGAAGATAGTAGAATTAGATAGCAACTTGATTGTACTATAAAAGCCTTTTGTGTGGAAAAAACTGTGTTCTGTACCATATTAAGAAAACAGCTAAAAATGGGATTCTGATACATCTGGCAAATTAGCCATTTTCCAGTTATCTAAACTACATAATCTAGATACATCAAAAGCTAATTTCCACAACTTCTGTACATCTGCTGAAAAAGCTACTTATTAGTACTTTAGCAAAGCTGAATTCTTGAAGAACATTTGGTAGCTCATGATGGAGTTATAGATGTTTGTTTTGCTTTTTAAATAAATTGGCCTGGAACATGTTAAACAGCAGTAGCTTTGTTCATTTACAGTAATATAACAATATCTAAACTGCTTATAATCTTTCCTTACTTGGGTAACATCAGCACACTGGTGGCATTTGTTATATATTTAGAATTCTTTATTGGCCAAGTGTGATTGAACACATAAGGAATTTGTCCCCGGTATGTAAGCTCTCAGTTTACATACAGGCAACAAGTGATAAATCATGATGATAATCATAAAATACAATCTCATAACTCACACACCTACATCAAAAATAACCCAAACAGAATATAACTAAATCATATTGTTCTCAGGGACAAAATTGATAGAAAATCTAGTTATCCTTTTTGGATTGTAGAACAAGGGCCAGTGCTGTACTTGCTGTCAATCCTGGAGCAAACTTATAAAGTCAGTATTGTTGACTGCAATCTCAACTGTCTGCTGAAGCAATAGCAATATTACCACCGCTGTGAAAGAAATGTATCTGTGTATGTGTGAAACAATAACCACTTTGTCATATTGTCTTTTATGGGGAATGTGAGTCTTAACTGATGATTAAAGGAATTTGTACACTCTGTCTTCACCCATCTCACTGAAATAAGAAATGGGTTCCCAAAATTATAGGTATAAGTTGTGAATGATTGTGTATGTTTCTCTCTTGTATGTACGCGTGCATGCATGCACGTATGTGTCAGTGGTGGGAGTCAATTTTTTTTACTACCCGTTCTGTGGGCGTGGCATGGCATGGTGGGCATGGCTTTGTGGACATGGCTTTGTGGACATGGCAGGGGAAGGATACTGTAAAATCTCCATTCCTTCCCCACCCCAGGGAAAGGTTACTGCAAAATCTCAATTTCCTTCCAATCAGCTGGGACTTGGAAGATAGAGAATAGATGAGGGTGGGGCCAGTCAGAGGTGGTATTTACCGGTTCTTCGCTACACAAAATTTCTACTACCGGTTCGCCAGAACTGGTCAGAACCTGCTGAATATCTCCTCTGGTGTGTGAGTGAGAAAGAAAGAGAGAGTTAAATGGCAAGAGGAATAACATAAAGGGCTTACCATTTAAATATGTGGATGTTGAACAGTAATTGTGTAACTATTTCTTTAGGAATAAATAAGCATTTGTTTGCAAGTTTGTTACTGAAGGTATAATTGAAAAACTAGCGGCAGAGAGAAAATTTAATATTCACTAATCCTAGATATCGGATTTGATTTTTTTGAAGCAGGATGATGTCTAACCTCTTTAATTTCATTGTATTTTTTTTAGTTCAGAGGCTTACTTTCATCTTTTCTTTTTGCTGAATTATATATCTAATAGATATCATGACTGTTCAAATTGATTTTCATTATCATAAATAAAATCAGTTTATTTAAATTGGATGACATTTTACATACCATATAACTGGATATCAGTTTATCATAAATATGTGTAGATGATTCTGAAATTTACTGACTAAACATAATCACTCTGGCATGACATTAGAAAAGAAAACAGCAAACCCATGAAAATATAGTGCAATAAATGAATCCAAAAGACAGCTGATAAAACGGAGCTTGGATAATCAGGATAGTTTGCTTGCTGTAAAGCTTTAGTGATGGCATTGAAATCCTTATTCCTTTGCAGAATTTGCATTCAGAAGGCAGAAAATACAAAAGAGGAATACAAATTGTACAATTGAAGTCAGCACTGAAAGAGCAATGAAAGGATATCACCCCTTTTTGAACCAAATCGAACATGGCCTTTTCATCACAACTCTTACAGTGCTGAATGGGGGCACATTGCAGAAATGCGTGCTCAGAAAATCCATCAAGTATCAGCCATTCCTGACCTAAGCCTAAATGAATCAGAAGTGTTATGGGAGAGATGTGTACGGCCACCCAAATTTGTGCTTTAAGATCAGAGGTGGTATGCAGCAGGTTCTGACCAATTCTGGAGAACCGGTAGTGGAAATTTTGAGTAGCTCGGAGAACTGGTAAATGCCACCTCTGACTGGCTCTGCTCCCATCTATTCTCTGCCTTCCCAGCTGATTGGGAGGGAATGGGGATTTTGCAGTAACCTTCCCCTGCCACACCCACCAAGCCACACCACGCCCACCAAGCCACGCCAATAGAACCGGTAATAAATGTTTTTGCCTCCCACCACTGTTTAAGATGGGCAATCATGCAAATCCTTTAAGTTAATAGATAAATACACAGAACAGAGCATAAAGAGTTTTAGCTAGTGATGAGGCTTGAGCAAATTATATTAATTTTTCATTGTGGTGAATTTCCCATCAGTATTTATTAAATAGGATGGTAAAGACTTTAGCAAGCTATAGATACAGGTAGTCCTCAACTTACAACAGTTTGTTTAGTGATGCTTCAAAATTACAATGGCACTGAAAAGAGTGGCTTATGACCATTTTTCACACTTACAATTGTTGCAGCATCCCCATGGTCCAGAAATCCAGAAATTGGCAACTGACTCATATTTATGACAGTTGTCGTGTCCTAAGGTCATGTGATCACATTTTGCGACCTTTTGACAAGCAAAGTCAATGCGGAAGCGCAGCTTAACAACTGCAGTGATTCACTTAACAACTGTGGCAAGAAAGGTCATAAAATGGAGCAAAACACACCAATTGTTTCACTTAAGAACAGAAAGTTTGGGCTCAATGGTGGTCGTATGTCGAGGATTATCTGTATGCCTTTTTGGTTTGGAAATGTTAAACCCAGCAGGCAGCATGAAGATGGCTGGACAGTGAATTGAAGAAGATACAAGTTGTACAGTATCCACAGTATTATCTGCATGAATGTATAAATAACAGGTCAGGATACATGAAATATCCAAAGTGTACCATGGGAGTGTAGGAAGTTATCACCCAGCCCTCTCCCAGAAAAATGAAATATCCTAGGAAATATTGAAAAGGCAGAATATTTCTCTGGATGTGAAAAGGAAGAAACATGTTTTAAAAGACAGAATAGCTGCCTGAAGCTTCCTGCCCATCCCTCTTTGTCAATGAGCTATTAAAGCCTGAGCTAGTCCACTTTACATAATAAAGAGTTCTCTCCTTCAGCTCCAGAGTGATGGGATTAAGGCATGATAATATTGGCCCTTTACCCAAGTCGCCACATGGCATCTGAGAACTCAACCAAACCTGGATTCAAAACGCAGCCTAGAGAGTTGCCCCAGCATGGCCCCATGGGAGTCTGAGTCTTTATCAGAATAAAGCTCAAGATCAAAGGGCTCAGAGAGAACATAAAACCAGGGACTCAGCTTTTCTTCTGCCCTTCCCTTCTCTTCTCCACCAACATTGAAGCATGTGATCACCTTTTCTGTTCAGGACTCAAGCCATGTGGTCAATAGCAGTAGCAGTAGACTTATATACCGCTTCATAGGCCTTTCAGGCCTCTCTAAGCGGTTTACAGAGAGTCAGCATATTGCCCCCAACAATCTGGGTCCTCATTTTACCCACCTCGGAAGGATGGAAGGCTGAGTCAACCCTGAGCCGGTGAGATTTGAACCGCTGACCTGCTGATCTAGCAGTAGCCTGCAGTGCTGCATTTAACCACTGCGCCACCTTGGCTCTTCTGGTCAAGCCATCTTTCCAAGCAGCCTCCATGTCTCCAGTGTCTTTTTGCCCACTTGGAGCCGAACCCAGAAGGACATTTCTTCCAACAGGAGGAAATAAAAAGTTTGAAAGATCATTTAGATATTTTATGTTGAGTGATGAAATATTTGATTCTAATTCTGAAAATGTTTCAGTTATAAGGATCCCCCCCCTCCATTTGTTTCTGTGTATATGATCAGTTTTGGAAAGGATGTATTGCATTCCAAAATGCAAAGGGATGAAGAAAAGATGACTAAACCAGTCCGTTCATTATTCTGACCTTTGAAAAATCTAGATTATATTAATGAAAGTTAAATCCATCCCAATGCATATTAACATAATGAACTCAATTCATTTAAATGATCAATATCAAAAATATTGAAAAGCATTTTGTTTAAAAAGAAACACATTGCATACATAGCAGTATGATGTAATGATGTAATGTAATGACCATTTTCACCACAGGGTAGGATGTTCCAGATGGCAGGTGCCATGGCAGAGAAGGCTTTTCTCCTGGATCCCACCAAATGAAATTCCTTCGATGATGGGAGCTGCAGTATGCCCCTTCTGCCGGGTGGGTGGGCCAGTCCCATTGAGACAGCTCCTCAAATGGACCGATGCTATGCAGGGCTTTAAAAGTGATAATCAAGACTTGAAGGTGGCGCAGTGGTTAGGGTGCAGTACTGCAGGCCACTTCAGCTGACTGTTATCTGCAATTCAGCGGTTCTAATCTCACCGGCTCAAGGTTGACTCAGCCTTCCACCCTTCCGAGGTGGGTGAAATGAGGACCCAAACTGTGGGGGTGATATGCTACTCTGTAAACTGCTTAGAGAGGGCTGAAAGCCCTATGAAGCTGTATATAAGTCTAACTGCTATTGCTATTGCTAATTTCATCTGGAAGGAAACCAGCAACCAGTAGCTCATGAAGCAGTGGTGTAAAATGGGCCACTCTAGGATCCCTAAGAACTGCCTGTGCTGTTGCATACTGTGCAGTGGTGGGTTTCAAACTTTTTTAGAACCTCTTCTGTAGGTGTGGCCTGTTTTGTGGGAGTGGCTTGGCAGTCATGTGACCAGGTGGGAGTGGCTTGGTGGTCATGTGACCGGGTGGGAGTGGCTTGGCAGTCATGTGACCATGTGGGGCATGGCCAACTTGGAAATGTGGTGAAACTCACTTAACGATGCTCTTGATTAGCAACCATAATTTTGGAATCAATCATGGCCATAAGTTCTCTTTCTTTCTTTCTTTCTTTCTTTCTTTCTTTCTTTCTTTCTTTCTTTCTTTCTTTCTTCCTTCATTCCTTCCTTCCTTCCTTCCTTCCTTCCTTTCTTTCTTTCTATCTTTCTTTCTTACTTTCTTACTTTCTTTCTCTTTCTCTCCCTTTTTCTTTCTATATCTCCTGTCTGTATCTCTCTCTCTCTCTCTCTCTCTCTCTCTCTGTGGTTCTTTGTCATTCTCTCCTTCTCTCCTTCCCTCCCTCCCTCCCTCCCTCTCTCTCTGTCATTCTCTCCGTGTCTGCCTGTCTCTCTCTCTCTCTCTCTCAATGTATTTCTCTATCTCTCTCTCCTCCCTCCCCCATCTCTGTCACTCTCTGTGTCTCTCACTCACTCCTCTCTGTGTCTCTATCCTCCTTCCCTCTCTCTCTCCCCTCCCTTCCCCTCTCTCTGTCACTCTGTGTGTATGTGTGTGTGTTTGTGTGTGTGTGTGTCTCTCTCTCTCTCTGTGTGTGTGTGTCTCTCTCTGTCTCTCTCCCCTCCCTTCTCCTGTCTCTGTATGTGTGTGTGTCTGTTTGTCTCTCACTCACTCTCTCTGTGTCTCTCTTTCTGTCTCTCCCCCTTTCTCTCTCCCCTCCCTTCCCTTCTCTCTGTCACTCTCTGTGTGTATGTGTGTGTGTTGTCTAACTCTCTCTGTGTGTGTCTCTCTCTGTCTTTCTCCCTCTGTGTGTGTGTGTGTCTCCCCTCCCTTTCCCTTTCTCTGTCACTCTCTGTGTGTATGTCTCTCTCTGTCACTCTCCCTCTCTGTTTCTCTCTGTCTCTCTCCCTCTCTCCCTCTCTCCCTCTCTCTCTGTCTCTCTCTCCTCCCTCTCTTTCTGTGTATGTGTGTGTGTGTCTCTCTCTCTCACTCTCTCTCTCTCTGTGTCTCTCTCTGTCTCTCTCCCCTCCCTTCTCCTGTCTCTGTGTGTATGTGTGTGTCTGTTTATCTCTCACTCACTCTCTCTCTGTCACTCTCTCTCTGTGTCTCTCACTCACTCACTCACTCTCTGTGTCTTTCTGTCTCTTTCCCTCTCTCTCCCCCTCCCTTTCTCTCTCTCTGTCATTCTGTGTCTGTATGTGTGTGTGTCTGTCTCTCCCTCTCTATCTCTGTCTCTCTCCCTCTCTCTGTTTGACATTTTGACATTTTTTTTTTGAAATTTTATTAAGATTTATAGGCCGCCCTTCTCCCTGAGGGGACTCAGGGCGGCTTACAATCACAGGGAGGGGGGTGCGATATCAAAAGACAAACAGTAAGTGAACAAAATAAAATAATAAAACACAACTTGCATTCAACAGTCAACACTCGGGCGGGTAAATTGGAAACCTATCCCCAGGCCTGATGGGAGAGCCAGGTCTTAAGGGCTGTGCGGAAGGTCTGGATGGTGGTGAGGGTACGAATCTCGGCGGGGAGATCGTTCCACAGGGTCGGAGCTGCAACAGAAAAGGCTCTCCTCCGTGTAGTCGCCAGTCGGCATTGACTGGCAGATGGGATTCGGAGGAGGCCCAGTCTGTGCGATCTAATCGGTCGGAGGGAGGTAATCAGCAGAAGGCGGTCTCTCAAGTACCCAGATCCACTACCATGGAGTGCTTTAAAGGTGGTCATCAGTACCCTGAAGCGCACCCGGAGATCGACAGGTAGCCAGTGCAGCTCGCGGAGGATGGGTGTAATGTGGGCGAACTGCGGTGCACCCACTATCACTCGCGCGGCTGCATTCTGGACTAACTGCAGTCGCCGGATGCACTTCAAGGGCAACCCCATGTAGAGCCCATTGCAGTATTCCAGCCTAGAGATCACAAGGGCTCGAGTGACTGTTGCGAGAGCCTCCCGGTTCAGGTAGGGCCGTAACTGACGGACCAGGCGAACCTGGGCAAATGCACCCCTGGTCACAGCCGACAGCTGATGGTCAAAGGTCAGCTGTGGATCCAGGAGGACTCCTAAGTTACGGACCCTATCTGAGGGGTATAAAATTTGACCCCCCAGCCTGAGTGTTGGAATATCGGCCAAATTATTGGGAGGGAAACACAACAGCCACTCGGTCTTGTCCAGGTTGAGTACCAGTTTGTTAGCGCTCATCCAGTTCTTAACGGCCTCAAGACCCTGATTCATCACGTCCACCGCTTCATTGAGTTGGCACGGGGCGGACAGATACAGTTGCGTATCATCCGCATATTGATGGTATTTTATCCCGTGCCTCCGAATGATCTCCCCCAGCGGTTTCATGTAAATGTTAAATAGTAGGGGGGATAAGACCGAACCCTGCAGCACCCCATATGTTAGGGGCCTCAGGGACGATCTTTGCCCCCCGACCAACACCGACTGCGACCTGTCCGAGAGGTAGGAGGAGAACCACTGCAAAACAGTGCCTCCCACCCCCACCTCCCGCAGTCGTCGCAGAAGGATACCATGGTCGATGGTATCGAAAGCCGCTGAGAGGTCAAGGAGGACCAGGATGGACGCATGGCCTCCATCTCTGGCCCTCCAGAGATCGTCGGTCAATGCGACCAAAGCGGTTTCTGTGCTGTAACCAGGTATGAAGCCGGACTGGAAGGGGTCAAGATAACTAGCTTCCTCCAAGGCCCGTTGAAGCTGGAAGGCCACCACCTTCTCGACAACCTTCCCAATAAAGGGGAGGTTGGAGACAGGACGATAGTTGTTTAAAATGGCTGGATCCAAGGATGGTTTCTTCAGGAGGGGTCTCACCACCGCTGTTTTAAGTGCGGCGGGGAAGTGCCCCTCCCAAAGGGAGGCGGTCGCGACCGCCTGGATCCAGCCATGTGTCACCTCACTGCTGTTGGCAACCAGCCAGGAGGGACACGGGTCCAGAATACAGGTGGAGGCACTTACAGCTCGAATGGCCTTGTCCACATCCCCAGAGGCAACATCCTGGAACTCAACCCAGAGATGGTTTGCCAAGTAATCCCCCTGTGTCTCGGCTGGATCTACAGCGGTGGAGTCCAAGTCTGACCGAAACCGAGCAACTTTGTCCGCCAAGAACTGGGCATAATCCTCAGCCCTACCCTGCAAGGGGTCTCCCACATCCCTCCTATTGAGGAGGGAGCGGGTGATCTTAAACAGGGCGGCTGGGCGTGACTCGGCGGATGCTACCAAGGCGGAGATATGCGTTCTTTTGGCAGCTCTTAGTGCCCGGATGTAATCCTTGGTGCAGGTAGTCAGAAGTGCTCGGTTCGCCTCGGACTTATCGGACCTCCACAGGTGCTCTAGGCGTCTCCTCCGGCGCTTCTTCTCCCGGAGTTCCTCGGTGAACCAAGGAGGTCTCCGGGATCCGCTGACCCGGAGGGGCCGTAGTGGCGCAATCCGGTCAAGAGACTCCAATGCCGCCGAGTACCAGGCGGCAACCAGAGTCTCCGCCGAACTGTGGGCGAGAGTGTCAGGAATTACCCCAAGCTCCGTCTGGAACCTCGAAGGGTCCATAAGTCGCCTGGGGCGGAACCACCTGGTCGGTTCCTCCTCCCTACGGTGGGGGTTTGGCCTCCGGAAGTCAAGCCTCAGTAGGTAGTGGTCTGACCACGACAGGGGCCCTCTCGTCAGCAATTAAGTCCCGGACGAGGGGAGCCTTGTGAACAACAGACCTGGCATTTAGCAACAACAGCCTGAGACCAGGGTCCTGACTCTCATTACCCCTCAGACCAAGATCACACATCCACTGCTTCGAGAGGAATACGAGGTCGAGCATGTGACCCACTGTATGAGTTGGGCCCCGAATTACTTGGGTCAAGCCCATGGCTGTCATGGAAGCCATGAACTCCTGCCCCCCGTCAGAGCGTTCACCGAGCGATGGCAAATTAAAGTCCCCCAGAACTATAAGTCTGGGGAGCTCAACTGCCAGCTCGGCTACTGACTCAAGGAGCGAGGGGAGGGATGCTGCCACGCAGTTGGGAGGCAGGTATGTTAGCAGCAAACCCACTTGACCCTTGAGGTCCAACTTTATCAGCAGGGACTCACACCCAACAAGCTCTGGAGCAGGGACCCTACGAGGTACAAGAGACTCCCGGATAACAATAGCCACACCGCCACCCCTTCCCTGGGCTCTCGGCTGATGAAGCACCTGAAATCCCTCTGGGCACATCTCTACAAGGGGGACTCCTCCTTCTGTGCCCAGCCAGGTTTCAGTAATACATGCCAGGTCTGCCCTCTCGTCAGCAATTAAGTCCCGGACGAGGGGAGCCTTGTGAACAACAGACCTGGCATTTAGCAACAACAGCCTGAGACCAGGGTCCTGACTACTCGCGCCATCTGGTCTTGGAGTGGGACTCATAGGGCCGGAAGGAGGGATCTCTGTAATGTAGCGAACCCTCCTTCCCCGGTAATGGCTAGCCCTAAAGTCCCCGCCATGTCTGCCCCTCCCCATAATGACCGTAATGCTCCGACCCACTCCCGTAGTAGTAGTCCCCCCAACCACCCCACTGACCCCCGCCTTCCCCGGCAGGCCCTCCGAGTCAAACATTCTCATATATCCACCCTAACAATCCCCCATGTAATATTTAAAAAACATATAAGAATACAATAGTAATAAAACAGTAAAAGTGGGCTCATTCATTCAACACAGACAAACCTCATGCACTCATCATACCAAATAAAAATTGCGCGGTTGTGCGAATTGGTGAAGGCTTATATGAAAGGTCTTTAAAAGTTTGGCCTTTGTGTTAGCAGAGTCTGATAGGAGTCCAGTAATAGTATATATGGTCCAGAAATATAATGTAATGGTCCAGAGAAAAGTACTAGTGATGGCCACTGGAGGGAGTCCAAGTGCTCAGCACACTGCCTCTCTGATGTAATAGTGGCTGGCAATAATGATGATACTTGATGGTCTACGGAAAAAGTACTAGTCGTGGCCACTAGAGGGGGCCCGAGTTCCCAGCCAACACAGCACTCTCGAAGCAGTGGTAATCGCAATGGTGGCAGCTGATGATAATGGCTGCCACAGGGAGCCCGTAGTTGAGTTCTTAAAGCTTTACTTTTACACCAGGGCAGATGGACAAGCCGTTTCAAAACCTGCTGGAGCAGCGGCAAGATCGAAAAGAAGCGCCGCTTCAAAATGCAGGGGGGGAGGGTATCAGTAAAGCTGTCGCGGAAGCAGGAAACCCGTTCCTCTGCCTCCCGGTCCCAGTCCCAGTCCAGTCCAAAGATCTCTCCTGGATCTCCCACCTCTTCTTCGGGGCATAAGCCGACCCCACAATGTTGTCCAGTCAGTAAGGGGGTTCGGCACCCTTCCAAACAACGGTGCCAAAGCCTCCGCCTCTCGCACCCAGCCGTCACCGCCGCCTCCCAGCTGTTCAAAAGGGCCGATGTAATAAACCAAGCCAGGGAGGATATCGTCGTTCTAGAGCTGTCCCTGGGGCCGCCGAGAGGCGACCCCCTCCTCAAACGACCCCCTCCCTGGGAGGGCTGAAGACTGGCGCCCAAAAAGAACCCCCCGGTTACCATATTAGGGGTCTTGGGCGCTGCAATTAGTATCGTCTCGTCTTCAGGCATTCGGAGCGGCGGAATCCGGCAGCCATTCTATTCTCACGCATGCGTGATTTTTTCGCGCATGCGTGTCTCTCTCCCTCCCTTTCTCTCTCTCTCCGTCATTCTCTGTGTGTATGTGTGTGTGTTTCAGTCACTCTCTCTGTCTCTCTCCCTCTCCCTCTCTGTCTCTCTCCCCTCCCTGCTCCCTCCCTCCCTCTCTCCTTCCCTCCTTCTCCTTCTCTGTGCCTCTGTCTGTCTGTCTGTCTGTCTCTGTCTGTCTGTCTGTCTGTCTTACACACACACACACACACACACACAAACTGTGATCACCTTGTTGAGTGTTCCAATCACATTTGAAACACTCAGCAACTGGCTTGCATTTATGGTTTTTTGCAGCATTCTGCAGTCATAGGACCAACATATATGATTAAAAGTACCCGGCAGTGGCGTTTTTCCCTTGGGGGCTCTGCAGAACATCCCAAGGCTTTGGAGGGAAGCTTACAGCCTAGGAAGATGCGAAATGTAAGGTGGACCTCATCGCCAGCCGCGCAGAGCCTCGCTGCTGCTCCATGCCATGGAAAACATAGGCGCACATGCACAGCTCACAAAATTACAGCCTTGGACACTTTGTAACTTGTTCTTACTCACCCAGGCTTCTGCAGAAGCTTCCTTCTGAAGTCTTCCGAGAAAGGAAGGGCCAGTTGGGAGAGGGATTTTGGTCCTGCTCTGGGCTGTAATTGCATGGGGCGTGCGTGCATCTATGTTTTCCACGGAGTGGGGCCGTGGCCGGAAGACGAGGAACATGAGGTGGTGCAATGGTGGTGGCAGCGGCGGGGGGAGTTGGGACACTGCCCGCTGAGCAGCACGACCCACAGCTAGCCCAGGAGCAGTAGCCGCTGCTGCCAGCTACCCCGCCCCGCCATCACTTGCTACCACTCAGGTCAGAGCCGGGGGGATACAGAGGGGGTGTGGTGGCAGTGATGGCAGTAGAGCAGGGGAAACGCTTTGGTGGGCATTGAGGGAAGGAAGAAATGAAGGAGGCTGCAGGCTCCTTTGCCGTCGGCTATGCTATCTCTGTTGCCCAAACAAACTACTGCCTATCACCCCATGCTCAGCAAAGCAAGTCCAGGGAAGTCCTTTGCTGGCGGCCAGGTTCTAGGACGCCTGGCCGCCAGCCAAGGACAACCCCGGACTTGCTTTGCTGAGCACGGGTCGACGGGCGGTAGTTTGCGTGGCACAGCCAGCGCCTAGGAGGTCCTAAGAGACTGGCCATGCCGCGTACGCTCCTGCCACTGTCCCCACCCCCATGCCCCTGCTTGCTGGTGGCCAGGCATCTTAGGCAAGTCCGGGGACCTGGCAAAGGCCTTGCAAAAGAACTTGCCAAAGATGCCAGCTGCGCCACGTAAGCTCCCATCACGATCCCCACCCCCACGCCCATGCTTGCTGGTGGCCATGCAGCCTTGAGCTATAAGCGAGCCCCGGATCCTGCAAGGCCACAAAAGGTCAACGGACTCGCTTATAGTGCAGGGCCATGACAGGCTTCTCCAGCTGGCCTGCTGCTGCCCCTCCCTCTCCCTGCACTTAGTTGCAGATTACTTACCTCCTCAGCAGGCAGCAATAGAGAGCTAAGCAGGTGGGCGGGGCAAGCGTGGTGCGGACAGGCTGGGGGAGGGAGATGGAACTGGTTCTAAATGGCATGGTAGATTTGTGGAACCTCTTCTATAGAACTGGTTAGAACCGGCAGGAACCCACCCCTGATACTGTGCCACCTATAGCTTTCAAAAGATCTTCAAGGGTAACCCCATGTAGAGTGCATTGAAATGGTACAAACCTGAGGTGATTAGGGATTGAATGACTGAGTGTATGGACTCCTGATCAGGAAAGGCCACAACTGGCACACAAAATGAAGTTGTTCAAAGGTTGTCCTAGTTAGCTACCTAGTTCTGTGGTATCCTTGAGCAAAAGATGATGGCCTACGGTTATGATTCTTTCTGTCTGTTGGTTCGATTTCCATATAATCTCTTTACAAAATATATCTGGTTGACAAGGAATTAGAAAGTACCTGCACTTATGGTATTCCAGGATGCTCAAAATTATATCATGGAAATGCTTTGTATTGTACCAAATCAGCTATGAAACATGACAACCCACTTACATAGCTTTTAGAAGGGACTTGCTCAAGCTATGGTGTGGAGAGAGCCTGCACATTCCTTGGACAGTGAAGATGACAAACAAACAACTACTGGAGCATATAAAAGCAGACATCTTGCTAGAAGGCAAAAATCACAAAATTCTGCCTTACAGCATTTCGTGCTATCAAAATCACTAGAAAAGGCAGTTATGCTTGGAATGGGCAGCAGTAAAAGAAATGAGACTGCCAAAAACTATAGTAGCTAGTCATCATCAAAGCCAACAACAGCCAGAGCATAAACAGCTGAAAGATTAGAAAATATGGAGAGAGCTTGTCCACAGAATTGCTAAGAATCAGATATGATTGAATATCCATCAATGAATGTCATAATCATTAAATCATTAAATAAATCCATGGAGAATTTGGCTATCTATTGGTCTCTATGGCTATATTCTGGCTCTTGAGTTGCAGAGAGCACACCTTATATACCACCTGCTGGGAACTGACGTGGAAGATAGTTATTGTGTGACACAGATTGCTGAACTAGATGGGCCTTTGATTTGATTTTGAACAAGGTCTTTAGATTCCTATAACTAACAGGCTTAATTATACCAATAGTATCATCCAAACCTAGTAACAAGTGACATATTGTCAGTTAGGTGTGTGTGCATGCGTACATACATACATATGCATGCTGGTCTTGTTGTATTCGGGTCTTTTCCCATGTAAGATTGAGATTGTCTTGGCAACTTCAGGCAGGTGTTTTCAGCTTAAAGCGTGGTCAGAGCTGCCGTCTTTCTATGAATCTTGGTGGGTGATGGTGGAATACTGGCTCTGTTTCAGTAAGTGGATTGATTGGCTGTGTGGATGTATAATGATTGGTAGATGGGGGCTGATTGGTGCTGGCTGTGTGTCCATTGTTGTTTTGTGTTGTAACAGCCTGGGTGGTGGGTGGGGCTCATTTGTTGACTAGGGGTGATTTACAGATGTCTGGTAGTCAGGAGGTATCGTCATGTTTATTCATGTTGTGGGGATGTTTCTCTATTTCGATAGCTTCCATAATTATTCTCTTGTTGAAGTGTTCGGTTTTGGAGATTAATTTGGTTCCTTCAAAATTAATTTCATGTTCTGTAGTTTTAAGGTGCTGGAAAATGGAGAAAGTTTTTTCTTTTTTTCTTACTGTGTTCTTGTGTTCTGCGATGCATGTATTTATTCTTCTGTTCGTTTGTTCGTTTGTCCTATGTACTGTATGTTGCAGGGCAGATTTTCCATGGTGTGTGTGTGTGTGTGTGTGTGTACACACACATATACACACACACATACATATAAATACATATACATATACATACACATATGTATGTATGTATGTATGTATGTATGTATGTATGTATGTATGTATGCAGGTCTTGGGGCAGGATATCACTACACTAGAGCTCAGGATGTCATCACACAGCCCAATACCCATGTTGTTACAACACAAAAGACTAATGGGCACACAGCTAGTACTTCAGCCACACAGGATGTTATGAAATAGCCAACTAATCTGCAAACATCAACTCCATCAACTAATCAAGATGTTATTACACAGCCAACCAACCCGCTTACAGCAACAAAGCCATCACACCACACCCACCCACCAATATTTATAGAAAGGTGGCAGCTCCGATCACACTTTGCTTGCACAAGCACTAAGCCGAAGGCCCCAGCCTGAAGATGGCAAGTGGGACCTCGTTGAAATGTCACCAAGATACTCTCAATCTTACACGGGAAAAGATCCGAATATGCCAAGACCTGCATGTATTACATATTAGGCAATTGTGTTAGCCACTAAGCCACAGGCTCTCCTCCTTTATCAGCTTTATCTCTCTCTCTCTCTCTCTCTCTCTCTCTCTCTCTCTATATATATATATATATATATATATATATATATATATATATATATATATATATATATATATATATATATATATATATATATTTGTTATATTTATGCTGATAAATAAATAAAGGGAGACTAGTATAGATCTATTTCAAGCTATTTAGCTCTCATCAGCTAGCCACACCCTTGTTGGGAATCGAACCTGTGCTCTATTGCCTCTTAGGCAGATGTGTTAACCATTGAGCTACAGAGCTCGACTCCTTATCAGCCAGCCAGGGTGAGAGGTATATATTTAAAGTCATATATATTTACATACACATATATTTACATACACATACATATATTCACAATTTCAGGGGATTGCAGCATATGCAGCTGCATTGGGTCCCCAAAACTAAGGTCTGTTAGAAAGAGCAAGAAATGGAAAAGGGGGAACTGTCTATGAATGCAAATAAATTAGGGATGTCTGTCCCACTCCCTTGTGCATCTCAGGCTAGGATTTTTCAGTGAGGCAAATCTAGCCCACTGGCTAATATAGTTCCAGGCTAGCGAATGGGTAAATCACAGTAATAGGGTTATGTGTTTAAGCAGGATTTTACAAATTGGACCTTTTCTTTTGCATTTTTCTCAGTGCAAAGAGCTATTTCCTCTAAAGCCTGCTATTTCTTTCTCTCCCTCTTTCTTCTCTTACTTTGCAAGAATCCATCTAAAAAGTTAATCTATGGCTTTATATAATGGGGTGGGGTGGGATCAAACTCTGAAGCAACTTTGTTCCTTTCGCTCCATCCCAAATCCTTAATTCAGTCCTGAAA
Source organism: Thamnophis elegans (assembly GCF_009769535.1). Classification (NCBI taxonomy): domain Eukaryota; kingdom Metazoa; phylum Chordata; class Lepidosauria; order Squamata; family Natricidae; genus Thamnophis; species Thamnophis elegans. The sequence continues at coordinate 138,275,920 of NC_045541.1, read as the reverse complement.
GCTGCAATCTTTTGCCCACTTACTAAGGAGCAATTTCCATTTAGCTCACTTACTTTCTTAGTATGACTGTTCTTTAGCAATGTTAATGGTAGAGAAATAGCACTTTGTTATACCCATTTACTTTTAAAACCCATAATTATATGTGTTTATTTTTGGTTCTTCTGGCCGCACTAAAACACCTGAAAGAAAATAAAATCTATTCAAGAGATTGTCCATGAAGAGGATCTTGTAGTATTCTGATTCAGATTCTCCTTTGGAAATGAAGAGGTGATTTTGCAAATGGAAAGTAGATGGACACTTTTTCCTATGATATGTTTCTTTTTATTGTCATGCTCACATTCCGGAGATCCATTTTCAGACTTGTTAAACAGGATGCCTTCATTGCATGGGCTTTCTTTGAACATGGATGTCTATATATTTCTAAGCAATCTGATTAAATGTGCCGATTAAACAAAATGTGGGATCTGCATCTGCATATGTTGTGAAGAAGATCAGCAAATAGCCATGGCAATGGTGTAATATGAAATTGTTTTTTCATAATGTGATTTTATTTCTTTGTTCAATTTTTATAGTTCTCTGTCCAATGTAAGCCATCCTGTACATGAGACAGGATGGCTTACAATTAAAAACAAAGAATGCTTAAATTTTTTTTAAAAAATTCAAACAATACAGAACATTTTAAAAAACTAAAAACAATTAAAGCCATACAATGAAGTCACTGGGAAAGGGCTGTAATTCATAAACAATACAGGCTCTACTCCTCTGGTCTCATGCAAAGCCAAATCTTCAGGTCCTTCTGGAAGGCCATCAAGGTTGGGGCCACCCTGACATCAGAAAGAATAATATTCCATAGGGCAATGCAGCAGCAAAAAAGGCCTTCCATCTGGTCCTGCCAGCTGATACTCTCTAGTGGATGGAATCTGCAACTCCTGTTCTGCCAGACCTGATGGGATGGATAGATATCATTGGGGAGAGCCGTTCCCTCACACAATATAACCCCACAACACATAGGACTTTATAGATTATCACCAGCACCTTGAATTACAAGGTGCAAATTGGTAATGTGGAGAGTAGAGATGTAATGGATATCTTCAAGGGTAGCCCTATGTAAACTGAATTACAGAAATCCATATGATCAGGGCATAGATGTCTGGGTATAGAGATTCTTGATCCAGAAATGGGAAGAAATGGCATACAACTGAAGCTATGCAAAGACCCTAACTATAAATGCAACCTTTTTTTTTTGAGCAGGCATATCTGCAATCCACTACAAAACCAAAGATGGTAGACTCCCACATCCAGATGGCCCCAAAGCCACTTAAGCTATAAGTGTAAGGATCTTGATCAAAGCTTCCAAATGGTTAAAATAGTACAGAATAAGTTAGTTTGTTTGTTTTACAGACCAAACATTGCACCAACAGTGCTATATAATTGTATTCTGAGCTTACCTCAATTGTAGCTGAGAATAAAAAATAGTATTGAAGCATTTGGTTACCTTTTGATTTATTTAAATAACACAACTAAACTGTTGGTATATACTAATGGAATATGCACCGATCACTTCTGAAGTATTTAATTAGCCTTTCTGATCACCTTATTTCAGTTCTTCTGACACACTTTCTTTGGTTTTAACTTAAAGACAGTCACTTTACATTGGTTTTTTTTTCTCAATTAAACACCTTGCCCTGGCTTTTTTTTTTTTACTATAGAGTAGATGCTTCTGTTCACCATCTGTAGGTCCATTAATCAATATTTCAAGTAAGAGCACATCATTCTGCCATACGTCTGCTATGGTCTGTAAGCAGCAGAATCTCTTTAGACAACTTAATGAGAATGACTAAAGAACAAGTGGGTGATACTTATATCAGGTAGTACAGGAGATGTAGGGATAAAAGCTAATGGAACTTGATAGTGGAAGCATATTGTGGAGCACCACTTGCAATGATTGATGCAAGTTGGACCTTGCAACTTTAAACTAGAAACCTAAGCCTCAGTCCGTTTCACATAAAAAAAATTCCCTCTCACAAATTATAACTGGTCCTATACAGCAAGAACTAAAGCATTAGAAATACTATACAGTACACTGAATTCCTAAACATGCATTAATTCCCAGAACTGGATTAATTTGTAGAATCAATATGGAGATCTGTTTCCAGACAAACAAGAGAACTCAACCAAAAAACTTGTCATTCAGACATATCAGCCATCAATAAAAAAATAGACACAAACCACATTTAGTCAGCATTCAAAGGTGACAATTAAAAAAACCTAGGAAGCAATACTGTACAGTTATCATTGTAGGGAAACAACATAACACATTATGATTTATAACAACATAATAGATTAAAAAATACCCTGGGGAAAAAAGTCTAGGAAGAAAACAAAGATTAGCAATCAACATTCTTATAGCCAACATACAGAAAAGCGGGTTTAACACCAAGTAAACAACCAGGCAGAAAAAAAACCCTCTCATCAAGGGATCATCAAGAAGGAAACTATGCTCTCTCCAAAACTGGCAGAGCAAGGTACTGCCTCTGAACAGGCAGCAAATCCCATACTTACTTGCACCTGATGATGTTACTTAATTGGGTAATGAAATGTCTGCAAACAAACAACCAAGCTCAGAGACATTGAAACCCCCACAAGGGAATTCAAGAACAAATAACAGTAAAGGACAAAACAGTAAATTAACAAAATATAAAACAGCAACATTTCCAAGATTTAATTTTTATCTACCTATTTTGGACAGGAACAAGTTCTTCATTTATCTCCAGAATCTACTATTACCATAGCATTTTGGAATTTTCATGGCTTATAGCTATCTATTTGTATTGTGTGGTCGGTGCAGCAGATTAAAATTAAGAGTAGAAAATACATTAGTATGTTTTAAAGGAAACTTCATGATGCATACAACTGGCACAAATAATGCTGTCATTTGTTTAAATGGAAATACTTTCAAACTCATTACCGGAAACCAGAAAGGTGAATTTTATGACTTGTACTGCTCCTGCACCTATGACTCAAAGCAATGTAAAGCAGAAGGTATTAGTATTCATTGAAGCAACCAGATGATCAGGACTCTAGGCATCAAAAGTAATGAAATTCTCCTACAAACAACTGCCCAGGTTTCATTAGCTAAAACTGTTAGTTCAAGCATTATTGTTCCAGAAATGGTTTGCTTGTTTGCTAGATGCTTTTGAACCATGATTTAGACACATTATATTGAGATACTTTCCTTTAAACCTTTTTCTCCCAATTATTCAAACTAAAATGCAAGTATACATTTGCAAGCTATGTATATGTATAAGGTATTAGGGGTAATATAGTCTTTTTCTGATACTACTTGAGGGTTGTTGAAACATGAATTTTTTAAATCAATTTCCATGTGCAAGTAAGTCATTGTGGCTCTTACCCTGAGATCAGGTATTGTTAAGATTACCTTTATGATAGGAATCATCCATTTTGCAGAAATTCTCATCAGTTAGGTAATTATAACTTTAAAAAAACCTAGGCCATCAAGTTGATGTTAAAGAATTTAAGAAATCCATTATTTTCCTAAAGATCCTTTAAAATTGCATTTGCCTTATTTGTTTTATTTACAATAAATAAATGCAAGGTCAAACCAATTGTTCCAGAAGAAACTGATTTTTAAGTGCAGGACGTGTGTCAAACATGCCTGATTCTGTTGATGTCATGAAGAGACATTGTTTAACTGCAGGGGATCTACTTAAAATGCAATTTGTTTCCAGTTTAGCAAAATTATTTTCAAAGCTTGTCAATATGATTTATTTTAAAAAAAAAAGTTACTACTTAATGAAAGCAAGGAGCTACAGATATAATTTTTTATTATCATCTAATGGTCACTTTGATTTTTGCACACAACCTCTGGATCAGAGGTGGGTTGCCAATTTCTTTACTACCAGTTCAGACGAGCTCCCATGTGGCTCGTGCTCACACGACGCTTCTGCGCATGCGCAGAAGTGTCCGGGCATGCGGGGGGAGCCTCCGGCCACCACTGCTACCAGTTCGGCTGATCCGGCAGCAACCCACCTCTACTCTGGATTAAATTGAAATTAAGTAATTCTCTTTCAACCCTAGAAAGGAGGCAATGGCAAACCACTTCTGAAAACTTTTATTAAGGGAAACTGCAGGGATCTGTCCTGTCAGTCACCAGGAATCAAAGGAACCTCCCCATCCCCCTTCCCCTTCCCCAATAACGGATTGCTTTAGATATGGTGCCTAACCACATTCTAAATTTAAATGCTTTGAATCCGCCTTCATTTCTGGGCTAATCTGCAAATCATAATTTTGTAATCCAATAATTTCTGAAATCATGTAGTTCATTACATAAGTCAGGCAGCTTACTTAATAAATTATACTAATAAATTATTATACTTCCTTTTATGTATGTAAAGAATAAATTGTACCATATTTTTATTTTATTATTTTATTTTATAATTTATTTTATTATATGTATTTTATTATTTTATAGATTCAATTTATGTGGTGCCTATAACTAAAAAGTAATGGTTCCCCTCACACATATGCACTACTTGTTCCCGACTCTAGGGGGAGGTGCTCATCTACATTTCAAAGCCGAAGAGCCAGCACTGTCCAAAGATGTCTCCGTGGTCATGACTAAATGCCAAAGGTGCATGAAATGCTGTTACCGTCCCACCAAAGGTGGTTCCTATTATTCCTACTTGCATTTTTACATGCTTTTGAACTGCTAGGTTGGCAGAAGCTGGGACAAGTAATGGGAGCTCACTCCGTTACGCGTTGCTAGGGATTTGAACCACCAAACTGTCAACCTTCCTGATCAATAAACTCAGTGTCTTAGCCATTGAGCCACCATATCCCTTTTATGCTGCCCATATGCCTATCCAAATCATTCTGGTTGGCTTACAACACAATCACATTTGTTGTCTTGTAAATGTTTAACATTACAATATTTAACATATCTACACATGTATCACTGCTGGTTATGAGAGAGAGGCAGAGCCTAGGACTGTCACAATATTTTCCATGCTGAAGTGCATATCATAATATGTGTTTTAAAGAAGAAAATTGGGATAATGGGCAGAATCTTAGAAAATAAATGAGAAAAATGAATCATGACAGAAGGAAGGCTGATTCATCTATTGTAACCTCCATGTCAGAAAAAGTTTCATCTGCCAAATGTGTTCATGTTAGGTAGGCACTAAAGATAGAAGGTGAGGGTCAATTTAGAAAAAGTCAGCAAATGGCTTAACAATTTTCAGTGGGTTGAAGTGTAAATAAAAAGCCAGGACTAAGAATGTTCATATTTAATTAAGGCTACACATAATTAAGTGTGGCAATCTGGTGATAAAACCTTTAAGTAATGACTCATAAAGAGATAAAAATGGAGCATGTGTTTAATCAGTCTGCAGCTCTTCAGAAATGCTGGCATACCTCAGGTGCTAATGAGACATCTGTTGCTTAGGTCATCGGAGAAAATGGGGAGGAAATAATGATGAGAAGTTTGATGAAAAAGATGTACCCAACCCATTCCCATTCCCATTCCCAACCCATTCCCTCAGCCTCTTACACCTCTATACATTTACAAACTCTTTCACACCACTTTAGTATAGCCACCAAAATTAGATTTGATTCTTGAAACCTTTTTACAGCATGACAAGACTCATTTTGCTGCAATCGAATAATGGTGGGATCAGTTCTGCCAGGAACAAATCTGTAATTCGTAAAGTTTGCCTTTTTTTAAGAACATTTCTTAGACCAGCCTTCCTCAATCTTGGTAACTTTAAGGTATGTGGACGTCAACTCCCAGAATTCCCTAGTCCACAAGAAAGCTGGTTAGGAATTCTGGAATTGCAGTCCACACATCTTAAAGTTGCCATGGTTGAGAAACACTGTCTCAGAGCAATGATTTTCAACTGGTGATAGGAATAACAGATCTTGGATAAGTTACTGAAACCTTAAGCCTTTACAATTTAAAATGCAATTTGAAAATATTACACCTACATGCCTTCTTCATGCAAAGAGCTTTTGGAAAAATGTACACTTCTCTGGCTTCTCCATGTAATGAGATTAGAATGGAAGCAAAATCATTCATCAGATGGAGAAGTTTTATATTTGGATGTTGAGCCACCATATGCATATATTGGAGGTTTTTGTAAAGACCTATGACCTAGTTAACATGTCTCAAGTGCAATGAACATAAATTGTTTAGTACCGTATTCTGTAATTTGGAATACAATAAAACCAAAATAGATTTCAATTAAATTCACAGCATATGAATTTAATCAAATTTGATGAAACTAAAATAGTTTATTTGGTAAATAAATGGACCATCCCATTTCAAAGATACATTATGTTGAAATTATAATGGGATAGATCACTGCTTTTGTGCCTTGCAGATGCCTTTCTACAGTCCACTAATTGGTTACTAAGGAGTTCAGAGGGTTGGAATAGAAACACCTTATGATTGTAAAAAAAAAAAATAGTCCGTCCTTTTAAAATCCTCTTATTTACCAGCATAAAAGTGAAAACAATCCATATAATTATTTGTGCTAATTGATTAAAGTCATTTCATATTGTTTTTGCAAGATTAGGCTCACAACAAAATCAATTTGACTTTTGACATTTGACTTAATTGCTGCAGATGTCATTTGACCATAACTGGGAGGTCACTATAATGGACAGCTAGGCAGCTTACAGTGTAGTTTTTAATAAAACTGCTGAATCATTTTTCTTAATCTTCTGAAGCTCAAGTCAACTATTCTATCTTGTTTTATATTATTTTTTTAAATTAATGGACTACAAATAGAAAGGCATGTTAAGCAATATAATGCCAATATGATTAAGCTTTGCTTCTTCCAGACATTTGTTTTACATAGCTTTAAATACTCAAATCAACTGATGTATTGACTATGTTATGAAGGGAGCCAAAGGATGAACATTTGATTTATAAATTTGTTTTGAATAGTATCCTTCTGATGAACTGCTAGAGACAATAATTTTCTCGTAGTGATTATTACACCAAATAATAGTTTACACACTATTTTCTCTGATCTCCCTGGAAAATGCATTAGATTCATTTCCTTTTCCTTTTTAACCATATCAACATGGCATTTATGTTAAATGGTTGTAGTATAATTTGAAAGATTTCTCCCATTTGATTTTCCGTAACAAAGCTTGTTAAAGACAAAATGCTGTGCTTTTAATTCTAATCTCAGAACATTTGTATAAAACTTCTTTTCAATCAGTTGGTGTCTTTCAACATCAATGCAATCTTATTTTTGTCATGATTTCAGCAAAAATGTCCTGCCATTACAATAAGCAGCTTATTCAATTCATTCCTTGAGAATAAATGTCTTTTTCTGCCTCAACTACATAAACAACCACATTAATTAAGCATATATGTAACTCATTTTTATGCCATTCTCTCACAAGACTTAGGTTGGTATTCAGGCAATAGGTTAAGAGAGACAAGAAAAGAAACAGCAGCAATCCATCATGGATTCTGAAAGATCAACTAAGTTCATGTCTTCTGGAGAGCATGCTCATTTGTTAGGTTTATGCTTCAACTTTCCTTCAGAAACATAAGGTAGCTTGCATGGGATCTATGTTTTGATCTCTATAATGGCAGATTTGTGAGGTAGTTCATGGAGACTTTCCATGATTGAGAAGAGATTTGAAACTAAAGCTTTCCGATTCTAAACCAATACCATAACCACATATGTTCTTTTCTTGACCTAGTACCAGGAGTTGTTTTTCTTGTTTTCACTTTAGTCCTTCACTTTAGTCTACCATGATTTTTAGCTTCTAAAAATTAGGGCAGAACACTTTTAACTGATCCTATGTTAAGTTGTTGCAGAAGCACCTTTTCTTTCTGCTCATCAGTAAGTGAAAAGCCATAAAATAAAGTCTTTGCATCAAATTTGACTTCTGGTGACTATATGAAATCATTCTGTATGATTTTCTGGGCAAGAGTTCAGAAGCTATCTCATTATTCTGGGATGTTTTCTGGACCCCAAGTTAGGAATCCAGAAGGATGTTTTCTCGACCCCTCAGTCCTGATATCTCCTGGTGCTTTACAAAATACTAACCAAGTTCGGTTCTGCTTAGATTTCCGAAAACAGTGACAGTTATTAAACAAATGTGCAATGCTATTTTTATATGCAAATTGACTACTAAACAAGGGCACCTATGCAAATAAGGATAAAATACCATGGCCATCCTCCTTTTCACAGAAATTGCTTAGCAATAGGGAGAACTAGCACTGTTTTTTCTTATTATCTAGAAACTGAAGACTTCTATTATGGACAGAAAACACTTTTTTAGTTTTTCTACTTGAAATGACCTCTAGGCTGGAATACTGCAATGTGCTCTACATGGGGCTGCCCTTGAAGAGCATCCGACGACTTCAGCTAGTTCAGAACGCGGCCGCGCGAGTGATTATGGGCGCACCACGGTTCGCCCATATAACACCAATCCTCCGTGAGCTGCGCTGGCTACCTGTTGATCGTCGGGTGCACTTCAAGGTCCTACTTACCACCTATAAAGCGCTCCATGGTAGTGGATCTGACTATTTGAGAGACCGCCTCCTGCCAATTAGCTCCCTGCGTCCCATCAGATCGCACAGAGTAGGCCTCCTCCGAATTCCATCCGCCAGTCAGTGCCGACTGGCGACTACGCGGAGGAGAGCCTTCTCAGTTGCAGCTCCGACATTATGGAACACCCTCCCCGTGGAGATCCGTACCCTCACCACAGTCCAGGCCTTCCGCACAGCCCTGAAGACCTGGCTATCCCGTCAGGCCTGGGGATAGGATTACTCTCACCCCGCCCGAATGTTGAATGAATGTTGTGTTTTTATGGATAATTTTCTTTTATTCACGATTTTTTTTCCTTTAAGTCCTGTCTTGCACCCCCTTCCCCTCATTATTGTAAGCCGCCCTGAGTCCCTCCAGGGAAAAGGGCGGCATATAAATTCTTAATAAAATAAAATAAAAAAAAAATTATGCAGGTTTGATACTCACAGAAAGTATCATTATATTTGCAAATATTTAAACCAGTTTTAAATATATTGTAGGGATTTTCTTATTTTTTAAGCACACAGAATTTTGATACCAATTATCTAAAAGTGACAAACCTCATAGTCAGAAGGCAAAATGGGAGTGGTCCCATGAAATTTCATTACCTTTTTACTTTGCTTGGTTTGTTTGTTTGATTTGTAAGCTGCCTATCATACTGCCTTAAAGCTAATTTATCCAGGGGGGTCTGTGACAATTGGTGGCAACTTGCCACAGCCAACTTGCCATGACCAATTCACTGTGTGACCACTTGCTGCAGTCAATTTACTGCAGGACAACTCACTGCGGGATAAGAGTTATACTAATATTGACAAAATGGTGGAATAAAATCATTAAAGAAAGATGCAAAAGGACGGACAGAATGAATGTGAGTGATAAAAATTAAAACATTTTTACTACTACTACTACTACTACTACTACTACTACTACTACTACTACTACTATTACTACTACTTATTATTATTATTATTATTATTATTATTATTATTATTATTATTATTATTGTTGTTGTTGTTGTTGTACAATTGTATCACAGCGGCCAGTTGTTTCGCCGGATTTGGCATTGGTTACTAGTCGGGCCCCACCCAGGGGCCTAGGACGTCGTAACGTATTTTTGTAATATGCGTGCAGATCCAAGCAGTGCGGCTTTTTGCATTTGACTGATGGTGATTTTGTCAATTTTTAACTGTTTTAAATGTAATTCCAGTGCTTTTGGAATAGCACCCAGTGTGCCAATTACCACTGGAATTACCACTGCTGGTTTGTGCCATAGTCGTTGAATTTTGATTTTTAAGTCCTGGTATTTTGCTATTTTTTCATGTTCCTTCTCGGCGACCCTGCTATCACCTGGTATTGCGATGTCTATGATTGTGACCTTATTTTTCTCAACCAGTGTGATGTCTGGTGTATTATGCGCCAGTATTTTGTCGGTTTGTATGCGAAAATCCCACAAGATCTTGACCATCTGATTTTCGGTGACTTTTTCAGGCTGATGTTCCCACCAGTTTGTTGCTGTTTTAATATTATAATTTTTGCACAAATTCCAATGGATCATTTGTGCTACTGAATTGTGCCGCAATTTATAATCAGTCTGTGTGATTTTTTTACAGCAGCTGATTATGTGATCAACAGTTTCATCAGCTTTTTGCAAAGTCTACATTTGGCATCATCATAGGATTTTTCGATTTTGGCCTTAATGGCATTTGTGCGGATAGCTTGCAGCCAGGATTAGTGACTCTGTTTCTTTCTTTAATGTACCTGTTGTTAACCATAACCAAGTTTGTTCACTGTCCACTTTATCTTTTATTTTTTCCAGAAATTGGCCATGCAGTGGTTTGTTCTGCCAACTCTCCATTCTTGATTTTATCACATCTTTTCTGTATTCTTGTTTCGTCTGTTGGGCCTTCAGTAGATTTTTGTTCTTTACTTCGATTAATAGATGTTCTTGACTTTCTTTTAAATAATCAGCCAGTGCATGTTTTTCTTCTTCAACTGTTTGCTTCACTTGTAATAATCCTCTGCCACCTGATTTTCGGGGCAGGTACAGTCTATCAGTATCACCACGTGGATGTAAACTGTAGTGCATTGTCATTAGTTTCCTGGTTTTTCGGTCCAAAAGGTTCAAATCAGCTTGTGTCCAGTTAACTATACCAGCTGTATATCTTATAACTGGTATTGCCCAGGTATTTATGGCCTTGATTGTATTTCCACCATTCAATTTAGATTTCAAAATTTTCCTAACTCTGTTGGTGTACTCTCACCTGACAATAGTTTTTACTTCTCCATGCTTGATGTTATCCAACTGCAGAATGCCTAAGTATTTGTAGGCTTCATTTTCTTTGCATTTAATTAATTGGCCATTGGGCATTTCAATTCCCTCACATGCAGTGATTTTGCCCCTTTTTATGGATACAGTGGCGCATTTTTCCATGCCAAACTGCATTGAAATATCGGTGCTGAATACTCGGACTGTATTTGTCAATGATTGGATTTCTATTTCTGACTTTCCATAGAGTTTCAAATCATCCATATATAGTAAATGCGAAATTTTTTCAGCTTCTTTGGCTGTTTGGTAGCCTAATTTCATTTTTTTAAAGATTACTGATAGTGGGATCATTGCGATGATGAAGAGAAGAAGTGAAAGTGAATCACCCTGGAAAATTCCTCGCTTGATATTAACCGTTCCGTAGATCTCATTCCCTACTGCCAACTCAGTTCTCCATTGTTTCATCGCCTTTTCAGTAAAGGATGTAATATTTTTGCTAATGCCAGTTGTTTCTAAGCACTTTATGATCCAACTATGTGGCAGTGAGTCAAATGCCTTTTTGTAATCAATCCAGACCATATTCAAGTTCGTTTTTCTGTTCTTACAATTTTCTAATATCATTTTATCAATTAGAAGCTGATCTTTTGTGCCCCTGCTCCTTCATTTGTTGCCTTTTTGCTCTACTGGCAAGATGTTGTTTGTTTCCAAATAATCCATCATGTTATCTGCAATAATGCCTGTGAGTAATTTGAAGGTTGTTGGCAAGCATGTTATTGGTCTGTAGTTTTCAGGTGTTGTTCCTTTAGTTGCATCTTTCTGAATCAAGTATGTTTTTCCAGTTGTCAACCATTCATCAATTTGGCCCTTTTGTAAAATTTCATTCAGTTGCCTGGCCAATATTGCATGTAAATTGGTCAGATATTTGAGCCAGAAACCATGTAATTGGTCCTTTCCAGGTGATGTCCAATTCTTTACCTTTTTAACTCGATTTTTGACCATCTCAGTTGTTATTTCTAATACTTGCATTTGTTTGTTGCCAATGCTTTTCTCAAAGTCATGTATCCACTTTGCTTTCTTGTTGTAATCCTTTGCATTTTCCCACATTTCTTTCCAGAATTCAACTGTGTCCTGCTTTTCTGGTTTTTCACTTTTGGTGTCACCATTCACATTAAGACTTTGATAAAAACGCCGTTGGTCTGATCGAAATTGCTGATTTTGTTTATATTGGATGATTCGTGCCTCATATCTTTCAATTTTTCTAGCTGTTGCTCTTATCTGCTGTTTTACAATCTCTACAGCTTCATTGATGTTTCTTATATCCAATCTATATCTTCTGATTAGCTGATCTATGATTTTGTTGTTTTTAAGCCGTTGCTCATGCATGTTCTTTAAGTTACTAGCATCTGCCCTTAATTTTTGATTTTTTTGTTCTAAACGGATCTTCCACTTTGGCTTTGATGCTTTTTCTGTTGTGTGACTACGTACTTTAATTTTAATGCCTAGTTCATTAGTGACTATTACAGCTGCACTGTACATTAACTGGTTTGTTTCCAAGATGGATCCCGGTTCAATTGTTGAAAACACTGCATTAACCATTTTCATGATAGGGGCCAAAATTTTCTTAGGCACAATTTTTAGTGATGGTAAACGTTGCCTTTCCTCATTAAGCAGAAAATGCTCCATGATCTTATCCTTCAATTCTTTTTGTTTTTGAGTTAGTTCATCAGTTGGTTCAGTGATAACTGGTTCTAGTGGTGGTGATGTTATTTCCTCCCAGAGAGGTTCTTCTGGAAGTTCTACTATAATGTCTTTAGTTGTGTCTTGAATATCAGGTATTTCCGCTTGTGATATTGTTTTTTGGGTTTTGCAATTTGCCTGAATTTCCTCATGTTCAACTTCCCTAAACACTTTATTCCGTATAATAAATCTCCTTTGATCTGCTAGTCGTTGTTCACTAACATTTGAATCTGGATATTGTTCTTTCCATAATTCATACATTCGCTTTAAGTAACCTCTTTTTCTGGCTCTGAGTTGTAGTAACAGGCCATTATGGCACGGTTTTCATCTGCACTATATTTTTGTCATTTTGTTGGCTGGTCCACTTATAGCCCACTTGTCGACGGATGTCCAGGGACCCCAACATCCTCCGCAGCCCTTGTTAACCCGTGCGACGACCGATGCGGTATGGAATTCTTATTCATTTTTTTCACCATATTGTATGGGTTGGCGGGTTTTTTTTATGGGACCAGATGCCAACCTGACCCCAACCCTCCTCCTTTCTCATCTGGGCTTGGGACAGGCAACGGCAGAGTTGTTGTTGTTGTTGTTGTTGTTGTTGTTGTTATTATTATTACAATAATAATGTCGCATGGTGAGTTGGCACAGTGAGTTGGCCACAGCGAATTTTCTCATTCCATACCCAGGTTGTTTCAGCAATGATATTTTTTTTTAAAAAAATGGTTCTCCATATAATATGAATATCTCTGGGCAGCATTTTCTTTTCATCATTCTTTCCTTGAATGAACCCAAACAATCAAAGAACATATAATGAGTATCACTGAAAATGACAAAACAAAACCCAGTGAAAGCTAGGGGAATAACTAGACATGGTTGCAATTCAAAATAAATGAATGAAGAATAACAACATTCAATGTTCAAACTACCTATCTATGGAGATTCTCAAACATCCAGATCATCGGTGTACTGAAGGTGCTCTTTCAAAAGGCAACTGGATTTTGTTTTTTCCTAAAGACATTTTGCTTCTCACCCAAGAAACTTATTCAGTTTATCTCTCACTCTGTTCAAGTACTATATTTCCAGGTAACAATTTAACATGCAAGTTGAAGGAAATGCACATAAATTAGGGGTGGGTTCCAGCAGTTGCTACTGCTGGTTTGCTTGTGGGCACTCTGCACGCATGCACAGTGCAATAAAAATTGCTCTGTGTATGCACAGAAGCCAAAAATAAGATGGCAACGCTTATGGCACTGTCCAGATAACTGGTTTGGTGGTGTGGCAGGCCTGAGTAGCTGTCGGTTCTAGTGACCCAGGCTGCCAAATCACTACTGGTTCGGCCAAACTGGGCTGATCCAGGCTGAACTGGTAGGAACCCACCACTGGCATAGACCTTAGTTATGGTAGAAATGTCATTAAAACGCATGATGTTCTGCATTTCCAGGACACGTGAATGCTCCTCTGTGAGTTGGAACCAGTCATGCTGCATGGAGACTGTCTCTTTAGTTATACCTTAGAAGGAAAGTCTTGCTATTCGTTCCTGGCATGACAATATACACGGAAAATGATTGTCTGAACATGGTTTCTGTCTCTGTTTCTTTCTTGTATCAGAGCTTCTCAAGTCCTGTAAACTTCTGCACTTAGACAACTTTTCTACAGTGTTTAAATATTCCATTGAACATAGAATACTACATTTCCAACTCTGGTTGTTGTTTCTTGGTAATCTTATACAGTTACATTTGTAGTTTTCCACAGCTTATTTGAAAGCAACATAATGAAACCTGATCATCTTGCATGCTTCAGTATGAAAACTATTGTCAATTACAAATCCTTTGAGAAATCTGCCTTGCACTTTGGAAACCACTGAGCCAGATCAAAACAATTGGATTAAAAAAACCCCACTTCATCTATCCCCCCCCCCTTAAACAAGCTGTTTAATCTCTAACTTTTCTTTCTGTGAAAAACAAGCACTTTTCCTGAGCAATCTTAGAGCATTCTACTGTCAATTAGAGCTTATAACCATAAAAAAACATGAATAATGATAAAAAAATGCCAGTCTGGCACAAATTGTGTTTGACAATAGAAAGGTGGGAAAACAGCATAAAGAAGGGGAAAAGGAAATGGAAGAACATTATGAATGTAAGGTTTACAATCATCCGGAGAAATCTACAGAGGCAGATACTTGGATCTTTAGCAATGAGAATTTATTTTTTCTAGGGTTCTAAGTCATCTTGAATGGATCAGAAAGAAAGATAAATCTTCCCTCTTTTGGGGAAGATGGAAATATATGACTGCATGTTATATAGATGGCAAGTATCTAGTATGAATTTAAGGCTGCACTCATTAGCTTTTTCTTTTTATTTACAATCTAATGCAAAAAGTAGTAAAATCACCATTTCATCATTTTCTTTGTTGCTTCATGGCTAAAATAACATTTTAAAAAGGGAAAGAAAGATCCATGCAATTGAGCTGAACCAATTTAAAATTCATTTGGGTGGTCTGTATTCTTCGTTATACCAACCACTAAATTAATTGTACTTATTATTGCAGACCTCCTGACAGCTAATCTCGTTGTTTTAATAGGCATGATCAAGCCTATATTTCAACAGTAAGATTAGCTGGTGTTTTCATTAAACCTTCCTACAAGTAGAGCTAGACGTAAATTTCAATTTCAAACTTTACCATTTAGGGAGAAAATATCTTGAATTGTATTCCCCTGACATCCCAATTTGTGGTTGACAAGAATTTAACTATGATTTAGATATGACAGAAGCAAACAGCAGCTGCACCAAAAATTGTAAAAATGTTTTAGTTAATTCATACAATTAATCAGGAGGCACATAGCAGGAATAGGCAAAAAAAATCATTTCACTGGAGATAGAACGATTTAAATTTTCTTCTTTCAACCTTTCCACAAAATAGGCTTTTTAATTATTAAACTGAACCAGAGGAGTGTTGCTTAGATACATAGGAAACTGTATAATGTACACACCAAAAAAGAGCAGCCAGAATGAGATATAGGGCCTGAACTATAGGGAGTGTATATGTCAGTGTTTCTCAACTTCAGCAACTTAAAGATTTAAGCATGCTGATTGGGGAATTCTGGGAATTGAAGGCAACATATCTTAAAGTTGCTAAGATTGAGAAAGAGTTTATATATGAAGCAAGGACTCTGATGGCTCATCTATATTTCCTACTTGGCCCATTACCAGAGCAAGCTTCTCATTCATCTTCCTCTGTGAAGTAAAGGAATTACACTGTCCCAGCCCATGACAAATGCAGACTATGCTCATGTTTTCCAGCTTCCATTTAAAACTGTATTTTCCAGCTTGAGCTAATAGATATTTGTCTGTGCTTTATTCCATTCTAGTTGCAGCTTCAGTTCTGATTGGCTTCAATGCCTGGCATATCCCTCCCCACAACAATACATTGCTGTCTAAGTGCCTATTTTATTCCACACAATTTCTTTGGGGGGATATATTGTTGAGAATAAAAAGCTTGTTCTTCCATCCTCAATGCCATCACTTCTTTGATACTGCCTTTGCCATGCAACTGGGCTTTAAAATAGCCTCTGCTGTGCCAAAGGAGAGTGATTTAGAACTTAATTGGTAAGTGGACTGCATATAATCAGATTGAAATCAATCTTTGAGTAGAGGTCCTTAGCGCCTATTCTGAAGAGGCCTGAGCATAAATATAATCATATGCATCAGTACATTTATAGCTTCGTGGTCTCATTTCCTGCAGTTGGGTGGTCCTGCTCAGGAAATGAGCTGCTGACATGCTTGTCTAGAAGCCAGGAAACTGGCAACATTTATAACATTTGTAACCAAAAAACATAAGGTAGCGCATAGCATTTCTGAGAACCTCACAAAATATAAAATCCTTTTTACAAAAAAGCCACAAATTATGAATCTTATAAAGAAGAACATTTGTAGCTAAGAGTTTAAATGAGGAGTCCTTGAACTTGATTGTTTTCTTGCAGACATTTCATTACCCAAACATCATCAGTGCTATTCTATTGGTAATGAAACCTTTGCAAGAATATAGCCAAGCTCAGATAGCACCAAGGACCCCTCAATTATGAATCTGAAACTTGTAAATAATATACTTTTCAGAAAAGAAACACTGTCACAAAATTTTATATTAGCCCACTTTTGTTTAAAAAAGGGTTTTTCCCCCTAAATAATACAAGGATGCCTATAACAAATGGTCTTCCTTTTGTATTTCTAACAGTTCCTATATTTCATTAACAAAGTGCAATATTTTGGCTAACCTTCACACATGCATAACCAAAACTTCTAGCTCTCCAAATGCTAAATGCTAGATTAATTTCTTCGAGGAAGAGAAGAATAAAGTCACATAAACACAGAAGATCTGTGTATTTTGATTCCTAAAACCAAAGGTTATGTACAGATTTGTGCTTTAGGATTTAAATTTTAGCTCTCTCCTTCCTTTTTGAATCAATGGATCAGTGGTTTTCTCTTTTGAGAGGTGAATGTTCTTTGTTGACAGTTCTTTTTGCCCTAGAAGTTACTACTTTGCCTTGTCTGCTTCTCTGTCACCAAACAGTTTTATGATTTCCAATGACAATTAGTCAGATATTTTGATTGTTTTAATGAGACATAAAGGCTTTGATTTAATCCAGGACAAAGGATGATCATGTAGTATTTTCATATTGTGATTGTAAACAGTCCTGGGGATAGAGAACACACACACACACACACACACACACACACAGAGAGAGAGAGAGAGAGAGAGAGAGAGAGAGAGAGAGAGAGAGAGAGAGAGATACACATAAAAAACAACAAGAACAACAACAACACTAGGAGCATCCATGAAGTCAAAAATATGGTGTAATTGAAGTCTGCATCTTTTTCCCATTCACTGTATGTGTAATGCATGCAAAAAAGGATAATGGAATATCCTTTTAAGCAGATCCTTAGAAGCATCTCTCTGATGCTTCTAAGACTCACTTTGAATGGATGCCCCTAGGTCTCACTCTGAAACATGGTAGCTTTGCTAAAAAAGAAGGGATACTTCCTGATCCTCCTTTCCTCCATTCTCAGTTGTTTGAGCTGAGAGATGTACATTTGCATGAAAGTGTATGAAATTGTCAAGTACTCTTGGCTGGTGCAAATCTCAGGGAATAGGGACAGAAGGAACATATGCCTAGCATTATTATTATTATTATTATTATTATTATTATTATTATTATTACTATTATTATTATTATTATACAATTGTATCACAGCGGCCAGTTGTTTCGCCGGATTTGGCATTGGTTACTAGTCGGGCCCCACCCAGGGGCCTAGGACGTCGTAACGTATTTTCTTAATATGCGTGCAGATCCAAGCAGTGCGGCTTTTTGCATTTGACTGATGGTGATTTTGTCAATTTTTAACTGTTTTAAATGTAATTCCAGTGCTTTTGGAATAGCACCCAGTGTGCCAATTACCACTGGAATTACCACTGCTGGTTTGTGCCATAGTCGTTGAATTTCGATTTTTAAGTCCTGGTATCTTGCGATTTTTTCATGTTCCTTCTCGGCGACCCTGCTATCACCTGGTATTGCGATGTCTATGATTGTGACCTTATTTTTCTCAACCAGTGTGATGTCTGGTGTATTATGCGCCAGTATTTTGTCGGTTTGTATACGGAAATCCCACAAGATCTTGACCATCTGATTTTCGGTGACTTTTTCAGGCTGATGTTCCCACCAGTTTGTTGCTGTTTTAATATAATAATTTTTGCACAAATTCCAATGGATCATTTGTGCTACTGAATTGTGCCGCAATTTATAATCAGTCTGCGCAATTTTTTTACAGCAGCTGAGTATGTGATCAACAGTTTCATCAGCTTCTTTGCAAAGTCTGCATTTGGCATCATCAGAGGATTTTTCAATTTTGGCCTTAATGGCATTTGTGCGGATAGCTTGTTCTTGCGCAGCCAGGATTAGTGACTCTGTTTCTTTCTTTAATGTACCTGTTTTTAACCATAACCAAGTTTGTTCACTGTCCACTTTATCTTTTATTTTTTCCAGAAATTGACCATGCAGTGCTTTGTTCTGCCAACTCTCCATTCTTGATTTTATCACATCTTTTCTGTATTCTTGTTTTGTCTGTTGGGCCTTCAGTAGATTTTTGTTCTTTACTTCGATTAATAGATGTTCTTGAGTGTCTTTTAAATAATCAGCCAGTGCATGTTTTTCTTCTTCAACTGTTTGCTTCACTTGTAATAATCCTCTGCCACCTGATTTTCGGGGCAGATATAGTCTATCAGTATCACCACGTGGATGTAAACTGTAGTGCATTGTCATTAGTTTCCTGGTTTTTCGGTCCAAAAGGTCCAAATTATTATTATTATTATTATTATTATTATTATTATTATTATTATTATTATTATTATTTCCACTTCTGAGCCATAAATTTGCTTTAAGTAATGTGGAGGGTCCTATTAATTTCTGCTAAAACAAAAAAATCTTGGTCATATTTTCTTGGTGAGCCTTTGGAATGCACAGAGATTTCTCACCATTCCAGAGATATTTTTTGGCATTTCCTGGAAGATGCTATGAAATTTGCTGTGGAACTACAGTGTAGAAATGTGATAAAATACAGTAAATCAGTCAGTCAGTCAGTCAGTAAGTAAATCCTGGGATCTTTGTAAAACCCATGCTCCATTACATTTATAGTGCAACTGTTTTCAGGGGATTTATTTGCTCTTTACTTGTCCTCTCTAAAATAATTTCTTCACTATGATGTTTTACTAAAAAAAAACAAAGAACATAATGCTCTGTCAAGGAAAATACAAAGTTGCTCCATTTCTGCTCCTTCATTTCACCTATTAAATGAGCAGTGAAAACCGAGGAACATGAAGTTCATACCTTTTATTGCATTCCACAAAACAGTATGTTGGAAGCCATTTGGCTTTTTCACGTTAATAAGCATCTAAGCTATAGATAGTAGCTTTCTCCTATTTTAGATATGCTAATACACTAATAAAGCAGATAAAAATAGTCATTCTGGCTTCACCTATATGATCCAGAGGGACAGAAAATCACACTCCGGCTTTTTAACTGGTGGATAGTCAGAATTAATTTTACCTCATTAATGAGGTGTTAACTTGCATCTCATTTATGAGGTGTTGATTTCAACCCCATTAACGAGGTGTTAATTTGTATCTCATTAATGAAGTGCAAATTGCAAGGGATTTGGCATCAATTATCACCCACGAACAAACTTCTGTAAATGGGTGTATATTCCTCTGTTCAAATGTAAACAATAAGTATGAATTCCCTTCTGAACCCATCTCAACTTTATCTGCCAGGATTAGCAATCCTGATTCTTTCACAGTTATATGACTGTTGCTTCTTAAGACATGCTACTCTCCTTTAAAAGAGCCTACGATTTAGCATAGATTTTAGCATCATCCTAAGGCAGGATTAGAGGAAAATGGCCACAATTGAAAAAAATGAATATTTGGGAGGATTAGGCAGCTGCAAAGTGAATTCATTCCTAGATATTTTTTTTAAAAAAACCAGTAAAATATCTCCTGAGAACTTCAGTGTAGTTCATTTCATTTTTTTTAAATTCAATTTTCCCATACATTCTTGGCACCTAGTTATTTAGCTTCTTTTTTTAAGCTCATAATCAAGTTTCAGAACACATGCTTGTGGAATGGAACATAAAATATTATTTCTGTCCGTCCATCTGTCAGTGTGTGTGTGTGTGTGTGTGTGTGTGTAGTTTACACAAATGTTGTGCAGTCCTTATGTTAAAATTATAGTTTTGCTTTCTGCCATTTAGAATTTTCTTAAAAATCATTGTACATTAAAAAAAACAACAATGAAGCTTCTGATTTTCAGATGTGGTATCAATCCTATTGAGTAACAATGAATATTGTTTACAAGTTTTCTGCAATTGCCCAAAAGGTCATATTATATTTAAAAAGTCATTTGATGGCTGATTACTATTCTTCTTGTTCCATAGCCATCATTGAATGTTGGCTATCATGTTGGCGATTCTACTTTTATCAATGGCCACATGAAAAAGGGCTGTTGAGTTTTCTCCAAACCAGTCCCTTAGATTTTGAAGCCATGATGTTCTTCTTCTGCCTGTTAATCTTCGTTTGCCTTCTATCTTTCCCTGAAGGATTAAGTGAAGTATGCCCTATTTTTCCGTCACATTACATGTCGGAAATATTCTAACTTTCACTTTTTAATGGTTTTTATGATTACCCTTGGCTTTCCCAGGTGGCTTATCACTTCCTTTTTTCTGATTACTACAAGGTGATAATTTCAGGATATCAAGTGATCCATTTGAGCAATATATTTTAGACTGCAGTCCTATTTTACTAATTTCTGAATAATCCTTGATGGAATGGGATCTCAGATTTGTTTGCAAGGATACTGATTCAAAACCATTTCACTGAAACAAAAGAAGCTTAATTTTTAGCCATTTCTAATAATAGCAATTAGTTCATCAAAAATACAAAAATGATTAGGGGACTGGAGATCAAAACATATGAAGAATGGTTGCAGGAACCAGGTATGTCTAGTTTAAATGAAAAGAAGGACTAGAGGAGACATGATAGCAGTGTTCCAATATCTCAGGGGCTGCCGCAAAAGAAGAGGGAGTCAAACTATTCTCCAAAGCACTTGAAGGTAGAACAAGAAGCAGTGGGTGGAAACTAATCAAGGAGAGAAGCAACTTAGACCTGAGAAGAACAATTAATCAGTGGAACAACTTGCCTCCAGGAATTGTGAATCAGGGGTGAAATACTACTGTTTTGGACTGGTTTCCCCAAAACCGGTAGTAAAAATGCTACTGGTTTTCCTGAACTGGTATTAAAAAACATGAAACCACTTCAGGTGAACTATTTTTTCTGATGATCAGCTGTGACAAGTGATTTATATTAGCTAGAAAGCAGGATTTCTAGCTAATCTAAATCACGTGGCACAGTGCATTCCCCGTCCCCACTGTTAAATTACCTTTGAAGGCACTTGGTAGCAGGCTCTCCCCACCCACCGTGGATGTCATCACATTCATTTTTTATGCTCTGTGCATGCATGGGAGGTCCTGCATGCTCTCACATTGCTACTGAACCAGTAGCAAATGTAATTGAATTTCACTCCTGTTGTGAATGCTCCAACACTGGAAGTTTTTAAGAAGATGTTGGATAACCATTTGTCTGAAGTGGTGTACAGTTTACTGCTTAGGCAGGGGGTTGGGCTAGAACTCCTCCAAGGACCCTTCCAACTTTGCTATTCTATTCTATTCTATTCTATTCTATTCTATTCTATTCTATTCTATTCTATTCTATTCTATTCTATTCTATTCTATTCCATGTAACCTGGAGACTTCAACTGGTCCAGAATGCGGCTGCATGAGTTATCATGGGGTCACCTAGGTGCTCCCATGTTACACCCCTTTTAGGCGGCCTGCACTGGTTGCCAGTTGTCTTCCGGGTGCGATTCAAGGTACTTAAAGCGCTCCATGGCTTAGGCCCAGGATACCTGCAAGACCACCTACTGCCACCGGTAGCCTCCCATCGTCCAGTGCGATCCCACAGGGTTGGCCTCCTCAGGGTGCCATCGGCCAGACAGTGTCTCCTAGCGACCTCCAGGGGAAGAGCCTTCTCTGTGGGAGCGCCTTTCCTCTGGAATGAGCTGCCCCCGGAGCTTCGTATAATCCCCGACCTCTGGTCCTTCCAATGCGCCTTAAAAAGTTGGTTTTTCCAGCAAGCCAGCCTGGCCTGAACAAAACAAAATAAATTATTGATCATTGTTAATTTTAATCGATTTTTTAAAAATGTTATTGTTAATCCTAATTGGGTTTGTTTGGGATATTCTATTTAATTCTTTTTAACTTTTGTAATATGTGCTTGTTTGTTTTTTAATGTTGTACGCCGCCCTGAGTCCTTGGGAGAAGGGCGGCATATAAATCCAATAAATTGAATCCAATCCAATCAATAAAATAATTCAACATTGATCAAACATTATTTGCTATAATCTGTTATTATTTCTAGTCCTTCTAGTCTCCATTTATTTTTTTAAAAGTCCAGTATGGTTCAAAATCTCTCAGTACAAGTAGACCTCAACTTATGACTACAACGGAGACCAGAATTTTGATCATAACTCATGATGGTTATAAGTTGAGGCATTTATATGACTGGACCAGATTTTATGATCATTTTATGACAATCAATGAGCAAACCATATGCTCACAGGTACAAATGATTATTTATTGCCAGAAACTAATAAGTGCAAATTACAGTCATATTACTGTTGGATACTGCAACCAGGGGCCCAAAATGCAGTCATGTGACTCTCTCTCTCTCTCTCTCTCTCTCTCTCTCTCTCTGTGTGTGTGTGTGTAATGTCTGTGAGCATGTGTGATATGACATTTTACGACAGCCAGAATTTTTTTAAATGAAGCATCCTTTCCAAGACTGTCATAACTCCAAATGCTTGTTAAACAATCTGTTGTAAACTGAAGACTACCTGGAAATTTAGTTTGTACTATGTTCATTAAGTCATTACCTAATTAAGGATTTAGGATTGCAATTCTGGTGCAGTTTTAGAGCCAGAGAGTCAAATAAAGGCCAGTGGGAATGCCACAATAATAGGGCCTTTCATGATCCAGTTGTTGATATGAATTCAGATTAAAAACCTTAGAAAAAATAGGAATCCATTATTTTGTTAATAACCAGCCAATTTTCAGTCAAGAATGGGCCTTGTAGATGAACTATCAAAATCCAGGTAATCATAGATGATAGCAAAGAGAAATAAGCAACTTTTTCTGCTATCAAGTTGTCATTTGGATTTTTTTGCAGCCCTAGCCAAGTTTAACCAGTTTTTGAATGATTCAGGTTCTGATAAAAGACTGTTGATTCCTATATAACTAGAAATAGTGACTTCCTCCTACCCTTTTTTTGAGAATGTGTCTGCAGTCCAGACATGACACAAAGTACAATTTCTGTGCATATTGTAGCATCCATGTAGAAGGCTGATCAGTGATTTTCAGAATTGGATGAATCCATTTGCTTCTTGTTCATAACTGATTATAAGCCTATTCAACTCTACACATTAAAATTATACGATATGCCAACTTCTTTTAATATGCATATTTTTTTCTGGAACTGTCCTTAATATATATCTTTGGGAATGCAGTTTTGGAGCCAAGAACTTCATCTCAAACTTTGGAGTAATATGCAGCCTGAAGGATAACTATGTTCCAATCTGCATATTAGTTAGTTGTAATTAGGTTACTTCACTTTATAACTGCCACAGGCATTATGTGCTGAATTGGAAAGGCAGCCTAAAGTTGTACTTCACATAATGATGTTTTTTTGGGAAAATATAAGTTTTTCTTTAATTTAAGAATCCAAATTGGATTTGTAAGGTATTTTCTTTTCCCACTTTAATTATTATTATTTTAAAATAAATAACTCAGGATGAAAACACCTACTCCTCCTTTCTATTTTCCTTGCAGCAACAACCTTGTGAAGTGAGTTGGGCTGAGAAAGAATGACTGACTCAAAGTCACCAGTGAGTTTTTCATGCCTGAGATGCTACTGTACTAGAATTCACAGTCTCCTGGTTTCCAGCCTCTAGGTTTGTTATCTTTGTTCAATATTGTTGCAAAATCTG
Source organism: Thamnophis elegans (assembly GCF_009769535.1). Classification (NCBI taxonomy): domain Eukaryota; kingdom Metazoa; phylum Chordata; class Lepidosauria; order Squamata; family Natricidae; genus Thamnophis; species Thamnophis elegans. Next base: position 138,251,700 of record NC_045541.1, on the reverse strand, counting down.
TGGTTTCCCGTTCATGTAAAGACATTGCAATTTTTCGAGTCTGATTAGACAGGTATCCATACTTGAATAGTCTGGATAATGCTTGTTGTTTTAGAAGATTTCTTTCTTCCCAGGAGAAAGCTGAACACTTGCTTTTGTTAATGCAGGAAGGGATTCAGAAGGAAGAACTCCTTTAGCAAAAAGGTGAAGGAGTTCTATGACCTTAGGAGAAGCTGGAGTATGAAACCTTTTATCAGAGACTATTCGACTAACACGACTGAGACGCATGGACTCAGGCCAAAGAAGAGCATACTTCAATTCAAGACAGAAATAAAGGTGGACTAAGCAAAGCTAGAAAGGAGAAACAGAAAGGGGTGAAATGCTAGTAAATCTGAATGAATAAGCAAACAGAAAAGGCACAAATCGCAGCCTCAGCTTCCTGAGGGGAAACGCAGCACTGAAAGGTCACAACACAAATTATTTCAAAATATATCTTTAAGGACTTTTAAAACTCTTGTTGATTTTATCATAGTATACACAGGAAAAAAAAATCTTTTCCAATTCATAAATTCCAGGGCTTCTTCAGCCACACAATTCTAATCGATATCTGAAGCAAACTAGCAGAGCTAAGCTAATGTTGGTCAATAGCTAAATCCAGATTGGATTGCCAAAGTTTTTGTTGATGTGTGTGTATGTATGCAACTTGAACATTATTAAACAAATGATTTATCTTGATCACTTTATCACAGCCAAGGGATAATATTGCATGCACATCCGTGTGTGTGGTTTGGTTTGGTTTGGTTTTATTAACATTTATAGGCCGCCCTTTTCCCTAAGGGGACTCAGGGCGGCTTAAATTTCATAGGAAGGGGTGTGTGAGACAGGACACAAAAGAAATGTGAATAAAGAAAAAAATAATCAGTAAAACACAACATTCATTCAACATTCGGGCGGGGCGAGATTGGGATCTTATCCCCAGGCCTGACGGGATAGCCAGATCTTGAGGGCTTTGCGGAAGGTCTGGATGGTGGTGAGGGTGCGAATCTCCACGGGGAGATCGTTCCAAAGCGTCGGAGCGGCAACCGAGAAGGCTCTCCTCCACGTAGTCGCCAGTCGGCACTGACTGGCGGATGGAATTCGAAGGAGGCCTACTCTATGCGATCTGATGGGACGAAGGGAGGTAATTGGCAGAAGGCGGTCTCTCAAATAGTCAGATCCACTACCATGAAGGGCTTTATGAATGGTGAGTAGCACCTTGAAGCGCACCCGGAGATCAACAGGTAGCCAGCGCAGCTCACGGAGGATCGGTGTTATGTGGGCGAACCGTGGTGCGCCCATAATCCCTCGTGCGGCTGCGTTCTGGACTAGCTGAAGTCGCCGGATGCTCTTCAAGGGCAGCCCCATGTAGAGCACATTGCAGTATTCCAGCCTAGAGATCACAAGGGCTCGAGTGACTGTTGTGAGGGCCTCCCGGTTCAGGTAGGGCCGCAACTGGCACATCAGGCGAACCTGAGCAAATGCCCCCCTGGTCACAGCTGACAAATGATGGTCAAAACTCAGCTGTGGGTCCAGGAGGACTCCCAAGTTGCGGACCCTGTCTGAGGGGTATAAATTTTGTCCCCCCAGCCTGATTGATGGAACATTAGCCAAATTATTGGGAGGAAAACACAACAGCCACTCAGTCTTTTCCGGGTTGAGCACCAGTTTGTTAGCTCTCATCCAGTCTTTAACAGCCTCAAGGCCCCGGTTCATCACTTCCACCGCTTCATTGAGTTGGCACGGGGCGGACAGATACAGTTGTGTATCGTCCGCGTATTGATGGTATTTTATCCCGTGCCTCCGAATGATCTCGCCCAGCGGTTTCATGTAAATGTTAAATAGTAGGGGGGATAAGACCGAACCCTGCGGCACCCCATAAGTTAGGGGCCTCGGGGACGATCTCTGCCCCCCCACCAACACCGACTGTGACCTGTCCGAGAGGTAGGAGGAGAACCACTGCAGAACAGTGCCTCCCACTCCCACCTCCCGCAGTCGTCGCAGAAGGATACCATGGTCGATGGTATCGAAAGCCGCTGAGAGGTCAAGGAGAACCAGGATGGACGCATGGCCTCCATCTCTGGCTCTCCAGAGATCATCGGTCAATGCGACCAAAGCGGTTTCTGTGCTGTAACCGGGCCTGAAGCTGGACTGGAAGGGGTCAAGATAGTTAGCTTCCTCCAAGGTACGCTGAAGCTGGAAGGCCACCACCTTCTCGACAACCTTCCCAACAAAGGGAAGGTTGGAGACTGGACGATAGTTATTAAGAACGGCTGGATCCAGGGATGGTTTCTTCAGGAGGGGTCTCACCACCGCCGCTTTAAGTGCGGCGGGGAAGTGCCCCTCCCGAAGAGAAGCGGTAACAACCGCGTGGATCCAGTCTCGTGTCACCTCACTGCTGTTGGCAACCAGCCAGGAGGGACACGGGTCCAGTATACAGGTGGAGGCGCTCACAGCTCGCATAGCCTTGTACACATCCCCGGAGGCAACATCCTGAAACTCAACTCAGAGATGGTCTGCCAAGCTATTCCCCTGTGTCTCGGCTGGATCTGCGGGAGTGGAGTCCAGGTCCGACCGAAATCAAGCAACTTTGTCCACCAAGAACTGGACATACTCCTCAGCCTTACCCTGTAAGGGGTCCCCTGCCTCCCTCCTATTTAGGAGGGAGCGGGTTATCCTAAACAGGGCGGCTGGGCGGGACTCGGCGGACGCAACCAAGGTGGCAATGTGTGTTTTTTTAGTTGTCCTTAATGCCCTGATGTATTCCTTGGTGCATGCTGTCAGAAGTGCTCGGTTCGATGTGTGTGTGTGTGTGTGTGTGTGTGTGTGTTTCTGCTAAAATTAGAGGAGGATTTCTAAATCAGGCTCAAGTAATTTACTAGATTCAGGCCCATTTTCAAATATCTCTTTTGGCATTTCAGATCCTTGAATTGATTTTTAAAAATTTGTTGTTATCTGTGATGAAACCCAAAGCAGAGGAATCAAATACCTGCACTTCATTTTGTTAAAGAACGTAAATTATATCAACTACCATAAACAGAAATACAGTAAATTTCAATTTGTGATCACATGATCTGCCTCCTATGTAAATTATGTTCAGGCAGTAACTGCCACGTTGCCTTTAAATAAACATTCTGAATTCAGCGTCTTTCCTTGGTTCAAAAACAAACAAGACCAAACAAGTTTAAGGATATCCAGTGAAACCAAACAGTTTTTAATGAGAAACCTCTAAATCCAGCAACAGATTGGCAGAACAAATTCAGCACACTCCATACATCAGAAAAGTCAGGGTGGGGGAACAGAACCTTTATTCAGTTGCTAGGCAACTTCCTTCCAGAACCAGGGTGACCTAGGTGATTTTATAAGTAGGACACAATGGGTCCTCAAAGGGGACACCAGCAGTGTGACCCAGGAGGTTGCAATAAAATTGGAGAAAGAAGAGAAGCTACTGAAAACTGGTAGAGGTTTTCCATTGGAAGCAATGAAATAATTTGGATGCTTGACACCTGGGTACCCAGAATTTGTGATTTGTTGTAGAAAAAGAGGATGTAAAAATAAACTGGGGATTAAGAATTTGATCACAAGATGAGAGGAGGGGGTGAAGGAAAAAAAATAAGGTCCCTTTTGAGTTAGAAAGCCTGACACAATCACATTGAAGTAAAAAAAATGGGACAGGTTTTTTGTAACATTTTGGTAGGTTATAATAAAAACTATAGACAGATTTATCATGCAAAGGACAGAGGTGTCAATGGGACTGATATAATTAACTCAATTAATAAACCATTAATTTAATATTTTATTAATATTTAAAAAATAATCTTATTGGTTAAGTTAATTCTTGGGATAATGAAAATGAAATAAAGGATAGGATTTTGTATCCATCCTTTCATTATGGATACAAAAAAATCCTTTCATTAAAAAAAGGCCAAAACTAATACCTAAAAATGTTATTTTAACATAGCCACCATCTAAATGCCTTGATGCTAAATATTAATTTCCACAGCCAGGTTCTCATTCCAGTTAACATTTTCACTTATTTTGCTACTATTGGTTGCATTTGGTGCACCTGATAATTCTGAGCACCTGATTGCTTTAGCTAAGCTGTTTTATAAGAAGAATATGTGGTTCTTAAACTAAACCCCACAGATTATCTTGTACGTGGCTTCTTGGTAGACAAAGTGAATTCTACAAGGAAATTAGATTATGGAAAAGGAAAAAGCCACCCTTGGTTTGAAAAAGTTATGAAACTTTTTGCAGTTTTAAATATCTGTTAAAATTGATTACTAAAAAAAATAATTAAAAAAGAATTGAATTGGGGGTGCAAACATGTGTAGATCGGTATGTGTGTGTCTGTCTAATACAAAACAGGCTTGACCCTGGGAGCAGTGGCACATTTCTGGTCACTCAAAGTTTAACATATTGAGTTCAACATTTATTTTAGGTAAACTCGATTGAGTGTTTAAATCAGACCCTAGTTCACCAATATAGTAATGGAAATAGTAAAATAGCCATTGTTACCTTTTGTTCTGAATGTTTTTAGAAAGCTGATGTTTATATCACAGAGCAAAAATGTGCTAGTGTCTTATGGTGTAAGGCAACCTTCCAGTTTTTTGCATTTATGTTTCTAAGGAGAAATTTAATTCTCAGCTCTATGCCCTTGAGATTTCATCTTCTGCCATCCCTCTACATTCGATTCAGGATTCTTATTTTTCTTTTTTATGTGCTAAGATTGAGTTTCACTTCAAATATAGAAGCATTGACAGACACAATTAAATGAAGATTCTTTATTCAGTCTATAAACAGGACTAAAACGTTTCATCTGAAATAAAAGTATGGGTGGATCAAGAGGTAATTGCTGTTGCCATTGGCATACAAATGAATTGACATTATTGCTGTGTTTCTCTGAAGTTATATTGACATTGCAGGCAAGGTTTCATGACAATTACATTTAGTAACAGACTTGTTTCTGGCAGGTGATATAATAAAAGAAAGAAAGAAGTACAAACATGTTTAAATATTTAGTTACAATTGTCAAAACCAGCTACGCACATTTGAGTAGGGATGCCAAGATTGTCTTTCTAAGCCCAGCACACATTACTTATTTTGTTTTTTCCTCCCTTCCCCACTGTCTTGATTTAATGGAGATATATTTTACTGCCAAAGACAAACCTTGAGGCTCATGTGTTGTTGTTTTTGTATGGGATGAGAGTTTGGAAAGCTGAAGAAGAATCTTCTACATAACGCAGAAAAAATTGACTGCAGCAGAACTACTGGCGTACTTGGCTATCAAAGTTTCCTCAGACAAAACTCAAAATGAACTTCGGTAGTTTTTTCAGCAAGAAAGGTATTTTCTCTTTTTCTGGCTTCTTTTCTGTTTCACTGCCACAGATTTTGCTGTTCACCACTCTTCAGAAAACTTTACCCCACCATCTTTGTGAACTGCTCAGAGTTGGTTGAAAGATGTGTGACTACATAAATGTTTTAAATAAATAAATGAAATCTTGGAAGGCAACAACGAAAGCAGGAAGGAATAACCATGATGGGCATTCTTGCTCCCTAAAACAACCTAGAAGGGCCTGCTGGATTGCTATGACAGAAAATTCACAAAAAAACATTTTCTTGTGCCCTTCCCATCATTTGTTATGCTATATTGCTGATCATTTGGGCTTTAAGAGACAGCTGGGATGGAAAAGAATACTTTTCTGAGCACGTTTTGGTGGGCTTTGAAAAGTCAGTTTTCCTGGTTTGAGAAGGGGAGTGAATTTAATTTCTTGATATCTGTTCAAAACACTTTTATATTCACATTGTGAAACTGTATGGCTGTATGATTAAAAATAACTCAAATTCACTCAGAGTAGCATAAATTGGTCTTGAATGTATTGTTCACATAGAATTATCTGTAGTCATTCAGCTGGCATACATGAGAGTTAAAAAAACTGAATCCTAGCCAAGATTGCAAGTATAAATCCCCCAGGTTTTTTGGGAAATGTATTATGAGAATGGCCACACTCATTATAGCAGGCATTTTGTGAAAATGCTGCCCAAATGCCCAAATCCTTTTATAAACCAAGCTTCTGCAAACTATTAGACATTCTGGGAATTTTAGATGTTTAGTTCCAATAAAGGTGAAAGAAAGTTGCTCTGGATATGAGTGCAAGCAACATTTCTCCTATCTATTTCTCCGAAGGTCACATGCTAGGAAAAAAAGGCAGCAGTTATGACTTGTATGCCTCAAAAATTTAAGCACTGTCATGCTGTCATCACTAACACAACCAATACCTGCTTCTGAAGCATCTGCTTCATGAAAAGCCAATGAGGGAACTGTCATAAGCAGATGGAGTGTAGCTGAATAAGTTCCCGCCAGGCAAACATAACATAGCTAGCAGTTACAAGGAGGATATCATTTCAAGCTTTTATGGTTATCTAGCAAATCACACTAATGATATGTGGATTGAGGATCCAAATATACCTTAGCTTAATATGTTTTTGAATATGATTCTACCTTATCGGACTAAATGCCCAGGGTGGGTTACACAAATATTTGCCATACTCTTGGTGCTTGGAAAGATTGTTACTGTACCTGCCTTCTTACAACTTCTCATTATTTGCCTGGTCCAACTGTTCAGATCTGCTTGTGTGTGTTTAGCCAACTCATATCACACCAAAAGGATTCTTGCTTTGATCATATTTATGTGTCAGAGTTTGCATGTGACAAGAAACAAACAAAGGAAGAATACCAGTCACAACACTGTGGTTTGTGAATGCCTGCCCCCTCCCACTCCCAATCCAATGGGAAATCTGAAGACTGCTAAATGAGCACAAAATTATGTTGTTTGGAATCATTTCAGAAAGACTTTTAGTCCCACGTGATTCTAATTTTACTTGACTATGTTCACTGGAGAACATCCATGAGATGATGATTATGGAAATGAGTGACATTTCAATTGAGAGATGTAACATTGTATTAAAATGTTATCTCTAGGACAAAAAGCAGCTGTCTGGAAATTTGACACATCTGTGACATTGTCTTCCCAAAATAATAAATTTAGCAATGGCTGACGTGTGTAAAAAAATGCAAAGGCTAAACGAGTAGACAAAATGGTATATGAAAAGCATCCCCTGTTTTATTAATAATTAATGTGTCTGTCATTGTGTAGGATGTTGGAGAAATTGCTATCTGGGAGATAATGCAATAGTACGGGTAATCTGAATGTTTTCAGCAGATAGTTTAAATGCTATTCGACAAGTTACTGTTTATTGAAAATCAATGATTGTGGTCATCATTTCCATTTTCAAACTATCAGAGGGCCACCACTCTCCGTTCATTTTTCAATCCAGTTGTGCAAAATTGACTAATGACAGCTGCATGGTTTGATTCCCTATTGAATATTCTGTTGTTGGCACAGGCAATAATTATATACCAGGTGGTTATTCCTCATCAACTGATCATAAAAGCCACTAGGTGTGTGTGTGTGTGTGTGTGTGTGTGTGTGTGTGTGTGTGTAGGCAACAGTGCAGCAACTGGACAACCATGAGTTATGCACAAAGCCATCTGGGCCAGATAGTCTGTGTCAGACTTCAAAAAATATTGCCTAGAAAACTGTATGGGATTATCCAGTCAGTCACTACCAATCAATAATACATCTAATACATAATAATACATTAATAATAATACGTTCAGAGACATACACAGTATAAATACATAAATAAATACCTACAGCACTAACCTAGATTTGTACTCCTACATTGATTTTACAGTGGGAACAAATCTGCTTCGCACACTAACTCCAAGAAGCTTTCCTGAAACTAGAATAGTTTAACAGCCATTAATTAGAGATCACAAACTCAGAGCATAATAGATCCCTTGCGAAACAGTGCAGTAACTGCTAGAAATGTGCCTTCCTTGGTACAGACCATTGCTTTCACCTAGCCCATTAAAATGCTGTCTTTTAATGGGTGGAATTAGTACATGTTATAAAAGAGGAAATGGGACTGGTTTAATCATCAGCATTTTCATCTCAGCTTCTCCTTTGCAAAGGAAGGATAGCTTATGACCCATTTCATTAAGGAATTACAGACCATTTGCATGGATACCATGCAGGAAATGTACCATTCAGAGAATGAAAAGGGAGCCATTTACCATGGTCTTGCAATTACTTCTGATTAATCATATTTTTCATTATCAAAAATAAGCACAGTTATAGCTAGACCTTATATCAGGACCTTGGGATATTGGTGGCATTGCATAATCACACATTTCACTTAATCTGGATGAGCAGTTCTCACGTGATTTACAATAAAAAGCAAATTTACAATAAATAGTTTGTTCATTCTAGATTCACTTCATTGTACGCATTTGAAGTCCTTCATTTGTTAAGGGTTTTGAACAAAGATGTAATGTTTAAATAAGAAGACACCAACTACTGTCCCAAAGTTCTTAATAGTTGCTTGGAACAGTATTTTATAATAACACCCCCCCCCCGAGAGTTATTCCAGTATTTCCTTCAATAAATTTGATATCTTTTAAAAATATTTGTTACAGCTCCATACCCTTGCAGTGTTGAATCAAAACCCATCAATAATGGGTGATGATTTAGTGTAAATGTTAGCCCAGTTTAAAGGTAAAGGTAAAGCTTCCCCTTGCACATATGTGCTAGTTGTTCTCAACTCTAGGGGCCGGTGCTCATCTCCATTTCAAAGCACTGTCTGAAGACGTCTCCATGGTCATGTGGTTGGCATGACTAAACGCCGAAGGGGCATGGAGTGGTCCCTATTTTTCTACTTGCATTTCTATGTGCTTTCAAACTGCTAGATTGGCAGAAACTGGGCCAAGTAACAGGAGCTCACCCCGTTATGCGGCACTAGGGATTCAAACTCCCAAACTGCCGACCTCTTATTCGACAAGCTCAGCATCTTAGCCACTGACCCACCACGTCTCTTTTAGCCCAGTTTATAGCTGCCCAAAAAGAAAAGAACACTTCAATACATTCTTGGTAACATAACAATTGTAATACTGTGTATATTTCTTTCTTGGTCCCAGTGCAGCAATTTAATTGTACCACTGCACAGCAACTTAATTACACCACTGGATAGGACTATATAAAAACTTGCATGTAGAAATTGTGGGTAGAACTGTTTTGTTTTTGCTGTACAAGAGAAGTCTGAGTCATCCATGGAATGAATGGAATTAATGTATGTGCTATCATGTAATATTGAATGTATTACTGTGTAGCGAATAAAGACACACACAGACATAGACACACTTTAAAAATTAGCCTATTGAATCACAAACTTTAGATGTGATGGTGGCTACCTGTTTAGATGTGTGGGACTAAACTAATTCATGGAGCGATCTATGACTAACAATGCCTGTTGGTTGTAAGGAATAGTCTATGTCCTGTGCCATTGGGGTAATGGAAGCAGCCATGGAAGACAACTATTGCTGCTGTGTTCTTTTTGTAAGCTTCTCAGATCCACGCCCCTAGTCTGGTTCTCTTTTCTCCCTGTAGTTTTCTTGTTGCCCAACCATACTGTATGTGTGGTAGATTTGCAATCAAGTGGACTGCTAAGTTTACAAGTAAGGATTCATTTTTAACAACTCTTGAACTAATAGTTTTAAATGGTGGAAGATAGGATGCAGATTATTTGTACTGTATAAAAGAAAGCAGCCATATTTGTTGTCTAAACATTCCTGCTCCAATTGATCCACAATAAGCAGGGTTTACTCACTTATCCTAACATTATATTGCTGATTTTCCAGATCAAATGGAAACCCCTCCCTTCATCTAAAGGTGCTTTGTTTCATCTGCATTATTCCATCTATTTTTTATTCTATAATTACACCCAAATCTGTTTTTGGAAATTTCAAGTCCTCCCAGATTTGGTTTTTATTAAAACAAATCTTTTGATCCAATCTCAGAAAGAAGTTGGATAGCTTTATATAATATTTTACAAGATGTGCTTGTAGAGTACAAACTTTCTTCAAAACTTTCATTTTTTTCACCTTTCAGTAGACCTTTTGCCTTGGGTTTAAATACGGGAGCCTAAGTTCAGAGGACCCAGATTTTAGCACCTATAAACAGACACAAAAGAGCGGGCTCTGAAGAAATAGCAATAGCAATAGCAATAGCAGTAGACTTATATACCGCTTCATAGGCCTTTCAGGCCTCTCTAAGCGGTTTACAGAGAGTCAGCATATTGCCCCCAACAATCTGGGTCCTCATTTTACCCACCTCGGAAGAATGGAAGGCTGAGTCAACCCTGAGCCGGTGAGATTTGAACCGCTGAACTGCTGATCTAGCAGTAGCCTGCAGTGCTGCATTTAACCACTGCGCCACCTTGATTCTATTTCTATCTGAAATAATGCAATCCTTCGCAAACACAATTTTGAGTTTTGTGGTAGGTTTTCTTCCTTATATAACTTCGATAGTGAGCATTTTCATTTAGGAGGAAAAAAGTAAACACGGTGGAGTTTAGATCAGGGTCATCTGCATTATTCTCTATTATGATCTCAAACATCTTTTCTCCTTATTTCTATTTGTTGATGTTAAATTGAATTTAATTCTTTTTTACCTGGAACACAGTAATAAAAAAATAACGAAGTGCCCTGCTGTTAGTTCTTTGAAAAAGTAGACTTTAGATGCCCGGAGTTTATTAATGATTTTACTGGCAGGTAAAATACCATATTTTTCAGAGTATAAGATGCACCTTTTTCCCTCAGAAAAGAGGATGAAAATGTGGGTACATCTTATACACTGAATACAGCATTTTTTGCCTCCTGAAACCCTGCTCCCTTCACCAAAATGGTCATGCATAGCCTTTAGGAGGCTTCCAGAGTACTCCTGGGGGCTGGGGAGGGCCAAAATATGGGCCATTTTTTGCTCATTTTTTGGAGGGGCAGCCCCCAGGAGCACTCTACCCTATAAGCCTCCTAAGGGCTATGCATGCCCTTTTTGCGAATAATGGGTCATTTTGGGAAGGGCTGCAGAGTGCTAAAACTTTTTTTATTTGCCTCTTCAAAATCTTGGTGCGTCTTATACTCTGAAAAATATGGTAATAGTTTTATGAGAAAGCTTGACTTGGAGAGAGTTATATTCTACTGCCAACACAGAATAGGTCACTCATAATGTTATAGTGTATTCATGTATAATATAGATACAGTACCTATGTCTTTGTCTATATGCAGTGATGGAATTCAGCCAGTTCACATCACTTCGGGAGAACAGGTTGATAACGTTCTGAGCAGTTTGGTGAACTGGTTGTTGGAAGAATTCATTAGGGCAAAGACCCAGTTGTTAAATTATTTGAATTCCACTACTGTCTATATGGTATGAAAAGCTTCATCCTTATAAAAGTGTGGAATGAAAAACAACCACTTTGGTGTTTGTAGAATTGGGATGAACCAAGGGAATGATCCTTATTGCTTGAATTCATGAGCAAGAGTTGGAGGACACATTTTTCTCTAAATGAAATATGATTCAAATAAGCTTTGAGTTTTGTTAATGAAAAGATTCTTCCTATCAGAGGATATATTTTGGAAGATAATGATAAGAAGATGCTCCGTTTTACTAAAAACTGAAGAAAAGATTTAATTCAAATGATAAAGTGAAGCTGTATTTTTTTTTTAAAAGTCTAACCAGTTTCCCAGGCTCCTTTTAAGAATAATTTTCTTATTAATGTGTGGCATGAAAGAAATCTAGTGCTGAATAAGGAGGCAGAGAGAAGATCTTCAATTGCATCTGGGGTTTATTCTTTGTGCTTTTAAGGCAAACAATCAAGCAAGTAAAATTGCAGGTGAAGTATTAGAAAACAGCCAAATTGCTTTTTAATTTGATTTTTCCAATATTCATTGTTTGGTGTCATTTTAGAAATTGATTCTCTTTTTACCTCATTAAATAATCAGAAGACTGTAACAATAGTTTGGCTTTCATAGTTTATTCATTCAGTATGCACATTTTTGTTCAGAACAAAGGATGACATCTCTCCCCTAAATCCATTTTGATTTTCATGAAACAGTTTAAAAATGGCTGCTGTTAATTTTAAACTATAGGGAGAATAGTCACACAAAATAGTGAAAATGCTATTTCAACAACAACAAGAAAAATCTAAAACATTTTCCTTTTGCATTTGAAACCTCTTGATGTGTTTCTCATTTAAACTGCTTAAGTGGAATTTGATTACAATCCATCATTTTTTCCAGACCATTTAAATTCACCCTGATATCTTTCAAAATCTGATAGTTTAAAGGGTTGCCTGCCCTCTAGTTTTCTGATAATTTTATTCTCTGACCTAATTCTCTATTTCATTTTGGACACACAGCATATGATGCACTAAAACCATGTATTTCAAAATCTTTTCTCAGAAACCATAATGGCACAGTAGTTAGAATGAAGTATTGCATGCTAACTCTTCCCACTGCCATGAGTTCAATTCTTACTGGCTCAAGGTTGACTCAGCCTTCCATCCTTCCAAGGTCAGTGAATGAGAATCCAGATTGTTGAGGGCAACATGCTGACTCCGTAAACCACTTGGAGGGTGCTAGAAGTGATATATAAGTCTAAGTGCTATTGCTATTGCTATTTTTGACTTACCTTTATGGAGGAATCTGAAAGAGATACTAGTGGCAAAAACAAACTTGTTTTACTGGGTTCACTGTGTATCCTCTACCTCACTGAAGTAGAGAATAAAATAGTCGGAAAAGTAAAAGACAGATAATATAGCATGGATGAATGGATAGATGAATGGATGGATGGATATACATACATACTGCACATACATACATACATACATACATACATACATACATACATACATACATACGCCAGTGAGACTAGACATATATCTGTACAGTTAAGGACAGGGCATTCAAAACTTACCTATAGCCACTCTCAAAATACATTCTAAATTTTTCTAAATATAATTGTTATCACTGTCCATACAAATGTTTAAAGATTTATACATTGTGAATGCCTATATAACCTTTGGGGCCAACCACCGCAATACTGATATGCAAGAAAGAGAAAATGTATTTAAACAAATACAAAATTAGCAAAAAGTTGCTTGACTAGATCATCTTGTTAGATAATTAGTAAGAATCAAAAATCTATGTATATGAAATTCATTCAATGTTTCTGCTCATGAATCTGTAAAACCACTTGTGTTTTTTAAAATACTTCACTGAAGGTGTTAGATGTTTCATCAAAAGTAAAGTTAACATGTATGTCCCTTTTGCTGGAAATGGAAAAGATTTCATTTGCTAGCTCTGTCCTATGAAACTCATTGAGCTGGAAATTTGTTTCTAAAGATAGAATAAATCTTTGGAACAATGTGGAAGATGTTTTGAAAACTTTAGATTTGATGAAAGAGTTTACTAAAAATTATGTATTCCATTTTGCAAAACCAGAACTATTTTTCACTAGCACAAAGCAAACTCTACCTGCAAATTTACAGAATTTATTTCTGTTCCAAACTAGGAAATAATTTTTTGAAAAAGTGGTCCAGCTGTAACTTATTCTTCTGAAATTGGCAGCATCCTTATTCTAAATAGCTTGTTGCTGTATATCTTTGATCATGTTAGGCTAGCATACTAACTGATAGCCAGCATATTAATCCTCAGGATCAAGCTGTATCAGTTTTATTAATTTTGCAGATGAAATGCAATCTGAGGAAAAAATAAGTATGATTTTGTTAAAGGAAAAAGAATGAAACTCAGACTCTGGTGCAAATTAAATGATTCATAGTACAATGTGCTACTGTCCACTTCATTTACCAAAGTGAGTGGAGAAACATTAATTGGACATGGCATGCCAATATTTATGAAAGATTATAGTATGCCTGGGGAAATTCTGAGCTTTTACAGTTGTCTCTCAGCTATTACTTTTCAGTATTCTGAACTATTCAGTATTCTGAATAGTTTTACTCTGCACAGAGAAAAATCAAATTGGGAAGAAGCAAAATAAAAGCTAAGGCCCATTAAGAATATTTTGCCAGATCTGTTTTGCTGATCAGGGAAGAGCATTTGTTAATATTTGATTTTAACATGAGTTAATATTTGATTTAAATCTTACTCACTTCCAAATGGAATAAATGTAATGCATGGTTGCATGTTTTTAATCTATAACCAAACGCCAGAGATGTCATTGCTTATAAGGACATGGCAAACTAGAACTTTTGTATATTGAATTTGCAAAAGAGATTTGTTATAAAAAAATTAGTGAGAAGAGATAAAGGAAAAAGGGAACAAAATCTGTCTCTGGGACATTATTTGAGAGGATTAAAAACAACAGTGAAGGGATGGAATATTAAGTTGATATATTTGATCAAGATTAAAATAGATATATTACTATCTCTGATAACCCTTAATGGACTTTTGCTAACCAGGACTGAATAACAAGGCCTTACAATTTTCTTTAAAAATAAGAAATGATATATGGGAGGAAGAGATCATTTGTTGCATTTTAAGAAAAGATGATGTTACTAATTTTTTGATACTTGTTATGGCAAAGGGGGTATTAATTTCTTTATGCATTTCCTTTCTTTTTATTATATTCATTTTTTTCATTTTTCCCTATTTTTCTTTCTTTTTTCTGCACTTTTTATATTTATTCTTTCAGTTTTTAGTTTGTTTTAGTTTTTATCATTTTAATTGTAATATTTAATTAAATTATTCTGAAAAATGCCTCAGAGAATGTTATAAGGTATCAATTATAATAATGAAAAATAAATAGAAAGTTGTGCTGAACAAAGTTGAACAAACACATAAATGGGCATTGAGAGAGCTAGACTGACGTATCTGTCTCTATCACACATGCACACATATACAATTAGTAGGAGAAGTATACATGGTCAGATGTAAAACAATTAGGTGAAAATAATAGTATTTTGTTTACAAAAGTTTGCTCAGTATGTTTAAAATATTTTTTGCTAGCTCCTTTTCTTTTTCCTCTGTTTAATTAACTCATTTAAATATTAGACAGCTCTGTGGCCTGACTGGTATCCCATAGACCCCTGTGGCCTTGTGCTCTATCACCTTTCACCATACCAAAATCATTTTGGCAAAATGTAAGAAATAAAGGAAACTGGCTGATCTGCTCTGGCTAGGAAAATCTGGCTAATAAGGATAGGTGGCAGTGAAAACTCAAGAAAAGAGCTTGGCTGTAAATTAGTTGCTTGTGCAAATTGGAAAAGCTCCCAAGGCAGATGATGACATGTGTCATCACAAACTTTATAATGTCTTGCATTCAAATCCATGAGACACAAATGTGCTTACATGTGAACGGATTGTGAATGGTCTATATATCTTTAATGAGATGATATCCTGTCATGCAAAGTATACTATCCATGACACCTTTCACTCTGCTAATAATTAGTTTAAAATTACATTGCTAAGACTTGTTTTTGGCCATTAGTATACAGACTCCCCCCCCCCTCGCGAAATCCATCCATTCCAGAACACAACTCTTATATACATTTGTGACAGTAAAATTAAAGGCATGGAAAATTGCTGCAACTTTACTTCTTACTTCTTGAAAGACTGCTATAATTCACCAAAGAGACAGCTTTGCAATCCATTTACAGCAAGCTACATTGCTAATGGGTTATAGTTTCAGAGAGCAGTTATGGAAAAGAAAAAAAAATACAAACCACTTCATCATATTTTATATGTCAGGGGAGTTGAGAGGGAGAGGCAGTGTGTTAATTCTATGGTAACTATATTTATTTTACTTTTGTTCTATTCTGATACTTTAATATTTCGAACCTAGAATATATACAGTATTTTTTCCAAAAAGTTTTTTTTTCATTTTCATAACATATAAACATATGTATACTATTAAATAGCCAACATCATATTGTATTATTAAATGTTTACATCAATTCATCTTACCATCAACTCCCAAAAACTATTATTGGCTCTTCTGCTCTCCGCATACCATATTTGTACCTTATCCATCACTTTCTTCTCCCTCTCTCCTTCCCTTCTCTACTGCCTTTCTTCCCTCTGTCATCCTTCCCTTCTCTACTTTCCCTTCCTCTCTCCTTCTTCTCTCTCCCCTTTCCACTCCTCATTTCTCTCCTCCTCTCTTCCCCCCTTGCCCTCTCTCTAATCCCTCTCTTCTTCCCTTACCTCTCTCCTCTACTTCCCACTTTATTTCCTTTACTTTGTGTATTTCAGCTTATGAGCAAACTCTATTTTATGTTGATGGTATTTCCTTTTCAATATACATATTTAATTTTAACATGCAGTTTCCTTTTTTAGAAGAAATAGAACAAAAAAGTATACATATATAGTCATTGTGCTTTTAATCCCCCTCCCCGACTAATTTTGGGCGAGATGTAGACCTGGTTACAATTCTCAGATATTCTCATCATTATCTTTATATTATACATCTTTACATGCCCACAATTTGTGGTTCTGTCTTTAAATCTTAATAGTTTCCCATTATAGGTATATTTCATGTTCCCTCTCCATTTTTCCATATCTCGGACTAGATTACCCTTAATTGTCTATACATGGCAATCCTCACTGTTCAGTGTTCATTACAATTCCCTTAATCTATTCTATTCTACAATTCCCTTAATCTATTCTATAGAATAACAGGTGGTAAACATCTCACTTTATTCATCATCTTAAAAGTTCTACATATGTCCATGTTTCATATAATTTAACCCATGGTTAGTTATCCTTCTATTGTCATACTCAGTCAATTATCATGTATAAAAGTGAATCACAAACCTCTGTTTTACAACCTCCCCATATCAGTTTCATATTTATCCATATTCCATATATTTTAACCTTTGTTTAATTAATGAAACCTAGAACATTGTGAAAAAAAAATCATTCGCCAGGAAACATGCTTTAAGGTTCTTCATTGCACCAAAGGATTCTTCATGGAGATTTTAATCGCTATGAAAAAGGATCATGAGAAATTTTACCAATCACATTAAATGAATCTGTGTGAAGGTGACAGGTGATATAAAGAGGCAGGATTGTGCATATTGACTTCTTCTCCTAAATGTTTCATGTAGGGCTTCCTGCCTCCACTTTGTTCAATGTTGTTGCATGGAGAGGCAAAATTTGAAAGCAAAGTTTCTTTGCTTCTTCTGAAAGACCATTCCTACAGATATTTGCATGGCCCCTACCCTGGCTTCATTTAAATGCACCGTTCAAACCTCTTTCTCTAAGCCTTGAGTTAGATTGGGGGAAAGATGTGGCTTTTGCATTTTCAAGATATTTTGCTATTTTGTTTCTTTATTATTGTACACTGCCCAGAGTCTTGACCATACAAAATAAATACACAATAAATACATAATTTCAACACAAGTAGAAGTCTCTTCATGATTTTGGACACTGAACAATTGTAAGGAGAATGGCATTTATGGGCAAGCAAAAGTGCCTTTTGTATTGTTTTGTCTAATATCTCCCACCCTCCTGCTGGAAAGAGAGCAAGGAAATGAAGAAGCAAGCACATTCTCAGAATCATGCAAAGCTTTGTCATATTATAGATTGTATATGTTTTATCTGCAACACCATGGATGTGATAGAGTTAGGGTCTTTTTTATTTTGGTGCTTTCAAGTCAGTGTTGACTCCTGTGGCTGCCAGGACAAATCCCTACAATTTTCTTGGCCAGATTTTAGAAGTTATGTACTATTGCCTGCTTCCTAGAGCTGATAAAGAATGACTGACAGGTCCAGGTTGGTTTACAGCCAACTTGGGCCCTAGTACATCTAGAAATCATGGTCTCTCAGTTTCTAGCCTGGTACCTTAAACCACCACATCAAACTAGATCTCAGGGTTAAGGAGATTATTTTGCTTATGAGAATCAGGAGAAATAGGAGTTTAGAAGAGAGTAAAGTGAAGGCATGCGATCAAGTGCCTGCTTATTGCAGAATGGCAAACATGCATTAAAAGTAAGAGTGGCAGAAACTTAAGAATCAGAGTTAAAATATAATAATGAAAATAAAATAAAGAAGGGGTCAAAGGAGAGAGCCAGGTCAGCTAGGGAAGGGGAATGGCGCCAGAAAGGCAAAGTGAACTATGACAAGAAAAGAAATGAAAAACAGAAGTGAAAAATAGGGGCAAAGGAAAGGTGACACAATAGTATGGAAAGAGTTAGAAGACAGCCAGTAAATTTTAGTAAATAGACCTTATGGAGAGGAGGCACAATCTGGCAGTGCAAGGAAGAATACGTTCTCAGATTCAGGACAGTTCTCTTTAAAATTGAGGGTCTGTGAATTTTGGGGATGTATTGCTTGGATTAGTATTTTGCTCCTGTTTTTTGAATAACCATTGAGATAATTTTTATATGAGCCAAGGTGGCGCAGTGGTTAAATGCAGCACTGCAGGCTACTGCTAGATCAGCAGGTCAGCGGTTCAAATCTCACCGGCTCAGGGTTGACTCAGCCTTCCATCCTTCCGAGGTGGGTAAAATGAGGACCCAGATTGTTGGGGGCAATATGCTGACTCTCTGTAAACCGCTTAGAGAGGCCTGAAAGGCCTATGAAGCGGTATATAAGTCTACTGCTATTATTATTTGTCAGATATCTGAGTTTGACATCTAAGGCTCAAATGTTCCTAACACATTGTACTACTATTATTACTACTTTAGTTTGTCTAATAAACCGTGCTTTGTAAGAAGAAATTTTTCTGCTAGGCATACCATTTTTCTATGTAGCCATAACAGCACAAATATTAATTGCTCTTTTATTACATTTTAATCTGCCCAGATTTCAGATTAATGGTAAATACGCAAATAAGGCAGAAGACGTAAAGTAGAACAATTCATCAATAAATAGCACAAGAAGGAAAAGTAAAAAATAAGGAAGGTTCTCTCTTATCTATGCATTCATTTAGATCAGAGGTCCCCAAACATGGCATCTTTAAGACTTGTGGAGTTCAACTCCCAAAATTCTCCAGCCAGCTATGCTCTGCATTAGATAGTGGCTATATGAACTTCAATTGGGAGAATTTTTACTGTCTCTCTTGTCAAGATTGGATCATACCTGATTACCATAGGATTCTCTGGTGCCATTAGCCACTGAAGGAAGACTGGACAATTAGATTGATCTGCTTCCAGCAACTAATGAACCTAATAGAGTTTCAGAGGGAACTGGGAGCTCTTCATGCCATCGTCTGCTGCCCAATCTATTTGAAGGCTTGGTTTCTGCTTGGACTAAAGCAGTGGCGAAAGGCCTTAGAGTGGATTGCACCTCTGTAACCTCTCTCCTCTCATGGATCTCATCAATCCTCTTAGTTTATGGAGGAACTGAGATGAAATGAGAGAAGAGATTTTAGCTCAACTAGAGATAAACGACTTTGGGAGTAGAAATGCTTCTATACCAGTTTAGAAATGACACTCTACATTCATCAGGAAATTTTTAGATCCCTGTATATTTGCTGGATTCAAGAATTCTATGAGGGCAGATCTTCTTAATGTAATTAATATAGAATACACTTGGGCATTTAAGTATTACACAACCCACGCTTTAATTTTTGGCAGTCCCTTAGTCATCTTTGCTAAGCTAAGCTCTCCCTAAGAAAATATTCTATCTGGTAAAGGAAGGTTGTTTACTTCTAAACATATTACCTCGGTGAGATTGTTCAGAAAAAACAGTTCCCTTTAAGTTATTGTTAAAAAATTTCCCACATACTTTCTGTCAGCTATTTTGTGTAGTGGAAATAGGCATTTCTGGTTTAGAATCAAATGATTCGCAGGAGTGATTTCCTACAGTCAAAAAGACACACGAATGGGACTGTAAAGGGTCATCTAATTGTCCTTTAATACACAAGGGATTTAGACTACTAGATTTATTGGCCTTAGAAGATAGCAGCCCTTTGGTTAATCACAGAAAGTAAGCTGAGTAACCCTTGGCTAGTATAAAATAAAGGGCTAAGGAGTTTTTAAAAAACTGTATACTACAGAAGCAGTAATGACAATTTTACATAATGTAATATATACAGTCATTAAGATTCCATTTCAAGTTGAGGGTATCTTTACTGAAATAACTCTACATACAGTAACAAGGCAACATTTTAATCTTATTTTATGGTAATAATAATGGTTTTAAAAAGCCACAAAGCATTTCCTAGCATCAAACCATTTATGGGCACTGGTTTCTCTGAAAT
This sequence comes from Thamnophis elegans, assembly GCF_009769535.1. NCBI lineage: Eukaryota > Metazoa > Chordata > Lepidosauria > Squamata > Natricidae > Thamnophis > Thamnophis elegans. The sequence goes on along the minus strand of NC_045541.1, from coordinate 138,231,562 downwards.
TACCTGAATATATCCTAGGCACATCCTTCTGTACAATTTATATCTCATTTCACATGGGAATTAGAGTCCATTTTACTTGGACTATTTTTGGATAGGATAGAATGCTCACCTAAAATTGTCCAGTTGCTGTTTCCCATTCAGTTTTAAATCCAGGTTTCCCTAGTTAAATATAATATTAATTTTCAAACTATGTATAGTTTGTATAGAGGAATAAGTAAAAAAATATATATATTAAAATCTGGTTGCCATGGAAACCAATTGTTTCAGGTGCTTTGTTCTATTAACCCCCTAGCTCATATTTATTATTCAAGCAAAATAATTTAGTGGAAGAAAAAGGGGAAGAGAATTAGTTGTCACTTAGAGGGCAAGTCATTCAGTCACATGTGGCTTATTTGTATGCAATGAAAATTAAAAGACAGATCATAGGTTTTCCTATACTGAACTGCATTTGGATTACCCCTGCTCCCTCCTTTCCACAATTAATTATAATTAATTAATTATATTAATTAATAATAACATTTATAGAAAGGGATAGAAGCAACTATAGACTTAAAACCAGAATGCAAGTTTTATATGTTTGTGAAGAGATTGAGATCAGGCTGTTGCACGTATCTAAACAATCTAATTATTTTAAAAAGAATAATGTTTGGGCAAGGATGGTTAATGCATAGACTATATCATTTAAGAGTCATATAATCATTCAAACAGCTGTAGCAGCATTTTATCTGGACCTATTAAATAGAGGTGACCTTAACTGATCAAAGGCCTGCCAAGCTAAGGTCAGTGAGTCCTATTTGATACAAGGACTTCTTCCTCTATTGCAGGACCTGTGCATACATTCTTGTGCTTCTATAAAACCAAATACTACCTGATGGCAAGGTAGCACTGAAAGCAGACCCTAATGCTGACTGCTTAGAGATCCCCACACCTTCTGCTTCCAGAAGAATGAATATCTGCACACAGGTCTTCTGAGCCTCAAGTCATGACTGGGGAAGCTGTTGTCTTTCATGCCCCTGGTTTACCAACCTACATTTGCAATCAATAGTAAGCCAGGTAAAAGTGGGCTGGATGTATGTTCCATTGGGGAGGGCAGGTAATCCCAATATCATGATAGAGTCAAAGTCATCCCGTGTCTTATTTTACATAATGGATAATTGTGCTTTTGAAAGAGCAGAATTTTGGACAGTTTCTCAATAGATGGTTTTTCCAAAGTACTCCATTTTTGCTATTTTGCTGAGATTTTATCCTCATTGAATGAATCTATTTCTCTTGTAAGAGAAGCAATTACCCCCCCCTTTCATAAACATCAACTTTTCAATTTGTGTACTACTTGACTACTATACTTTTATTCTATATAAGAATAACACCAATGTGTAAGCTCATTTTGTTAAAACTACAAAGACCAAAGCAGACAGAAGGATCTTTGTACAAATGGACAAAAGGCAGATTTATATCAACAACAATAACAGGAGAATATTAGATTGTCCTAACTACTTTAAAATATTAAGAATTTTCAGGACTAGAAAATAAACACAACTACATTTGCATTACTATAATCTGAAAATCAGATTATAGTCATTTGTCTTGATACTCATTCAGATGCTGCAGGACTTCTTGCAGGTCAGTCTACTTAAGGTTTGGACAATCATGTTCTAAATGTTAGTTTGCAAAACAATTTTTTTTCTGAATTTTTTCCCAGACAACAATTAAAATCTGCTTCACATGAGTCACATGAGCAAACCTGGCAATTTCTGGATTGTCTGTTCTCTTTCTTCTCTAAACCTCAAGAGATGTACATGGCAGCTTCACTTGGGGAAATAAATTGGACTGAAAGAATGTAGGGGAAAAAAAGTCTGCTAGAGAATCAGTTGCAATGGTTTTCACCAAGGTCCTCTGTTCCGGTGAGAACAGAGATTCAACCTGATTGGTCGAAGGGTCTGACAGCTCCCTACAAAAGGGCTGCTATCAGACTGAACCTTCGCTGGATTGTACATAGTTGTTCTGTTACAATAAAGAGCTGTTGCTACCTAAGCCTGAGTGTTCCTTTCCTTTACCGAATCGAACACTGGCGACGAAGGTGGGATCGGAAGGCCACTAGGCATACAAAAAGAGGCATACAATGATCCAGCAAGTAAATCCAGCCCAGAGCTCAGCACGGCTTCAATCAGCCCTCTTTGAGCAGCTAATTCAAATGCCCTCAGAGACACAAGATGGCCATGCATGCCCCACCGACTCTGTACAACCCAGTCACCAAGCACTGGGAATCCTACATGCTGAGGTTCAACTGCTTCCTCGAAGCCAACGACCTCATGGCCTTTCTGAATGCCAAAAGAAGAACATGTTCCTGAGCGACTGTGGATGGGGAAGTGTTCGAGACTGCAAAAGACTTATCCGAGCTAACACCACTCCAATTGGTCGCTTGGTCGGTGTTACAACAGACACTGAGGGACAACCTCAGATATTTTAGGCTTCTTTTAAAGCTCCAATTAAAGGACTGTTGGCTGCTTTCACATAGCAACCAGGCGTCTTCAAATTATCTCTTGCAACTTGCTGTCTGCTAATGGTCTGCATAAAATAATTTCCTCTCCTGAATGCTGTAAATTCATCCCATCTGGAAATTAACTGGTATTGTTAACTCTCAGCAGTCATGTTTTGTCCTGCCTAGTTGTTGGTCACCACTTACATTTTGCTTTAAAAAAACATTTCAGATCCAGTCTGTCATACGATCAAATAATTAATTGGCATAACTGCAAATTTAGAAAGAACTACTGCAATCTAGAAATGCAGTCCATTTCACTGCAGTGGAGAAGATTATGACCAAGTAGCTTGTATTAAAGATAGGTATCTTTAAAGATTTATTCTGCCATCATGTAAATCTTCATTTTTTAAATCTGATGTGGATTAGATGATTCTTCAAAAAAAGAATGTTTTTATAGAGGATTGCCAGCTAAAAAGTAAGACATCCTCCATTTGCTACCTAAATGAATTTTGGGATCTTATGCAGTAATGAAAAACTCAAGAGAACACATAGATTATTAACCTTTTAATGTTATTAATTACAGTTATTTAAGCATTAAACACATGCACACATTCTTGCTTGCCAAGCTCCACAACAGTATTGACTAGATAATATAGGAGGTATTGGAAAGGCAGAGCAATTAGTATGGTGCTTGTGTGTTAAGGATGGTATTTTTTGACAAGTCTTTGTAAAAACTTTCAGTTTATCTCAGTCCTCCATCATATGTGATATCAGTTATTATTTCTTTTATATTGCTGGGTTAAGTTAGACCAGCTAATCATAAGCCATCCTTAGTCTTGCTTGGTGTCAACTTATACTGCCATTGCCATTTCTCCCTGCATGATGTTTTCTTTTTAAACTAAACTTTTCATAACCAATAATTCTTAGTCATATGAATTCAAATAGGAGAGCATCTGTTAAAGTTAGCAGTCTGTGATGCTTCCTCCTCCACAGTGCAATGGGATAGTTCTGTTTCAAATCTATGCACTGTATACTTTAAAGCTATTGGAAATTAGAGTTTGTGATATTGTGATGTGCCTTATTTTCTTACATAATGTAACATATTTTCTTTATAAATTTCCTGAGTTCATACAGAATATTTAAAAAAACCAATTTGTTAGAAGTAGTGGTCAGACTTCAAATAACTCAAAGTTATAATATGTACCTGGGAACCACATTTTTTTCATGACACCTAATAATTATCTGTTTCCCTGAAAATAAGACCTCCTCGGATAATAAGTCCAATCGGGCTTTTGAACACATGTGCTAAAATAAGCCCCCCCTCCAATATATATATATATTAAAAACTAAGACCATCAGGAATTTAATACATTTATTTTGCTTGTTGGCTTTAGTTGATTTCTAGTAATTTGCTTTTCCATTTCAGCAATGCAAGATGGGGGATGATATTGGGAGGCTACATGTGGCTTGCAGGCAGTGGATAAGTTTCTCTCCTAGAATGGCTGGAGTCGCATAACATCCTAATGCAAAGACAAACAATTCTTATTATGCTTTAATGTTATGAGTGAACCAGGTCAGTGTGATTTTTCATTTAAGCCTCACTCTAAGTCTGATCTTCATTATTATCTTACAGTTATTGCCTCATACAATTGGACAAGTTCAGAAGGTGACTGCGTGGTACATGTAGTTAATTGAAACAGTGCCTGTTTCTTTGACACATTGCAATGATCTCTGCTTTCTAAGTAGCAGAACAATTTCTTTCCTCCTTATTGTTTCTTTTAGGCAGTCCAGTGCCCATGTTGTTTGGTAAGTAGAAAACACATTGGTTTTACATAAAGCAACTAGTCAAATTCATTTGAGTAGCAAACATAATGACTCACCAATGAGGATTTTGTTTTTCATGAAATGAAGGATAATATTCCTTCAGCATTTGCATGGATTGGTTACCAGGATTTTTCAAACATTAGCACTATGTGCTAAAGTGTTTACTTTCATTTTCTTTGGTGATTTCTCCATTCAGGAATGCAGGAAGTGCTTGCAAGCAAGAAAAGAAAGAAAAATCAACCAAGAGGTGGCAGCAAACCTTCATTGCAAAGTTAGGGTTGGGTTGCTTTTTTTCCAATTACTTTCAATTATTTGTTCATAATATTTCTACCTTGGTAAAGAAAAGAGTGCATACTGATTGTAATTCATCAGAAGAGCAAAGAAATGAGAGAAAAAGGGTTGAATGGTAAAGAGCCTTGGAAAACTAGAGAAGAGGACAGCCCTTTGAGAGCTGCCTTTGCCAATCCAAGCCACCTTTAACTTTCTAGGGATCAATCTAGCAGTTGAGGGTTAAGCACTATGCTCCAAATGCCAATGCACTGGAGTTTGTTGATTTATTTAAAATATTTATAGCCTCCTGGCTAACTGGAGAACCTCACAGCAGGTTACAATCTATAAAATAAGCAAGATGAAAGAGTAACATCCATTAAATTAAATAATGGCTTAATTAAACACCCACAGTAATAATCTGAGAAACATTGAGGAGAAGCCGTTAAGGGAGAAAGGCACAGCTAGATGGGGGAATGTTAAATCACAACTAGGGTAGTAACAGGCAGGTCACTATGGTCAGTCTTACTTCTAAGGATTTCACAAAAGAGAAAGCTTTCTTATTTGTCTAGGGACATGGAGCTGGTCAAAATAGTCAAGATGGCAGCTGTAACTCTGGGTTCACATCTTCACTTATTTTTAACCTGTGGCTTTTTAAATGACCCATGAAAAAGGCATTTGCATGATTGTGCCTGTTTTTAAATATCTAGCATCCCATGGATGTGCCTGCTTCTGTCCTATATGATGTTAAAGAGTTCCTCCGGCTGCATCCTGAAAATTTTAACCTTTGACCAAATACAAACTCATTCATTAAATATTGGAGTCCAAAACTGTTGAGGGACTTGAATGGCATTGTTAAAACCTTGAAGATCAACCTGTAATACCATGTTTTCCCAAAAATAAGACAGCGTCTTATTTTCTTTTGACCCCCCGAAATAAGCGCTTGGCCTAATTTTCGGGAAGGTCTTGTTATTTTTGAGGTGCAGGAGGTGGCGAGCGTGATCACCTCAAGGCTGCTGCTGTGTTGCAATATTTTCAGGGGAGGGCTTATTTTAGCGCATGCGCTCAAAAGCCTGATTGGGCTTATTATCTGGGGAGGTCTTATTTTTGGAGAAACGGGATATATACATAGGCAGCTAAACAATTTGAGGTGAATGGAAAACCAGCATTACGCGTGTCTTAAAAAGCATTTGGATAAAATGTTGCAATAGCATCTTCCTTGAATTTAAATTTAAATCATCCTTGCTGAGTTTTGGAAAGCCATTAATATTTGGCTCCTTCAGATGTTTATATGTAATTGGGAATGTAAACCTCTTAGAGTTTGTTCATAATTGAAGAAGCCTATGACCCTGAGAAAATAAGGTAAATAAGTAAATAACTGTTACATTCTGTATTGTCTGCAGTTATTGTCTTGTCTTCAAAAGCTTGGATTATATGAGAAAAGACTTTGTTGTCATGTAGTAGATACTCTAGTACTGTGATGGTGAACCTATGGCACACATACCCGAAGAAAGCATGCGGAGCCATATCATGTGACACGCGCAGCATCACCTATTCCTCTTCCAGGTTTCTGTCACACATGCCAAAAAGCAGTGGTGCAATTCAGCCAGTTCTATCTGGGTTGGGAGAAGCAGTATGGAGGCAGTGGAAGGTTTCACTCACCTGCCCGGACATCATCATCATGTCCTGTTTTTGATGCTCTGCATCAAAGGTCCTGCGCATGCACAAAAATGGCATGTGTGTTCACATTTGCGAACCGGTAGCGAATGTAAGTTGATTTCACCCCTGCCAAAAATGTTTGCCATCACTGCTCTACTAGATCTTGCACTGAGCAAGGGGTTGGACTGGATGGCCTATAAATAACGTTCCAACTCTATTTTTCTAATAACCCTGCTTTTGCAGCCCAGGTCTAGTAGTCCTATGAGAGACTTAAATTGAATTATTTCAGCCACTCACTATATGGTGCTACTATTTCTTTTCCTAGTCTGCTTTTCCCTTACTTTTGAATCAAAATCCTGGTTCAAGAGGTAGTAATGATAAGGTGTTCTCTGCATGCACTGAGATTAAGTGGGTATGCTTCAAGGGACTAATTAATCAGTGCATTAGTTTTCAATGGCTATAGTAATCATGAAATGTTCTATCACTGTGGTCCCATTATCTTTTGGCCTTTTGAAAGAGTCATTGTAGCATTTAAAAAAAAACATATTAAATTCAATTTATTGAAAGGCAGGCCATTAAACTCTTGATATTCACTGCATTCTGCACATCTGATTTCATGGCTAAAATCTGATTTCATATAGAGATAATAGAAGCTAATGAAGGTAGATACTATTAGAGAAAACCAAGGTTCAGTGATCATCGGAACCATCAATATTAGCATATTAGGCCCCAAGGACTTATTCACAGGACATCTGGTTTATTAGAGAAACTACATGAGCCAGAAAGCATTTTGCATAGGATTATTCACATCTGGGAAGGAGGAAAAAACAGTGTGCATCTTTTCTCCCAGTTTCATATTCCCCCTGCCCCCCCCCCCCCAGCTTGTAAATTAGCTGAGATGGAGATCTTGTTGAATACGTTTTAGCTGAAAATCCTAGTGATAAGCAGAACATCCCTCCTAGTTGGCATTTATATTCTTAAAGCAATTAAGAGTGATGAATTCTATGTATATGCTGGGGAAAACAACAATATGAGATTTGTAATCATGAGGTGCTTTGTTCCAACATTTGGTTGGCTAGCCTATGGGTTATTTTAAATTGACCCAAGCAAATTAAAGCTGTGCAATATCCCATCCCATTTATTTTGCATTTATGCTGAGCACATAAAGGTACAACTCTTACATGCTTCATTGAGAGAGTAACAGTTCAGCCTAACTTCTTCAGAGCTCTCCTTGGGCTAAAGTAACATCTAGAAATGAAGAAGGAGCAACATTTCAGGCAGTCTTTGACTTATGAATACAGTTGGGATAGGAATTTCCATTGTAAGTTGATGTAGTTGTAAAGCCAGCCATTGTGTTTACAGATTAAATTTAGCATTCTTTCAGAAAAGTATTAAACCCATCTGCAGAAACAGCCAAACCAACAAGTTATTGGCTCAGAATGTTGTCCTGTCTTCAAATTGTTAGTTGGGCAACTTAAGAGGCGACTAAACATTGCATTCAAATAATTGCTTACATTCTCCCCAACCCATCCTACGCATATTTGGGAAAGTGGCTCCTTTACAGCTGGCAGGGAACATTTAGTGAGAAAGAAACTGAACCAGAGGAAAATATCAGTTTCTTTTCTTTACTTGTCCTGTACGAAATCATTTAGAAAAGCCACAGTTGCTGGCCTTGTTGTGTAATAGGATGCGGATAAGAAGGATAAGGATATGAAATCAGGGCAGATTTACTTCAGTCTACTTTTATGCCAGTCGAAGGACTGGTGGGAAATACCTTAACGTGACTGTATGGCTGTACCCAGTATTGGTAAAATACAAAGGCTTTGATTCAGGTTAGCAGTTAGACTTATATACCGCTTCATAGGGCTTTCAGCCCTCTCTAAGCGGTTTACAGAGTCAGCATATTGCCCCCAACAATCCGGGTCCTCATTTTACCCACCTCGGTAGGATGGAAGGCTGAGTGAACCCTGAGCCGGTGAGATTTGAACAGCCGAACTGCAGAACTGCAGTCAGCTGAAGTAGCCTGCAGTGCTGCATTTAACCACTGCGCCACCTTGGTTCCTTATAATACAGGTGTTGAAGTACAACTAATGTATAAATTGCTTCTCCAATAATTTCTTTTAAAAGTTAAAGATTAGTAATTTATGACCAGGCTAGTCAAACTATTCCTATGTGCAAGATGTAGTAGACAGGCTATCTTTGCATTTATATGCACTTTATTGCATTTATTGCCAGAATGGGCCAGTATCCATTTATAGATGGCAGAAAAACACAACATTGCACTCTATTAATTCTCCACTCACTGTCACACTTGTGTCAGGGTACATCGTTCTGCTCACTTCTGAAGTACATTTTTCCATGTTAGATCAATGGCTCCTGTTTATTTCAAATATCACACTTTTAAAAGAATTCCAACATTTTATTGCTTATTGTGAAGAAGCAGAAATGTCCCTTAAATTTGCTTGTTTTCCTTTGCCTTGTTGCCACCTGACTCCACAGGGATTCTGGATGGCTTTCAATTGGCCTTTCATTGTCACATGGGCCCATGATGGAACAAGGAAGACACCACATTTAAATATTGCATTCTTTTAGAGAGTCATCGAGGCCACTAAGGGATTGCAAATGACAGGCTATCTGCAAGAAATATAAATCCATCCATTCTCCACCAACCAGTCGAGCTGAAGAAGCTTCTTGGATAAGAAGTAAAATGTCTTCAAAGAAAATAAGTAAATAAAGACTCAGTAGGTAGATAAAATGGCCAAATCCAGTTCAAACAATTAATTCACTGTGCGACCAACCACAATAATAATAAATTGGACATTCTGCAAAGCAAAATGCCAGACTTTTAACTTCAACTTTATTTATCAACAAGTCTCTTAGCGCCATAGGTATTTCTTTTAGATAAATAGCAGCAGCCCTATAGTTTCTTTGCAACATTGTTCAGCTAAATTATTAAATGGAATGAAACTGTATTTTATATATAGTATGGGCACACAAGCACACACACACACTCATAGTTGCTGTTGCTGCCAATTGCTTTTCAGCCTCAGTTCAAGGTGATAGTGTTATCCTTTAAACCCTGAACAGCTTACAGCCTATCAATTTAACAAATGAATCTCAAAACAAATAACCACATTATCTTTTCTAGTTATTAGAATTTTCAGGAGTGGCATTACTGAGGACATTAACAGTCAGAGGGATCAGCTTTCTCCAATTCAGCTCACAAATTGTGGAATGCACAGCCTTAAAGCAATAATGTGGATATTTTCAAGGTGCTTTAAAACCTGTGAAACATTATTTGAACAGAAGAAACATGATGAGAGAGAAGCAGAATTAAATGGCACTTTAAATGATAAATATGTGAACATGGGATGTGGGTGGTTTAGTAGCTAAGATGCTGAGCTTGTTGATCAGAAAGGTCGGCAGTTCGAATCCCTAGTGCTGCATAATGGAATGCGCTCCTGTTACTTGTCCCAGCTTCTGGCAGTTCGAAAGCATATAAAAATGCAAGCAGAAAAGTAGGAACCACCTTTGGTGGGAAGGTAACAGTATTACGTGCCCCTTTGGGCTGGCCACATGACCACGGAGACTTCTTTGGACAGCGTTTCGGCTTTGAAATGGAGATGAGCACCGCCCCCTAGATTTGGGAATGGCTAGCACATATGTGCCAGTAGTGAAATTCATTATTTTTACTACCGGTTCTGTGGGGGTGGTTTGGTAGTGTGGCAGGGGAAGGATACTGCAAAATCCCCATTCCTTCCCACTCCTGGGGGAAGGATATTTCAAAATCTGTATTCCCACCCCACTCTGGGGCCTGCCAGAGGAGGCATTTGCCAGTTCTCTGAACTACTCAAAATTTCCACTACCGGTTCTCCAGAACCTGCTGAATTTCAGCCCTGATATGTGCGAGGGGAATTTTTACCTTTACCTTACGTGAACAATTATTTCTAGCAAATTAAATAAGAATCTGTATAAATGTCTTTAAAAAAAAACTACCCTCAGTTGAAAACTATTTCTCTCCATTCTAGTGTGGAATTTAAGGCAGGATAGTTTGTTTATCGATGCCAAGTAAAAGAATGGCAAAATGGTCTCTGGAAGTAGAGAGAAATATGTTATTTGTAGCTGTAGGATAAAGCTCTGGTGGCATATTTATAAAGGTTTATAACCCTCTCTGAATAATTATTTCTGGTTGTCTTTATTTTGTGGTATTTTTTTTTCTGTTTTTATCTTTCATCATTATTTTTATTTTGATTATAATCTCTCCTTTAATTGGCTCTCACACATAGACCCTTCAATGGGATTTGCACTGCAATTTTATTTTGCTCCTTAAAATTCCTTGCCTTCTTCTGTGATAGCAGATTGACCACATCAGATTGACAGCTAGCCAAATGCAGCCACATTCTGCTGTAGCTTTGAAATAAAACTTAGGTCGAACCGGGCTTTCAAGAGTAGACCTCTTGTCATTTGTTGCCTGATCTGTTTTACAGCCCCGAGTTGACACGGGGCTGGATCCAGATGATAGTTACTGCCACTCTTCGGGAGGGGTCCTTCCCGCCCCTCTTAAAGGCGGCGGTGGTGAGACCTCTCCTGAAGAAGCCGTCTCTGGATCCAGCCATTTTGAGTAACTACCATCCAGTTTCCAACCTCCCCTTCGTTGGGAAGGTTGTTGAGAAAGTGGTGGCCTCTCACCTCCGGCGGTCCTTGGATGGAACCGATTATCTAGACTCCTTTCAGTCTGGATTCAGGCCTGGCTACAGCACAAAAACTGCTTTGGTCGCACTGATCAATGATCTCTGGAGAGTCAGGGACGGGGGTCATGCCTCCGTCCTAGTGCTCCTTGACCTCTCAGCGGCCTTCAATACCATCAACCATGGTATCCTTCTGCGGCGGTTGCGAGAGGTGGGGGTGGGAGGCACCGTTCTTCGGTGGTTCTCCTCCTACCTCTCAGGCAGGTCGCAGTCGGTGTTGGTTGGAGGGCAGAGGTCGACCCCTAGGCCCCTTAAATATGGGGTGCCACAGGGCTCGGTCCTGTCCCCCCTCCTGTTTAACATCTACATGAAGCCACTGAGTGAGATCATTCGGCGGCACGGGATAAAATACCACCAATATGCGGACAATACACAGTTGTATCTGTCCGCCCCGTGCCAACTCAATGAAGCGGTTGACGTGATGTGTCAGTGCCTGGAAGCTGTTAGGGTCTGGATGGGTGTAAAGAAGCTTGCACTCAATCCCGACAAGACCGAGTGGCTTGTGTTTTTCCCTCCCAATAATTGGCCTTGTATTCCATCTCTCAGGCTGGGGGGTGAAATTATACGCCCCTCAGACAGGGTTTGCAATTTGGGAGTCCTCCTGGATCCACAGCTGACTTTAGAACACCATTTGTTGGCTGTGACCAGGGGGACATTTGCCCAGGTTCGCCTGGTGCACCAATTGCGTCCCTACCTGAACCAGGAGGCCCTCAGAACAGTCACTCACGCCCTTGTGACCTCAAGACTGGACTACTGTAATGCGCTTTACATGGGGCAGCCCTTGAAGAGCATTCGGAGACTTCAGCTTGTCCAGAATGCAGCCATGCGAGTGATTGTGGGTGCACCCCGGTACACCCACGTTACACCTATCCTCCGCGAGCTGCACTGGCTGCCTATTGGACTCTGGAGGCACTTCAAGGTGCTAGTCGTTATTTTTAAAGCCCTACATGGTATTGGACCTGGGTACTTGAGAGACCGCCTCCTGCCAATTACCTCTCTACGACCAATTAGATCCCACAGATTAGGCCTCCTCCAGATTCCATCTGCTAGCCAATGTCGACTGTCGATCACCCGGGGGAGAGCCTTCTCTGTGGCTGCTCTGGCCCTCTGGAACGATCTCCCCATGGAGATTCGGACCCTCACCACCCTTCAGGCTTTTGGCAAAGCCGTCAAGACCTGGCTGTTCTGGCAGGCCTGGGGCTGATGAGTTCCCAGCCCCACTCGAATTGTTGTGGCTGTTGTGGAGTTCTTTTAATCTGTTTCTGTATTTTGTTTTTTGTCTTGCTTGTTTTCTTTGTATTGTCCCCATTCCCTGTTGGTTTGTTAGCCGCCCTGAGTCCCTTTTGAAATAGGGTGGCATACAAGTTTAATAAACTATACCTATAAACAGTTGGACTTAAAGTTGGAATGTCTTCTGTTAGACAAACTCTTGTTCACAAGCTGCTATACTTTGGTGGGTAGAAAAAGAGAATCAAACTTACAAAAGGAAGGAAAAATGAGTAATGAGTGAATGTAGGAAAAATAAAAACAGTATTAAAGAGAAGAACAGAGGATAGAAACCAATATGATGAAGTAAAATATTCTAAAGGGATGATGAAGCAGAAAACAAAAGAAAAAGAGGAACTACTGAGAGTAGAGTCATGCAAATTTGTAATAAAATGAAAGAAATGAGGGATGGAACTAAGTAGAGTTATTTCCTGGAGTGCAGTCACCTTCTCACAGCAGTGAAATGCCATCATTAGCATCTTAATCTTAATCCACTACTGGTTTAAACTAGCTGACACTAGAAGCTTCAGCTATTCTGTGATAAAAATATCAGCCTATAATATTATCACTCTGAAGTTTCTTGAATTACATTTTGGAGCTTTTCACTATAGAAAATAGGGAGTTGGATCTAAAGATTTCTTGATCTATCTTCTCTCTCTCTCTCTCTCTCTCTCTCTCTCTCTCTCTCTGTCTCTTTCTCTTTCTCTCTCTCTCTCTCTCCCTCCATCCCCCCCCCTCTCACACACACACGCACACACACACACACACAGACACACTCAGAGCATGGGGAAAAAGATGTTATTTATCCCTGCTGTCCTTACCTGCCATTGGTTGAAATAAGTTCCCATACGCACAGAAGCTCTTTCAGGAGTTTTCAATGGCTCAAAGGTCCTTCTCTTTTGGATTTTACATTTTAGGTTTTATTCTTCTTTGTATTCTGCCAGTAATGGAAGCATGATGTGAAAATATATCAGAGTTGCTATTTGTTATTTCAGTTTTCTTTAATATGAACAGTAAGGTACAAAATAAAATCTATGATGTCTCATATTCCCATTTTCCTGCTTCTAAATATCAATAATGTTATTTTAAAGCCACTCTGCATGTAATTGGTAAAATGTTCATGATGAACCCAAACTTCTATCCATTACCCCATTCATGTCTCCTACTACAATCAATGCACCTCTAAAACCACCTATTTTAGTAAACAAGTTTCCAAAGAAAGCTTTCTGAGATCCATTTAGCTTATAAACTGATATTAAAATATATTGTTCTCCTGTAAAATGAGATATCCTCCTTCTAGTCTAATTTTATTTCAAACAGTAAAAAAAATAAGCTTATTTTTCTTAGTCAATATTCCCTTTCTCTTATTCTGGGATTGACACTACCTATATATTGCCTCTTAAATCTATTTTCATGAATTATGTATTTTCTAATAAGAAGTTACTGAATAAATACTATTCTCTTTCCTTATACATGTAATCCTTGACTTACAACTGTTCATTTGGTGGTCGTTTGAGGTTACAACAGCACTGAAAAAAGTGACTTATGACCAATTTTCACACATATGACCGTTTGCACCATCCCCAAGGCCACTTTTTCAAAATTCAGATTCTTGGCAACTGATGATGCTTAAGTGTCCCTGGGTCATGTGATCCCTTTTTGTGACCTTCTGACAAGCAAAGTCAATGTGGAAACCAGATTCACTTAACAAACATGTGACTAATTTAACAACTGCAGTGATTCACTTAACAACAGTAGCAAGAAAAGTTGTAATATGGGGAAAAACACATTGAACAAATGTCTCACTTAGCAACATAAAGTTTAGGATTTCTTGTGGTCATAAGTTGAGGACTATCTGTATTGTTGATAAGCCTGAGTATTTTTTGTCAATGAACTGTTGCAGACTCTAATTAATAGCATGTCTAACTTTAAAACACTGGAAATGTTTAGGTTTCTAAACATGTTTAAGTTTACCTGCCATTGCATGCAGATGATATCAAACGCGCAACAATTAGGAACCAGTGTCAGAGAACCTCCAGTTTACTTGTTCCTTTTTATGCAGATTCATAAAAGCAACTCAAATTGTGGAGTTCCTGATCTTAAATTCCAAAAGTATGCAATTTGAAAAGCTTTCATAGCAATAGCGCTTAGACATATATACCATTTTATTGTGCTTTACAGCCCTCTCTAAGTGGTTTAAAGAGTCAGTCTATTTCCCCTAACGATCTGGGTCCTCATTTTAACAACCTCGGAAGAATGGAAGGCTCAGTCAACCCTGAGCTGGTAAGAATTGACCTCCTGGAGTGAGCAGTGAGTACTGCATTCTCACCACTGCACCATCACGGCTCTTATAATTAATGCAATACTAATACTAAAGTTGTCTTATATTAGTTTATGAACCGAATGGCAGCTGCAGTGAAAATAAGGGAGCTCCAAACTCTGGATAAATGTATGCATTTCTTCACATTCCAGCGGCAAAAGCCATTCGTAACAGATTTAATAGCTTTGCTCCACAGAGTCTTCAGCAGCATTTCCATGAGAAAGAGAAAAGCTGAATTTCAGTAGAAACCCTGTTGTGTCTGTAAAAAGCCCTAAATTTAATCTCTGACCTTCTAGATTCTCCAGAGAAAGACTCCTAGATTGCTGCTGTCATTCAGTGTAGACAATATTGGAGATGAACCCATGATCTGACTTGATCCGCATGAAAATATTCTTAACAAATTGTGGGAAGTTTTCCAATTTAGAAAAAAAAAATGGTATTGTGCCATATAGTATACAATACTTCCTCGAAACTTCTCTACTGTGTTTCTTCTCATGGAACAAAGCATTGCTACAAGAAAAATGCTCAGGTGAGTCATACACTATATGCTAATCGTGCATATTAGAATCATATATCCCATTGTAGCTCTTTTCCCTGCCCCCCCATCCCTGCAGATACCCATAACAATCAATCATGATTCATTTCTGTAAGAGCAAAATAATGATATTTCAATTTATGATTTATTAAAAGCCCCTTTAAGGCTTCTAAATGGGATGTTAGATTAGACATACATTCTTTCTTGGAATAAACTCAGTTTGGTGAGATTCAATATATATATAAAGTAAAAATTGATTACAGTTGAGTTTAGGAAGAGCTGGTTATATTGAGCTCATCCATTGAGTCTTCTTGACTGCAACAGAGGACTGGTTACTGTTGACTTCTTTTCTTTTTTACTAGCTTATGGTCCTAAGAGGTTTTTTTTTTTAGAATATCACACTACTGTATGTTCTAAAGCACAATTAGTATGTACATGGTCTAGAACAGTGATGGTGAATCTTTTAGACACCAAATGGACAAACAGTGTCCGTGTGCATGCCCAAACTGAAAGGTGCATGTGTGTGCAAATGTGTGCACGGGTGGCAAGGGTGGGTTTCTGCCGGTACAGGCCGGTACAGCCATACTGGATGGTGAAATTTAGTGTGACTTCCTGTGCCCCTTCTTCCGGAGGCCCAGTACCAGAACGCTCCCTCCCCTGGCTTAATACACCCCCTTCCCTGCTTGCTGCCCCTGCCTGCCCAGTCACTGCTCAATCTCACTCTTTCTCTCCTTGCCTGTCTGCACCATGCTTGCAAAGCATGGCTAGAGGGGCAGAAGCCCCCGAACCCAGTGGGGAGGCTAAGCAAAAGAGACAGTAAGCTGGGCGGAGGAAGGGGGAAACCCTAGCAAAGGCTGCCTGATGCCAACTTGACTCCACGCAGAGCGGGCAACAGAGGATGCCATAAGGTAGGTTGATCAGGGTGGTGTGCTGCTGCAAGAAGCGCTGCTACCGCTGGAGCTGTGTTGCCCCAGTGGGTTGGGGACTTCTGCCCCTCTTGCATCATTTTACAGCTGCTGGAGTCCTACACAGACTTCTTTGGGGTGCTGGGGATTCAACCCCCCAAATACCACCTGCCCATCTCTCCAGATCTTGTGGTTTTTTTCAGGATTCTCTTAAAAAAAACCCTCTCCAACGATCTTGAAAACCTGCGATACTGCTTTGGGTGGGGGCCAATGGGCAACATCCCCCCATCCCTGGAAGCTACAGCCTCACAGCCAGTGGGGAGCCTAAGCAAAGGAGAAGGCGGAGAGCTAAGTGGAGGAAGGGGGAAACCCTAGCTAGGGCTGCTGGAGCTGCATTGCCCCGCTGGATTCAGGGAATTCTGTCCCTCGTGCCATGCTTTGCAGCCGCCGGAGTCCTGCACAGACCTCTTTGGGGTGCTGGGAAGAATCCCTCCACCCCAGAACCAGATTGACCAAAGAGGTCTGTGTAGGGGATTCCCCACCAAAAGACTGCCCACCCGTCTCTCCAGATATTGCGACTTTTTCATGATCTTGAAAACCTGTGATGTTGCTTTGGGAGGGAGCAGACAGGCAGCATTTCTCCCTGCCCCCCTCCCTGGGCACCTGGAGCCTCGGAGCCTGCAGCCTTAAAGCAAGCCTTTGCACAGTAAATAAAATCTGCTCACGAGCATGAGAAGTTCTTAATTTACTGTGCAAGTTGCTGCAAGCTCCAAAGTTACAGGTGTCCAGGGATGAAGGGGGAAAATGCTGTCCCTCTGCCCCCTCCAAAAGCAACCTCACAGGTTTTCAAGATCGTCTGCAAAGGTGTTTTTTTTAAAAAAACGGTCTTTTTTGGGGGGGGGAGAGAAATGGGTTGTGCGCGAAGGAGCTGGCAGTCGGAGTGCCCTGAAGCAGTGCCAGCCAGCATGTCCTGCAAGAAGAGCCCCAAGGGCAAGGGCGGCAGTGCCGCACCCACCTCTGCCCTGTCCACCACGCAGTAATGAGCCCCCACCGCCTCCACCTCCTCGCTGAGCGGGGCACGGGCATGGCCCAGGAGGACAATGGGGGACACTGCCCAGCTGGTCCTCCCTCAGCAGCAGCAGCGAGTTCCACAATGTTGCCTTCAAGATGAGCGTTGGGCGCCACTTTGCCAGGGCAGCGGGGCTCACTCAGCGCCCATCCACCACTACTCGGTGGGTGGGCGGAGGGTTGCCCTAGCGCAACCAAGGTGGCACATCTTGGGGAGGCTTGGCGAAGGGTGCCTGTCTTCCCTGGCCAGGCTGGAGCACAGGACAGCTTTGCAGTAGGCATGTCTACCACTTGCGGAGTGAAGATGTGGCACTCGGAAGTGGCAGCAGGCTTGTTTTCCAGCCATTCCTGGCCCTGTGAAGGTTCCAAAAGCGCCTGGGCTCTGGGGCATGATGTGTTGCACATGCCTCCTCCACTCCCAAATGGAACTCTCAGCCACAAGCAGGTGACTGAAGCTGTGGCTTGCGGGCATTCATGGCTGCAGGTAAACTGCGGCTGTAGTGGGAACTCTTCGCCCCATGAGAGCTCCTCTCCAGCACTCCCTTTCCCAGCAATCTCCACCTCTGGCACTGCCAGTTTGCCCCCTTGAACATCTTTACATCAGGTGGTATTCCCACCCAGTTGTGTTTGCCCAGCCCAGGACCCTTTTAGGAGAAAAGAATGAGTCAGAATGACTCACACATACGTCCCCTTTATGTCTCAAAGGTGCTTTTTCCAAAAGGCAACTGGATTGTTTTTTCCTTGAAGAAGAAGAAGAACAAAACATTTCACTTCTCATCCAAGAAACTTAATCAGTTGTGATGGTGGTGTGTGTGTGAGAGAGAGAGAGGTGAGGAGGAAGGATAGGTACTGGTTGAGGCTGGATGGTAGGGGAAAGTTCTGACCAGATTTTGGGAGGTGACCGGGGGGGGGGGGAAATAGAAGGATTGTAATTTTTTTTTAGTTATCTGGTTGTTCACTATCTCTCTCTGAGAGCTGTTGAAACCACTTGGGGGTTGATCTGTTCCCTCAGGATCTCCTGATTCAAATTGTGGAATCTTCTTGGAACTGCTACAAAGAGTGCATTATAGACTAGACATAGGTGGTGTCTTACTCTTCTCCCTCTGTTGAGAGAGGGCTGGAGAGACCTGGTGTGTCCCGAACTTTTGAAGCTGGTGGGGTGGGATCTGGATAAAAGTCAAAACTGAGTTTGATGCCGACCTAGAAGTTTTTGTTGGAATCCTGGTTTAAGTTTTGGAGAAAGACTTAATTCATCCTAAACTTGTGACTGCTTTCATCAAACCTTAGAGTGATTAAGAAAGAAAGAAAGAAAGAAAGAAAGAAAGAAAGAAAGAAAGAAAGAAAGAAAGAAAGAAGGAAAGAAAGAGAAAGTGAGAGAGAAAGAAAGAAAAGCAAGAAAGAAAGAAAGAAAAAAAGGAAGGAAAGAAGGAAGGAGGGCAGGGAGCAAGAGAGGGAGAGGGAGAGAAAAAAGAGAGAGAGACAAAGAGAGGGAAAGAAAGAGAAAGAAGTAAAGAGGAAGGAAGGAAGGAAGGAAGGAAGGAAGGAAGGAAGGAAGGAAGGAAGGAAGGAAGGAAGGAAGGAAGGAAGGAAACTTATGACCACAATTGAGTCCAAAATTTGGTTACTAAGCAAGAACATCATTAAGTGGTTTCACCACATTTTCCAAGTTGGCCACTCCTACCCCATCACATGACCCTCCCACCCAGTCACATGATCTCCAAGCCACTCCCACAAAACAGGCCACACCTACAGAATAAGTTCTAAAAATGCTTGAAACCCACCATTGATGCATGGACATGTGCATGTGCATGAATGTACATGTGTGAGGACATGCATGCATGCACAGCAGAGACTCGAAGACCAGCTGACCAGTGGGAGGCAGGGCATCCCAACGCTGGCAGTGCAACAAGAAGTAAGATCTTTTTCTTTCGTAAGCTTCTGTTTCATCGTTTGCAAGGAAGCTCACAAAAGTAATGCCATGGAGATCTGACCTGGGGTGCTACCTCTGGCATGCATGCCATAGATTCACCATCAAGGGTCTAGAAAGATTTATAAGTCTCCCCCGTTGTCTCGACCCCAGAAAAAAAAGTAATGAAAAGGCCAGACTTAGAAATTAGATGATCACTGCCTCCCAGATGGTAGCCTTAAGCAAAACTCCGCCAATGGAAACAAAGCCATTGCAATTGTAACAAGGTGCGGCTTCCACATTTGAGGTTAGACAGGCAGAAACCGACAAGATTAAGTTAAGAAAAACAAAGCCACACAGGATCTACATTCCCCACCTTTCCCCATGGATAGCCTTGACCCCGATCACCACTAGGGAGACAAGATAGGAACAATTAGAACACCAAAAAACCCACCCCCAATTAAAACATCAATAGGTACCACCACCCCGGCATTTCAATTACAAAATCCAGGAATGTATAAAATCATTGTATTTACCAGGCCATTTTGCCAGCTGACAAGGATCACAGCCTTGAGGTCACTGAAGCCTCTGGTTTCCAAAATAAAGGACACCCTTTCCTATGAACCTGTCCTCTCATTCTGCTTGTTGCACCGACCTCATCTTCCTGGCTGGAAAAGAGCGAATTGGGCTTTTATGTTCAACAAGTCTGTGCACCTAAGAAAGCTAAAAGGTTAATGATAGAAGAGGTGGTATCTTCTTCTCATATACTCAGCATGTACCCAATAACATTTGGACCACAATTAAACTGAGTAAACACTGCATGCAGAATATAATAGGGAAGTCAATGCATGATAAAAGTTCTCCATGTAGGCATATCCAATTTCCAAAGAAGTGAAGTCAAAAGAACCTTAATTAGTAAGCTCAGCAGAGGTAATCCCATCCATCAAACACCATCCTCTGTATCCCACCATTAACTTCAGCAGTAGTCTAATAGAAGGGGCCTATTAGTAATGAAACACTTGGATAACTGAAGCTAAAATCTCTTTTACTTTGAATATGTAAAGCTACCCAGCCATCTCCTTCCTTTGCTTAGATGCTATGTATGAATCACTAATGTATAAACAACCAATTAACTCCATTGACATTATCTCACAAAGCCAACGTGTTGCCTCAGTACCAGATGTGATGTCTCCATATGTTATCTCGATATATACTTGTCAGAAAACGCTACAGGTAACTGAGCATAATGTTTATGTGAGTAAAAGCTTGTTGCTGCTAATTTCTCTAAATGGTTCTCTGAAATATTTTGCTCTTGAAGAAGAAAATCAAACAAAAGGTAATGCTGGAAGGGAAAGCTGTATTTCCCCATAAGGGTATGAAGCTAATTAGATGTTGTTCTCCCAATCACCAAGGTCCCATAAAACACTACCAACAAGCAGTTATATTTGCTGTTTTGTCTTGTTCTCTTTTGTTCTTCCTTTCACTCCCATCAGTAATATCTCCACAGAGTGATTTTATAGAGGAGTGTACTACAGCCATACACAGACAAGAACTGAGATACAGTATTAATGATATGTGTACACTCCCCATTCAGGGAACAGAGCTGAACTTAAGAGGCAAGTGTGTTCTATTAATCCTAGAGCTGATCACAAATTTGTCCAAAGAGTAATTGCCCTAAATATCTTAATGAACAGAAGAAATTTCTCAGGGGAGACTCTTGTTAATGGCTATGGTAGTATAGCTATTGAAAAAAAAGCCAATCGACGGAGTATTCTCCTGGTGTTTCCATTTAATGGAAGTATGGATTTAAAGAAAGTATGGGATGAAGGGAAACAGCTGGAAAGATAAGAGTATGGCAGGGAGGAGGGAGGAGAAACCTAAGGAAATATACCTTTTGCCCATTTCATTCCAACTATGAAATTTTCAAAACTTTTCTTATGAAAAAAATTCTATAAACAAATTTTATTCCAACAGACTGAATTGGAGCTGATAGGAAAGTTGCAGATCCCCCCCCCCTCCCTGCGCACATGACAGTGGATAAGCAACAGCCAGAATTTGGTTCAACTGCCCAACTCAGATAAATGTTTGAGGATGCTGGAGTGCAGTGTTAATCTACGAGTTGCACCAAAGACTTGGCTCTTTCACTCAGGCACCTGGGTAGAGTGATATAGAGTCCACCAAAAATTTGTTGGGACATCTTGAGAATATGATTGAGGCACATAGTTTTTAGGTTTTGTTTTTATGGTTAAATTGCTTTTGTAAAGTTATTGTGATTATGAGCTACCTAGAGTTGTGCTCTAAGAAAGGTTGCCATACAAACCCTTTACACAAATAAATAAATAAAAACGCCACATGGAAATGCCATAGGAAGGAGAAACTGACTCAATTTAAGAGCCAAGATGTGAACATCCTATATCAAATCAAGGCTTCTGCTAGGCCAGCAAATGCTACAAAGAGCATCCTGCTGTGGAGCACTCAGCAGAAGGCAAGTTGAAGATGAGATGGGAGTACAGAAATCTCCAGTGAATCTCTGTTGAGGAAACATGATTGTTCCCATGGAGAGAAGGGCTTGTGCGCACACCTTTAGCTTAATTTTTATTCTGTGCACATCTGCAGTTGATATAAACATTAAAAGAAGAAATAAAATATTGGTGCCATCCAGGAAAAGGCTGACAAAGCAGCATGATTTAGTATTAGCATAAGAAAATAAGTGGAATTCTAAATGGAAACTTCTAAATTAAGAAAAGAAATAAAATCAAGATCCCTTAAGAAGTTGTTGTTCTGCTGAAAAAGTATATCCTCTGGGAATCTTTATGCATATCCATTTTGGCTATTTATTGTACTATTTACTTTAGTGTTAACAGCTGTATTTTACTGTTTCCAGGAGTTTGGTTACACTTTCCTTTGTCTTGGAAAATGTGTTAAGTGATATTTAGCACATTTAGCTATTCATAAAATACACCCAGCATGTAATCCTTAATGGAACTACATCTACATGGAGGGAAGCATGTAGTAGAACAAGTTCTGTTTTGGGCCCAGGGTTCTTCAACATCTTCATAAATGATATAGATGAGGGAATTGAAGGGGAACTAATTAAATTTTCAGATGATACCAAGTTGGGGGGGAATAGCTAACTCATGGGAAGATAAGACTTCAGATTGTCAGATTATGTTCATAGACTGGTATAGACATGGTAACAGGTCAGCCAATGGGGACTGTTTGAATAGTGAAACATAGTATTTGTTTGTATGGAGCCATAAGAGATAGTTTGGAATTTGGCGTGGCTTACACTTGCTGAACTGTATATAAGAGTTGATTAGGCCTCTTAACTTTGCTCAGCCTCTGTACAATGTAGACCACTGTATCTCTCTATTCTGTAATGACTTGCTTCTATAAATATTGCTTCTGTGTGCCTGATATTGTATGCTGAATTCTGCTATTTGGTATTGTATATAAAGAAGTTTCTTATATGTAATTGAATCCTGTTGAAATTCATTTATTTGTGTGCTTACTGGATGTGCTGCTGCAAACAAAAAACTCTGACACAGATTCAGAAGAATATGGGCAGACTTGAGCATTGGCCCTACCCAACAAGATGCAGTTCAGTGGTGAGAAAAGTAAGGTCTTGCACTTAGGCAGGAAAAACCAAAAGCATAGGTACAAAATAGGTAGTTCCTGTCTCAACAGTAGTAACTATGAGAAAAATCAAGGTGTCCTAATGGACCACTACTTACATATGAGCCAGCAATATGCTGTAGCTGCCAAAAAAAAGCCAGTGCAGTCCTGGCTGCATCAACAAAAGGATAACATCAAGCTAATGAGAAGTGATCATGCCTCTTTATTTTACAAGTGAGGCTGTACTTGGAATACTGTGTACTGTTCTGGTCACCATGATACAAAAAAGATGCTGAGATCCTAAAAAGTGTGCAGAGAAGAGCAACAAAGATAATATAGGGTCTGGAAGCTAAATTGTATGATGAATGGTTGAGACAGGTTTGTCTAATTATTGAAGAGAAAGATTAGGGGAGATGACAGTACTTGAGAAGGCTGTCACAGAGAAGAGGGGATTCACATATTTTCCAAAGCACCAGAGGGCGGGATAATAAATAATGGGTGGAATCTTGTTAAAGAGCAATAAACCTAGAAGTAAGGAGAAATCTTCTAACAGTGAGAACAATAAATTAATGGAATAGCTTGCCATCAGGAGTTGTGGGTGTGTCATCACAGGAGGTTTTCAAAAATAGATAGGATAATCATTAGACCAGGATGGTATGAGGTCTCCTTCCTTGAGGAGAGGTTGGACTAGAAGACTTCTGAAGTCCCTACCTGCCCTATGATTGAATGTTTTATGTTCTAAATGTTCTAAATGAAGTAGAAATACAAAGCAACAGTTGTGGGATTCAGCAGGTTCGCCAGTTCACTTGAACTGGTAACTAATTTTTTGCTGAGTTCAGAAACCAGTTAGATGTGTTCTGAAAAATCTGTGTTCAACTTCCTTCCAAGCCGGGGGGGGGGGGGGGAAACACCCTTCCCAAAAGTCCAAAAGAGGAGCAACGGAAACCTTTGATCACATCACTCAGATGAAAACTGTCTTATTTTACAGCAGGTGGCAGGGCAGAGCCTGCACATAATGTGTCACCCCAGGGCCAAAATGCCAGCAGAGCACCAGAGGGTCGGGGCGGCTGCTGAAGCAAGTGCGTATCCTGCCGGCAGTACCCATGCTGGCTGCCTTAGTGGGCATGGGCAACTGCTGGAAAAGGGTGGGGCTGTTTCAGTGCCTGGCACTCAGATGCCCTCACTTCCCCCAAGCATTTCTTTGCCTTCCTGATTTCCAGGTCTGTTCCGTTTCACCGTCATGTTTCCCAATATTGTGTGCAGGTAAAGAAAAGTTTGTGGGACTAAAAAAAGTTCAATCAATCAATTCCAACTTCTCATGATAAAAAAGGTCTTGTAAAGCTGAAATTGATTGATAGATATATATTTTTTTAAGTCAAGGAGGATTTGTCTATTAAAAGTTATTAGCCTTAAAAGTCAATATTATCTTTTCGCTATGAGTAGCATGCTTCCAGATATTAATTTCAAGAGAACAATGAGGGAAGAATGATATGTCCCCATCTTGTACTTATGTGCTACTTGGATAAATTTGGCTAACCATTTTGATAAACAAAATGCTGGATTAGAATGACCTTGGTTTAATTTAATAGGACTCTTCCTACTACATTCTTATAATATTTTCAAAACTAAATATATACTTCATTTTTTCTGTAGAAAATGAAAAGTGTTACACATGAAAACTATCACTCAATCATTCATTTTTAAACAAATAAAAATCTTCTCCAAGAAACAGATGATATAAAGCCATGATGACAAACCTATAGCACATGTGCCACAGGTAGCACACAGAGCCCTCTCTGTGGGCACACGAGCTGTCATCCCAGCTCAGCTCCGCCACACATGGGTGTGTGCCTCCTGCCATGAGCTTGTTTTTGGGTCTATGCTGCACATGAGTGGTGGGCAAGGCACGTGTGGGAGATGCATGCACATGCATGAGGGTTGCATGTGCATGCATGGGGGAGGCTCATGCATGGACCATGTGCATATGCAGGGGGTGGGGCGCACATGGTGAGTCTCATGTGCATGGGGGAATATGGGGAGTCATGCACACACTGTATTA
This sequence comes from Thamnophis elegans, assembly GCF_009769535.1. Classification (NCBI taxonomy): domain Eukaryota; kingdom Metazoa; phylum Chordata; class Lepidosauria; order Squamata; family Natricidae; genus Thamnophis; species Thamnophis elegans. Next base: position 138,206,911 of record NC_045541.1, on the reverse strand, counting down.
TGGGCACATGCATGTGCTTTTCTGTATATGTTCATGCGCCTTTGGCACTAAGCACCGGAAAGGTTAGCTATCACTGATATAAAGTAGCAGAAGACAGTGAAAGAAAGAATCAATTAAGATGAATGTGTTGAACAGGTTTCCACTCTTTTCTGTACTTTACACAGAATAACTAGTGTATTTGTTTTTTAAAAAAATTCTATGAAATATTTTCATATGGAAATGTGTTTTCAGGGTTTCAGTATCTCTATAGAAATTAAATATAATGTTAAATATATTATCAGTTTATAATGACATTTGAAACCAAGCTACAGCTAGTGTACTTTATTTTATAGTGATTATGAGACTATTCATAATATTTCAAAAATAACAGCAAAATATAGTGCAGGCATTTATAATTATGGTACAATCACTATAAGAAATATGGAAAGATTTACATATAGATTGGGTAAAGAAAATGGTAGCATCTATATATGAATGGTTTGCAGAATTGTCATCTATGCTTTTGTTATGTTTGATTATTTTAAGAACGCAGATGCGCATTTTGAGTAATTGCCATTATACATAATTTAACTGGAAGCGTGTGCTGTTAAAAAAGAGAAAAGAATATAGTAAGGCTGAAAACTTTTAAAATAAATATGAAGTCTTTGCAGTGCTTGCATCCAAAGGGAATTAGATTATTATGATCGTTTGATGGAGAAATGAGATCATAACCGGCTAAGTTAAGCAACTGTGCCTTACTTATTAGTAAGATCTGATAGACTTAAAAAAAAAAAAAACTTCCTGAAGCATACATTTTCATGAATTTGCAGAAGCTGAAATGAAGGAATTTTTTGCTACACTGAGTATAAATATGAGCTGGCCATTAAAATAACTGGGGCAGAGAATTTAATCAAGAAATCCCTTAATACAGCTTTGATCTCAAAATAAAGCACATTATTTGATAGTTGTTTGATTCTAACTTCTTCCTTTTTTTTTTTTGCTTCTGCTTACATTTCTGAGTGTGAACCAATTCTACTTACATTAATGAGACTTTTCTTTTGACTAGCAATGGGGAAAATATTAGAATAATCAATTTTTTGTAAATATATTCAGTTATAATCTCTGAAATCTTTATTTTGCAAGGAACAAAATTAAAATATTTGAAGTATGATCCTTCTCTGTATAAATACAAATATTGTATTAGTATTAGCCTATTAGTTTTGTATTTTGCTTGGTGAAAACATAAGTATCATCTCTGGCAATTCTGAAAGATACATTATGTACAGGCACTTCCCCCCTACCTCACTTACTGTGCCCAAAATGATCAGTTGAAGAATGAGATATTCCAAAGAAGCAGAAGAAAAGGAGAAGATGTTTGCCTTTACCATCTGATATCAGGTCTGCAGATTTCTTTTGGATCTTTGGCCTGCAACACTTTCTATTATTCTGCTCTGCATTTTCTATTGTGGGAAAATGGGAGGGGGGGATTGTACGGAGTTACTTACTGTGTAGTCAAAACAAAATTCTTTCTAGAAAGCCAAGGTCATCCTTTGTCTCTGCACCTCTGCACCTGACCAAAACTGAATGGGTGGAACTGCTAGCATGGCAGTGGGAGATTGGACCATATGATGGAATTGTGGGTGTGGGACAAGATCTTGAACTTGCAACTAGGTGGGGATAACCGAAAGCTTTCAGATTTGGATTTTCACAGATGTGCCAACATGGCTCTCTTAATAAATATTTGGAACCCTGACATTTGCTTTGTTTTAGGTTTATAGCTTAATGCTGCTTCTCTATTTTTCAACATACAAATAAGCATTTGCAATTAATTTTATTGGAAGTGTATCATAAAGAGCACTTTGATGAAAAAAAATCTAATTTTGTGTTCAATACTTCTATCTTGCCCTTTCTCTAAGGTGACCAGATTTTCAGATTGGAAAAGAGGGACACCCTTGACCGGGGGGGGGGGGGGGGCCTTGATTAAAAAAAAAAAATTTTTGTCAAAAGGTCACCCCAGGACACTGAAACCAGCATAAATACGAATCTGTTGCCAAACAAAATTTTGATCACGTGACCATGAGGATGCTGCAATGGTCGCTAAGTGTGAAAAATGGTCACGACGGTTGCTAAGTGTGAAAAATGGTCGCAACGGTCGCTAAGTGTGAAAAATGGTCATCAGTCACTTTTTTCAATGCCATTGTAACTTTGGTCACTAAATGTTTTCCCCCTCCTCGAGACTCCTCACTTCTTCCTTCATTCCTCTTGCTTATCTACCTTCACCTTATCTGTCTTCTGCTCTTTCCCTCTCTTCCTTCCTTCCTCCCTCCTTCCATCCTCTTCTTTCCTCACTCACTCCCTTCCTCCTTTTTTCTCTTCCTTCCTCCTTCCATTCTTTATACAATATAAAATTCAATGAGGGTGAAACACACCAAATCTGGCAAAGCTGCCTTGCACCAACCTGGCCTGCCCATAGAATAGCAGCCACTTTGAGACACATAAACCTGGTCTGAACATATTGCATCACAAAGATTTGCAAAGATCACATTTGCAAAAAGGAACATTTCTTGTAGTAAATACATTTTATAAACAATTTAAAAGTAAAAATCCCCCCAAAATAATAAAAAGGTATTCTATAAATAAAAGAAATCCTTAAAAACCATTGTTAAGTATTACATCAGCAATAATTTATACTGTCACCATTTCAAACTATCATCAGAAATACGAATCTGTTGCCAAACATCAACATTTTGATCGCGTAACCATGAGGATGCCACAACGGTCGCTAAGTGTGAAAATGGTCATCAGTCACTTTTTTCAATGCCATTGTAATTTTGGTCACTAAACAGCCATGTTCCTGACTTAACAACCACCATGATTCACTTAACGTGGCAATAAAAGGTCGCAAAATGAGGCAAAAATCATTTAACAAACGTCTCCCTTAGCAACAGAAATTGGGGGATCAATCCTGGTCGTAAGTCGAGGATTACCGGTAGCCAATTGCAAAAGGCAACTTTACTTGGAACAGGTGAGATTGTGCCCGGATCCCTTTCATGCCAACATCTCACTCTGACTCTGCCATCCGCCATAACCACACATGCCCCTCAAAGGCAAAACTCAGGGGGCTGAACTCTACAGGGGGAGGAGTAAAGGGGGGATTTGAGGGGCAGCCCAAAGCACCATCTGTCTAAATTTGCATCAGGCAGGCAGTAACATTTTCATAGACCATGATCAGAGGAGCAGCTGATCCTATGGAGAGACTCCTCCTGCATTCAGTCCCAGGCCTACAAGTGGAAGTACCCTTCCTTCCTTCCTCCTTTCACCTTCCTTCCCTCCCTCCCTCCCTCCCTCTTTCTTCCTTCTAGCCTTCCTTCCTTTCCATTCTTTCTTCTTCCTTCCTTCCTCTTGCCTATCTGCCTTCTGTCTTTCTGCTCTTTAGATCTCTCTTCCTCCTTCCTTCCTCTTTCCACCCTTTCACCAAAAATCAGGATGTTTTATTAGCATCAGCATCATTCTGCTGAAAATGCCAGATTCTGTGGTACTTCTGGATGAGATTTAGAAAATTACAGAGACATGAGGAACCATTATATAATTTCACTTGGCAAAACTCTGATTAAAATAATAGCAACAAAATGTAAGGTTTTTTAATTTTAAAACTCTAGCAAAACATAGATTTATTTCCAGTTTAGTTAATTAATGCCATTATAAACAGGAATGCAATTGATTAAATAAAAATGACTTTTTCTTTTATTAAGAATACTTATTCTACACTAAACTAGAAAATAGAAAATATTTCTATTATTAAGGGCCTATGAAATATTTCTATGAAAAATATTTCATAGGCCCTTCAACAAGTTTGTTACAAATTTTCAGGATTGCATGCATTCTTGAAACTGATACCATGTAATGTTAAAAAGCAGATAGCTAACTAAGTACACTAAAAACCATGTTTAATTATTTGCTACTTGAGGCCAATAGCAATGATGAAGAAATTTCTGTCATCCTCAGTGACAATATTTTTAGGGCCAAAAAATAAAACTCTGTATATTGGATCTGTTGAATGGAGAAAGGCTTGCTCCCCCATTTCAAGGAGCTGCTGCTTCTTCCACTGCCTCCTCCCCCCCACCTCTTAGAAGTCCAGCCAGCTGCCCGCCAAGCTCTCTGCGGAGACTCACCCAGAGTTTTCACCGCGATTTGCCTGGTGAGGGGAGGCGGCAGGTTGATGCAGACCAAATCCACAGTATAATAAATACAAGTATAATAAATACCTTCCTCCTCCTTCTCCTCGCTGCGATCTGGATGCCCGACGCGCCTTCCTTTCCTCCGCGTTCGGCCCTTTCGCGTGGAGCCTCAAGATTACGAGCAATGCAGGGTTGCTAAGTTAAGGGCGTCCGGTCCCAACTGGGAGCAGTGGCTGGCTCTGCTCACGGCCGCGGGCCCCTGCCCTGCTGCGTCCAGCGCGTCTTCAACAGCATGACCCGGCATCCCAAGCGGAGTCCCCCCCCCGCCTAGCTGCATTGCCCACACGTGTGGGGATTCAAAGTATCCAGCCGGATTTCTTGAATCCCCGCGCGTGTGGGCAACGCAGCTAGGCGGGCTCTGCTTGGGATGACCAGGCTATGGAGGGCATAGCCTGGTCATCTCAAGCGAAGCTCCCCCCCCGCCTAGCTGTGTTGCCCACATGCACGGGGATTCAAAGTATCCAGCCGGATTTCTTGAATCCCCGCGCATGTGGGCAACGCAGCTAGGCGGGCTCTGCTTGGGATGACCAGGCTATGGAGGGCATATCCTGGTCATCTCAAGCGAAGCTCCCCCCCCGCCTAGCTGCGTTGCCCACACGCACGGGGATTCAAAGTATCCAGCCGGATTTCTTGAATCCCCGCGCGTGTGGGCAACGCAGCTAAGCGGGCTCTGCTTGGGATGACCAGGCTATGGAGGGCATATCCTGGTCATCTCAAGTGAAGCTCCCCCCCCTGCCTAGCTGCGTTGCCCACACGCACGGGGATTCAAAGTATCCGGCCGGATTTCTTGAATCCCCACGCGTGTGGGCAACGCAGCTAGGCGGGCGGGCAACCCGCTTGCTGTTGAAGACACGCTGGACGCAACAGGGCAGGGGCCCGCGGCCGGGAGCGGCTTCTGGCGGCTACCGGGCGGCGATCTCACACCATCCGCTCGGGGCTCTTAGTACTCACCAATCAGCGCAGCTGCAACCTCTTTCGTCTTTTGGCGAAAGGAAATGGAGACTCGTGCAGGCGTGCTGAAAATTTCCCATCCCAGCCAGCTCACTGATTGGCTGGAGTCCAGGCCAATCCAATCAGTGAGCGGCAGGCTGGGCTGGCTTAAATTTGTAGGTAGGTAAAAGCACGCTTTTTTTGGCGCTCGCTGCTCCTGCCCATCAGCTTCTAGCTTGCTGGGCTGGCTCATCGGTAGGATAGAGAACAGAACGATGAGCCAGCCCAGCAAGCTAGCAGCTGATGGGCGGGAGCTGCGAGCGCCAAAAAAAGCGTGCCTTTTAAAAAGGCGGCCGTGACGCGGGAAAATGCATTGAAAAGCGGGGGTGTCCCGCCAAAAGCGGGACGTCTGGTCACCTTACCTTTCTCCCAAAATCCAATATAGCATTGGGTCATGGAATATATTTATTATCTCAGATGGTCAAACAGTAAAACTAATTCTATTTTATAATAAAACTACAATAACATAATTGTACTTAGTCTAAATATAGTCTAAATATTCAAATCTCCTGCTGTATCCTTTACATTACAAGAAACTAGGGAGAATCACTTCTGAATCTATTGCTCTTCCATCTATTCAGCTGCAGGCTATGCTATTTCCTTGGAAGCATCTCTTGATTCCATTTCCCAAAGTCTGTTCCACACACTATTGCAGAATATAAGAGCACAGAAATGTTGTTTCCTTTATAACAAGTCAATTGCATTAGTAAAGCAAATTTGTCACAAATATAGGAACTTATGGTAGGTAAAGCCTGGGTGGACTGGACCTAGTGTTCCTAGCGCAAACTAATTGTTTAATTGGCTTTGATTCTTCAAAGGGGAAAATATTATAAGAAGACCACAGCATTTCATCAAAATACAGAAAGTATGCAGCCATGTCTTTTGACTTTCAAAAATGTATGCATCTCATAAATTAGACATTACTTTTCTGGACAAGTTTGTATTGGAAGAAATGTCCATTTGGATTCAGTTCCAAGTAGGGAGAAAGACACTGGAAACATGGAGGCAGTTTGGAAAGATGGTTTAATGGTGGTCATGACCACATGGTTTGAGGTCATGGGCAATTGAGCACATGTGTGTGAGTTAGATTTATATCCTCTCTTGGCCTTTGAACTTCCTTCCTGTGGCAAGGGCATGTATTCTGATTGGTTGTCAGACTCCCATGGAACCATGCAGAGGTAACTTTGTAGACTGTCTTGAGTGCCAGGCTTGATTGAACCTTGCTGGGTGATGTAATCTTCCCAGGTGCCATGAGGTGACACAGATAGAGGGCTAATCCTGTTATGTCCTGAAAGTGAAGGTCTTTTGTTTTGTAGTTAAGCTGCCCAGCCTTTTCTCTTGTACATAGGTTGGCATCAAAATATATGCTGTGTGTGTGTGTGTGTGTGTGTGTGTGTGTGTGTGTGTGTGTGTGTAAGAAGGAGCTGAGGCTCTCAGTTTATGTCTTTAGAAACATGTTTCTCCTTTAGGAAACAATATAATATTCTGCCTTTTTAATATTTTCCAGAATATTTCACTCTTCTGGAAGAAAGGTGATGCAAACTTTCTACGTTTGTGATAGTTTATTTAGATGACTCACCTTGAAGATCCTGTTTTTCACTAAGATCAGATCTGACTGGTTCTTTAATATTTTTGTAATAAACAACCCACACATTAGGCAGAGAGATATTCCTATATTATATTCTATTATATTTCAGGAATTCAAATTGGTCCAAATATAGTGCAGCCCATTTTGTCTAGAAAACTCCCACATACTACTGAGACACTTAGAACTTTTCTTGGAATTTTCTACTTTTATGGTATATGTATTTTTATTTTTTTAATTTGGGCTATGCCATTGACTCAAACTACTTTAAGGATTCCTTTAAGTGGAATGTGAGAACCTAACAAGCCTTTCATCAACTTAAACAAACAATCACTTCTCGATCCAGGTTTTTTTGGAACACAGTTCCAAACTGACTGTCAGTGTCACATGTCAACAATCGTAAAGTTACTTTAATCATGCAGGATAGGTAGAAACTATGGAAGGCATGTAGTCTCAGATACTGGGCCATATGCCATGAAAAACATTATAGGTAATAACCAGTTTATTCAATTGAGCTCAGATGTCTACTGGTAACCAGTGGAATTTATGGAGCAGAAGTGCTACATGGGCATAACATGGCATGTCCAAAGCTCCCTGTGCTGCTACATTCTGGACCAGCATAAACTTTTAAATAGTTTTCAGAGCAGGTCTATGTAAAGTGTATCCTGTTGTGGCTTTCTTACTATTGATGAGATCTGGCAAAGCAGAGGAATGTTCCAGGCTGGCTAATGTGTCTTAAATGCCATTTGCAATCCCACTGGAGCTGATCCATCAAACAAACCTCATTCTACTTTATATTTTGGACCAACACCTGAAGTCAAGTCATATATTCAGTTACTGATTGATATTTCCATTGTAATGGATTGGTCTTCTTTGATGCAATGGTTTGCCATGGCAGATTTGATACAATCTTCAGATATAAAAAGGTTTTGGACAAACTCACTATAATTATCCAGCATTGTCTTTCTTAGTCTACACATTTGAATTCTGAGACCTATTACTGTAAATATAGGTCTACTATAGTTACCAACTATTACTTGATACCCAGAATTCACTTGGAAAACTGATAAGGGACAACTGTAAATCAACAAGTACATTTTTCATAGAAAGTTTTAAGAATTGCTTCTTGGGAGAATTGGCTTGGCAGAATTCAAACATGATCATGATCAAATATTTCAGTGAAATATTTTTTTTATTGTAAACCATTTAAAAACACTAGAAAATTCAATAGACTGAATTATCATTGATATCCAGTTAGAAAATGATTTACCAGCTGGTGTTGGACTGCAAACATGTTGATATTTAAAAACATACTCATCTGAAGCTGATGGCAAAGAAATCAATAGAGATGAAAGGCCAAATCTTGCATGGGCACTACAATCTCAGTTGCATCATTAGAAAAAGAAGCAGTGTCTAAGAATAGCCAATTGGTTTCATATGTATTTCATTTTCTTACTTCCTCTGCTGTCCATAAAAATAGGACTTGCTTCTTCTTTTCTTAGAGTCAGCATTTGCATAAACTTTCATGTGGATGAAAGATTGCTTTCACTTTTGTATTAGGAGAATATTTTAAATAACAAATGACCTGCAATTTAGTAAAATGCTGAGAAATTAAAGTATTTATGGCTCTACCGTGAATTGATTGATTAACTTATCAAAGCACAAAATCAGTTACTAAATGTGTAGATTCACCAGGGATCGGACGAGACTGCCTGTATAGGTAGGAATTCTTTTGACGTTTTCTTTTCAGTTTAGTATTTACTTTAGCAATTAATTCAGCAATTCCACTATTGCTTAGATCTGTGCTTACTGTATGAAATAATATTTATTGAAGGAATTAACATTACTGTAATGGATTTTTCAGAAGCTAGTAAGAAACTGAATGAATGAAGTCTTTAGGGTCTTCTCCATTATTTTCCTAGCTCTCGCTGCAAAAATGAATATGCTGGGTAATACATTTTTAAACATGCCATAATGATTTTTTTAATGTTTACAAGGTCTTTGAATGAATGAAGCTGTATATGGACTCTGACAGGTGCTATATGAAAACAGGAGATAAATAATATCTTCCTTCTGAGAGAGTGAATTGGTGAGACAAGGGTCTATTTTTTAAACAAATGACCAGAAATGTAAGAGCTTCCTTAACCTGCAATCCAAACCTTTCCAAATGGCTGTGATATGGCTGTGGTGGTATGACAAAAAAAAAAATCTGCATTCAAAAGTCTATGTGGAGTAATTGTACAGAGGATGGAAGAGTATGAACAAGATGGACTGTAATCATGCATGCACAATATCATCAAATCAGTGTGTACATGGTACACTATACTGGCAGATAAAAACAAAATCCTGAGAGGACTCAGAGATTTGGAATTTTTGGTAGAATAGAATATGTGCCCACAAATATACAAGGTATTTACAAAAAAAATGATAACATTTCTCCCTTGCCTTTTCCCAAGGCCATCTTATTGTTAACAATAGGTTTTGCAATGAATTATACTCCCTTTTTTAGTGAAAAAAGTAAAATGGCCTGCCATTTTGAAGCTGGAGACCACTGTTGTAAACGGTTGACCTGTATGAATGAAATAGAAATAGAGAGATGAGAGTTTCATTGCCAAATAAGCAAATATAAGTCTAACACTATGTTAGTAGGACCCATTCACAATCTCTTAACATATTTATTCAATTACTTAAAAACGTTTGTATAGCCACCCGTCAAAACCAACTCTGGATGGCTTACAACCGCATCCCCACTTTGTGGCTCAAGCTGTCTTTGTCCATTAGTCTCTGCAGGCAAAGACTCTGGCTGAGCTTCATTACAGTAAGCTCCTGTTCTTTAATATGCCCTTTTATTCCAGTAAGAGAAATACTTTGGATCAATGGCAATTAGTCTTGATGGCAATGACTTCCTCTGCTGAGACTAGTGGGCTTCCTGGTTGTGAGAATTATGAGAACAGACTGCTGGACTAAATGGGCCTGGGGTCCAATCCAGCAAAGCACTAGGTATGTTCTTATAGAATCTAACTACTTCTGTTGTACCAAGCTCCTTCTGAAAAAAATAGATTTCTTGAATCTTTACAATTTTTCCATTTATAGTACAAGTGAGACTCCCAAGTCTCTAAGGATGATTCAAAGCCTCTAAGCTGCCTTTGTACAACACCCATAATTCATGCCCATAATAATTGCTAAAACAATGTTTTCCTGCCACTCAAAGGCACAGAATTCATCAAAACTGTGCTGTTGGTTCTTCTTTAGGCTAGGTATGGGAGCAAGGAATCTCTCAGTCCCTCCAAATTAAAAAAAGAGAAAAAAAGAAATATGGAAGATTTTGTCCTGCCCATTTTCTAACCCTTCCTACTATGGTTCCTATTTCTGTTCTATGAATTAACAATAAGCTATTGTAATGCTCAGTAATGCCTAGGGAGAAGTTATTTTTCTGTCCCTTCTTGTTCTTCTTGAACCTCTGTGGTCATCCATTAAAACTAAATTCCAGGAGATTCAAGTTCTACAGATAGTCCTAAAATAATTACCATGGGATTCACAGCTAGCACCTGAAGTGACTTTAAAAGGAGACCGGACATACTCATACCAAATCACTCTCACAAAGGCTGTAAGTTTGGATGGTTGTTTTCCATTCCTGAAGGCCTATTCCTGAAGGCCTTATTTACTAGATATTGAAAAGAATGGAAAGCCATTATTGTCTCCAATCCCAAATGCATCCAGGAAGCCATAGGCATAGAATGCTGGATAAGGTTGCCTAACTGTCTAACTCAGGTCTGTCAAATTGGCGGTCAGTGGGCTGAATGTGTCACCCACAGGCCATGCCCAACCTGGCTCTGCAAAGGCAAAAAACATTGTGATACATCATGATGTGTCACGTGACGCAATCAAGTTTGACACCTGTGGTCTAAGTCAACAAGATTCTGAGTAATGCTTGGAAAATGTGGAGTGAAAACAACAACTGCAGCAACTTTTGTTGGGGATATCACCATAACTTTGCTACCACATATCCTCATTTACACTGATATGCAAGCTTCTATCAATTTTTGTGGCAACAATCCATACAAAAATAATCTTCTTCAACAAAGGAGCCCCTACACACATCTCTCCCCTTTCCACTCTGCTGACAGACTGTTAATTATCATGCCAGATCAGGAAAAGCTGTAGACAGGGTGTTATGGTGTGACAAATAAAAGAACATGGAAGGTGATAGGGAAATGGGGAGATGACATGTGAAAACTTAAAGGCGCTATAACAGCCTGAACTACTGTCTTCTTCTGAGGTCCTAATTGCTCACTATTATCCATGACTCAGGGTTGCATTTTGTATGCAGTGTGTAAGCCTCTTGGAATGTTACTTATAATTTATCTTAGTTCCCAACAATAAATTCAAATTTTCCTGCCCATGTATTTCATTAACATAATGCAATGAAAGAAATGTAGTTTCCTTGTTAGTAAAGGAAATCAAATGGTTTAATATCTTAACCCTATTAACTCCATTTATGTCTATGAAGCTTGGATCATTCAGTAAGCATTTTATTTAATATTTGAAATTAAGTTTTGAATTGGTTTAATTAATTTACAGTGACAGAAATAATTGTAAAGCTGTCCCAATAAAACTATGTAACTCTGAACTCCTACATCAAAACACAGTTGGTTTAATTGTGAGCAGGAGCTAAATGAATGGGTCAGAGGTCTCATATTCATTTGTTTGGATGGGATCATGGAATATGTAAATATCCCTGTTGTAATTAATATATTTGCTTGTAGAAAAATATTTTAAAATAATTTGAAGTGGTTTGCAATCATGTTTTAAAAAAGAAATTAATAAAATAATAATACAAGAATGAATGTAAAATATAAACATTAATATGAAATTAAGAAACATAAAATATTTTCAAAAACTGTCTTCACTATTCACACAAAGCAAAGGTTCAGAGGTTCATTCCTCAATATGCCTCAGTGGTGCAGTGGTTAGAGTACAGTACTACAGTCTAATTCTGCTGAGTGTTATCTGCCTGCAATTTGGCAGTTCAAATCCCACCAGGCTCAAGGTTGACTCAGTCTTCCATCCTTCTGAGGTTATTATTATTATTTATTATTTATTACTTATTACTTATAGGCCGCCCTTTTCCCTGAGGGGACTCAGGGCGGCTTACAATAATGTAAAAGGTGGGTAAAATGAGGACCCAGATTGTTGGGGGCAATAGGCTGACTCTGTAAACTGCTGAGAAAGGGCTGTGAAGCACTGTAAAGTGGTATATAATTTTAAGTGCTAAGTGTTAACATTCAAGTAGGATTATAATGAGGAATGGTTTATAGATTATTGCAAATTATTTAGAGCATAAAATCATACACACATAATTCCAATTTCATGCACATTTTCTGAACCTACTCTGAAAGTTGATGTTGAAGTTGCTTATTTATTGCTTTCTTTTTTGTTACTATCATACTGTCATAATCAGTAGACTTCTGGGGAAGGCATTGTAAATTAAACACATCTCCGCAAGAATACCTCTCTGAGAGAGCAGAGACAATGACCATGGAAAAGAACAAAAGAACAATGAATCTGGAATCTCTCTGGACAAAAAAAGGGAATTGCTCATATATGTGCCAGATGGCTACTCCTTGTGAGGAAACCACAGGACAACCACAACACCAGTTACCAACGCTGTCCTCCAAGGTGGCATTCTAGGATCCACACTCTTTCTGCTTTACATTAAAGACCAATGCGATCATATTAAAAGCAGCTGCATCCTCTTTGCTGATGACATAAAATTATTTAACACCACTGACAATACCACTACACTACAAAGCAACCGTGATCATGTGTCTGAATGGTCACACAATTGGCAACTCCAAATCTCAACTAATAAATGCTCTGTCCTACACATTGGCCAAAAAGCAAAAACAAAACAGAACACCAAATACAAGTTGGATGCAAATGACCTCATAGACGACCACCACTCTGTCAAGGACCTAGGAGTACTCACCTTAAACAATCTAAGCCCCAGAGCCCGTTGTAACAGTATTACCAAAAAGGTATTAAGAGTTGTTAACCTAGTTTTGTGAAACTTCTTCTCTAGTAACATTGTATTGCTAATTAGGGCATACAAAATCTTTGCCAGACCAATTCTTGAATACAGCTCATCTGCCTGGAATCTACACATTGGACAGATGTACAGTGTGTTACATGATTGAGCGGGTCCAAAGGTACTTCACAAGACAAGTACTCCACTTCTCTACTCACAATAGAATTCCCTATGCCACCAGACTTGAAATTTTGGGCTTGGACAATCTGGAACTCCGCCTCCAGTGGTATGATCTAAGCACAGTACACAAAATTATCTGCTACAATGTCTTACCTGTCAATGACTTCTTCAGCTTCAACCTCAATAATACATGGGCAAACAATCGATACACTCAAGGAAAACTGCTCTAAACTTGATTGCAGAAAATATGACTTCAGCAATGGGTTAGGGTTAGGGCTAGGGTTAGGGTTAGGGTTAGGGTTAGGTCAATGCCTGGAATATTCTATCTGACTCTGTTGTTATATACTCTAACCCTCACAGCTTCAACCTTAAACTGTCTACTGTGGACTTTACCCCATTCCTAAGAGGTCCGTAAAGGGGGTGTACGTAAGCATACCCATGTGCCTAATGTCCCTGTCCTACTGTCCCCATCTATTTGTATTCATTTCTTTCTTTATATCCATGTTTATATTTATACTGATTGTACATGTTTGACAAACTAATAAATACAAATACAACAATTTCCAGCAGGCATGAGTGCTGAGAGATAAAGGGATCAGTCATAAAGTTTAGTGTCTTTTTAAAAGTTCACTGCCTCACATTCATAAATTGCTTATTTTACCTGCAGCTTTTTATTGCACAACTATATTAAATATATTAGAGATCTCCTTCAGAACAAGTTTGAAACCAATCTGGCTAATTTATCTACAAGTCTGAACAAAAGAACAATCAAAAGTTTAAAAAGTTGAAATAAAAAGCAGTAAAATTAATAAGATTTTGAACTATGAAAGCTATATAAGAATTAAATGTCCAAATACATTTGCAATATTGAATTTTTTAGTATAAAAGTTAGAATTAACTACATGAAATCTTTCAATAAAACTTAATTTTAAGCTTTAAAATAATGAAATCAAACATTTTGTCTACTCTAAATCATAACAGAAATGAGAATTTTTTAAATTTACATTGGACACTAAAGATTCCAGGTCCAAAAACACATAGCTGTAAATCTATTTTTGATTTTGATCCATGCTGAGATTTACAAAATAACACAACGTTTTTATAACATTTGAAATATTAAATGAGATCTTTGAATAGTGGGCCAGGAGTTAGGAACCACAATTTCAACAATCCAGTAAAAATATCTGCTTCTATGGATAGACTATGTTCAAAATATGTCAACGAAGTAATTACAGATGTGAAACAAATCTTGATGAAAAAACTAATAGAATAAGAAATATTGGATTAAAAAGTGTAGATTACAAAATGGAGAACACATTTAAAGGGAAATATAAGTGGTAGACTAGTAGAATGACCTGGTTAAGGCATAAAAATAGTGATAAAAACCACAAAACAACAACAACAACAATAATAGATGGCTGAAGTCTTTAAAATGAAAGGGGAAATGCAAATGATAAACCAAGAGAATGACCTGCAAAATGTTTTTATTGCATCTACAAAAGGGGTTTGCTAAAGCCTTGAAGTCTTTGGGATGGGTAAAAAGGGAAAATAAAAATCCTATGACATTTGAATGAAGTAACACCAAGATTGCCAGAAAAAAGGAAGGAATCTTAAGTTGGCTTATTTGATCAAGGTTAAAATAAGACATGTTTATGTACAGTTCTGCTAACCCTTTACAGAAGTTTTGCTGATACTAGGATTGAAAAATTGATAACTTATGGATTTGCTTATAGACGAGAAATGGATTATGAGTTGAAGTGATAGCTGTTTCACTTTATAAGGGATGAATTGCTATCCAAACTATATGTTGTGATGAAGATCAGGAATTACTTCTTTCTATATTTATTTTCTTTTTCTTCATCTCACTCTTTCCCCTTTTTCTTTTCCCTTCTTTCAACTGTTTATTCTCTCTTTCCTTTCTTTATCTAAGTTTAGTTTGCATTAGTTTTTAATCACTGCAATTAAAATGTTAGAAAAATAGAAAACTAATGGTGGGAGAAAAATCTAGTGGGCCATTGAGTCTCCCTTTGAGTTCAATTATTTTTGTTTTGGTGTGTGTGTGTGTGTAAATATGTATGTAAACCAAGTTACAAACTTGACAACTGGAATAATCCTCTTCAGAAATAATTTATTCATCCTATTTATGCAGCCAGCATCGGCATGCTGCAAGTACTCCTGCCTTGTGAGATTTGTATGTTGGAAGCCTCAAAATAGAATTTCTCTTTTCACTGGTTGTCTGAACCTTCTTTTGTTCTGAGATCTGGGTGGCTCATATACATGTCAGTTTTAGGACAGCAATGAAGACATCGCTTCTCTGCAAGCCTTTGGAGTTTAAAGATCACTTGTAGCCAGGAGTCCTGTCAAGTGCCAAGAACATCAGGAGATCCAGACAGTTCAAATGGCTATATAGATTTATTGTAAGCCTGAGCTCTTTACAATAATCTGACAGTGAAAGGAAATTAGTGGGAGATAAGACTAAGAGGAATACAAGATGGGCTGGACTTAGATCTCTTTTGGTGTGAAGGGACTCATGACCTCTCCATAAGACTCAACCTGGTCATGTCCTTCAAGTCCTGTATTTTATATTAATTTTATTCCAGTATTAACTAAATTGAATTACAATCATGTCACATATTCGGTTCATTAGTATTTTTGTAACATATTATTTTGGGAAACAAGTGGATGGCATGTACATTTTGGAAACAGCTGTTGAATTTGTACCACCTTAGGAATTCATTGTGCATCAGGGATAAAACAGGAACTTTCTTCCTTTGTTTCTGGAAGAAGGGAGTCTTTCAGAATATCAGTTTATAAAAACCAGATTAGAAAAATTAAAAACTAGAAGCATTTGAAATGTGGATTTACAGGCGGCTGTTACACATAAGTTGGGTTGACTAAATCAGAAATGAGGAATTGATAAGCCACCTGGGAAAGCAAAGGGAAATCATCAAAGCCATTAAAAAGCAAAAGAATATTTTGGACATGTGATGTGACACCCAGAAAAATACAGCATTCTTCACTTAATCCTCCATGGAAAGACTGAAGGCAAATGAGGTCCAGGCAGAAGAAGAACATTATGGCTTCAAAACCTAAGGCACTGGGGAGAGGTGTGGCCTGAATCTCAGCAACGGGACATGTTCTCTGGGGGGGTTCTCAGAAGAACTGTCAGATTCTCTGCTATGTTGAGGGGTTTTTAACTATAGCTGTCCTGTGGGGACAGTGAAGAGGGAGGGCAAAAGTGGATGTGGTCGGGGAACCCGCAATTCTCCTAAAATGCCTGCAATTGCCTCCAGACCCAAAGCAGGGAATGCAGCCATTATGAGCTACCATGGCTGAGCTACTGCAACAAAGCACGGAAAATCAGCGAGGTGATCGTCTGGGTGAGATAATAAGATTGCTTCAAAGTACAACATTCCTGTAAATTAACTTTAACTTTTAACTTTTAAAGAAAGAATGGCAGGAGATGTGGGGGGAGTGGGAATTTTAGAAAGCTCTCCCAACCTCGGGCCAGCAGTGAACAGATAAAGCCATTAGCAAGACAAAGGAACAATAAAACTTGAGAACTGCTTAAGTGTTAGAAAGCAAATTGGAATCTTTTGGTTTTTGATTTTTACTCTGTGCTTTTGATTCTTTTGATAACTTTTGACAATCTCTATGATTTGCTTTCGAAGCCGTGTATTTAAAAGATAAATATGATGAATTAATTGTCTGCATTGCCACCTAGCAGTAAATAAAAGTTGGCTGAATAAAGTTGGCTGGGAAAAAGAACTAGCTAAGAAGGATTGACCTTGAGCTATTGCTGATAATTCTGAACTGATGATAAAGTCTCTCTAGAAGAAAGAAATTAAGATCAGCTGTGTAAACATGGTGTTGCACTCTCTTGCTACATTATAAAGGGCTGCTGAGAATGCCTTTCTGACAGCACATTTTTTTTCCTTTTATACTGGAAGAAGACATCGAAGTATGTAACACTAATGGAGGACAACTATTATAAGGTGAGAAAACAAATAGAAATAGATCTGGAAATATGGAAAAACCTATAATTATCATTGATGGGAAGAATAGCAATAGTAAAGATGAATATATTACCAAGATCGCTATACCTATTCCAAACAATACCGATAAAATTAGAGAAAAAATACTTTGAAAGTAAAATAGTGGGAAAATATATATGGCAGGGCAAAAAACAAAAATTAATATAAAA
This sequence comes from Thamnophis elegans, assembly GCF_009769535.1. NCBI lineage: Eukaryota > Metazoa > Chordata > Lepidosauria > Squamata > Natricidae > Thamnophis > Thamnophis elegans. The sequence continues at coordinate 138,189,707 of NC_045541.1, read as the reverse complement.
ATGTTGCAAGATGCAAGAGTTAGAGGTGGATTTGGATTACCAAACTGGGAATTGTATTATCAAGCAGCAGGACTAGCTTGGATAAAAGAATGGATCTTATTGAGAAATATAAGATTACTGACATTGGAGGGTCATGATTTGCAACTGGGTTGGCATGCTGTTTTGTGGTATGGTAAAAGGAAGGCATATGACTATTTTCAAAGACATTATGTAAGGGAAATTATCTATGGGAAAGAACGAATAGGAAATGCTATTTAGAAATACCAATGTGGCTTTCAACAATGGAAGCATTGACACATCCAAATATTAGTAGCATGAAAAATATTATTAGATACAAAGATAGCTTAATAGAAAGGGGAGAATTAAAACAAAAGTAAGCATTACAAAAAAACAAGGGATTGATATAGGATGGTTTTCACAATTGCAAATACAATCAAGATATGAAAAAGATAAAAGGGAATATGGTTTTAACTTAGGAAGTTCAGAGTTGGATAAGATATTTATGGGAATGGAAGAAAGAATAATTAAGAAACTATATAGCTGCCTATTAAGAACTAGGCAAAGAAGAAGAAGTGGTTAAAGATACAATGTGTCTGGGGTTGGGGGAAAGTGTGTGTGTTCCAGTATGGCTCTTTGACTGGCTTCCTGCCTCCTCCTGTGGTCTCCTCACTGGTGCTCTCTCTCCAATCCAACTGTGTGTGTGTGTGTGTGTATGTGTGTATGTGTGTGTGTTTGAGAGAGAGAGAGGGAAGGGGGTAGGAGAGATAGTCCAATCCAACTTCTCTCTGTGTATGTGTTTGAGAGAGGGGGTGTGTTTGAGAGAGGGGGGAGGGAGGGAGGAAGGAGGGGAAGGGAGAAGAAAAAGAAAAAGAAAGAAGGAAACTTCTTTTGCAAAGGAAAAAAACAAATGCTGTTGCTTCAAAACAGGACTGAGCAAGCCTGGCTGTGGAATTCTGGGAGTTGAAGTCCACAAGTCTAAAAAAATTTGAAACCCACCACTGTGTCAGTGCCTCACCAGCCATAAACCTCACCACATGTGACTGAATCAGCGAAATGTTGGAAGTGTCAACAAGTGTTATCATATGTGGCGAACATGTGCTGAAGCAAGGTAATATTGGATTAAGATAAGAGTATGGTTAAAGAAATGTTACAAGAAATAGAATTTAGTCCAAAGATATTTTTACTAGGTATTATCCCAGAGAAATTCAAGAAAGAGGATACTTATTTGATTATACATGTAACTACAGCAGAGAGAATTGTATTTGCCCAAAATTGGAAATTAAAAAAGCTACCAACAAACAAAGAGATAATAACAAAGATATTAGATCCTGCAAAGATGAATAGGTTGACAATTAAAATAAAGGATAAAGAGGAATCGGAGTACTTCAAGACACAGGGAAGATTTTATGATTGGCTAGAGAAATGAAACTAGAAAAGAAAGTAGGGAGAAGATATAGAGTCCAGACGATGCACTATTAAATGGAAAAGCGGGGGGAAGAAGGGGAAAACAGAAAAGAAATATAAATATACAAGTATATATTCAAGAGTGAGATATAAAGCAGGGGGACTTAATTAGGATAGATTAGCGAAGATAAAGGAATAAGAAATGATACCAAATTATATCTTGGTTTGCGGAAATACCATCCCAAGGAAACATAACCTGAGATATGAAAGAGACACCTACAACAATAGAAAAGAGAGAGAAAGAGGAGGAGAGAATGAAAGGAAGATGGGGGAAAGAAAAAAGAGGTAAGGAGAGAAGGATGGAAGGGAGAGGAAGAGAAGGAGAGAGGGTTGGAAGGGGGAGAAGTAGGAGTAGGAGAAAGGGAAGGGAAGAATGAAGGGGAAGGAGAGGAGGAAGGAAGGAAATAGAGAAGGGAGGGAGGGAGAAAAGAAAGGGAAAATAAGGTGGTATTACAACAGGATGAAGGGATGGTAAATAAAGCAACCCAAACTGTATATTATATATATTAGAGCCAAGGTGGCGCAGTGGTTAAATGCAGCACTGCAGGCTACTGCTAGATCAGCAGTTCAGCGGTTCAAATCTCACCGGCTCAGGGTTGACTCAGCCTTCCATCCTTCCGAGGTGGGTAAAATGAGGACCCAGATTGTTGGGGGCAATATGCTGACTCTTTGTAAACCACTTAGAGAGGGCTGAAAAGCCCTATGAAGCGGTATATAAGTCTACTGCTATTGCTATTGCTATAATCTATTAAATGAAATAATAAATGTATAAGAATGACAAATGTAAATAAGAATAATAATTATGTGAATGTATACTTAAAACGGTATGTAAGAGAATGAAAAAAAACCTGGAAAAAAGAAAAACGTAAGGCACTGGCTTGGACAAAACTCAGCAGCACTTTTTCATGCAGCTGTTGACAAAAATAGTATTGGCAACATGATCGCCAACCAGAGGTGGGTTGCTGCCGGTTCAGCCCAGATCGGCTAAACTGGTAGTAGTGGTGGTGGGAGGCCCTGCCCACCCACCCGGATGCTTCTGTGCATACACAGAACTTCGCATGAGCGCAGGAGTGCACATGGGAGCACATTTGAACCAGTGGAATAAAAAGTAGCAACCCACCTCTGTTGCCAACGTCCGATGACAGATATGGCACAAAAAGAAGAAGAAAAGCAAGATTGTCCCTGCTAGCAAAGTCACTCATTTTTTTAGATGACATTCAAAGATGTATTTTTAGATGTTAAAAGCTTACTTCTGAGTGCATTAATCAGTTCTCCCTATGTAATTTCATCTTAATTGTAGCTTTTTACTACACAACCAGTCCCTTTATTGCAAGCTAATTGTTTCATCAATATTTTTTTAAAAAGAGGTAGAGTTTAATCATTCTGCCTCAATTCACATAATTATACTGTTCCTCCAATGTGGTGGCCTCTTTTTTTTTTTCAATGCCAGGAAATATATGCATAATCTAGGATATTTCACAACTGTACATTTGAGTAAATTTAAGATTATATATAGCATAATCTATTCTGAGATACTCTATGCTATAATTAAATTATAGATATAAATAAACATTTTGCCCATTTAACTTTTCTATGAAATTGCTTAGGAATCTGGTCAATAATGTGCATTTTAGGTAACAACTGTGGACATCAACTTTATTGTTGCTGCGTATATCACTGTGGGAGAATTGCATTATTTAAGAGCAATTTTTGTGTTTTAACAAGAATCAACGTGTACAGACAGAGAACTGAGACATGTAGCATTGTAATTCAGAAAGTTATGAGTTGAAATAGAAAAAATAAAAAAATAAACCTTTGGCTTTAGAGTGCATTAAAAAAGTAAATTAAAGCAACACAAACAAAACGTACTGTGAATGTTTGGAGTAACTTGATTATTGCTAGTTGATTGAGAAGGAAACTTAAGTGGATTAAGAGAAAGTATCTGAGAGCATAGAGCAAAGGAATACCGTCCAATACTGAGAACAACACTTAGGCAAGTTTTATCACTTTAGATGAATAGCGTAATTTCATGCCTTACTACTCAGAAGTAAATGTCATGAAGTAAACTGAGTACACTGAAATACATGTGCATAGATTTTTTGCCATCCTAGAGAAAAATCTTAAAGGCTGAAGTATGGAATTTCCAAGTGACACCATTTTTTTACAGAAACAACCACAAATAATAAACAAATCTATCCATCAATTTGAGGACATTCTGACAGCTTGAAGGGATGGATAATTGAAAGGAGAAACTAACTAAGCCCAAGTTAGCTAGCAAAGACATATTCCTAATACCTACTTCTCCAAATGAGAAATTGGGTGGGGAAAAATATTGCCCCATACTTTCTAGTGTCACTACATACACCTTACAGATGTGCCACTAGATATTTTTGTTATATCTGTAAAAAATATGGATGACCACTTAGGGCCCTCCGGATGGAACAATATTACTTAGCTATAAAGATACATAATAGTATACACCGAATTTGAATATAAAAATTCAAAACTAAATTACCAACGATACAAACTCAGCTCATAAATCCTTATTACCCTTACTATTTACCCAACCAGATCTACTTATGTGTCTCTCAATACATTATTGTATTCAAAAAGGAGGGCACTTAATATGCAATATTTGCATTCAGATCACACATAAACATGTTCTAAGATACGTGTCACAGTGAACTATTTATCTTGGATCTGAGACAAATTGTTGTAACCAATGTGCCATGGCACTTGCTGGGGCCAACTTGTTGCGAGACAGCCAACTAAGTTGGTTGCATAACCAACTTACCACAGAACAACTTGCCAGGGGACAAGAATTACACTAATATGGCATAAATGGTGGAATGGAATCATTAAAAAAAGGATACCAAAGGAGGGATAAAATGAAATGCAAATGACAAAAATTAAAATATTTTTAAAATTATTTTATATAATTAAATTGAATTATTGAATTGTCCTGTGGTGAATTGGCTGAGACAAGTTGTCCTGTGGCGAGTTGTCTACGGTAAATTGGCCATGGTGAGTTGTACCATTCTGATTTCTCTTACACATTACATAATAATCTCTTACACATTACATAATAAGATAATGATCTAATTCTGTGATATACTACTGGCACTCAGATAATATGTGTCCTGTATGCTTAGCCTCTGGAACAGCACAAATATATGTACAATCACAATAGTAGCCTCAATTAAACCTTCTCTATTAACAGTTGTAGCTAGTTGCTCAAATCCTTTAGAAAGATAAACACTCTTCTAAAATATTTGGACATTTTGGTAACTAAATATTTTTTCAATTTGAAAAATACTTTTTGTAACAGTTCATTCATCTTAGCATACCAGCCTGAGAGTAGTTTGGAGTTCTATAAAAATTGTAGGCCAAGGTTTTTTTAAGCATTCTGTCCCCATACTCAGTTACTAATGTATTGTGTTAGTTGTTCTGTCCAGGAGGAATCTAACTGAAGCTTAGTTTGTTCTATAAAACACTTCTGGAATTCAACCTATTTCCATACAAGAATTCTTTTTTTGTTTTACAATAAAGCATTTTAACATAGCATTTTAATAAAATGTATCATTGTAGGCTACTTCCATATCACTATTTGTCTTATTCTACATTACTTTCACCTTTATATTCTGACCTTTGCTGCTCAAGTGGAAGATAGAAATTTTAAGCAAATAAATGTAATAAAGGTCAAATATAAAAAGATAAGGAGAAACATTTAAAGAATAACAATCCAGCAAAGGCATCATGGAGCAGATTACAAATTTGCTTTGGACAACTGTGTTAGACAGAGTTATGAAATAAGAATTGATTTTCATATGTAGTAGAAGTTTGTGCTATAATAATATTTTCTAATTTTTCTAGGCTACTTTGGGGTGTTTGTTCCATACTTTAACACAGTACGAAAAACTGCTTTGGAATTTTTCAAAAGTCTCCTACAACCCATGAAGGATTTTTTTTTAACCTCATTCTCAGAAGCCATTTGAATTTCTCTCACTGGTACTTTGAGCTTATTTTATTTTTTAAGGTGCTAGACAGTAGCATTGTAGCTATTATTGTCTATTATCCTTTTTTAAAAAAAACCACATTGGTGCCCTCACTTTTCACTCTAGCAAAAAATGGAAAAACAACAGCAATGCAAAATATTCTTTCATGCTGATTTCACTGACATTTTAATTGAATTTTGGAAAACCTGAGAGACTAGTGAGAAAGTTGAGCAAAGGAAGTCAGGACATATTCTTCACCTTCACATACTGTATATACTCAAGTATAAGCCTAGTTTTTCAGCCCACTTTTTGAGCTGAAAAAAGCCGCCTCGGCTTATACTCGAGTCAGTGAAAAATTTGCCCGAAATGGAGGAGAAAAGGGGCGGGGCCATGCCGCTGGGTGACGCTCGTGAATGGCCCAGCGCCCCTGAGTTTCCCCTCCCTCTGTGTCAGTTTGTCGCGCAGCGTGCACCGCACCATCCCCCCTCCTCACGTTCTAATGTAATGCAGGGCTATCTTACGATTCCCCTTCCTCCCCCTCCTGCCGCTCTGCAACGATGTCCCACCTCCTCCTTGTTATGGCAAGCAGCCACATAGCGATGTCCCACCTCCTCTGGTACAGTGATCCAATGATAGGAATCACTGTGCCGTGTGTCATAGGAGGCGGGACATCATCATCACAGCGGGACATCAGCATCATGAGGTGAGTGAAGTATTTCATTGAATACACCGGTATTGTGTGATAATAATTTGTTATGCAGAGCAAATTTTTACAATGGCTACTGTATATTTAATGGGCACAGGCAGGCTGTATATGTTATTCAATGGGCAATGGCATTATTGGTATCTATTTTTATTTTTGAAATTTATCGGTAGCTGCTGCATTTCCCACCCTAGGCTTATACTCGAGTCAATAACTTTTCCAGTTTTTTGTGGTAAAATTGGGTGCCTCGGCTTATATTCGGGTCGGCCTATACTCGAGTATATACGGTAACTAGGAAAACAGACTAGTTCAAAGAGAAATTGAAGAATTTCTGAAACAAGATTTTTTTAAAAAAAGACAAAATATGTGTGTAAAGACAAGGAGAGGCTATTAAAATTTCAATCCTTCAGATCCATGTCTGAACAGCTTTAAACAGTAATGCTGTAATGCTACCTATCTGGAGATTAGAGTATCATTCTGATAATTCCAGTTCTTTCATGACCAGAACGCAAAATTGAGAGCTCTGGTTGCTGTGATTTATTCATTGGATAGGTATTATGATTATCTACTAATTATTAACAGTGAGAAAAGAAATGGCTAAATATAACCGACTTTCTCCAGTTTCATTGGCAAACTCATCTGCGAAGGTTTAATTCAGGAATCCATGAACACACTTTTGGAAATCAAGCTCCATCAAGATCAAATACAATCAGAGTAAATGTAGCTTTTAATCTCATTTTATTGGTTACACTCTCTTGGCAATTGGTCACACTCTCTTTGTAAAAATCCCTTTGACTGTAGATGGGATTTAAACAGATGATTTGTATGGAGCTTTATTTCCTAAGGCAATCTATAACCTTGAAATATTGTCCAGTCAGCCCTATGACTTCCGTTATTGTTTTAGGATTTTATTTCTTATTTCACATTTTCCTTTTAAAAAAATTGAAAAATTTGATTGCAATAATAAAAGCAAACACGATCTAAACTCAGAGATAGTTGAAGAAAGAATAAAAAGTACAGGTAGTCCTTGACTTACAATAGTTCATTTAGTGCCCATTGAAAGTTACAATGGTACTGAAAAAAGTAACTAATGACCATTTATCACAGTTATGGCCTTTCCAGCATCCCCATGATCATATCATCAAAATTCAGACAATTGGCAACTTGTTCATATTTTGGACCATTCTATGTATCAAGATCATGTGGTCACTTTTTGAGACTTTCTCACAAGGAAAGCTATTGGGGAAGCCAGAGTCATTTAACAACCAATAAAGTATCTGCTGCAGTGATTCACTTAACAAATAAAGCAAGAAATGTCACCAAATGGGGCAAAATTCACTTAATAAATATCTCACTTAACATAAATTTTGGATTCATAAATGTTGTGGTCATAAATCAAGGCCTATCTGTACAATAAAAGTAAAAGGAAAAAGAAAGATAAAGGAAAAACAAATAAATATATAAAGAAGTGACTTCTTATCTTCATCCATAAGAAATAAGTCAAGGTAAGATACTATATAATATGATATAAGATATATAATATATATATGAGATAGATATAAGATATGATAGATATAATATAACCTTTTTTGTCTTTTTTCCATGCACACAATGGAACATTTTAAAATGAAATTCTGAAGCCCACTCTCAAAAGAATACACACACACACTTACACACATATCACAGTCCACTATAAATATATATATTTAATAGTTTAATAATTTCATCCTCTGTAAAGTTACAAATGTATCTTCTTCTCATAACCATTACTTATCTAAATGCAAATCCATAACTATTTCACATTTCAAGAGCATAATCACTCTGGTTCTGCTTCCAGTTATTTGTAATTTTAAATAATCAAATGTAGGGTTTTAGTTTCCAAGGAACTGTTATGTTGGACAGTAGATAATGAGGAACAAAATACATAAACTGGAGATGCTGAAGGGAAATAAATGAATTCTGAAATGTGCATCCATTTATCAAGTTATCACTTGCCAAAAACCAAATGAAGAGGCTTCTTAATTTAAGCAAAGATGTTGCTAGGTGATTCAGAACAGATTTTCCTATCTCAACTGCCACACAGGAGTTACTGCTCTGACTCCAGCTACTTAACTTTGGCATTGAGCATGGCACACCACGTCATATTTGTTTCAGTAACAATAACTCAATGAAAACAAAGAATCACTCTCAGAACCTGATAACTGAGCTGAAAATTGTAAGAAATAAATTTTATAATTACTTTATCTGACATTAGGGCTATCATATCTGGGCTGCCAAAATCATAACAACCATTATACGGAAGAAACAAAAAAGAGAAAAATATATTTTTCTCAATTTAGCTATTATTCTTGCAGGTCAGATAGTGAACAAAGAATCTTTAAGCTGGGGCTTCCAGTGCCTAATCATCTTACCAATTTAATTCTACAGCTGTTAATTACTGAAACATTCATGAGGGCCAGCTCCTAATGCTTATGGGGATCCCAATCCATTTGAAGGGTTAGGTTTTTGAATGTGTGAATCAGAACACATACTTGAAAAAAATGAGTATATTGAAGATATAATACCACCAGGCTTGAAATTTTAGGCCTGGATAACCTTGAACTATGCTGTCTACATTCCGACCTGAGCTTAGTGTACAAGATAATCTGCCATAATGTCCTACCTGTTAATGACTACTTTTACTTCAACTGCAATAACACAAGGGCTATCAATAGATACAAACTAAATCCGTTCTAATCTTGATTGCAGGAAAAACAATTTCAGCAATAGAGTAGTAAATGTGTGGAACACCCTATTTGATCCTGTTGTTAGTTCCTCTAACCCCCATACTCTTTACCTTAAACTGTCTACCTTGGACCTTACACATTTCTTAAGAAGTCCCTAAAGGGGCGTGCATAAGCGCACCAGTGGGCCTACCATCCCTGTCCTACCGTCCCCATTTATATGTACTCTTTTTATGTGTTTATGGTTTTGCTTATTTATATCCATTTATTTGTGCCATTTTTTCATGTGTTTTCATATTTGTTTCCTTGTATTTGTTGACAAACAAACAAATAAATAAATATCAAGAGAAGCCAATGTAGGTAAAGTCTATTTATATACTATGGGAGACAACAATGTGATGGATTATATTCCATCAAAAAGTCGAGATTCTCAGTCATTCAGGTCATGGTTGTCCCAAAAGTACTTTTTCAGGAGGCAACTAGACTTTTTTTTTCCTTTGAAGATATTTCGCTTCCCATCCAAGAAGCTTCTTCATCTCTGACTGGATGATGGGGAATGGAAGGATTTATATTCTAGGCAGATGTCATTTGCAACCTTTTAGCACTTGAAGCACTTGTAGGTTTATCTGTGTCCTCAGAATCACCTGAGTTCCTGTAGTTTGCAATTTTTTCTTCTTCTGGAAATCCATTCATACTCCCACACCATTCAAAGGATGTTCATCACAAATTGCATAGATAAAAGTCTGTAGAGATTCTCAGTCATCCAGGTCATGGTTATTCCAAAGGTGCTTTTTCAGGAGGCAACTGGACTTCCTTATTTTTTTCTTTGAAGACTTATCAAGTTGGATTTGATTCTCAGCAATAAGTGCATTTTCTCCATGATAAGTTGCCTCTAATCTGGTTCTTCATGTTTTCCAATGTTGTCTCTACCTTGTTGCTGGTCATGCTCTTTTGCTGTTTCCCTTTATCTTTATCAACATTACAGCCTTCTCCAGAGAACTGGGTCTTCTCATAATGTGCCCAAAGTATGTCCAAATTTGTGCAATGAGCCTGATAATTTTATAATTATGAACCTGATAATTTGCCCTTGAACTTTAAATTGATTTGATTTCTTTGCAAAGAAGAGCAACAAAGATGATTAGGGGACTAGAGACTAAAACATATGAAGAACAGTTGCAGGAATTGGTATGTCTAGTTTAATGAAAAGAAAGAGTAGGAGAGACATGCAACAGGCTGCAACAGAGAAGAAGGAGTCAAGCTGTTCTCCCAGGCACCTGAAGGTAAAACAAGAAGCAATGGGTGGAAACTAATCAAGGAGAGAAAGAACTTAGAACGGAGGAGAAACAATTAATCAGTGGAACAACTTGCCTCCAGAAGTTGTGAATGCTCCAACACTGAAAGTTTTTAAAGAAGATGTTGGATAATCATTTGTCTGAAGTGGTGCAGGGGGTTGGACTAGAAGACCTACAAGGTCCAACTCTATTATTCTATTCTATTCTATTCTATTCTATTCTATTCTATTCTATTCTATGACGAATCATTTACTTATTTTCTTGGCTGTCCATGGTATTCTGACATGCTTTTTTTTCCCAACACCAAATTTCAAAAGCATCAATAACCATTCCATCCTGCCTTTTCCAAGTCCAACTTTTGCTTCTATAGTGTATCATAATATGCAACATACAGATCCCCAAATACTTGGGTGACTCCAAGAGGTCATTCAAAAGTTGTTGTAAAACTGTAATTTTAATTAATTATGATAAAAAGAGAAACAATTTAATGCAAGAGAAATAACTGTTTTAACAACTTTTAATCCATTAATTAGATTTAGAGTACATTCAATTGTCATAAATAATAATAATAAGATACTGAGGAATTTTAAAGAGGAATTGCAATTTCTTCCTATAGATCCTGAAGAATCACTGTTAGATAATAGTGAGTTTGATAGATTAAAAGAGTAAGAAGGTTTTGATGATCATTCAAGATTTAAAGGACAATTCTTTGCAGGTCCTGTTAACTAAGGACATTCCATAAAAATGGTTTGAGTAATTTGAAAGTAGATTTAGATCTCTATCAAGCCAACAGTGTTGGACAGCTAAGCTGATTTATTTCCAGCTTGGTACTTGTATAATTAAAACAATGTCAAAGAGCTCCCTTCCCCCATACACACACATAGACATACACTCAACCAAGATACTTTGGTTCTCTTTCCACATTGAAAGAAATTGTTGCCACATTCCTCTTCCTCTAGGTTCTGTAAGAGTAGGTACAGCTTTATTGCTTCCTGATAGAAACATGAACAAAATGGTTGGAAAACATCCAGTTTGGTTGCCTTTAGTGGAGAGGAACCACTGTGCAAACACTGTTTTCCCATTTTTCTTTTTATGGAGTTAAGTGATAGGCTTTGTTGTGAAACTTGAAACACTTTGGGTGGGAAAACTCCTTGTTCAAGTTGGCAGAAGTGAAGAAAATCATGGATAACTTTTAGCTTGTTTGAAGAATTTGGGGAAGTGGAGCAGTGATGGTTTGAAAGTGTCTTAACATTAAAAAATATTATTTTCCCTTTCAAAAGGTTAAACTACTGAAGTTGGATATTAGTGTAAAGTCTTTGTTCCACAAGTAAGCCGTGAGTGTTCTGACAGAGAACATTCCACTTTATTGTAAGTATAACTTATGACTTTGGTCCTAGCTCCAACCATTTAAGTCACTGTAGCTTTTAAAAAATATATTTATAAGAAAAAATGCCAGTAGGTGGCTCCATCATTCTTGGATTGTCCAGATTGCAGCCAAGTGACATTTTGACAGCATTGCTTTTTGGTGAATGGATTTAATTTGATTGCACCAATTACAGGAATAAACTTTATGCAGACATGCTGAAATAGGACACTACAATTTGTTATGCTGCTCTCAGAAGGGGCTGTCTATCCCTCAGATTGACCTTGATGACTTCCTGATAAATGTGCTAAAAAGCCACCAGCACAGCCTTATGTGCATGAACTTTGTAGGCAATTTCTTGCTACAAAATGTTCCTCGAATCCATGCAAATCAGTATTTTTCCTCCCCCCACCACCAGTCTTCTTAGGCAATTTCTTACCTTCTGTAATCAATTGCTTATCATGAAGATGCTACACAGTGTTAAATTAAGCATAAAACGTGAATCGTTTCTACGGATGCTCTAAAACAAATGAAGGAAATGTGAATAACTAAACTTAGAAGTGGGATGTGGATCATCCGCTTGTGTTGAAATTAACAAACAGAACATTCAAGCAGTGTTGTTTTCTAAATCTGGAGGTGACTTTATAGCACACCAGAAATATAGTGCAAGCTGAATGCTAATTTGAAGAGAGTCCTGGGAATTATTCAGTACCCTCCCTAATCAGAGCCCGATTTATATTTATATTGCTACATAGATTCTGACTTTAATTTGGGAATAACGATTCTCAGGTGGACAAGTACAAGACAGGAGGTCTTAAAAGAAAAAAATAATATGATCCAGTAGTAGTAGTTATAAGGAACTGGGACATGGGAGGGATCAGTTCTCTTGGGGAAGATAAATCTCATTTGTGTCCTGCTTCTCTTTGCTGGCAAAAGTCCACTTGCCTAATAAACATGTCAGAAATCAAAAATGTCTATCCTTACTATTGTCCTGTTTTTTACGTAGTACTATTACTACTACTATTTCCTCCATTCAATATCTCACAAGAAGTAGGATGTTTTGTGTGATGCTTTTCTTCTTTCTTTTCTTTTGCTCTAGGCAGACAGACAGATGAACAAGGGTAAGATAACTTTTTCCTCATGTACACTTTCTGATTTGTTCCTTATCTCAGTTCATGTTATTCTTTTCATTGCTGTTCAATTCCACATCTGTTGGTATATAGATTATTATTACCATAATTTCATTTGGGTAGAAACTGGACAAAGCTGTTCAACTGTGAGGAAACAGACATCCAAAAAAGATTCTTTTCTCATTTATGTCTACACATGTCTATCTCCATCTATATCACTTCAAATTGAAGATAATTTCCTTTGTAAAATCCCATGTGTTTGGATTGATGTTATATTACACCAAGAAATGTATGTCAACTATTCAAAGAACCTGGGGGAGGGGGTATATTACACAATAAGCTGTGTAGGTGAATTTAAACTTGAAATTAATTTAACTTTCATCATCATTGATAAAAATATCTAAGAAAGGTGGCCACATTATAAATAGGGTACACTCAATGTATATATTTGAATGGAAATTGGATATAGCACAAAAAGAAAGGACATGATATGATTTCTTCAGCACATTGTCTGTGGTCATGATCAAATCCTATCTGTAACTGAGGTTAGACAAGAACAATCCCTAGTTAATGATGTTCAGACTTAGTTTTTCAGTGACAGCTTAGAATATGACAAGCAGCTAGATATATTTCAGAGTCTAAAATGAGAATCTATTCTGTATTAGAACTCAGACTGTCAATAATCATTGGACCATGACTATGGATTGTTTTACAAGACATTCAGAGCAATTTAAAATGGGTATGTCAACTGCTAGTTTCTTTTATCAAAGTTGATTGAAAATCTGCAATAAAATGCACAAATAAGATTACAAATAAAATTGTCTCTATATTCACATTTCCATAACAAACACTTCATAAACTTCTTTCCTTGATGTGTACTTTGTGTTTGAAATGTTCTCTATCATAAGGGCTTTTGTACAAAATGAGTATGTATGGATGCATTTTGGGAGAAATGCTATTGAACCACGATATGCCTATTCCTGCTGCAGCTAATTCTATTTTGGTAGCTTATCCTATGTTTGAAAAGAAATCCATGATGGAGTTCTACAACACTCCTTTGATGCAACCAATAGACCAAAATCAAAGGTGATTGGATAGGTTCATCAATTCTATCACCTTGTAGAAGCTGTTTGAGAATACTTTGAAAATGGATCTAAATAATGTTCTTTATAAGTAGCCATGTCCAGGGATACCAACCAACAAGATAATTCCAAAGAGCAAAATGAAGTGAATAGAATGGGATCATATAAACTATTTGGACCTATTTAATAGCATCTTAATTTTGCCAAATTTGGCACAAAGATAATTATTTGTTCAATGGACTGGAGATTTTGTCCACTCCAGCTAATAAAATATCCCAATAAAATGTGGATATGCCTATTTTGAAAAAGATATGATTAGATATATATGCCTCTATGTGCATATGAGTTATTGCATCCTCCCCAAAATTAGCAAATTAAATAATTAGCAAATCTTAAAAGTTACTTGTTTCAATGAAACCTAATAGGAAGTCTTAGGAAGACTTGAAAAAATACATTCTTTACAGTAGAAAGATAAAATACAATCTTAAAATTCGATAAACTACTTGGGGCACAATCCAGAATATCTGAAAAGGCACACATATGAGAATATAGATACATGCCAATATGAATATATGGTTGCACAAAAGAACCCAAGGATGGTCACATGAGATGCATCAGTAGCAACATCATGTTTCACACTATTCATTTTTATTGTCATTCAGATGCAGTATGTGCAGAATCTTTTTACAAGTGCCTCACTTCTGGCAATCCAATTGATTCTGCCAATGCAGAGGACTGTGATACATGTGAACAACACACTGCAAATCAATAATTTCCACAAAAATGAAAACATCAACTTTCAAGTCTTTCTTTAACTATTCTCTTGGTGTGAGAATGAATCCCCTGACAATGCACTATGCTTTCTGCCTTGTCACCTGCATATACACTTGAAGTCAAGGTTAGAGGAGAGAAATTGCCCTTCCAATTCTTCACTCCCAATCACAGAATACCTTAAAATGTCTCTCCCCTGTTTTTCTTTATACAGCTAAGACATGTATGCTACCATTGCTTCTCTACCTCTTATTTAAAAGCTAGCTTTCGTTGATTTCAGAGGGATTATCAACTGCATAACAGATAATATCCTGTTATATAATTCTGCTGACAGAAGAATTATCTAGTTCAGGGAATTGGGCTAGCGGATGTCTAAGGTCATTCCCCCTGATTCTATTATTCTAACAAGAAAGAGATGATTTTTTATGTTTTCTGGAACTCCCATGTGGCGTGCAAATCTCTAGAATAGTACTTGTCAGTGTCTGAGGAATTAAAATTGATAAAAAAGGAGAAAGTCATGACATTCATTGAAAATCTACATATTTTTGCTGCATTTCACCTGGGAGGCTTCCAGCTGCAGAATCAACATAAAGTACTTTGATATTTGTATGATAAACTTTCATTTTGCAATACAGATGTTACAATCCTTGCCATATTTTTCCCTTTGCTTGATCATTACAAAAATTGAGATATTTTCTTTCCAAAATATGGCTTAATCAAGCTCAGCTGACATTTTTTGTATTATTCAGTATGTGCAAATTTGGAAACAAACTGGCCAGATTTGTGCTTATTAGTCTAAAATGTAATTCAGAATATAATTATTCTTAGGCTTTCATAATTTTCTGAATATTGTGATCTATTTTTGAGTATAATCTCAGCATGTATAAATAGGATAAGACTGCATAACAGGACTAAATGAAGTATTAAGTATTAAATCATATGGTGAATTCTTATTTTACTTTTTTAAAAAGTAAAGCTCCTGCTATTTTTATTGATACTGTTCTACTTATTTTTCATTGTTTAATGTCACTATTAATTCCTTTCTGTAAAATTATATTGGAACACTTTGACTCAGGATATTAAATTTTGTAGAACAAGCAGTTAAACCAATGACAGACTGTAATTTCATGTTTGTTTGCTTCCTTCCTTCACAGGAACTACTTAATTCTTTCCAGTTTAAGACAATCTACCATTTTCTTTTCACAAGTTGAGCTGGATGCAATTTGCTTCTTTATGATGCAATAAATAAATAAATAAATGAAATAAAACTGAAAATTTTGAATCAGGTCCATTGCATTGTACACAGGTACATTTTTAACGGGCTCCCAACTTTTCAACTCAGTGGTTCTTAGACAACTGACTAATAGAAGAGCTCAGAGTGCCTTTCCTTCATTTCTGCTGTCCCAACATAGCAGTAGACTTATATACCGCTTCATAGGCCTTTCAGGCCTCTCTAAGCGGTTTACAGAGAGTCAGCATATTGCCCCCAACAATCTGGGTCCTCATTTTACCCACCTCGGAAGGATGGAAGGCTGAGTCAACCCTGAGCCGGTGAGATTTGAACCGCTGACCTGCTGATCTAGCAGTAGCCTGCAGTGCTGCATTTAACCACTGCGCCACCTTGGCTCATATTATTGGCAGCTGCAATAAAAGGCTTTTTTCTAGCATGAAAGAAGGAATATACCTAAGTAAATTGAGAGTGAAAGGGAAAGATGAAGAAAAACAATGGATCCCAGTAATGAAAAATTTACAGCATAGCATTTTTTTCTTTTTTCTTTTTAATTTTAGAAGAAAATAATCCAGCAGCCAAAATAGAATCCAGTCAATGAGAAATAAACAAACAGATGGAGTTCTGTGGCTCCTGACCAAATGAAAATGACAAAGTGTTAAGGGATCAGAGAAGCAGGACATAGCAAGCCCTATTACATGCATTAGAAAACAATTTGAGCTCACATCATCCCTCAAATGATATTAAATATGACACTGGGAAATTGCTTACAAACTAGCAAGGTGCCCAATAAATGGAATATATCCAAAATGTAGGGAAAGAAAGAGCCAAGGAAAAGGGGGAGAGGAATGGCAGGTTTAATCTCCATCCTATGGAGACCTTTTTTTCATCTCTCTTTCCATTATTTTTTAAATTATACTTCAAAAGTTATGAAACTGGCCATGTGGATTTTGGCTTAATTATATCCCTTTTATTTAGCCAGTCTGCTTCCAGAAAATCTACCAATAAACTCCCAGTTTATCCACCCCCTCTTTAGAATATTGTTTGTTAGTATCTCTGGCACCAGATGAATAGAATTCTCTTTTTTTGCCTCAACTATCCTTATAACTTCTATAGAAATATATAAAACAGTGGTATTTCAAAAACACTGAAGCAGTATTTCCCAAACTGGGCATGCTGTGGCTCTCAAAATTCCCCAATTAACATGACCTTTACATTATTCTGGTTTTGACCTCTCTTCATTTGGAGAAGATGCACTTATTATAGTCCATACAAAGCAAGTTTGCAAGTAAATTCATTGATGCAAGGGCATAACCACCTATAGCTGCCAAAAACAATCATTTGGCAGAAGGGGGGAAAATAAGCTTAGAATCATGCACAAGTTAAGAAAATAAGATATATTGCTGAACTTCAACACCCAGCACACCTCTGAAATGGCCATATTGTCTTATTCTATTAGATGTTTCATTTCAACAACTAGAAGTTGACAAGTTGCATTGATTTAATCCAAACTGGGCGTGGGCTTAGGCAGTGCATGACACATCCAGCCCGCAAATTTCAGCATGCGGGCTGGATGTGTCATGCACTGCCTAAGCCCACGCTCAGTTTAGTGAAGGGGAAGAAAGTCTTGATATGTCACGTGATACCATTGTGATGACATGAGTTGGATGCCCCTGCTTTAACCCATCAATTGCACTATTTGGGCTGTTTAGAAGAATGCACTTGCTTCCCAGCATTCTGGGTTCAAGCAAATGGACATGTAATACAGTCTTACAGGCAAAGGAAGAGATCATTGATGTGGTATCCTTTGAAATGAAATCCTGGTACCTTTACAACTTAAGGTATGGCTAGATGGATGTGCTAAAAGTGACAAGTTAATTTATTGGAAACTGTCTGAGCAGTCAGCTCAAAAGATATATACTTTCCCTTGTTGTGGAGTTCCAATTATATACTGAAAATCTCTCTAGCGCTCGTCAAATGTAAGAGCTGTGAACTATACCCAACTCTCCAACGTTGTTTCTGGAAGTTGTACACAACACAACACTGTCTAGAGATCAGGAACAGATGGGTTGACCCATTGCCAGTCTATTACAATCTTTTTTTTTCTTCCTAGCATATTTTTGAAGACATTTTTCTATTAAAAAAATAGTGTGCAGTTTGGCCCAAGACAGTCAAAACCTCCATTAAATATGGAATCTGAGCTGACAGTGACAGATCAGGAAAGGGATCCTAGAATTTTGATGAACAGTTCAATGAAAATATTAACCCTGCATGCAGCTGCAGTAAAACATTTGATATAAAGAATGAGTAGACTTGAGTAAATCTGAAGTGAAATCACACTTGGACAGTTTTCTGTATAGTTCTGATCTTTACATTAAAATTCATCACAATATGAAAAAGATGCCGAGATCCTAGAAAGAGCACAGAAGAGCAACAAAAATGATATGTGGTCTGAAGCAGAATTGGGTTGCTCCTGGTTCAGCCTGGTTCGGCCAAACCAGTTGTGGAATTCAGGCCTTGGTTGCAGAATCAGCAATGACCCAGGGCTGCCACACCACTGAACCAGTTCCCTCGTCACCTCTGGGCCACCGCCATTTTGATTTTTAGTGTCTGCACGCAGGTTGCGAACCAGTAGTAAAACTGGCAGCAACTCACCCCTGGTCTGAAGACTAAATCCTACAAAGAATGGATAAAAGACTAGCCATGTTTTGCTTAATAAAGAGAAGACCAAAGAGATACATGATAGCAGTCTTGCAATATTTAAAAGGCTGCCAAAGCGAAAATGGTATCAAATTATTCTCCCTAGCATATGAGGGTAGGACAAGAAGCAATGGGTGGAAGCTTGTCAGAGAAATATCCAAATTGGAAATAGATAAGAATTTCCTGGCAGGAGAACAACTTGCCTCTCAGCATTGTAGGTTTTCAAGAAGAGATTGGACAATCACTTCTCTAAGATGAATGGATGACTCCTGCCTTAGGCAGAGGGTTGGACTAGAAAACCTCCCAAGTCACTTCCCATCCTTTGATTCTATGACTAAAATTTAAGAAGGGCATTATAGAGCTGGAAAGGGATAATGTAAATAGAAAAGAAGCTGAAAGTGCTATGAAATGAATCAGTTGAAAGAAATGTTTTTGTTTAAAGATATTTCTCATAAACAATCTATAGAATTTGTTATCAGCACATAAGGTATTGGCAGTCAATTTGATTGAGAGTACCCAGAGTTTATTATAAGATGGCTGCTGTATAAATGTTTTAAACAAACAAGCAAACACATAAATAAATGTGGATAGGTTAAAAAAGGTATTTGGATCAAGAAGTCAAAATTCCCCAGCATCAATATTTCCCAAGAACTTGTGATGAAGGGATGCATAAATATGCTTTGATTTTTACATGAAATTTATTTGAAAATGGAAACTATAGAAGATTAGATCCATCTGCCCAAAATAAGACATTACAAGTATGACTCCTCATGGATCAATTATTTTTAACATATGGAGCAATAGCAGCACAGATTCCTTTCACCTCTGAGAATCATACGGTATATCTAAATTATCTTTTTTTAGTGAAATTAATGTAAAAATTACAAGGATCAATGCAGGGGTGGGTTCTGACAGGCACTACTGCCGGTTTGCTCGTGTGCATGCTTTGCGTGCATGCTTTTTTTTAAATTTAAAATTTAAAAAACTTTTACAAATGTTTACATCCCCTCCCCCACCCTCCCCACCCGAATCCATCTCCCCAACCTTGCTTGATGTATGCTGCGCACGCATACCCAGTGCATGTGCAGAAGTGAAAAACAAGATGGCAGCACCTATGGCGCCACCCGGAAAACTGATTTGGGGGCATGGCAGGCCTGGGTTGCTGCCGGTTCCAGCAACCCAGGCCGTCAAACCACTACTGGTTTGGCCAAACCAGTCTGAACCAGTAGGAACCCACCACTGGATCAATGAGGCTCTGCATGGACCACATTATTCAGATTGTGTTTAAGACAGAGAATGGAATGAATTATATATATTTCTGGTTATCCTATATTTCTAATTAATGCAAAATGCTTGACCCTATTCTACCAAAACCTTTTGGAATGAACCTCATCAGAAACCAGAATAAAATATATTTTTCTTTTTCTTTCATGTTTGGGCACTTCTATAACCTTCCACCTAGAGAGGAAAAGGATAGTAAAAAAAAGTGCCTAGGCTAATATTTCATATATACAAAAATTAATGGAAGGGGGACTTTGAATGAAATCATCCCTGATTGACCATTCAGCATTTTAAAAGAACACGTAGCAAAAAAAGTACCTTTGTATATGTCAAAATTTTAAACTTTAATCACATAAGGCAAAAGCCTATATTAAATCTATGAACAATAAACATATCGTACTATGCATGTTTATCAGTATTGTAACTATTCTGATGCTGATATATACTTCAGTGGGACTGTTGCTAAAGAAAATATTCTCTTTACCTGGTGGCCTCTTCTACTCATTGGATACAGAATTGTTATTTCACAACAATTAATAGGGTATTTTAAGTTGGGTTGCAGGCTAATTTTGAAGAACACAAACTTCAAATGAGCCTGTCAAAAACATTCATCAATTGCCATGCTTAATTGTTTGATACATTAATTGCCCATTAAAAATGTAGATTTTTAATGGGATTTTAAATGGAGAGGTCCCTGATGAAAGGATAGAGAGTGCCGATAGCTTTGTTGCAAGTAAACTATTCTCATCTGTTTAGTCAAGCAATACATTTCTAAATTTTTCCAAACAGCCATTTTCCCCCCTGTGTGATTTAGCAAAAAGTAAATGTCTCATTAATTCTTTTCAAACTACTATCTTCTTAGCATACTGTAATATTTGTTTTAATCTGCTAATTCAATTCTCTAATCGATTAACAACAATGTAAATTATAGCAACATATATTTTAAGCATTTTCCACCTTAATTTTATTTGGAACTAACGTGTCCACAAAGAATGTGGTTCAGAGTGAATGGCGGTAGACTTATTAAGAATAAACTGCTGAGTTAGAAACTGAGATACATACAAGCATTGTCAAATTTTGCTAGAGTGCACTTCCAAAGACAGATTTTACAGAAGAATCTTAGCTTAAGGTCAAGTTTAAGATTAAGTCAAGAGCAATCTTAAAGTAGCCATTGTATCTAGGTCCAGAGCCATAAAGATTCTAAAAGTTAAAACGGCACCTGTCATATTTAAAACCCCTGGATCAAATTGGACAGGATACTAAAGAAAAAAATTCTGCAACTAATATGTTAAATATTAGTTTAATGCATTGATTCAATGCTTGTTCTTTCTTTATGCTTTATTTTGCCTTTATTCTCTTTAAATTTTGTCAGAGCCCAGTCACTCTGGATGCTGTTATTGCTTCTTGCCTATTAGCTTGCAGTTTGATGTAGGCATCTGACCCGTTAGTGCATTTTAACTCTGCCTCAGTGGGACAAATGGGATCCATGTTTTTTATTGCTTTTAGTACTCTTATGTACTGGTTTAAGACTGTAATAAAGTCACTTTTATTTTTACATTGAATTAACGTGTTAAACCAGGAATAGAATATTGGTGCTTCCCTTGGCATTTCCTAGGCTCCTGTTTTCATTGAGTTTCTTTTTATTTAATTAAAACAAAATAATAAAAGCTAGCCTCTACCATACTTTTAATGATGATTTGGCTTTGGGACCTCACAGCAATCTTAGGAACTAAAAGTTGCCTGTGAAGCAATTAAAGAAAACAATCCCATCAATTTTCATTCTGTTATAGAATTATTCTGTTTGCAGCTGCAGTCACAATGGGAAATATTCTATGAATATGAAAGTCCCTATTTGGCAGTTATTTGGTGAGAGCACCATTATAAGTCCGCAAATTTTAAAATGCTTAATATAGTGATTTGTAAGGTTACCTTCTCAGGAAATAAATCAGGTAGGTGCAATGTCTATTAACTCCAGGGTTTTATTAGATCAGTCACAAGTCGGGGATTACTTGCGGTCCTAAAACAAAAGATTGTGGCTTCAATTGAATATTAACCTTTAAAATTCTCTCTGTCAAAGTATATGGTTGAATCCATTTTTTCAGCCTTTTTACATGTCCACCAAGCATGATAAAATGTTCCTTCATGTTGTTCACATTTCCAACATACATTTGAAGTGCCTTTAGACATTCTAAATAATTTGTCTAGTATCATACGCTAATAATACCTCGTTTAATAAAATTTATCTTTAAGATCATCACAATTTCAAGCCTTTTAACCTTATGCTTTTCCATTGATTCATCTCATCATAATAACCCAAACTCTTGCTCACTTTATCACACATTCTTTAACCTGTTTTTCCTCTTTTTTAAATTTTCAACACAAGTTTATACGTTATAGCAATTACTTGTTCATCATCTAGTGCATTATTGTACTGCAAATTCTTATTTTGCTCCATAATATAAATCTTTTTTATCCATTTTGAATCTTTCTGATAACTGTAAATAAAAAAAACATTGAAAAATATACAATTCTGCTATTAATTACTTTACTTACTTAACTTTAAATTCCCCTTAATGGTTTTCCAATAATTCCTGTTACATCAGGCATTTCTCCTTTTCTGCTGCTTCTCTTCTATGATATGCTTCTTTAAGTGAGATACATAAAGGTGTTTTTGGGCACAAACTGAGTTTATATCTATTTTATCTCTTCAAAATGGGACATTCAATAAAACTACTTTTGAAGTCCACATTAACTTTAACTTTATTGCATCATAAATACATATATATGTCATCCAAACTTCAGATCACAACCTTGTAAGATTAAAAGTTTCTTGTTTCTCATCAACAGCCATTCTTTCATCAAGACTAAATAACAAGCAGCAAAATACAGTTTCAAATCCTGTAAACCCCATTCTCCCATTTCCTTTGCATATTGTAACACTTAATATTTAATTTGTGGTATCTTTCCCTTGCTTATTAATTGATATATCCTTTTGCCATTGTTTAAATGTTGTATCAGTTGTCAAAGCAGGCATTGTCTGAAACTAAACCTCATTCTTGGCAAAACAGTCATTTTTATCAGATACTCCCCCAAAGTGACCATTTTTTCTCCCATCTTAATATATTCTTTTTAATTTCATTCCATGTC
Source organism: Thamnophis elegans (assembly GCF_009769535.1). Classification (NCBI taxonomy): domain Eukaryota; kingdom Metazoa; phylum Chordata; class Lepidosauria; order Squamata; family Natricidae; genus Thamnophis; species Thamnophis elegans. The sequence continues at coordinate 138,166,828 of NC_045541.1, read as the reverse complement.
TTAACATACTTATTTTGAATTCCTATTTGTCAAAACCTAGACAATTTATAGAGGTAGTCAAGGAAGAGAAACCAAAGGAAAAGATGAGACTTTTGACTTTAAAAAGCATCCAAGCCATGTTAACTTAGTTTTAAATCCATATTAGAAGTTGAAGGACTATTTCTGTTAAAATATTGACTTGACATTTTATTGGATCAAAATCAGAATTATTACCTCAAGTAACAGTAGCTCAGAAAATGTGCTTCTGAGAGATATTTTCTTAACAAATTATAGATAATAAATCACCTTCATAAATATTTTTAAATATTTTTAAAATATCTTTGTATTGCTGGTAGATCACTTTCCTGCCCCCTTCAATCTTTCATTATTCTGTAATCATAATAACAATAATACAAACCAAAACCATAATAGCTCAATTTCCATCCTTTCCCATGACTTAGGAAAATAAATAGGTATTAATAGTTTTGGAAAGTCATTCAGATAGTTGTAACATAGATTGCCCACACATTGCTCATAAGATTTTTATAGGGAGGGCAACTCTATCAAAAACTAAAGATAAGACATTCCCTGAATCAGAAAGATCAAATAAACAGAACCACATTGTCTTCTCAAGATTGAGTCTCTCTTCCCCAACACTGCCTCCAGACAAAGGGATACTAGGATTTCAACAGCATCACTTGATTGGCCCAAAGTCAAGATGTATATTTGGGTACCATTGTTGATACTTGTTTTCTTTTTTTGGTTGAATTTTGACTCCTGGAGATTGCCTGCTCTGGTCTCTGCAATTAGTTTTGGCAGCACTTTCAAAAGTAGTTTGGCATTGCCTTCTTCCTAGGGTTAAGAGAGAGTAGATGACCCAAATCAGGCTTTGTGCCAAAAGCAGACTAGCACTCATGGTCTACCAGGTTCCAGCCTGGTGCTTTAACCACTGCATAAACTGACTCTCATATTAATGATACCTGGTCTCAAACCAATGGATGACCTCACTGTGAATTTTCAGGTAAATATTAAAAAAGGCAGAGAGAAATCTTGCATAGATGCAACCTCTGTATTGAACTCTGCCTGAAACTCAACTTATTTAGATCTAAATGATTAATTTCTTCCAGGTTGTCTAGAGCTGAAGCTTGACCACTACCTTCTTCAAAAAGGGTGATTGGAAACTGAACAGAAATAGTCCAACATACTCTATCATGGAGAGGGTGCACCATAAGAGACTACGTCCCTGTCTTAGAGAAGCTGAGAGCAACATATAAGTCCAACCATTGATCACCTTCTAGGTGGCTATAATCATCTAGGATCTAATAAACAGGTAGAAAACTCATAGACATAAGAATTCTGTCCACTTCCTCGGAATCACAAACTCCGTTCAGATAACCTTATAAAGCCCAGCCTCAGGGTTCTCAATTGGACCTATCTATTTGGAGTGACTTTATCTGCCCAGTAGCAAGAATATCCCTCACTGTAGACCTGAAAACAATCCTGTGTCCCCTCCTTCTCCAGGAGGGACTGGTTACTTTACAAAAGCTGCCAGGTGACTATCAGCAGAAATAATAAAGGGAGGAAAAGCAATGTAATTTCACTACCTTTATTGTCACAATGTAATCTCAAATATGCATTCTTATATACATAGCATCTTACTCCAATTCATATTGTTGCCAATCCTCTTTAAGATTAAGAGCCAATAATAATATAATGGTTGCAGACTGGAGAAACTCAGAATCAAATCTTGTCATTATGGAAAACCACTTGGTAACTTTGGCTTTTCTCTCTCAGACCAACCTACTCACAGGGAGATCCCTACAAAAGCCACCTAAAATAAAGATGGGCTATAAAATCTAAATAATAATGAAAACAACAAAAGACTGTTTGTTTGAAATGCAACAATAAATTGGCATATTATAGCTTTCCGCATTGAAAACTATGAAATATTCCCTAGGAGTGCAATGCATGTTTCATCCTGACACAATAGAATTAATGTCCTATTGCATGAAAGTTGATCCTTGGTGGCAATAGCTGCTGCAAATAAATAAATAGTACACTAGTCATATCATTTTTGGAGATAGCCATTTCCCACATTCACTTGCAGCATCTTTTAAAGTTCAATTCCTTAATTCACATGGTAAAAGAAAACAAACTAAGTTTGACAAAGGCTTATTTTCATTTCTTTCTGTAGAATGTTTTTTTTTCAAGTCCTTTGACCATATAATAAAAAAGAACTGTTTTTTTTAAAGGAGAGAAATAACTCTTCTATGTACTAAATATAAAACTATAAAAACATAGGATTGAAAGGAACTTTGGAGGTCTTATAGTTGAATGCCTAACCCAAGGCAGGAACCCTTAGATCATCCCAGAGAAATGACTATTCAACCTGGGTTTGAACACTTCTAGTAATAAAATATCCAGGAATCCAGGAAGCAGGCTTTTGCACTGCTTAATAGCTCTCAAGATCAGGAAACTCCTCCTAACCTGGAGTTTGAACCTTTCTCTGTAAAGCTTCCACTCAATGGTTTTTGCCTTGGCATCAGAGCTTCTTTTGACAGCCTTTTTTTGAGTGTTGGATGAATGCTATTGTGTATCACCTTAATCCCTTCTTCTTTGGAATAAACACATCCACCAATAATCAATTCCATATGAGTTAGCCTTGATGCCCTCATCATTTTTGTAGTTGCTTTCTGCACTCTTTCCATTTCCTCAGAAACCTTTTTTTGTATTCTGGTGACCAAAACTGGACACAGTATTCTAGATGAAATCTACACTTTATATCACAGAACAGAACTATTACTTTTATGATCATTATGTCACACCTCTGTTGATGTACTGTTTTGACAGCTGCAGTGCATTCCTGGTTCATAATTAATCTATTATCTATCAGGATACACAGAACCGTCTCCTGCCAGTGCCAAGCAAGACACTATTTTGTACCACACATGTGTGTTTTACAACCCATTACTTTAGGAAACCCTAAAACTTTTTAAGGACTTCCCCATATACTGATAGATGAGTGTATGCTTTGCCAATGTGGTTGGCAAAGTAACTGTTTAATAGAGGTAACTCTTATCAAACAGAATTATTTTATTCAATCCATACTCTTTCAGTTCTGTTACATTGTGCATGGATTGATATGTTGGGTAGTAGGATCTCTTAGATCAAGTCTTCTGATACAAAACTAATCCCCAGGATATAATTATGACTACAGACTTTGCATTACTTGGACCTCACATGCTCATATGAATATCATCATTGGTGTACAGTATATATGACAAGAAGAAAAGACTTGATGATAAAATCAAACAATCAGCAGTATGTCTGGCTTATATCTTTTACTCTTTCTTCTTGCTGAGAGAAAATGTGACTGTTTTAAAATCTGGTGTCCATATGTGTAGATATAGAATAGTAACATTCTTTCACTAGAATGATAGGAAAGAGACCAGGAGAATGTTACTTTTCCTTCACAAAAAATGTTAACTAACTGTTTGCATATCTCATAGGGGCTTTTATCATCAATGCTTAGGAAGTGAACAGAAGTTGTTGACATTTATTAGTACTTTTTTGTCAATTTTAGATCTGGTTTACTGTATGGCATTGAGAAGTTAATGTACATTATACATATAATGTACATTTTTTGGATTATGCCCCAATGTCAACATGGCACAACAAGTATAGACAGTAGGGGGGGGGAAGTGTTTTGCTAAGACAGTTTTCAGAGTTCCATCACATTCCACCATCACTCATGAATGGAAACAAGGAATGGATCCATGTACTGAAAGAGTGGGTCTATATAGATCAAGTTTAGCTTGATTTCAATATCTTCCCATGGAGAAACATGGAAGATCATGAAATACTTAGAAAGAGAAACAAAATTTGTTTTTGTATTAAATATGGAGGCCCTTCATAAAGAGACCCTCCATCAAACCTGTCAGACCTGGAAGCCATCTTTTACATTTGGGCATTCAGGCCTGCCACATTTTCTACTGTGGGAAAATGGGAGGGGGGATTATACAGAGTATGTGTGATATATAGTCAAAATAAAATTCTTTCTCAGAAAGTCAAGGCCATCTTGCCCTGCAGTTGCAATGAGGTGACTGGGATGTACCTCCAGTTTTGGATGGTGCCCTGATTGGATCATGTGATGGACATGTGGGTGTTGGGCAGGGGCTTGAACTTTCTTTTGGGTGGGGAAAACCTGGAAACTTTCAGATCCAGGTTTTCCCAGATGTGCCAATATGACATCTCTAATAAAATGGAACTTTGAGGAAACTTCTGTTCTCTTCTGTTGGGGGTACATGGAACCCTGATACCTTCACTATTACAAAAAAGGTTTTCATTAGTGGAAAAGGGAATTGACTTGTAGAGGAGCCACTTGTACCAATCAAACAACTGACCATGGCTTGACAGTTGAAGTCTGTTTAATGCTTTACAATACATAGACTCAATACATAATGCAGGATTTAATCTGAGTCTGATGGCTAGTATCAACATTCTTATTAACTACTAAAAGCCACTTACAACTAGGTACATATAAATGCAGCATATAGAGCAGCCATATATTCTGGAGACAGAAAATGTCCCTGACAATCCAGCACAAGCTTGGAACAATAAATCTTTGGTCCTGGTAACCAACTCATATTGGATCCTGCAGTATTACCCTGAGAAATAATTGTTTACCTTCAATACATAATGTTAATAGTTTCACTTAGTATGTCAAATTATAATTTTAAACAAAGATGAAATGCTTATCTTAATGTCAAAACCTTTCTTCCCAACTTTTGACATACAATTTATGAACTACAATTTAATAGTCTGTCAATTAAAGGAGCCCAAATATTATTGTTTAAGAATTATGTAAAACCATTTCTCTTGTAATACTCCTTGTACTTTTTCTTCTTCCTAAACTCTCTTTACATCATATCTTATACACTCTTATACATTCATTACGAATCATATTGGCTGTCAACTTCAAAACAAAATTGTGCTGATTTCAACTGTTGCCGCTTCTCAGTTGTCACAAAAACTGTGGAATGCCGGTTCCAGGCAGCAAACAACAACAAGAATCCACTTCTGTGGGAACCAAAGGTTGTTCAGCCATCTGAGTTACTAAGGTCAGGACTATTGCTAAAACAATATTCAGACTGCTGATTGGACAATGTGACTCTAACTGATAAGGGGAGAGGAGTTTTTAACCATGCAAAAACCATTAATTAGAGTTGGTTTTGCTTTGATTCATGCTAATATGATGTATCCATTAAAGTTTAGTAGAAAGACTGGAAAGTTTCTTGCTTAGTGGGTTACTGAGTTTGGACCTTGACATTGACATTATTTGGATGAACGCAATGATATTTTGAGTTGAATGTTATTCATATGAAATATATATTATACTTTGCACAGATTTACATAAAAATAATAATAAAATGAATGCCCACCAAAGAAAAGTACAAAGAACTGTACTGTTATAGTTGCAAACTAGAGGAATACCTGAACAAACTTTATAAGTTTTTAGGAGGAAAATGAATTCTGGCAACTTCTTGAAAATGAAAGATGAAGGCTTGTGATTATCTGAAGTTTTATGTAATTAGATTAAGTATATACACTTTAAAAACATCAATAGTGGAGCTTAGGCTGTTTTTTTTCTATAGTTGGCATAAGCACTGCTTATAACTTGTCTCAGCTGCTTAATTAACTTAGCAGTGATGTGAGCAAAGCTTATAGTTTATAAAGCAAATATTTTCATGAAACATCAGTGTAGCTGAATAAATGCATAAAGTATTGATCATCCTACTTATATGTTTGTGTTGTATATTTTATGGTTTTTCTTTCTGGCTGCACACAGATGGGTTTTCCAAATAAAAGCCAAATGAGAGAAAACAGAAACAGAAATTTTACGATCAAAAACTCAAGGTGAAAACTGGCACTTCTCTTTGAAAGCTAAAATTAAATTCATAAAATGGGATGAAATTGTTAATAATTATTCAATGAATATTATTAGATGTTTTATCTTTTCTTTTCCACATCACCATTTTATTAAAATGTGTATTGGGAAAAGAGGGAATATAGAAGAGAATGGATAAGACAGTGGAAGCTCCCAGCTGTCTATTGAGTATTCAGGCAGCACAAAACTGATATGACACAGTGTCAATCATCATAAGCTATAAGGATGATGAATTTGATTTCACACTGTGGGGACTACTGTTACTATCATTTCACTATAGGTCCAGGAACAATATATAGAATTAAATCTAATATTTTGTATATAAATAGCAGTATTTAACTAATCTTCACTGATCTTCACAGTGCTAAGTAGGGTCAGATCTAATTAATATTTGGATGGAGAAATTCTTTATCTATATTCTAGAGTGCCGATAGAAACAAAAATAAATAATTCATATATAAAAGCAATAGGGATGCGGTGACTCAGTTCCATATTGCTATCAAAAAATTACAAGGATGTGTTCATGTAATCATAAGTAGTTCAACATTGATTCAGAACTTCTGGTGAAACAATGTAGTGAACACTATATAAATACATGAGAAACTCAAACCTTCCTTATGTATTTATACAGTTCATCATTTACCAAAATTAGCTTCATTTTTATTTTATTGGTCTATGAGAATGTATTGTATCAAGGAAGCTCAATGGCCCAATTAGCATTGCCTATACTGATTGGCAACAATTTCACAAGATTTAAGGACCGAGATCTTTTCTGTGGCTTGCTTATCTGTTTTTTAGAGCCGAGGTGGCGCAGTGGTTAAATGCAGCACTGCAGGCTACTTCAGCTGACTGTAGTTCTGCAGTTCGGCTGTTCAAATCTCAGCGGCTCAGGGTTGACTCAGCCTTCCATCCTTCCGAGGTGGGTAAAATGAGGACCCGGATTGTTGTTGGGGGCAATATGCTGACTCTGTAAACCGCTTAGAGAGGGCTGAAAGCCCTATGAAGCGGTATATAAGTCTAACTGCTATTGCTATTGCTATTTTAATACATGCTATGTGTTGAACTTTCATTGTTCTCCATGCAAGATTAATTTGTAGTTCTATATTTCTTCAAAACTTTAATTTGTCTTATGAAAGCAGTTTGGAAAATTACGGCAGATATGTGAAAAATGAAGAAACAGAACAAAGTAAATGGGATATCGGAACAAACTGTGGAAATAACCAAGAAGACAAGCTAAAAACAGTAAAGGCAAATGTCTCCAAATTCCCAGGAGGGAGAGTGTCCATTCCAGAGGAACAAGAAACAATGCAGTTTATATAGTATGTGTTAAGAGAAAGAGGGTAAAGATGTCTCTTCCATAATAGTTCACAGGGTATACTTTAGAATGGAAGTAGTCTGTTTTAGTTTGAGAAGATATTTCTGTCTATAGGAGAAGAACAATAAATTTGCTTAGAAGAATCACAACACATCTTTTTCGTTTTTGGATTCTGACAAAAGGAAACTTAAAAAGAATTTCACAGAACTTTTAGTAAAGTCAATGAAAATGGAAGCAGACATGAAAAATAAGGAAAGTCTTTCAAAAGATGCATGAACTCAGAAGAGGTTCCAACCTCAACTTGGTAAGCTATAGGTCACTAGCAGACAGAGAGTAACTGATTCAGGGAAAATAAAACAACAATGGAAGAGACATACTAAAGAATGGTTAGAATTGGAAGATGAAGTTAGAACAGCAACTACTGTAATTATTATCACTATTATGGGAAAGCTATAGAAAATGATGGAATATCTACAATAATATGGCAAGCAAAAGAAGAAAACTCAATAAAAGTTGTAAACAAGTAATGCTAGCAAATCTAGAGAACAACACAGTAGCCAATGGATTGGAAGAGTTCTGTCTACATTCCAATACCACAAAAAATAAAAAAACAGACATAATAGAGAGTGCAAACTATTTTATTATAGTCTTAATTTCATATGCTAGCAAAATAATGCTTAGTATCATCCAACACAGATTAGAGCCCTACATGGAAAAAGAGATGCTAGATGTTCAAACTGGGATTTAAAAAGGCTGAGGAATATGAAACATTATTGCTGATGCACACTAGATAATTGAGAAATAAAGTATACAAAAAAGTCACTATGTGTTTTATTGATTATACAAATGACTTTGATAGTGTTGATCATGTCAAAATGTGGAAAATGCTGAGAAAAATGGAATTCAAGAACTTCCCATTGTCCTCCTGGGAAATTTATATTCAAGTCAGAAAGCATGGGCAGAACATAGTGAAACCAACCTGATCCAAGTTGGCAAAGGCATGTAACAATGTATATACTCTCCCATTATTTATTCATTTCATACGCTGAATATATATTAAGGAAAGCTGGACTCGAAGAAGATGAATATAGGTTTAAATCTGGAAGAAGAAACGTCAATAACCACTGATATGCTTATGACACTACCTTAATAGCTGAAAATACAAAGGACCTGAAAGCTGTAGTAATAAAAGTGAAGGAGCACAGGAAAAACAATGGGACTAAAATTAGAAGTAGAAAAGACTTCAGTAATGACCACTGGTAGAACAATTAGCCTTAGAAGTTACAAATCTCTCAAAGTAGCAAGATAGCTTCTGTCTTTTAGGATCAATCGTGACCAGTAAAGAAATAAGCAGTGAAATAGTACACCACAGACTTGTATTTGGTTGAGCATCCATGTAGGCCTTGAAAAAGATAATTAAGTACTGTGATATGTCAAAAGCTATGATGATCATAATTGTGCAAGCCCTGATATTATGACACTTTATGGAAGCAAAAGTTGAACATTAAAGAAATAGGCTAGGAAGAGTATTGGCACTTTTGAACTTTGATGCTGTAGAACACTCCTGAGAATACCATGAACAGCCAAGAAAACGCACAAAAGGATAATCAAACAAATCAACTCAGAGTTCTAACTCAAAGCATAAATGCCCAGTCTAAATTATTCTTCTTTGGGCACATTGTATGAAGAGCTAGTTCTCTGAGAAGACTCTAATGTTGGGAAAGGTGAAAGAAAGAGAATAAGAGGATGATGGATGGACTGAGTTACAGTGGCACTAGGTGCACTGTTGAATGACCTGAGAGAGCAGGTTGGGGACAGCTTGTCATGGAGAAAATGTATTTATGTAGTCACTTAATGTTGAAAATGACTTCATGACACATAATCAATCACTATTACAATAGCAATGATTTGTATTATTTTATTAGTTCCTTTCCATTATGGCTATTATACATTATGCAGCATAAGAAGGCTAAAAGGGACCGAGACTCTTACAACATGATTATGAAACTCAAGAATTAATTCTTTAATTATGAACTGTATTTTTTTTTTACTTCTGTCATAAAATGTTATTTCTAGGAAGAAGACAGCCGAGTTAAGAGGGAGAAATTATGACAAAGTAACCTTCAGCTGAGAAATGAGCAAGTGCTATAATGAATTATATTCTAATTTACAATTGTTGGACTTCATATATACACTGTTCATTCTGTCTATGTTAACCAGTTGCTTAATGTGAAATTAACCACTAGGAGAGGCCTGGGCAATCTAAGAGAGCCCCAGTAACTTGGGTTCTTTGATATAGGCAGGTTCAGATAGTTGATCCATATTTGAGGTTTAGGATTTGAAGGGTGATGAGGTCCTTTTGCCACTGAGCCATTTCAATATGCCTCACTGACCCTTGTGACTGCCTCAATGCATCCAAAAAATAAAATAAAATAATACAGATTCATGCAGAAAGGATACTACCTAATCATAAACTAGATAGATAAACACTGTCTTCTGAAGTTGGTTTCCACAGATTAAGATAATTATAAACATGCAATTTAAACATGCAATTTAATTATTTTGAAATATTGATTCATAATTCTAATTTGAGCTCTGTAAAGGGAAATAAAGAGTTTATAGATTTATACCAGTAGAACTGTAGACCGTGAGATGGAGCTGACCTCTCCTAAGCAAATGGATCACGTATTATGGAAATGGAAAATACTATCAGTAACTATTTTTTCTGTTTTTCTGTACTGAAATGCATACTCATGTATTAAAAATTATATTCTAATATTTGCCATTCTGTGCCAGCATGAAGTTCACAGGTAAAAAATGATACAAACAATGCCACATTTTGGTTTATCCACAAAATAAAGAGTTCCAAGAGAAAATAACAAGTAACTTTCCTAAAATCAAATTGCTTGATGGAAAAAAAATCCATTCTTGATACCCATAAAGTAGAGAAAAATCTGAGAAGTATTAAAGAAGAATATTTTTTCTTTTCTTCCATTATAGTTCAATTTCAGTCTTATTAATCTCACACTTTCTATATTTATCCCTTTAGAACCATAAACAGTAACATCTATCTTTTAGGAAAAGAAAACAATTTTATCAATCATTTTAATTTCTTTTCTCCATAGAATCTTGCAATAAGTATGTTTTCAAGTCTCATTCTTGATTCTTGTACATTTTCTCTTTTTTCCATTTGAAACCCATAGAGTCTGTTCAAATGTATAACTGGCCAACATCAATATCATTAAACATTATAATCTAAACATTCCTTGGCAAAAGGAGAGCCTGTTGGACAGGTGAATTTCCTATTAACAGGAAACATTGCTGTTATATTCACTTGTCTTCTTTTTTATTATCTCCATCCATTTTGACAAGAACACCTTTAGGACACACAATTTTATAGAATTAAAAGTATTCTCCTAAACTCTAGTTTGCCAAAGAGATTTTTTTTAAAAAAAAAAACCCATGTGGATATGAAGCCACTGAGTTGAGAGAATTATATCAAAATGTGTATGGATTAGTTTTAGTCTATTGACACATATCTCAATATACCATGTCATTATGAATAGATTATTTTTGGCATAATGGATCTATTCTTAATTCCTAATTAATTAAAAGTGTGTGTGTGTGTGTGTGTGTGTGTGTGTGTGTGTGTGTGTGTGTGTGTATGCTGGTCTTGTTGTATTTGGGTCTTTTCCCATGTAAGATTGAGATTGTCTTGGCAACGTTTCAGCGAGGTCTCACTCACCATCTTCAGGCTGGGTTTGGGGCTTAAAGTGTGATGGGAGTTACCATCTTTCTATAAATCTTAGTTGGGGTGTGTGGAGTGCTGGCTTTGTTTCAGTAAGTGGAATGATTGGTTGTGTGATTGTATCATGATTAGTAGATTAGTGCTGATTGGTGCTGGCTGTGTGTCTATTGTTGTTTTGTGTTGTGGTGGTGGGTGGGGCTCATTTGTTGACTAGGGCTGGTGTCCAGATGTCTGGTAGGCGGGAGGTATCATCACGTTTATTCATGTTGTGGGGGTGTTTCTCTATTTCGATAGCTTCCATAATTCTCTTGTTGAAGTGTCCTGTTTTGGAGATTAACCTAGTTCCTTCAAAATTAATTTCATGTCCTGTAGCTTTAAGGTGCTGGAAAATGGAGAAAGTTTTTTCTTTTTTTCTTCCTTACTGCGTTCTTGTGTTCTGCTATGCATGCATTTATTCTCCTGTTCGTTTGTCCTATGTATGTTGCAGGGCATATTTTGCATGGTATTTTGTAGACTCCTTGGTTTTCTAGCTGGAATTTGTCTTTGGGTTTCTTAAGATGTTGGCTATTTTTTGGTCAGTGTTGAAGGCTGTCTTGATATTGTGTTTGTGGAGAATTTTGCTGATTTTATCTGTGGTGCCTTTGGTGTAAGGGAGGAGGGCGATGCCGTTGTCCTGTTCTGTGTCTTGGGTTTTTTTTTGGGGGGGGGGTTTCCCTTTGGATTAGGTTGGTAATTGTTTTTCTTTGGAATCCATTAGAGATTAATACATTTGTGAGAGTGTGTAATTCAGTTTTCAGGTAGTCTTTGTTGGCTAGGTGTTTGGTTCTGGAGATGAGGATCTTGGCTACAGAGTTCATCTGTGCAGGGTGGTGATGGGATTGTGCATTTAAGTAGCAGTTGGTGGTGGTGTTTTTTATGGTAGATGGTGTGTCCTAGGGAGCCATTGGGTTTTTTGTAGATTAGGACATACAGAAAGGGAAGTTGGTTGTTTGCTTCTATTTACATAGTGAATTGTATTTTGGGGTGTAGGCTGTTGAGATGTGTGAGGAAGTTGTCCAGTTTTTCTTTCCTGTGTGGCCAAATCATGAATGTGTCATCAACATATCAGAGCCAGAGTTTGGGTTTGAGTTCAGATTTATCTAAGGCGTTAGTTTCAAAATTTTCCATGTATAAGTTTGCAATGGTGGGTAAGAGGGGTGATCCCATGGGTGCTCCTTCTATCTGTTTGTATCTTTGTCCATTGTGGATGAAGTACGTATTGGTTAGGCAGAGGTTGGTCAGGTCCAGGATGTGTTTAGGGGGGTTGTGTTTGTTCTGGATAGCTGTCAAGGCTTCTTTTATAGGCACTTGGGTGAAGAGGGATATGACATCGAAGCTCACGAGTAGGTCACTGGGTTGTAGGTTTTGTTTCTTTAATGTTTCTATGAAGTGGAATGAGTTTTGTGCATGTGAGGTGATGGATTCTGCATAGGGTTGGAGTTGTTTGGCGAGGAATTTGGCAGGATTCTGTAGAGGTGAGCTTATGGAGCTCACCTCTACAGAATTCACTATGGAAATAGAAGCAAACAACCAACTTCCCTTTCTGTACATCCTAATCTGCAAAAAACCCAATGGCTCCCTAGGACATACCTTCTACCAAAAAAAACCCAACCCCAATCGCTACTTAAATGCACAATCCCATCACCAACCTGCACAGATGAACTCTGTAGCCAAGATCCTCATCTCCAGAACCAAACACCTAGCCAACAAAGACCACCTGAAAACTGAATTACACACTCTCAGAAACGTATTAATCTCCAACAGATTCCAAAGAAAAACAATTACCAACCTAATTCAAAGGGAGACCCCCCCAAAAAAACCAAGACACAGAACAGGACAACGGCATCGCCCTCCTCCCTTACATCAAATGCACCACAGATAAAATCAGCAAAATTCTCCACAAACACAATATCAAGACAGCCTTCAACAATGACCAAAAAATAGCCAACATCTTAAAAAAACCCAAAGACAAAATCCAGCTAGAAAACCAAGGAGTCTACAAAATACCATGCAAAATCTGCCCTGCAACATACATAGGACAAACGAACAGGAGAATAAATGCATGCATCGCAGAACACAATAACGCTGTAAGGAAAAAAGAAAAAAAACTTCCTCCCTTTTCCAGCACCTTAAAGCTACAGGACATGAAATTAATTTTGAACCAAATTAATCTCCAAAACTGGACACTTCAACAAGAGAATAATTATGGAAGCTATCAAAATAGAGAAACACCCCCACAACATGAATAAACATGATGATACCTCCCGCCTACCAGACATCTGGAAACCAGCACTAGTCAACAAACGAGCCGCACCCACTACCCAGGCCATTACAACACAAAACAACAATGGACACACAGCCAGCACCAATCAGCACCAATCTACCTATCATGATACAACCACACAGCCAATCAATTCACTTACTGAAACAAAGCCAGCACTCCACCCCTCCCCACCAAGATTTATAGAAAGACGGCAGCTCGAACTATGCTTTACTCTCACAAACATGAAGCCGAAAACACCAACCTGAAGATGGCGAGTGAGACCTCGCCAAAACGTTGCTAAGTCAATCTATTACATGCGAAAAGACCCGAATACAACAAGACCAGTACACACACACACACACACACACACACACACACAAACACACACAATTTGTGCTGATAAATAACTAAAGGGAGCAAAGGCAACATTAAAAAAATGGATTTCTGCCTGGATGGCTCCTAGGGTGATCTGAAAGACAGAAAAGGGAAGCAGTATGCTCCCTCCTATCTTTGGGCATACCAGGGGATGTGACACAATACATACGTACGTACGTACGTACGTACGTACGTACGTACGTACGTACGTATATGTTTGTGTTAGTGTTTATGATTGTGATTGTTTTTTTTTTTTTTTTCCAACTTTTTTATTTTTCTTTAAAAAAAAAAAACACAAATATGTCATCATTTGTCAATCATTAAGACACTGAAGTACAATTTTTTTTTGTTGTGTGTATCCCTCCCTCCCTCCACCCCCCCACCCCCCCTCCTCCTTCCCCCCCCCCCGACTTCCCAGAACCCGTACACGGTATGGATTTTTAACTAACACAGTCTAAAATCTATTGAGAAAAAAGAAATAAAGAAATTAATGACATTCTAGATTGACCTTAGCTTCTTCTTACTGAACTGACTTTTAACAGTTTAAATCATTTCTGATCTTAAGCATAGGCTAACTGGAATTTCTTAGTCCCGTATTTATTTTGTATATAGTCAATCCATTTTTTCCAGTCTCGTTTATATCTCTCATTTGAATGATCTTTGAGATATGCCGATATTTTAGCCATTTCAGCTAAGTTTGTTACTTTCAATGTCCATTCTTGGATTGTAGGCAAGTCTTCCTTCTTCCAATATTGCGCCACCAACAGTCTTGCTGCAGTTATCAGGTGCAGAGTCAAATTGGTCTCTACCACTGTAAAATCAGTACATATACCTAGTAAAAATAACTGAGGACTAAACTTTATCCTTCTTTTGAAAACATTTTGCATGACCCACCATATTTTTATCCAAAATGCCTTAACCTTTTGGCAGGTCCACCATATATGATAATATGTAGCATCGAGAGAACCACACCTCCAACATTTAGGCTGTACATACGGATACATAGAAGCCAACTTTTTAGGATCTAAATGCCATCTATAGAACATCTTGTAAGTGGTTCATGTAACTTGTTTTTCTGTCCTGGAAAAAATTATTTTAGAGTGGATGTTTCTTTTTAATATAATATATTCTCTTGCACAACTCTAATGATAGCACCTGGTATATCCAAGCTTCATTCTAAGCAGCAGAGCCACTACTTGTAGATCTCCACTGGTATTCCAGTTGTATTTGGTTTAGTGTACTGGATGTGTTTTAACAAGTTTTTGTATATATTTTTTTTACAGATAACAGGTACTAAAGGGTGTTACATTAACGTGTTAAAAAAGAGAAGATTTCTATAAAATGATATGTTAAATGTTAAATTACAGGTTATTTTTGAGATTGCCAGCCAAAAATCTATAACACAGACCCAAAACAGGAAACAACCTTTGCTGTCCATTGTAGTGGATAGAGGGATAAATGGTTGATGGGTAGAAGGGTAGACAGGTAGATAAATCAAGTAAGTCATCAAATTTGAAAATGTATAGTATGCACTGTAGGTGACAGACCGGAAAGCCATCTTTTACCTTTGGGACTTCAGGCCTGCCACATTTTCTACTGTGGGAAAATGGGAGCGGGGGTTATATAGAATATGGGTGATATATAGTCAAAATAACATTCTTTCTCAGAAAGTCAAGGCCACCTTGCCCTGCAGCTGCTATGAGGTGACTGGGAGGTATCTCCAATTTTTGATGGTGCCTGATTGGATCTTGTGATGGACATGTGAGTGCTGGGCAGAGACCTGAACTTTCCTTTGGGTGGGGAAAACCTGGAAACTTTTTGATTTGGGTTTTCCCAGATGTGCCAATATGACATTTCTAATAAAATGGAACTTTGAGGAAAATCAAGCCTCTGAGTCTTCTTTTGTTGGGGGTGTTACTTAGAACCAGATATTTATAGTATGCTCTGTAGGCTATTTTTGTTCCAAGCACAAAAGATCTATGGTGCTATTTAATAAATACTAACAATGAAAGGAAAAAGAGGAAAAATGCTAACTTATTTCATTGTAAATATCAGACAGTGGAAATCTGTAGTTGTATAAAAAAATGTTTGTTTATTACAAGTGAGTGGATTTGTGCTGCCCACAAATCCAGAGAAACAACAAAAATATTGCTTACATTTAATCTTTTTAAGACAATGATTCCAATTCCAAGGTCAAAGAACCACCCAATTTAAGATAATAGAATGTAACAGTAATGCTTATGGGAAAAAACTTAAGAGTGTAATAGGATGCAAACAAACAAAATAAAAAACTTTCAAGAATATGAGATGAAAGCTGTTTCACATTGCCTTTGGAAACATGAGATGAAAGGTGCTTCACATTGTCATAATTCTCCTATTAAATTCCTTTGTACAAGTATTCTTTGTGTTCATAGTAGATTCTCAAATGTGGACAAGTGTATGTCTGAAGCATTTCAAGTAGTGCATATATTCTTCCACTAAGTCACAATTAAAATACAGAAATATCTGTGTTAAATAGTGCATTAAATATTAATGCAAAATCTTTCCTGAGAGTGTTGTTAATTAATGATTTGATAAAGCATCAACGCTGTTGCTAAGTGAACACAGATCTAGATAAAAAAATCTAGGATATGTTGAATTCTTAGTTGTAAAAATGTAAATTCTCTAGAAACAAAAATTTTCTCCCCCACTCTCCACTTAATTTGATATTTGTCCTGCCAGAAAACAGAGACCTTTGCTTTTCATATCCCAATACTAGATTTCTCATAGAATGTACACTGATTAAATATGCATTAATTTTTAAAAAGTCCATAAAGTTAATTTTGTAGCAAAAAATCCCCAAGGAATCCTCACCTCAAGAAAGTGATAGATACAAGGCATGAGCCAAGGTGGCGCAGTGGTTAAATGCAGCACTGCAGGCTACTGCTAGATCAGCAGGTCAGCGGTTCAAATCTCACCGGCTCAGGGTTGACTCAGCCTTCCATCCTTCCGAGGTGGGTAAAATGAGGACCCAGATTGTTGGGGGCAATATGCTGACTCTCTGTAAACCGCTTAGAGAGGCCTGAAAGGCCTATGAAGCGGTATATAAGTCTACTGCTATTTTTTAAAAAGGTCAAAATAAACATGAGAAATGTATTCAGAACAGCATTCATAAAACACTTTGTTTAGCCATGTCTGAAAATGTAAGCTGAATGTGTAAGACAAAGATACCTGCTGATCTCAATATTATATGTGGAACAGCATCTAAATAATCAAGCACTTGGACTAAGATGAGGATGAGGCTGAAACATTAGGATGAAAGAAGAACTCTCCTCCATTAGGCTTAAGCCTAATTTATTTCAACATTAGTAATGGCCAGCAAGAGGCATGGTGGCTGAGTGGCTAAGATGCTGAGCTTATCGATCAGAAAGGTTGGCAGTTCAGCAGTTCAAATCCCTAGTGTTGCTTAACAGATTGAGCTCCCATTACTTGCCCCAGCTTTTACCAGCCTAACATTGAAAGCATGTAAAAATGCAAGTAGAAAAATAGGGATCACCTTTGGTGGGAAGGTAACAACATTTGTGCGCCTTTGGCGTTTAGTCATGCCGGCCACATGACCACGGAGATGTCTTTGGACAGCACTGGCTCTTCAGTTTTGAAACAGAGATGAACACCACCCGCTAGAGTTAGGAACAACATATATGTGAGGAGATCATTTACCTTTATGTTTAATGGCCAGCAAAATGCCTCTAGGAAATTAGGTTGAAGGACATGAGGAAAAATAATATCTCTAGCATTTGACATTTAAAGTATGACACCTGAGATGCAAGGGAAAATAGTTATCAAGAAGGGGAGGACAAATCTCATATCAACAAAACAAATGCTTAAATGAAACCCAGTGCATCTCTTTCTATGTCTCCTGAGAATGATTGAAATTAAAAAACTCCTGCCCTCCCCACCTCCAAAATGTGAATTTATGTCTACCCCCCTCAATGACTGTTCTATACTTGGCAGTTTGAGATAGCACAGCCAGTTCTGTTAATGATTTCTGAGGTGATAGTGATGGCTCAGAGGTGCTTGGCAGAACAGTTAGCATAAAACTAATGAGCATCCCAGCACAACCATGTACTAGTGGGGGAAGGAGGGTGAGGAGGACAATAAATTAGAGACCAGGCCTGTGGAAAGGCTATCTGTGCAAACATTTAATGGAGGCTGGAACAGAGAATTAATCACCCGTAATGATTAGGATTTGGAAGCTTATTTAATTCCATTTATAAATATTTTCCATCCTGTGATAAATGGACACTTGGAGAACTGGTCTTACCCTGATAGGAACCTTAGAGATGTTTCATGGCAGCAGGAGAAAGAACAGGGAATAAATGAGTTAGGAAAGTCCCCACAAGTCTTTGTTCTGTCTGCTTCAGTCATCATTGCCTTTGCTAAGACCTCAAAACAAATGGACCTGGTATCCAGGTACCGGTATTTAAAATTTGAAAGAGGTAGAGGTATTAGATGGTATTTCATTTACTTGAAACTATGCATACTGCTTACAATCTTTTTGCATTCTGGCAGAAGATACAGAACAATTAAAACTCGGACCACATGTCTTCTGAATAGTTTTTATCCAGAATATATAATTGCACTCAATAGTGCACCCACCATCAGTGAGCTGTTGGACAGCATTACTTGGTCTATTGTGTGGATGCTTGGGTAGTTTAGGGGTGGCGAATTTTCAGTGGGTGGGTGGGGGTGTTTGGGGATTGTCATGTGTGTTGGGGATTGTCATGTGTGTTGGTCTCTGGGTATTATGTGAATTTCATCATATGAGTATACTGTGTATATACATACAATGACAATAAAGTAAATCTAAATGTTTGATTAAATTACTGAGAAGACAGACTCAGTAAAGGTGACTCTTTGAGATATTGTAAAGAGTCATCTTTACTGATGTTGCCTTCTCAGATTCTACCGATTGCTTTTTTCCCATTCATGGTAGGAAGATTGGAGAGAATCTTATTCAGAAGTCCCTACAGAGGGCTCTCCCAGCCATCTTGCTAATTTTGACACCCTCCTGTGAACTGTCCTGGTCTTGTCCTCTTCAGTTCCAAGTTCCTTTTACTAAGCAAATTTATTCATTCATAAGATTTATAAACTGTCTCACTTCAGAGATTGTAGATATCTGAGATGGCCTACTGATGCAGCAACTTTATTCTTTGTAGGTAGAATACCACTACCTGTTTTAAGCGTGGCACGACAAAACCGCGCTCGTCAAAATCGCAGTGATAAAATTGCGGCGCTAAAGCCACGACGTCATCACCGCCACGACAACAGCGCGGCAACAGAAGGGCGCTTTAAAACGGCGCCACGGCAGAAAGCCAATTTCAGTTAGGATTAGGTTTAGGGGTTTGTTTTAGGTTTAGGTTTAGGTTTAGGTTTAGGTTTAGGTTTAGGTTTAGGTTTAGGGTTAGGGTTAGGGTTAGGGTTAGGGTTAGGGTTAGGTTTAGGGTTAGGTTTAGGGTTAAGTTTAGGGTTAGGTTTAGGGTTAGGTTTAGGGTTAGGTTTAGGGTTAGGTTTAGCGTTAGGTTTAGCGTTAGGGTTAGGTTTAGGGTACTGAGTACTTGGGAATGCGTGGATTTGCCCTCCGCGATTATGTCATCGCGGTAGGGTCGCATTTTTCCTTAGCGCTTCGAACGGCGCAAATTAGTCTTCGCGCTTATGTCTCCGCGGATAAGGGCTTCGCGGATTTGTGGTGGAACCGTTTTAAGTGGATGCTGCTTACTAAATAGAATAAGTAGTTTATTTTCAATTTTGTGATTATATCGGAAAAATCAGATAGCCAAGCTTTGCTAACGACACATGAAGATTTGGAACCAGAAGGGATCTAATATTAGAATCACGATGTAGTCAATGCCATTTTGAAGAAAGAAGAAATACTAGAGGCCCTTAAAGAGGCACTGGTCCATTCACTTCCCAAGATCTGAGTCCAGCAAAATTGGAGAACTAACACCCCAGCTCTAACTTTTTTGGGGTAAAGATTATTGAGAAAGAAGTGGGGCTGAAATTGCAGAAGGTTCTGGAGAGTATGGATGGTCTAGATTCTTGGCAATCTGGTTCAGACCTGGACGTGGGATGGAAAATGTATTAGTTGTTTTCATAGTTGTCCTGGGCGGGACTTTGTTAGATGTTCTACAACCATCAATGTTCTCTATTTTTCAGTAGATTTAATACCATCAACCACAGTGTTTTTCTGGACTCCCTGTAAGGGTTGGGAGCATGGTGTTGAAGTGGCTTCACTTCTATCTGAGCAGCCAGATCCAGATGAAAGTTGGGGTATAGAAATCTCTTCGTTCTTCTCTTACCCTATTCAGTATCTATGTGAAACCTCAGTCTGTTCCAGGGGAGGGAGGTATCGTTAATATGCAGATGACACTCAATTATACCTATGTGCCCCATTTGAAATGCAATGGAAGTCTTGACCTAGTGTCTGGAAACTGTCAGGATCTGGGCAGGAAAAAAACAGGCTCATATTCAACTCAAATATGATGGAATGGCTGTTGATTCAGAGCTTTATTGATTCCAGAACAGAACCATATTTGGTTCTTGATAGTGTTATAGAGAAAGCAGATTTGCAATCTGGGGTTCTTGGATCACACTCCTGCTCAAAGAGAAGGTGGAGGCTGGGCCCAGTAGCTTTTGCTAGTATAGCAGTTGTGCCTTACCGAATGCAGTGAGGATGCTTGCTCATGCTTTGAGCATCTAGCTTACGATATCTTGCTTTAAAGGTACAACTGTTAAAAGACTACCAGGAAATTGGTATTGATTCAGAATATAGTAGCACTCAGTAGTCAGTCATGATACTGTCCTGTTATACATTTGCTATAGAACTGCATTGACTGTTTCTAAGTTTCTGAGTACAATTCAAGGTGCTAATTGCTACCTAAACCTCTATATGGGTTGGCACTTGGATATTAGGAACTCCTTTTTCCTAACAGTGTCTTTCCTTCCTACCTGAGCAACTGGAGAGTATCTGCCATGGGTCTTTACCTGCCAGGAAATATGGTAGGAAAGGAAGAGCTATTTGGTATAGCAGCTTCCCTGCTTTGGGATAGTTTGCCCCTTTCAGCAAATATGGCATCTATGACCTTCTAGAGTCAGATGGAAACCTGTCTCTTCTAGAAAGCTTCTAGGTACTAATTGTAACCAGCACCTTTATACTCAATTTTAGCTTACTATGTTTAATATTTTCTCTGCAGGACTTGAAATACCATCTCATTGGAGTGATTGGTGATCCTGGGAAGGAAGCATGAACATCATTAGGTGCATAGACCAAAACTATATAATTTCTTCATGCCTTGAGTAACCCTACTACCCAGCTAAAGCCTGCACCTACAGTATACTGATCAGCAGTAATATAGGAGACAGTTATCAGTCTAGTGGTAACTACAGGGCATCATTTCATATTATGTGGATGGAACAGCATTCCTTTTATAATTAGAAAGAGTATAGCAAGACATACTTTGGTACAATGTAGCCAGCGACTAAATAATATCAGTTACATTTGGTGGGCAATTATTTAATATTACAGTTTTTCATGTTTATACTTAATCCAGTGATGCAAAAGAACAGCAGATCAACAAATGATACGGTTAACTTTAATATAAAACTGACAGAACATGCAGAACATGTAGAATGCTGCAGGAGTTAATATTGAGGAAATAGTTGGACTCTATAGTCAAGGAAACAGAAATAAAGAAAATGACTGGTCAATTCAGGCAATCTGATTATTTATTCATTGCTGACATAGTCTTTAAACAACAAAAACAATGCCTGAAACATCACCAGATGGAGCATACAGAAATCAAATTGTGTATATACTTGTACAAGGAGGTGAAAGAACTCCGTTACATAGCATCAAAGACATGACCATGGTTGAGTGTGGAAGAGATATATTTAACAGAACATAACATAATAGTCGTATTGGAAGGGATCTTGGAGATTGTCTAGTCCAAGTCTCCAATCAAGCAGGAGATCTTATACCATTCCATACAAGTAGCTGTCCAGTTTCTTCTTTAAAGTGTACAGTAATGGAGCACCCACAACTTCTGGATGCAGGCCATTCCCCTGGCTCTTGTTCGGAAATTTCTCCTTAGTTCCCGGTTGCTTCTCTCCTTGATTAGTTTCCATCCATTGTTTCTTGTTTTGCCTTTTGGTGCTCATGTGCAAGTTCTAAGTCAAGCTCAACAAAACCAACCAGTTTCTGAGGAATGATCCCGAGTGTGCGTTCATCATTTTTCTTGGAGGATATCTGGAATCACATTGAACTTTAAAAATCAGTGATAGAGAGCCAGTGTAATTATGGAACGAAATCAAACCAGTTGTTAAAGAATAATGTGAAAGAGAATATCAAAGAACAAAGACCAAGAAACAGAGCAGATCAAAATTACTCCATATTTCCCTTTTATGTTAACTTAAGTACTCCAGGTTTTTTTAATTACTATTTTTCTTAGTAGCAAGTTTTTTCCTAGGCTTTTCCTCCCTCTCAAAAATAGATTTTTAAAAATGTCTAGCCTATTTCACTATTTCCCATTTACATGCTAGGATGACATGCTACTCTGGAAAGTAAAATGCACACAAACTTGTTGAGTAATATTATATGTTAGATAATTACAATTACAAGCCTGGGAAAGGAAGCCATTGTATTTATTCAGATGAAATTAAATAAAATAATAAAAAGGTTTTTTTAAACAGAATCTTTGCCACTATTTTTCCATTTTCCTATGGACATACTGAAGTTTGTGAATATGGTTTCAAAATCTTGAATATTTTTAGTGTTATAGTTTGGAGGGAATAAATGCCCATGGATGTGCAGTGGAATGTGATAGTACTTGTATGACCATAGCTAATAGATCAGTAGGAACAAGTGATTAGATAAGACTTCCAGGTAACAAGGAAATTAATTACTTATTACTTTGGAACTTACTGTCACATTCCTGCAGATTTTCACACTGACTACATGATTGCTGCTAATCTGACCTTGCAGTACTTATTCAGTCTTGTCACAGCTGAATGCAGGCATTTATAACATTAAGTTAGGGAAATAGAGTTTTAAAAGGAGAAAAAATGTTGAAGGACAGTGTTGCTTAACTGGTGATGGGAAAATAAGCCCAGCTATGCTTTTAGAAAATAAATGGTAACTACCTTGAATTTTACTTTTACTTCCACAGCTTCCTACATGGTGATAAATCACCATTTTCACTGAGAACTGGCAGCTTAGTTAGGCATTCATATTGGATGTAGCACATTTCCAAAAACTATAATCAACAAGTTAAAGTGGGTTGCCTGTGTGGATTCCCTACAGTGCTTTGGGCCATTTCTGCAGGGTTGAGAGAAATCATTTAATGCACAAATGCAATAACCAGAACTGAATGGCTTCTAATGTTTGAGATGCTGCATTGGTTTGATTTTGTTTTTAAACACACAAACACACACACACACACACACACACACACACACACGGGGTGGGGGGAGGAAGAGAGAGACTCCACTAAGCAAGCGCAAGGTAGTCTACTATTCTGTACAACTCACTTTAATTTGATGATTTTTTTTGTCCAGACATTATGAAAATAGTTAATGCATATCAATAAATGCTTGTGGATATCTGGGGTGCTTTTTTAATTACTGGCTTTCCAGATGGGGGTTGGCTATTTTAAAAAATTCTGAAATCAAGACTCTACTCGTACAGACCCAAATTTTCTCCTAGGTAGCTTTATGCGAGTTAATATCTAGGTAAAATATTTATAGCATCACTTAGTTGGTGCTCAGTCCAGCTATGGTACTTATATTACTTATATTAAGAGCCATGGTGGTGCAGAGGTTAGAATACAGTGCTGCAGGCTAGTTCTGCTGACTGCTGATTGCCAGCAGTTTGGCAGTTCAAATCTCACCAGGCTCAAGGTTGACTCAGCCTTTCATCCTTCCAAGGTGGGTAAAATGAGCACCTAGCTTGTTGGGCGCATGCTGATACTGTAAACCACTAAGAGAGAGAGCTGGAAAACACTGTGAAGAGGTATATCAGTCTAAGTGCTCTTGCTATTCTACTTCATTTAAATACGAATTTTCATAGTTATGAGGAATATATTTCTGTTTTCTGTTTTCTATTCTGGAATGTTCCTGTTAAGTTCCTGTTAAGTTACCCTCGAATGAAATCTCAAAGAAAGATGGTTTTCTTCTTTCCTTTAGAGCTTTTCTGAGCTCTAAATATTATTTATTTCAAGTCTGCCACAAAGTCAATATTGAAGTGACCCAGATGGCATTACAAGCAGAAACCTTCCTTCTAGTCATGCTTCATCAGTAATTTCGGTTTATGAGGTTGAGAGAGAGAGAAGCTCCTGGGAATAGATTGAAGCAGAAAGAGAAAGTGTTCTGTCTTTAGCAAGTTGTTTAAAATCCTCCTAATGCTCAAAAGACACAACTATAATTTCTTTTTCATGACTTACCTCTGTCACACACACATCCAACCCTAGGATTAACACAGATCAGTAAAAAGTAGTATTGAGAAATACGTAAACTGCTATGGACATTCTCTTACTGCATTAAAATGTTGTTCTGCTTGTTTGTAAGGAAAAGGAGGAGCTGAAACAGGGGTAAGTCACAATTGCAGATGATACACATTCCTTCAACTATGAAGGCCTTCATGACCCCATTGGCTAATAGCCTTCTCCCCAGCCAAAATGACTTTGCCAGATTTCTTCAATGACATCATTACACATCCAATTTGCAGTGGCTTTGCTTCACTGTTCATGGAAGGAAAGCTAACTTGAAACCAAGAAAATAAAAATTGGTACTAGAAGTACAGGTAATCCTTGACTGACGAATGTAATGGAGAATGTGAATTACATTTGTAACCTATGGATTTGTTGCAGTGAATCACAGGAAACAAATGTGATCACACCCTGCTTTCGCCCACGCATTTGCTAATTGAATACGCAGTTTGTTGGTGCACATGAGGTATCTCAGGGTGGGGAAGGCCATGGGGATGGAACAGCCAACCTGCTTCAGACAACCCAAGGCCTCCACTTACCCACTGAGATACCTCATGCTCCCTCCCCTGAGGGTCCTACAATTGCTCCCACCTCCTGCCATGCTGGGTCACTTACCTTGTGAAAATCTAGCGAGTTGTCTCCACTCCAGTCTCTCTGCCATGACTTCTTTGCCTGCTTGCAGTCCTTGCACGAAAAGCATTTGGACACTGATGAGACATACAAACTGACACATAAGCAGTTTAGAGAATTTGTTAATAGGGACTTCCAGAGCCAAACTATAGAAAAGAAGGTAAGCTAGCTTTCGGACAACTAATTTGGCTTATTTATGAGAGAAAAGAAGAATATTGGGGAAGTGAGAAGTTGAAAGAAAAAAAAATCAATCTATGAATCAGGGTAGGGATATCATGTAAAAAAAATATGATTTTCCATGAGACGAAAGAATGGAAAATGAGGTGAATGGTGCTGATATAAACTAGATTTAGCTTTATTTTCTAGTATTTTCTTTTATTTCATGCCTTGAAATATATTTGTTTTCTATTTCTTCTTTGTTTTTTTGGCTTTCCATAATTCTTCTTGTCCCTAAATTCTGTGGCCATCTGATGCAATGCTATATATAGTATGTATGGGTTAAGAGCCTATGATTTAGTAGAGAATTCAGAGAGATTATTATGTTGTTCTACAAGAGCAGAACTTTCCACACAACAACCGAATAGAGGTAGTCCTCAACTTGCGACCACAATTAAGTCAAAATTTCCATTGCTAAGCAAGGTGGTATTACTCCATTTTACTTTTTTGCCACAGTTGTTAAGCGAATCACTGTAGATGTTAAGTGATTCTTGCGGTCATGAAGTGAATCTGGCTTCCCCCATTGATTTTTCTTCTTGGCTGGGAAGATTATAAAATGGTGATTACAAGATTCTGTAACAGTACAACTGTCATAAATACATGTCAGTTGCCAAGCATCCAGATTTTGATCATATGACTGTGTGGACGGTGCAATGCTTGTAAGTATGAAAACTGGTGATAAATCACTTTTTTCCCAATGCCATTGTAACTTTGAATGGTCATTAAATGAATGGTTGCAAGTCAAGAACTACCTGTAGTACTTTTTAATTCCCTTACTATTCGTTGAATTGCTTCTTTTATCTCAGTATTAATATTCTGTCACATATAAAGCCACAAATATATATATCTAACTTGTTCTTGCTGGTTAGTTCAGTTTTACATTCATATACAGAGCTATTACTGTTTCTATTGTGCTTTGCAGTCATTTTGATTGCCTGTTTGGTGAGGCAATAGATTTCCCTTTATAGTTGTTCCTTATTTTGACACTGGCTACCATAAATTGTTAGGAAGGAGTCTATTTTCTTTTATAGGCTCTTTTGTACCCCTGTCAGTTAGGAGGATGTAATCCATATTAATAGCTTAATCTGTATAAATAGGTACCATGCTGAGGTGCGGAATACGTATAGATGCTGTCAATATATCCTTAATACCATTTCTTTCCCTCATAGTCTTCTTCAGCTCCTTCTTATTCATATTATATATCACTCCCTTTTAAAGGCTTGACTATTGATTCACAATGAAATCTCCACTCCCTCTCCTTTTAAACCCAAAGAGGCCTCCAGGCTTTCCCCTTTTTTCTTGGGGCCAGAAAGTTTCTGGTATTTTTATGGCTAGTGCCAGGGAGTTGTAGAAATCATTAGACTGCCAGTAGAATGTCAGATCTATCCCAAGGATATAACTCTGATATTTATATCTCTGATCACTGGACGATGCTTACATGGGGGGGGCTCATCTAATTTTATCTCCCCCCTAAAAAAAAACAACCTCTGCAAAGTAGGTTGGGCAGAGAGAATGTGATTCCCCTTAAATTACTAAATGAACTAAAGGTCTAGTAGAAACTTGAACCCAAATCTCTCCCACCAGGTTCAATCACTTAACCACCTAATTCCCAGAGCTGTTGTCTTCCTGAGAACTAATGTTTAAGCTGTCATATGTATTATAACTAAGCCAAACCCTCACAAACCCTGTTATGCCTGGAGAAACTGGCTTGACCAAACATAGCAGGGAAACATTCCTGGAGTCCATCTGCTAAGCTCCAACTGCCTTCCATGTTTTCTGGCTTGTCAAGCAGACCACAGAAAAAAAGCAGGCTTATCTCTTACAGTAATTGTATTGAGATGGAGTTGAGTAGGTTAATAAAACTTGATGTACATAATTGTGATTTAGGGTTGTCAATTTTTCTTACTTTTTTGTATATACATATACTTATTTAGTTTGGTAGGACTCTGGGCACAAAACTGCATGACCTGTTGTAATCACAAGTGTGGCCTGTGATGATTTGGCATAAAATAAAGGCAGACAGCAAGGAGCTTGAACTAGAGGCTTGTCTTTATTCAGCGGCAGTCATCTTAAAACTACCTTCTGCCCCAGATGATGTCATTAAAAAAGTTAACTGTTTCCTAACCTTCTTAAAGAGCTAGGCATAACAATTGAACTTGTAATATAGCATAAAACATACACATCATTACATATCTCTTCTTAAGTATAAAACATCTAATATGATACAAAGTCTTTCCATATTTTTGGTTTAATAGCTTGACCATAGCAAGAGAAAGTTACCACTGTCTGATCATCAGTAAAATTGTGGTCAGGTTGTGAGTAGCATGCTGATGTGCTTACATATACCATAAAATATAAACATCATTACAATGCCTGTGTATTTAGGATTGTAAGTTAAGCATTCAAAATTGTTGTAATAATCAAACTGTGTACTTTGCCAAAACATTTTTAAAAGGGTGGGGGGTATAAATTAGAAAAAATCCTAAGCATTCATAGTTTCATCATTCATACTCATGAGGGATATTGAACCATTTTTCCTTATCTCCTTAATTCTCTGAACAAAGCAGTTCAAATAAATCCTTATATGGATTTTTCTATTATTTTTACATTCCAAAAACACTACATTTCTCAGAGTGTCCAATATAACTTTGGTTAAATTGATTTAGAATTTGTGATCTCAGGGTGATAGGAAAGATCAGTTCTGTCTGAAATTTAGGGTTTTCTGACATTGCAAACTTTGAGAGCCTGTTTTATTAGTGTTACTATGACCCCCCCCTTTTTTAATCTCTATGGAAATATTGCAGCTTTTTAAAGACTAGCTGATATGTTCCAACTATTAACTCTTTTCAAAAATTTCTAATTGTAGAAGGCTATCAACATTGGGACCAGTTGTTAGTTAATTTAGATAAAATGTCTGCCTTGAACATAGGGTTTTGAGGGAATTACTTTTAACTCTAATCAATGCTGAAGTTGACTGGGCTAAATTTTCTTTCTCACGTCAGTTGTGTCTTCTGAACAAGGAACAATATGCTAATTTTCTCTTCTTTTCTCCAGAACAGAAGGAAAGTCAGGGCCCTCATATTTGTAGCCCATGTGCTTTTGGGTTGCCTATGCCATAATATAGAATGGCATTAGTAGACAGTAACTTGATGAACTCACTTAGGCTGCTAGAAGAAAGTAGCTCTGGATCTGGGCCAAGCCAAGGAGTATCTACACAGAAGTGTCATCAACAACTGGGGCCTGCTCCACTTCCATTTTATATATTTTCCTTGTTAGTATATAAATCAATATCTGCATCAGTGGTGGGTTATGACAGGTATGCCCCGGTACGGGCATACTGGTGCCTGCTGGGAGCACCAGGTACCATTCCGGTACGGTGCTCCAGATGGCCTGTCCGCCTGCCCATGCTCCTTACTGGTATTTGAAGTTTTGGGGGCTTCCACGTAGGCTCACAGAGCGCACAATGCTTGCGCAATGATCCACCAAGCAGCTGGAGCATCACAGAAGTGACACGGAGAGATGCAGGTGGTAAGTATTCATGCATGCATGTGGTGAGCCCCCAACCCCGTTGCCCCATACCGGTTGCAACTGATCTGCATCCAGAGGAAGGAATGGTGGATTCCAAGGCAAATGGTGGATTCAGTCTGAATTGTGATAGTGCCTTGATGAAGGGCTAGACACATAGTCATCCTGTCCAAGCATGGAATTGCTATAAGTGCTGGAAAGATTTGACAAATTGCCAAACTGCTGTTTTAGTTCCAACAATCAGTCTAATGCTGTATATGAGAGAAAGTGTCAAGAGAACAAATTAAAGCAAATGAAACTCATGGAGCTTCTTGTATTGATGGACTGCAATAGCAAGTCTAATGTGCCACTTGTCAGCATGTTTGGGATTTTTGCTCATTGCAACTGCTTTTCACGTCAAAGCCTTTTCAATTTTGAGAAGGGGTTATTGCATGCATCTATTTTCAATATGCAGATTGTCTGCTCATACAAACATGGGGCATTGTCATCCAATTATTAAAGATACTGGTACAGGATTAAAACAATACTGCTTATCCAGAAATGATATCAGCTAAGGGTAATTTTTTAATGCAAACTATGCATATGACCCAGTTTTGTGTATCAGCAACACAAGAATTTCATTTAAAATAACTTTTATGAAAGTTTTCTCAAGCTTTTGTCATTCTATTTTAATCTGCTGTTTTGGAATTGCTACTACTTAGAAATATTTTGTATGTATGCACAGTATGTCTATTTGTTTGTTCATTCATTCATTCTGTAGCCATTTCTCTCAGAGAGGATGTCCTGTCCTGTCCAGCAGACAATCATAAAATCAACTAAAACCACTTACAAACATGACAAAAAATAAATATATTTAGCAACTGAGAATAATCATAACCATAGATGGTAATGGCCAGGAAGCAGGGCCTGGGCACATAACTAGGTCTTCAAGGCCTTGTGAAAGGCCAGCATGGCCTGGCCATCCTCAAAGCTAGAGGAAGAATGTTCAAAGAGTGGGGTTTATGGCACAAAAGGCCTGTCTCCTACTCCTGACAGTAGACATTCCTTCATGGCATATATAGCATTCCCAACCTGCAAGACCAAATTGGATGGGTTGAAACATCTGGAAGAAGACCCAAGCTATGAAGGGTTTCAAAGGTGACAACCAGTACCTTGAATTGCACCTGGAAACACAGATAACCAATGCAATTCACAAAGCAGTGATGTTACATGTGTCAAATATTCAACACCATTTACTACCTGTGTAACTGCATTTTTCACTGGTTAGAGCTTTCAAAACCTCTTCAAGTCCCATGTAGGGTGGGTTGCAGTAATCCAAGTGGGAGATCATAAGAGCATAAATGGTTTTGACCAGAGCCTTCCAATCCATGAATGGGAGCAACTGGAGCAGAACCTGAAGGTGCACAAAGGCCTTGGTATGTACAGCTGCCATCCTCTCTTCAAACAGGAGTCATAAAGATAATACTCACATTGTGTCAGGGTAATGACAATTTAATAGATGATCAGCTGCTGTAAGGCTGTAATCAAGATAATGACATGAGGATGAGTCAGCAGGGTTACTGCCACTTTAAGAAGGTGTATATATAAGGGATGCCATGTGAAGTCATCTCTCGTTCCTCGTGTATCTATCTCCATTGTGGTTTTCTATGTAGAGTTGAAGATTGATTGCTTGCCTAGTATTTGCCTGACACATGTATGTATATATAAGTCCTGTATATAAACCACTGTTTAAAAGACAAAAACCTCTGTGTACTCTATTTTACTCCTGGGTTGTCTCAAAATAGTGGTCATGCTGTGTGCACTCTGACACATTGTACAATGGGTTCATCTAGGACACTCACCCCATCCAGGCCCAAAGGTGCAAAAACTTGACACCAGAAGGACCAAATATCCAAAGGCAGTCTCCTCCTTGTTCTGGTTGAACCAAGGTCCATTGAGCCTGGTCCCATCCAGGCTCTTACAGCCTCTGGGCATGAGGATAGGACATCCATGACATTTCTTAGATAGCCTGGGATGGAGATATAAAGCTAGGTATCATTGTCATATGATGATACCTCAGCTCAAACCATCAGCTATAATATCTTAAATTAGCTATGCTCTTATTTTCTGGGTTTAACAAGATCCAAATACTCTTTCCTGTACATAAAGACATGTGTGTTTACAAACCAGTGGTGGTATTCTGCCAGTTTGGACTGGTTTGGGTGAACTGGTAGTAGCAACCTGCGGGTTAGCTTGCCCCCATCCCCACCTGGTTCACACGTGCCAATGCTATACCATTCTATTTTTGCACGTTTTCTAAGCAATAGCAATAGCAATAGCAGTTAGACTTATATACCACTTCATAGGGCTTTCAGCCCTCTCTAAGTGGTTTACAGAGTCAGCATATCGCCCCCACAGTCTGGGTCCTCATTTCACCCACCTCGGAAGAATGGAAGGCTAAGTCAACCTTGAGCCGGTGAGATTAGAACCGCTAAACTGCAGATAACAGTCAGCTGAAGTGGCCTGCAGTACTGCACCCTAACCCCTGTGCCACCTCGGCTCTTAAGCCATGCACATGCATGCAAGCCATGCTCTCACACAGTTTTGGTGTGCAGTGAACTGGTTGTAAAATTATGTGAAACCCATCTCTGTTACAAACCCTTTTTATTTAATAAAGGTATGTTTAAAGTAATGCTACTCTTCATTTTTGTAACCCTATACTGTTGAGACATGTGTGTGTGCATGAAAAAGATTCAGTGTTGCCACACTCTTGTTAATTGGCTATTGCTCAGGTGGCCCTCATGGTGATTTGTGATTGAGATAACTGGGCTCTAGGTGTCTCAACTCTAGTGCAGCCACAGGAAACATAGGTTTAGCCCAAGCCTACGAAGTTCACTAGTTGCTTTGGCAATTGAGAGAATTGCTATCTCTCAGTCTTTAGGAAACAGGCAATGGCAAACCACTTCTGAAATTTTGCCAGGAAAACTTGTCATTGTAGTCACCAGGAGTCAATGCTAATTTGAAGGTACATGCACACCACGTATTAAACGTACTTAAAAGAAGAAGGGGGAAATAATCCTGAAAATAACTCGCCATACTAAAAGACAATAAAATAATTTCCACTCCATATATTGTTATTCCACTGAAGTAGTTAAATATCTCAAAACTTCCTAATGTCCATTTAATTATATTTAATTCTCTCTCTGTATGTGTGTGTAATTAAATATGCATTTCCAAATATTTATATGGCAACAGCATTAAATGTGATTTGACACATCTTGTGCAATTTAGCGATGTATGCACAAAAGTTGCAAGGTGCATCTGTGAAACTGACAAGGTTCTGCAGCAAGTTCAGAGAAAGTCAATTGCTATTGAAATGTATGCATTAGTTTTATCTTTACCATGAAAGAAGTCCCCTTAATTCGAGTTTGTTAGTTCTACTATTGTTTTTCATGAACTTTAGGAAAGAGATTAGATAACATTTGGGATACCTCCCCCCCTAACTACTTGTATAAGGATTATTCTTTATATTATTCATGTTGTCTTGTATTCTTGTATGGACTGCACCAGTAGAGGCTAAACCAATTTTGTTGTATACATGATGTACAATGACAATAAAGGCTTTGAAATTTGAAATTGAAATATTGTATCGCAAAGTGACAAAGTGGTTTCCCCATATCTCAGCCGCAAAGCCAGAGAAACATGTTCAGTATAGAGTTCAGATTGTCAGAATATTATTATCTAACAAGGCTAGAACATGACTTCCTGAAACAACTCTAACTTCACAAATATTTATTCCAAACGGCAGTAGAGTTGCAGTCTCAATGCTGATTAGAATTGAAAATATCATCCATGCAGGAGACCTCGCAGCTACTTTGATCAACCAGAGATGCACAGCAAATGGCAGCATGCATTCAACCTAGGTTATCTCAGAAATTGGTACTTGGATGGGCACTGCTTGAGAATCCCAGCGTATAGATCAGATTGGAAAGTCACAAAAAGATCCCAAAAGAAGACAAATCATTCCTGTAACATTTCCAAGGAAACTGCATGAATGGAGTCAACATGAGTTATTAAACTTAAGGGCATCAAAGGGTGCTCATAATGAGTCATCTCTATCAAATAGAACAGAATATTTAAAGCTACAATCAGCTCAACCTAGAGGCTATGGGATTAATCAGGATTTTGCTCTCCAAGATCAGTAAAAATGAGTGAGAGAAACCTGGAAGCTAAGAAAATAAAGAATCAAATGCTGGGAAGCAAAGGCAGGAAGATTTGGGCAGGGGGAGTCTGTATATTCATTAGAACCATTTCTTTCCCAAATCCCCACCCATATCAATGTATCAAGAAAGCAAACAAAAGCTTGAGATCGGTTGGTGAACAGGCCTAAATTATTTCTCTTTCATTTTTTTTGAACGGAATACATTTATTTAAATGCTCAGGAAGAGATGCAAATATATCTTTGTATTCATTTCCATTCAAAACTTTGAATTGTTCTTCCCAAGTACTTTGACAGTGTGTAATATCTATCTTTCTAATAAGATATGCTTTAGTTTTCATGAGCTGATTTCTATGCTCTGTTTTCATACAGATTGAATGATTTAGAAAAAACAAATTTAAAGGCCAAAATTAAAGTGGATTCAACAAATGCTAACATCTCCACTGCATCAAAGCAAAACTCTGTGAATTCACAATGCCACTCTTAATATTTTATTTATTTACTTATTGATTAATATAGCTGGCCATCTCGCATATTTGATTCTGTCCAGATTACAATAAAACAGAAAATACATAATATAAAAACCTATAGCAGATGAGCCTCACAAAATAACCAACAAAGCCAAGTGACAAGCTCTATTCCACACCCAGGGTCCCAGCCTAGCTACAAAACCAAATATTCAGGCTCTAAGAAGGATTGGTACTAAGCTAATATTAGAGGGAATGATCCTTCAAAGAGCAGGTGCCATGCCAACAAAGGTTTTTCTCCAGGACCTTGCAACTAACACCCTTTAGCCAATGGTACCAGAAGCATGTCCCTCTTGCTAGAGTAGATGGGATGGTTAGAAACAACTATGGAAAGACAATTCTATAAGGAATCCCATCCCAAGCTGAAGATCTTTAAATGTGATTACCAACATCTTGAATTGCACCCAGAAGGACATTTGGATTCAGTGCAGATTGTGGCGCTGGGGTGCCAAATGCCCTGAATAACTGATGCTATTAATTGCCCACACTACAACATTCTTCCCCAGCTGAAGCTTCTGAATGCTCTCTAAGGACAGTCCCATTTGTGTTGCAATATCCAGTGTGAAGATTATGGAGGCCATTTGTGACTCTCACCAAGGCTCCTGCATCCTGGAATGGTTGCAATTGATGCACAGTCTGAAGCTATGAAAAGGCCTCAGACAGGAGGACCTCCTCAGTTGCAAATGGAGTCTGTCTGAACAGTACCTTTTTATCCAGAATCATTTGGGAACATCCCCAGAACATAGAAATCAAAAAACAGAGGGCCATTTGGTCCTATTTGGGTTCATCTAAAGCCTGCTGTACCCCATCCAATCCCCCCCCCACCCATAACTTCCAGGAATTGTAACAGAACATCCACATTATCATTTAGATAATACAATACAATACAATACAATACAATACAATACAATACAATACAATACAATACAAATACAATACAATACAATACAAATACAAATACAAATACAAATACAAATACAAATACAAATACAAATAATACAAATACAAATACAAATACAAATACAAATACAAATACAATACAATAGCAGAGTTGGAAGGCACCTTGGAAGTCTTCTAGACCAACTGCCTGCCTAGGCAGGAAAGCCTATACCATTTCAGACAAATGGCTATCCAACATCTTCTTAAAGGCTTCCAGTGTTGGGGCATTCACAACTTCTGGAGGCAAGTTGTTCCACTGATTAATTGTAAATTTCTCCTCAGTTCTAAGTTGCTTCTCTCCTTGATCAGCTTCTACCCATTGCTTCTTGTTCTATCCTCAAGTACCTTGGAAAATAGTTTGACTCCCTCTTCTTTTGTGGCAACCTCTGAGATATTGGAACACTGCTATCATGTCTCCCCTAGTCCTTCTTTTCATTAAAATAGAGATCCCCAGTTCCTGCAACCGTTCTTCATATGTTTTAGTCTCCAGTCCCCTAATCATCTTTGTTGCTCTTCTCTGCACTCTTTCTAGAGTCTCCACATCTTTTCTACATCTTGGTGACCAAAACTGAATGCAGTATTCCAAGCGTGGCCTTACCAAGGCATTATAAAGTGGTATTAACACTTCACGTCTATCCCTCTGTTTCTGCAGCCTAGAACTGTGTTGGCTTTTTTGGCAGCTGCTGCACACTGCTGGCTCATATTTAAATGGTTGTCCACTAGGACTCCAAGATCCCACTCACAGTTACCACCAATATACTGTACCTGGGCATTTCGTTTGTGTTGCCTAAATGTAGAACCTTACTCTTTTCACCATTGAATTTCATTTTATTAGATAGTGCCCAATGTTCAAGTTTGTCAAGATCCTTCTGTATCTTAAGCCTGTCTTCTGGAGTGTTGGCTATTCCTGCCAGCTTGGTGTCATCTGCAAATTTGATGAGTTTCCCATGTATTCCCTCATCCAAATCATTGATGAAGATGTTGAAGAGTACTGGGCCCAAAACGGAGCCTTGGGGTACTCCACTGCATGCTTCCCTCCATGAAGGTGCAGTTCCATTGAGGACTACACATTGAGTGTGGTTGGTCAGCCAGTTACAAATCCATCTGGTGGTGATGCTGTCTAACCCACATTCTTCTACTTTATCAAGTAGTAGGTTATGGTCTACCTTATCAAATGTCTTACTGAAGTCCAAGTAAACTACATTGATGGCATTCCCCTGGTCCACTAATTTTGACACATTATCAAAGAATGCAATAAGATTAGTGTGGCATGATCTGTTTTTGACAAACCTATGTTGGCTTTTGGCTATTAGTTTGTTTGCTTTTAGGTGTTCGCTAATTCGTTTCTTGATTATCTTTTCCAGAATCTTTCCTGGTGTTGAGGTCAGGCTGATAGGTCTGTAACTTCCTGGATCTGTTTTTTTCCCTTTTTTAAAGATGGGAACCACATCAGCTCTTTTCCAATCTTTGGTAGTTCCCTGGTGCTCCAGGATCTCTGAAAGATATAGTTCATTGGTTCTTAGATCTTGTCTGCCAGTTCCTTCAGAACCCTGGGGTGTAATCCATCCGGTCCTGGTGATTTGAACTCCTCTAGGGTATACAGGTGCTCACGTATCATTTTCTTCCCTATTTCAACTTGTGTTCCTAATCTGATTTTTGTGGTGCTGTTTTTGATAGGTTGGACTGTTTTATCTCTTTGTGTAAAGACAGATGTAAAACATGAGTTAAATAGTTCTGCTTTTTCCCTGTTGTTTGTCACCTTCTTGCCACTTTCTCCCAGCAATGGACCAATTGTTTCCTTAACTTTTTTCTTGTTTTTAACATGTTGGAAGAAGCTTTTGTGGCAAGCCTTTCTTCATTGGGAACCTTAGCTTTCCTCACTTCATCTTTACATGCTTGGGCTATTTACTTATATTCTGCCTTAGTTATGTCCCCCTGCACCTTTCCACTTTTTATACTTAGCTTTTTTGTCTTTCAATTCATTGGAGAGTTCTTTATGCAGCCATGCTGGTTTCTTTTGGGAGCTGTTATTTTTCTTCTTCATTGGTATTGTGCTAAACTGGGCTTTTGTAGTCTCATTTTTCAAAATTTCCCAAGCTTCTTGAGTTGTTCTCCCCTTGAGGATTCTCATCCATGGAATTTTTCCCAAGCTCTCTCTAAGTTTTTTGAAATTAGCTCTCTTAAAGTCCAAGACTCTAGTTTCACTTTGTTCTACCACTTTTGTTTGCATAATGTTGAATTCCAATATTGCATGGTCACTTGCCCCCAGGGTTCTTGTGGTTTCAATCCCTTCTATCATTTCCTCTTTGTTAGTGAGAATTAAGTCCAATATGGCTGATCCCCTTGTTTCCTTCTCTATTTTTTGGGAAACAAAGTTGTCTGCTAGGTTCGTTAGGAACCTGTTGGATCTTCCACTTGGTGCAGAGTTTGTTTCCCAGTTGATGTCAGGATGGTTAAGATCCTCCACTACTATTGTCGTGTGCTTCCTACATACCTTAGTTAGCTGACAAGCAAAAAGTTCATCTACTTCCTCTGCTTGGTTGGGTGGCCTGTAGTATAGACCTATGGCAATGTCATTTCCCCCCCTCCCAACCTTTATTGACCCAAATGCATTCAAGATAGTTCTCATCATTGTTGTGCTCTATTTCTGTAGAGAAGTAATTATTTCTTATATATAGTGTGTCTCCACCTCCTCTTTTATTTGGTCTATTTCTTTTAAATAATTTAAATCCTTCTAGCTGTATGTTCCATTTTTCAGTTTCATCCCACCAAGTTTCTGTAATGGCAACAATATTGTATCTGCCCTCTTTTACTTGAATTTCTAATTCACCCTGTTTATTCCTTATACTCTGTGCATTGGTGTAGAGACTCCTCTTTTTCTCTCTGTTTCCCCGCCTTCCAGCCAGCAGCTCCAAACACCAGCCACAAGAAAGTTCAAATAAAATGGTGTTAAGGGGTCACTACCTACTCCTCTTTTTCTCTATGCTTCCCCGCTTCCAGCCAGCAGCTCCAATCACCAGCCACAGATGAACTGGAGTTGAAATATTAAGTTGAGCATTACCAGCATAATGATGTTACCTTATCTCACTCACTGGCTTCATGTAGATATTAAACAGGAGAAAGCACTAAATGTGAAAAAGGAGGGAGAAATGGGAAAAGGTACAGGGAAAAAAAGGAACTGAAAAGTAGTAGGTCATGAAATGCTAAGCAGCTTTTACTGTAAGTGAAGTGTTCAGGTCATTTTCAGATCCACTTGTAAAATTCTCTGCAATTACTTTATTTATAGAATAGGCAGTAAAACTAAGAAATATAGAGACCACAAGGGACCTCTGAATATATGACTTTTTAAATCAATTCCCATCATTAAAAGGATGGGAAGTGACAATGTTACGTTAAATACTTCCACAAATCTCTGTCACATTTTGCTTTACCCTCCCTCACATCTGTAGAGGAAAGTTCATGAAAATGCCGCCTTTCTGTCCTGATAGGCTTTCCAAAAGAAAAAAAGAAAGACTTTTTGGGACAGAAAAGAGGTGGAGGGGGAAATATACAAATTTTAATAGAAAATGACTTCAAATTGACTTATAAATTGTGTTTGTTTTTTGACAACTGGCACTGTGAAGTCTAATTAATGCTTCAGTGCTCAGGATGATTTCATTGTGAATTCATATTTCCCTAAGAGCTGTGATAAACATGGAAAGGTGGAAGTTGCAAATGCTAACTCTTTTATAAAAGGACACAAAGTGATTATGTCTAGATTAATAGATCTGCATAATATATTTAGCTAACCGATTGTTGATGGGAGAGAAAATCAGCAAAAAGCTACCTCTTATTTTCCTAGGAGGTGCCTTCCATTAGCTAAATGTTGCACAGACTATAGCAATAGCAATAGCACTTAGACTTATATACTGCTTCATAGTACTTTACAGCACTCTTTCAGTAGTTTACAAAGTCAGCATATTTTCCCCAGCAATCTGGGTCCTCATTTTACTGATCTTGGAAGGATGGAAGGCTGAGTCAATGTTGTCAACCCAGATTGTTGGAGGAATATGCTAACTCTGTAAGGTGCTTTACAGCACCCCCTAAGCTCTGTACAGCTTAGGGAGTGCTGTAAAGCACTATGAAGCAGTATATGTCTATATACTTTGTCCCATTTTCTCTGGCAGAGGCACTACAGGCTGGTCCTTTGCTATTTCTAGGCCAGATCTGAGCCCCCCTCCCATTCAGATCTGGCCCACAGGCCTTGAGTTTGACCCCCCTGCTTTAAAGTGTATGGTACATTTTTTCCCCTTCTCTTCAATCATGTATGATTCATGGAGACTGCCTAGATAAGTCCCTGTAATCTTTCCTAGGGTTGAGAGGAAGCGAATATTCCTAGGGGCTTTGTGCGAAAGCAGGACTAGAACTCACTATTTCTAACTTGTTGCCTTAACTGGCAACTTGCATGGCATATCAAACTCTATATTCCTATGTTATGTTATGGTTTAGTATATAATACAGAATTAAGCAAGCATTTATTTTACTCACTGAAAGGTTATACTTGGTTTATGCATTGTTTTGTCCTGTCCTTCATGGAACACCTGTGTAGACTAGAGTAGGCTATCCTGTTCTCAATCCAAAGGCCTTTGAAACAAATTCTTCTTAATTGAAATGTTTCATCACCACCTGACATATACATTTTTTTCTTAACCTTGAAAAGATGTCATTGCCACCTGATATAAGCAAATATTCTTTTTTTTTTTGGCAGAGTTAACAAGGCATTAAACAAAGCATTCCTGGAATAAGATAAGATGAACTTGTCCTTGACAAACTTCAATAAGATGAGACCAATGAAATGTATGTGAGAAGTGGTGGTTCAGAGCCTATATACGTTAGTCTAAATTCCCATGGGATGGAACATTGAGGAAGACTTATCTGGAAGAGTGGTGCATGCTTGCTAGCATTGAAGGCGTCCACCTGAAATCATCTCTCTGCATGAGATAGCCGAAGAGACTGAAATGTTTTTTTCTTTGTCTTATGGCATTCTTGTGGTGTTTTTTTTAAAAAAAACATTCTTAGATTAGTGTCGGGTTATATTTTATTTGTCAGTATGTCTTTGATTTCTATAATATGGTATATTATTATGTTATTATTATGTTATTTTTTATATTGCCTTGGAATAAAGTCTTAAATGTTCATACTTCTGACTCCAAAAGAACCTTGATATGCTACAAACAGAGCAGCATGTAGAGTATGGGGCACCAAAGTGATAACAAGAAAATGCATAAAAAATCTTTAAAGATAAGGAGAATATATTGGTTATATCAAATATAAAATTTGCTGCAGTGTTGGATTAGGTTCTAAATTCAATGCCTTCCTAATTACATGATTGCTTGCAAACATGAATCCTAAAGAAATGTTTGGAATTCCACTAGTTCTGGTAACTTATAAGAGTCTTCATGTGAAGAGACCATATGCTGCTATGCAATCATCACATGGGGGAAGCTATTCCTTTACAATTAAGCTCATTTTTCCAGGGCTGCATGTTCCAGGGCTACAAGCCCTTCTCATCTAGCTAAGTGTATCAGGACTCTGGCCTACTAATTCTAACTTACGGCATAATATTGTATAGAATTACAGGCATTAACGTAACATTTAAGAGATTCCCTCAAAAGATGCTGGAAGATAAAAAGAAGAGGGTTGCCAGATAGGATGAGAATAGACTATCCATTTAGCATTATGGCACCCTACCTGGCCTTGTTTACCCTTATTACGCTGCCTAAAAAAGAAAGGTATGAAGTCTCTGTCTTTCTATCAGACCCAGATGCTTAACATCTTCACTTTTTGTGCCTATTCTAGACAAATTCAAACATTTCTGGTGAGTTGGACTTGCAGTGGAGGCTAGAATGATCTGATCCAAAAAGCTTTATTATAAAAGGCACACAAGTACTAGATTACATGAAATAACTTTTATTGAGGGGGAAATTTTATTCATGACCTGTTACTCCAATGGATTCCTTTCCTGTAATCCAGATTTTCTAGACCTCTCAGTCTGTAGGCATAGTAGCTGTGCCTGCTTTCCTACCATCCAGTCAGAGCTGAAGAAGCTTTTTGGATGAGAAGAAAAACATCTTCAAAGAAAAAAACCAGAAAATCCAGTTGCCTCTTTAAAAAAAAGCACCTTTGGGAAAAGAGTAAGGGGATGAAATAATGCTTAATAAACTATGAATACTATAGAAAATAAAACAGGTAGGTCATGTTCCCCATTCACAGTTTGCTAGATCTGGAGAAGTTAATAGCAAAGAATCTGCAAACTAAGAGGTACAGCAAGCAGCCTTTGGCAAAAAATTTGGAATTGGGTGAAAGAGAATTGCTTCATGTCCCTCTCCTGCAAGGCTGAATCCAGGCTGAAAATCTATCTTTGCCTAAAGGATGGGATGGTAACCATATACTGTACATGTATGATTGGAGAAGTGGCACTAGAACTCTAGCTGCACAGGAAGTGACTGAATACATCTGATTTCTTTTTCTTTCTTTTTTTCTTAAAAAAAACAATCTTTTAAAGACTTTAATTTAGTCAGACTCCAATCTTGTGAAAACAAAGGGGCAGACTTTCTGGAGCGGGTTGAGAGACAGGTGCTGCTGTGATGATAGGGTCCTCACCCCAAGAAACATACTTGAATATATCCTGTGTCTGGTTTGCTAGGAAATAAAATCTAG
The DNA here is from genome assembly GCF_009769535.1 of Thamnophis elegans. NCBI lineage: Eukaryota > Metazoa > Chordata > Lepidosauria > Squamata > Natricidae > Thamnophis > Thamnophis elegans. The sequence continues at coordinate 138,125,908 of NC_045541.1, read as the reverse complement.
CATTCACTTTCAAAGATTTGGGGATTTGATTTTCTATTCTCTTGAGTAACCAGCACATGTCTGTTTGTTTATGCAGATTTAATGAAGAAGGCTTGCTCTAGCCTTTTATCTGCCTGTAAAGTAAACAAAGCTTCATTGTAGTCTTGCCTCTTTCTCTCTCTTTTAAATCTCCTCTGAAGATTTAAAATTCCATTTGTGTGAATTATAAAATAATTAGACTTGGAAGAAGTAAGCTAAACATACCCCACACCATGCTCCCTTAATACAGGGCGAAATGTCAAAAAAAGAAGACTGGCAGTTTCCAAGTCAAGGTTGAGTGGGTTGTGGGGATAAAAGTATATTAATTATTACTGGATGATTGAATACCATCTCCCACACCCTTGAGAAATTGCACACAATGCACTGTAGACTGATAACCTGTAGTTTAATGATGGAAAAGAAAACAAAGGAATAAAAGAAAATTAAAACAGAACAGACTGAAAGAAAGACTAAGTAGTGGTAGCACTTCCTATTGTAAAGAATGGAGCAAAAGACCCCTGAAGAATATGCAATAAACAAAGCATTAGAGGCATATACTTCTAGGAACAAGATTGCATTAGATAAATTAGTTTTATTGAACATTTGCTAAGCATTTTTTTATACACTTGGCAAGCTATTTCAGATTATTTGTCTTGAGACTTTAATTTAGCTCTGAGTTTGAAAACATTTAAGTAAGGCTGGACATATTTATAGCCTTTCACACAAGTATTTATCCTTTTTATGTTAATTTAATCAATTATACATTAAAATGTCAGTTTCACTATTAAGAACTGAAAAGATGTAATTGATGAGCTTCTTATCTCCATTTAAGCTTGATAATTTGTTGAAAATAACATATTTAAATATAATAATTTTGTACTCATCCTATATTGTGATGTCAACTTCCAGTTCAGATCCTAAAATTAGTGGGGGAGGGGGAAAACAATTTTTAAAGCTTTTGTCACTACCATGCATTACAAGTAATACTAGAAGAAAATGAAGATAGGCATATCTACTTTTGTTAGAGGTAAAGAATGAAAGCATGAAAGATACAAATGTATGAAAATTTGAAAATCAATTGGATGGAGCATTTGTCAATCTAATGTGCCTTCCTTCCTCCCCCTCCTTCTCCCGCCTTTTCTCCAAGACTTCAAGATCAATCCATTGTACAAAATCTTCAAGTGCTGGGGTGGGTAGAGACCAAGATTATATATACAATGATATAATGAAAGCCACAACTTTTTTAAAAAATGTGCATTAACAAATTGGCCATCTTTGAGTGTTTGTTCATGGATTTACTTCCTTCTTCTTTCTGCAAGAAAAAGGAAGGCAAATATTTGTACATGTACTATGTTTCTGTGTATGGGAATGATTTATGAATGGAAGATCTCCAGGATGAGATTTAAGGGTTGGGGAGGCTGAGCAATGCACAGGACTCCCCCCACTTTATTTATAAATTGTTTTTCTTTACTCTTGGTTTGTGGATGGGTAGACTGAATGGAGATAAATTAGAAAATGAAAATATTGATTTAGCAGCCATTAGGATGATGGTATGACTGAATTTTCTACCATTTTGAAGGTCGCAAATTCTTCACCCACAAGGATATATTTAAGAAAATACTGACATGAAAGAGCTAGTCCACTTTATTTTTATAACTTTCTGGACTGTATTTTTTTCACTCAATTCTATTAATCCGTCAGAACTTCCTCCCTACTGCTACTCTTCCCACCAAAAGGAATACAGTTTTTCCTGGACAGCTTAATTATGTTTACAAGGGCCCTGAGAATAGGTGGCTATGAGTACATATGGAGCCAAGTACAATTAATTTTATGTCCAGTACAAATTAAGTGATTAAAGTCACTTGAAGACTGTAGAGAATTAGTGTAAATGTGGAATGATAATAAAACTTCTTTTTTCCTTTTTAAGGCTCTGTGGCTAGTAGCTACACTTTTAGTTAGTAACACTTTTAGTTAAATAAACATAAACATATAAACACCTTTGGCACAATATGCACCAATTCTGATATTTAAAACTTGGGCTATTTTTATTTAACATTTTAAAATATTATAGTTCAGGATTGTTAATTATTTGAAGTAATTAATAATCATGATCAATCATCAAACAATGAAAGCTTTTTCCAGATTGAAGCATTTTCAATTTACAAGCAAGGTTACTGCATTCCCTAAGTTTATATAAGGCTTCTGAGTTTGAAAGAGTCCTGGAATCATCCCACAAGTTCTTCCATTCAGTGCTGATTTGGAGTAGTGCTCCAAAGTAGCTGGATGAGTTGTCTACCTGGCAGGCAGGGTTACAATCACCTTGCTCTTGACAACTCAGTGATTTTGGAATTTATTTTTCAAATATACACTATTTTGTAATTATCACTTCTTAAAGTTTTTTTTTTATTTTTACTAAGCTAAAAGAGGCTCTTTTGAATCACTGCCTGTTACTTCTTTTTGAAGATCTATATCACTTATTGGATATCATTATTGTTGAATGATGAAGAAGATTGCTAGAAGTGAGTTAAAAGAAGGAATCGTGGACAACTCTTTTATTTCTTATTTTGATAGTGGAATGTAAGGATTTAAAAAGTTGTGATTTTATTTAATGATTTTCATAGATTGGCTACCTTTGTTTGACATTGTGAATTATAATTTGCGCTTTTCTATTGTTTGTTGTGGGAGCCTACAATCTTCTAAATTTTATGAATTTTGGTTGGCCAGGGGATACCAGCTATTCTATAAAAAGCTCTTTTTATAGATTAATTTTTGACCACAGGAGGGAAGTAAAGAATAGAAGATGAAGCAATGCAGATCACATCTAAACCAGACAGAAAATGCAAAAAATATTTTGGATGAATATTTAAACAAAACAATTCACTTTATGCATCAACTGTATTTCAAAGATGTCACAAAAGAGGAGCAAGAGTAACAAATTATTCAAATAATTGTAAGAAAGATGAGTAAAACAGAGATGCAACCAAATGTAGACCACTGAAATTATTGCACAAATATTTGACAATACAAAGGACCTATTAAAACTGCAATTTGGGAATATAAATCTGACACCAAATGTTAGCGATGAAGATGGTTTAATTACAGGTCCCCCAGTGCAATTGAATGAACAAAAGTTGCAAGTAAATCAACAATCTTCTAGAGAACATGTTTGAGATCTCCAGTTCAAAACTGAAATGTAAATTGACAATGTTGACATATTTGTTTTAAAAATCATACTGGATAATCTCTTGACAAGAAGTTTATATTTATTTAATAGCCATTCCAAAGAAGAAAAAAGGGCTTATTTTATGAGTATAAGCTGGAGGGAGTGATAGATTTAATAGGTTGATTGGAGGGATTTTGTAGTGGTTTGACATATGTAATTAAAAGAAAGTTCCATTACATAGTTTTGGGTTTATAAAGTGAGTTTGAAAATGTGATACAGCATTTATGTTCAAGAGAAAGATGGAAAGAAAATAAGTATTTGATTTTTTTTTCTTTTTGGCATGTAATACTAGAATAATTCTTAAGGTTTGCAATGTATTAGTGAAAGTGAATTTGAAAGTATTATGTTGATAGGAAGTTTAAAAAGATGCATTAGAATTAATAGGTTTTAATTATAAAGATGAACATTTTAAAGAAAAGTTTATAGCCTTAAAATAAATATGGAGTAAAATGGAGTTTTCCATTTTAGATGAAAAAAGCTGAAAGCATATAGTGATTTTTCTTTAATGAGAATGATGACTTTAGAAAGATTAAGAAATGGAAATGGAAATATATATTACTTCCCATAATGGGGGGAAAAAGAAAAAATGGATTTGGTTAAAATGGTTATGTCAACTGTTTTAAACAAAGATATTTTATCTGGTCTTGTTTCTATTGACATATTGCATTTGGTTTTTATGCTTGAAATAGAAAAAAAATTCAGAATTTAGTTTGAACTGAGTTGTAATAACTATAGGTATTGTAAAAAGTTGAAATCATAAATTCATTAGTATGTAAAGGGTTGGATTCTCTCCAATATAGATATGGGTACCATTTGCCTGCAAGCAAGAACTGGTGAAACCACAAAATAGACTAACAGAAATTGAAGAAGCTAAAGTACTCTTGGTCTTTAGAAGTGAAACAGACAAGAACCTGCCACATAACATCTGAAACTTAACAATTGCTTATAAAAAAAGACAAAAATTTCAGTATCTTCAGGCAGCAGAAGTGAAGAGAAAGAAATGGAAAAAATCACAAAATACAAAGACCTGCAAATAGAATGTCTGAAGCAAACCAAAATAAAGATAATACCAATAGTAATAGGTACCTTGAGTTCAGCCCAAAATCCTTGGAGCATCACTTGAACATCATTGACACTGACAAAATTACAATGAGTCAATTGCCAAACACTGCTTTCCTTGAAACAACTTACATCCTTCAAGGATACATTTAACACCATCAAACAACAATAGTAATAGCATTTAGACTTATATACTGCTTCACAGTGATTTATAGCCCTTTCTAGGAAGCTTACAGAGTCAGAATATTGCCCCCAACAATTTGGGTCCTCATTTTATCCACCTCAGAAGGCTGAGTCAACATTGAACCGGTGAGAATCGAACTGTTGAACTTTGCAAATAGCAGTAGTAGCCTGCAGTACTGTATTCTAACCACTGCGCCACCACCACCATCAGCTTATCCCCAGGGAAGGACTTGATAAGTGGATAGAAATGCCAATTCTCTGGCTGACTGTGTGACCAACAATAATAATATGAGTACACAGAAGCCTGATGAAATGTAAAAAAAGATGACTTCAGGAATGTCAAAGAGAATAATAGAACCCAAGAACCTGCTACAAATTAAAGCAACATTAGAGGAAAATCAGCAAAATGCATAATTTGAATGGAAATGGCAATTCTTTTTCTTACTATTTCCATTTGTACTATGTGTTCTCCTGATTTTAGTTTTATAATCTATGGATAAAAGGGCAAGCATTTAATTGACTATACCATCCTACTTGTTGAAATTGTTTTATTTGAAATATATTATGTAAATATTAAGGACAATTTAATTATAATAAAATACATTCTCTCTCTACCCTTTATATTCTATAAAATAGAATTACAGGCCTGTCATAAACAAAGCCATGCATATTCTAAAGCAACCAACCAACTGTAATGTCCTCTATTTTAAGTAAGGTTACAAATGCAAAGGTAGATTAGCTGTATTTTTCTTTTCATGTCAATCTGTCCTTGGGAAAAATATAATCATCTAAGATATTTCTAATACTGAATGTACCATTTCAGAGATAAGAGACTTATTCTTAGGTTTCTACTTTGTTCATATCTGTTTTGGAGCAAGCTTGGGTAATTTCTTGCTAAGAAAACTTAAATACAGTGAGACCATCAGATTCATTTTAAAAGGTGACCTTCTAAAGTACTGTTTGCCCTAGTGCATAATCCAGCATGCTTATGACTGGGCACGCTATTATATCCAAGAGAATGTAATACATTTCCATGTAACAGAATTTCAGTTTCCCTTTTCCATTTCATCAGTAGAAAGCTATTTGTTGCATTTTTTTTCTGCCACAGAAAAAAATCTATGATTTAAGACCTAATCTTTGGCTCATTGAAATAATGCACATTATGCCATTGAGAGTACAAGCAGATCCATAAATAGGATTTATTTATTACACAAAGTAAAGGGCAAGAACAGGGAAGTTCATACTACAGATAATTTGTAACAAGAAAAGAAATAAGATTCCTGAGGCTTGAAAAAAAGAAAATGCTTTTTACTCTAGAGTTTTAATCCATCTATTTTTCAAAGCCTCGGGCTGTCTTCGTTTTATGTCTAACCTGGGACATCATCACTCAGTTTTGCATTGCATAAAGAGTGCTAAAAAGATATAGCCATTTGTCATCAAAAATATTTTAACAGCTGAGTCATAAGTTTATAGGGACTTTAAGGGTTTAATTAAACTCAGAGATTCTGAAAGCTATGTTATAGATCTCTTTGATCTGCACATAAGACCAAAAGCAAAATAGAACACAAAAATAATAAAAATGAAAGCAATCAGTGAAAGTCATGTTCAGAATATCAGCTACAAAGTGGACCCCACTGAATCGCAAGAAGAACAGAAGTAAAACCCAAGCAGAAAGCAACATATGGGATTTGACTCTTTAAACAAAGCTGGTTGTTCATTTATTTGTGAGTTTTTTTATTTTGTATTTCCTCTAAAACATCAGGTTGGTATTAATACTTTCTCCTCTGATTTCAGTCACTTCACCAGATCAGCAACCATGTGCTGTAAATTGGACTAAGAGAGAATGACTGTCCAAAGGCAACTTTTGTGAGTTTTTGTGGCTGAGAGTGGACAAGAATCGAAACTCCCAGATATAATCTAACACCCTAATTACAATACCCCATTGCATCTTTGGTGCTTACATGTCACCATCTTAGTAATTGTGTGCAAAGTTATTAGTTTAGTGGCACATAAAAAATTGTAAAAAAAGTTGAGTACTTAATCCCTGTGCACATGCAATTTAAATGTTTTTTAAAGACAAGATGATAAGAATAATTATTGAGAGATTGCATTTCTAAATTTTCATTTTTCTAGAGTATGAATATTGAACATTAAGTCAAAGCCAAAATTTCTACACACAGAGAGATAGAGACAGACACACAGACATAAACATACATCAATGGGCAGAGGGTATTGGGTATTATTATTGGAATAACAACAATACCATATCTAATACCCGGACCTGGATTGTTGTTGGGGGCAATATGCTGACTCTGTAAACCGCTTAGAGAGGGCTGAAAGCCCTATGAAGCGGTATATAAGTCTACTGTTATTGCTATTGCTATTGCTATTAATACCACTTCATGTAATATCTACATGAAGCAGCTAGCCATTTTCCAGTTGAGGGTCATTATGCTGATGATAATTATACAATCGCCATCAATCTAGTGGAAGGATGTTTTAAGTATAAATGTAATCTGGTTTATGGTAAAATACTTTCTAATCATATTGAACCAGCCTTTGAGTAAATTCTAAAGTATCATTCAGGTATGATCCTTCTTATTTGCCTTGAAAGATTTATCTCTAGTGATGGATAATCCCAAGGCACTAGGCACAGCCTAGTGGTTGTATCCAAAAAGACTGGTTACACATAAAAAGTTTATTAGCTAGTTGGATGAGGATTTAGCTAGCTGTAACCACCTTGGAGAGTAATAGTCACTGGATCCCCCGTAGGGATCTCAGGATCAATATTTTTCATTTTTTTAAATTAATTACCATAGTAAGGGGTTTAAAGGACTGCTTACTGTTTTATGTACAGATGATACCAACATCAAGAAATCTGTCCAACATAGGGTGGCAGAATGATTCTGCAATATAATCTGGATAAATTCAAAGACTGAGTTCAGCAACATGGGTAAACATTATATTTAGGCAGGAAAAATGTAGGGCATGCATATAAGAAGGGGAATTTATGATTTGGAAGAATAACATTGAAAAAGGATTTGGGAGTGATCATTGTGGGCAAATGAATCAGTGGTAGAAGAAGCATTGTAGAATGCTTATTTCACTTTACTCTTGTCAACTTCATGTGGTAAACTCGATAAGAACCACAACCAGATGAGTTAATTGGAATTTACTGTAAATCTACATGGATAGAATGTTGCAAATTTTAAAGTATATTTTCCTCTTGTCCTCCTGAGAAACAAGGGAGGGTCTCTTCTGAATCTCTTGCCCTTCCACTATTCAATTGTGGACCATTTATCTCTGACTGACTGTTCTCTTGGTAGCATCTCTATATAGTCTCCAAAATTGTTTCCTACCTGCCATTACAACTCTGCACTGGAAAGATCATATATGTGTAATTTTGTACATTACATTTACAGAATGTAAATGTAAATTAGAATGAGTCTGGAAGAGGATGGCAGAAGCAATACAAAGATTTGATACCATACCTTATGAGATCAGTTTAAAGGAAATTTTGAACTGAATGTTCAGCCTGCAGAAAAGAAGATTGAGGAGAATCATGATCTCAGTATTCAATGGAGAAGATTCTTCTTCATTGAAAAAATAGGATGAGAAATAATGAGTAAAAAAACATCTTGACAGTAACAGCTGTGTAATACTGGTACAGGCTACATATGTAGGATGTGGGTTATCCATGTCTGGAGGAGGTTTTTAAAAAGAGGCTGAATAGTGACTTCCAAAGGATGGCTTAACTGGTCTCCATGTAGTTCGCAGAGGGTTGAACTATATAATCCTTGTGGTTCCTTCTACCTAAACAATTTTATAATTCTAGGATTCCTGCACCAACATCTCTTGCAGTTTTGATCTGCATACCATGTGCCTCCAGTTCATTAAATCCCTATAATTTACTGCTTTAACTCACAATGGGTATCCTTGTAAGTCTATTTCTGAATAAGTGATGAAAGAGTGGGGGTAAAAGGGAAAATATCCCTGTTTCTCTTTCATTTTCTCTTCTTCCATAAATGTTAAGAAGGGGGCAGAATAGTAAAAACCATAATGCATTAATAATTTGCTTTCATAGATCTGTACATGAAGAGATAATGACATGGGCTTTTTATAAGCTAATGTGTAGCTTACTGACTGAGATAATATTTGCGAAGTACTTAACATACATTCTAGATAATGACTCTTATCCTGCCTCTTCTGCAAACAGCTAAATGTGTGAATTGACATCTCATGGATACTCTGTTGTAAATCTTTTCTGCTGTAGAGGGGAATCCTTCAGAAAAAATCAAGGAGACCAAAGCATTGATAAAGTCTATATGCTGGATTTCCAACTTGTGAAAATAGCAAGCTATTAGGAAATGTTCATGAAAAATGTTTGGAAATCTGATTTTTGACTGATTGGTTATTCAACATCAACTCAATGTTGACTCTTAGCAACCACATAGATCCCCATTATGGTATGTTCCTAGCCTGCACCTTCACGTCTTCCAATAACACATCAATACAGGTGTGTGTGTGTGTGTGTGTGTGTGTGTGTGTGTGTGTGTGTGTGTTGATATTTATAATCATTTATAATTATAATCGTTTATATACACATGCAAAAAAGTTTATAAATGATTATAATTATCAGTATAACCAAGAAATGGGGGCCTTAATACCCTTGGATCTTCAAGGCTTTATGAAATCAGATCTTCAAGGCCTGATTAAAGGTCAACAGAGTTGGTGATATTGTAATCTCTGATGGGGACAGTGTTCCAGGGAGCAGAAACTACAGCTGAGAATCCTGTATGGGGAAAAACTGACACTTGCTCAATTGTATCAAAACCAAATGGTTTTGTGCTTTGCTTTCCTAGGACCTGGAATTTCCACTTTTGCACTCGGATGCAGTCATACTCCCCAGCAGGAATTGTGGTACTGTGATGATCCTTTTCAGGGGTGCGTTCTGGCAATCGCTACTGCTGGTTTGCTCATGGGTGTGTTGCAAGCACTTGTGTGCTGTGCGCTCATGCACAGAGCAATAAAAATGGCTGTGTGTGCATAGGCAGAAGCAAAAAATAAGATACTGGCGCCTATGGTGCCATTGGGAGAACCGGGTTAGGGGTGTGGCAGGCTTGGGTCACTGCCGGTTCCAGCAACCCAGGTCTCCAAGCTACTACCGATTTGGTCAAACCGGTCTGAGTTGGTAGGAATCCACCACTGGTCCTCTTGAAATCACAACTCCTGATCAAAGACCAGATGTCTTGTATGATTCGAATCTTTACACACATCATGACATTTTGATTCCAAGGACGTCATGGCTGCTCTGTCAAGTGCTAGTCTGTGGTCTATTTCTTGACTGCTTATACTTTACTATTGGTGATTGTTCCTAAAAGGTAGAAGCTACCCCTACTTCAGAATGTTCTTTGTCACTCTTTAGGCATTCAGGGATTTTTACTTTAACCACATAGTTTTCATGCAGCTATTTTACTACTATTGCTTTATCCATGAAAACATCAAACTGTGAACTGGCAAACCATTTGCTGCTGAAATCAAGCAGAAAATGGTCATAAAAAGGGTGCCAATTACAATGTCTTTAAGTTCCCAGTTGGGAATGGGGCTGTGCTGATTTTCTCAATTGAGTAAAGGAGTATGGTCATTAATCATGAAATTTACTTATAATATTTAGCTGTTATCACATTAGCCAAGGGAGCTATAAGAAACTATTGCAATTTCTATAATATTGTGGAAAAAAAATTAAAAAGAAGGGGACATGACATAGCAATCTGATTTACTGCTGATTGCACATAAAGGGATTTGGAACTAGTACCACAGACCTGCAAACCTGTGCCTCAGTAGACCTATAAAAAGAAAGATGTGATTCAGATACTTTGAGACAGGCAATCGAAAATTAGTCTTACTGATAAATTAAAAAGACAGAGTTAGAAAAAGGAGGATGCTGTCCATAATTTAGCATTGGAACTCATGTAGAACCTTCAGTAGACAGAGCTTCCTTTTAAATTAGACAACCCTTGCACATATGTTCTGTGCATGATACTCCCCTGTGCACCCTCTCCACCCATTTTTAGTAGTTCCAACAGTTCCAGGAGCTTTAATTTGTAGGGGCAAAACACTAATGTCTTTAGCATCCAGTATGGATAAAGGAATATCATTAGTCTTCACAGTAATATTTTAACTGAAAAAGTCATTTTTTGGATAATGAACCTTTATTCTAAATGTGCATCTTTATTGAAATTGCTAAGACTTTTGTAAAGAAATCCTGAATATTAAACTTCTGAAGATATGGCCATAGAAAAAAAAATAGAAAACTAGTGCTGACTTTCTAACATGAAAAATGAACATGAATATTTGCCTAGGATTCAGTGGGGCCATATATTCTTGCTTTTGACCAGTCCTGGATAGGGACTTATCAGGTAGATAAATCATTAATCAAAGCTGATAAATAACAGCTGTATTGCAAAGTACAGCCACATGAAAAACTCTATTGCTAGTTGTACGAATTATCTATCAGCTACTTATAGAAAACTTGAAAGAACAGGTTATGGATAGATGGAGGAAATCTATCTATGTTGTGAGTAGCAGTCAAAAACAACTTGGTGGCACATGATCAATCAGCTTACTTTGGAGAATTCCCACAGACTCAAACTTCAGAAAATTAGCATATTTCAAAATATGCATCTCAGATCTGCTTTAAAGGATGAATAATAATAAAAAAAGACTTGGTGACAAGTGCAAATGAGAGTCAAAATAGTTTCTAATGCTACTTCCAAGGCAATAATATACAGACTAAGCACTGGGAGCTTTCTTTGGATCCGATTAAGTAGTCCTGAAGCAGCAGGGATAATCGTATTGATTTGGAAGGAATGTCTGGTTAATTTTTCACAAGGTGTAGATTCTTCCAAAATCAATAACTTTCTGCTGGTATTTTTATTCTTCAGAATAAATTGTGTCTGTCTCAGAAACTTGATTCCTAAGCTCAATTACATTCATAAAACATTCACAGACATACCAAGCACAAAAGAAATGCAAGCTTATCCAGGCACCGTGAGCATTTAACCCCAAGGTAGGACAAAGAGAATTATTTTCCCTTGATATATTGTTGTCCTTGGACAGATAGGATTTTTTAAAAATTCTTTTAGTGCTCTAATGTTCTTTTGTTTTTGTTGGCAACGTCCAAGTGTCTGTTCAGAAGATTCTTTAAAACTTTTCTTTCATTTCACACTTCTCTCCAGTTCACTCTGTGCATTCAATACACGAAAGAATCTGAACTATTTTTACTAATGAATCAAGAACTGAGTGAATGTGAGAACATAGACACAAGATTTGATCCGAAAAGAAAAGACTTAGGCTCCAAAAAAATTCTGGGTGTTAAACTTGCCAGGCTGCATTCCCAGAACTGTCCTTGGTCAGTTTGTGTTCAATGAACTTGATCAACATCTAAAGAAAAGAAGAAGTTGAATAATTCATTTGTTCAGATGATTAATTATACTTCATACCGATTTCAAATCATTAAAGGTTTCTGGATAAATTTTAGCATGGACCATCATTGTCTATACCTAACTTCAGAGGCCTAATGTGGGTATGCTCCTAAACCCCAAAGCACTTGGGTTTTAATTTTAGTTGAAGTACAATTTATATTTCCCACAATAATATCACATTGGGGATACTTTTAGGAAATTAAATGGCAGTTCACCATTTAGCTTACTATTGATGCTTATTGTGCCATTAGTTAAGACTGTCGACAGGAATAATTTAAAATTAGCTAAACCTCCTCGAGTTTCATTTTCAAATTAAGATTTCAGATTATGTAGGTCGCTTTGTTTGTCTATTACCTCCCCTGTTGGATTTGTATATCTTGGTGAAAAAAGATTAGGGTTAATAAGAAAATTAGTCAAGCAGACAGATGGGAACAAGTGAGCAGTAAGTAAATAAATGTTCAGAAATTAGAATTCACATTTCATAACATAAGGCAAAATTTGTGCCAATATATTGATACCATTAGGATAAGAGGGTCCTCACAATCTATGGTATTAATTTAATCTTTATTAAAAAGAAAATTGTATCAAAAGTTTATGAGATGATCTAAGGAGAAATACAATGTATAAAACAGGAAGAGGACTGATTTTTCAACCATTTTTCTTTTTCCTTCTAAAATGAGAAGCCACAGTAGGCTACAAGGACAGAGTGGGGATAATTGATCATCTTCTACCCTTTCTGTCCACTGACAGAAACCTACTGTCAGCAGAGAAGACTTATCTGATACTGCCATTAAAGATCATAGGAATCTTATAAATCTTCATCATAAGTGCAAACCTCAACTTTGCTGAAAAGTTCCCTTGCACTTTTCTCAATTAAGTTTTCTCATTCAATTTGTTGAAGGAAAAAATGCTTTTGATATTTCTTTCAAAAGTGAAGACATTTTAGTGAAGATCTGATGCATACCTAAGATCCCTGCTGGATCAGATCCATGATTCATCTAGTTTGGCAGTCTGGTTTCACTGTGGCAATTGTGGAGAGTGTACATAATGGCCTGAAAGGACAGGAAAAGAGCTACTGTAATGGCAAAATCAGGGTCTGCCTTTCTACTTACGTAAGAATAGGAGACGACACCTTTTCCAGAGAAGAAGGTTTATTATTATTGAATGCATTCAAGAGACCAGTAGATTTCCACCTAACTGATCTGACTTAGGTACATTTTGACAGAGGTTTTATACCTTTGAAATGGTTATTACAAATCATATAGACGTCATATAGGCGTGCACTAGTCCAGGTCATAACTTCTCACCTAAGTCAGCACAAGGTTATTTCGGGTAAATTACAAATATTTAAGGAAAATTACAATACATGATTCCCAAACCACAATAGGGAAGTAAAGTGAAACTAAAAGAGAAGTGAATCTTGGTTACTCATGCAGAAAGAGGAAAAGTCAGAACGCCACTCAGATATATTGCTAAAAATATGGTTAACCTATAGCTTGTTTACAAGTTGAACTTTGATTATCCTAAACTGCGCTCTATGACTAAGATAATGTGGTTAACTGCCCACCCAGTTTTCCTACTTGCGAAAAAACTATTTTCCTGTGTTTCAAGCAGAAAGAAATATGTTCCTTATGTCTGTTCTTTAGGTGAAAGAGCATAAGCAGAGTTTTTAATTTTGAAGTTTTGAGTTAGAAGAAGACAAGTAGCCTGATTAAGTATTGAGGGGTTCAATGGTGGACCCCATGCTGTTTCACTACTACCATGGCAATGATCAGATAAGCCATTCTTGAGTCTGGGCCAAAAAACTAGTTGAGATACACATGAAGATAAAAGAAAGGAGAGAGGAGCATATTCAGACTTGGAAGATTCTGTTACTTTAGCTGTTCCAGGAAACATAGTCCTGATCTACATGATATTGGTTTCCCAGTTTGGGATATCCTGTAGAGTTGACAAAATTCTACAATTGCACAAATAAATCTACTACTCTCCCAGCAGAAGACTTCAGAGGCAGTTATAAGTCCATCAATGCCAATAACTGTTGATCCCTATGATTTCCATTTATTGCTCCAATACTTTTTTAAAGCCAGTTAAGATAGTGAACAGCCCATTATCTCATGGTAGAAAATTTCAAAGTTCCATTACAAGTTATGCAAAACAATTTTTCTTTTCTTTATCCTGATTCTTCCAGGTTTTAACTTCCAAATTACCACTACTACAACTGCTGCTGCTGCTGCTACTACCACTTACTACTACTAGAGTGTTTAGAGTGTTTATTATAATTTATAGGCCGCCCTTTTCCCTGAGGGGACTCAGGGCGGCTTACAAAACACGGGGAGGGGGGTACAAAGACAAAAAACATAAGACAATACATAATATTAAAAATAAAGCACAACATTCATTCATCATTCGGGAGGGGACAAACTAAGATTTTTATCCCCAGGCCTGACGGGATAGCCAGATCTTGAGGGCTGTGCGGAAGGCCTGGGCGGTGGTGAGGGTGCGGATCTCCACGGGGAGATTGTTCCATAGCGTCGGAGCTGCGACTGAGAAGGCTCTCCTCCACGTAGTCGCCAGTCGGCACTGACTGGCAGATGGAATTCGGAGGAGGCCTACCCTGTGCGATCTGATGGGACGCAGGGAGGTAATTGGCAGAAGGCCGTCTCTCAAATAGCCAGATCCACTACCATGGAGCGCTTTGTGAGTGGTAAGTAGGAACTTGAAGTGCACCCGGAGATCAACAGGTAGCCAGCGCAGCTCACGGAGGATCGGTGTTATGTGGGTGAACCGTGGTGCGCCCACGATCACTCGCGCGGCCGCATTCTGGACTAGCTGAAGTCGCCGGATGCTCTTCAAGGGCAGCCCCATGTAGAGCACATTGCAGTATTCCAGCCTAGAGATCACAAGGGCTCGAGTGACTGTTGTGAGGGCCTCCCGGTTCAGGTAGGGCCGCAACTGGCACATCAGGCGAACCTGAGCAAATGCCCCCCTGGTCACAGCTGACAAATGATGGTCAAAACTCAGCTGTGGGTCCAGGAGGACTCCCAAGTTGCGGACCCTGTCTGAGGGGTATAAATTTTGTCCCCCCAGCCTGATTGATGGAACATTAGCCAAATTATTGGGAGGAAAACACAACAGCCACTCAGTCTTTTCCGGGTTGAGCACCAGTTTGTTAGCTCTCATCCAGTCTTTAACAGCCTCAAGGCCCCGGTTCATCACTTCCACCGCTTCATTGAGTTGGCACGGGGCGGACAGATACAACTGTGTATCGTCCGCATATTGATGGTATTTTATCCCGTGCCTCCGAATGATCTCGCCCAGCGGTTTCATGTATATGTTAAATAGTAGGGGGGATAAGACCGAGCCCTGCGGCACCCCATAAGTAAGGGGCCTCGAGGACGATCTCTGCCCCCCCACCAACACCGACTGCGACCTGTCCAAGAGGTAGGAGGAGAACCACTGCAAAACAGTGCCGCCCACCCCCACCTCCCGCAGTCGTTGCAGAAGGATACCATGGTCGATGGTATCGAAAGCCGCTGAGAGGTCAAGGAGAACCAGGATGGACGCATGGCCTCCATCTCTGGCTCTCCAGAGATCATCGGTCAATGCGACCAAAGCGGTTTCTGTGCTGTAACCGGGCCTGAAGCCAGACTGGAAGGGGTCAAGATAGTTAGCTTCCTCCAAGGTACGCTGAAGCTGGAAGGCCACCACCTTCCCAACAACCTTCCCCACAAAGGGGAGGTTGGAGACTGGACGGTAGTTATTAAGAACTGCTGGATACAAGGACGGTTTCTTCAGGAGGGGTCTCACCACCGCCGCCTTCAGCGCGGTGGGGAGATGCCCCTCCCGAAGAGAGGCGGTAACAACCGCCTGGATCCAGCCTCGTGTCACCTCACTGCTGTTGGCAACCAGCCAGGAGGGACACGGGTCCAGTATACAGGTGGAGGCGCTCACAGCTCGCATAGCCTTGTCCACATCCACGGAGGCAACATCCTGAAACTCAACCCAGAGATGGTCTGCCAAATCATTCCCTTGTGTCTCGGCTGGATCTGCAAGAGTGGAGTCCAGGTCCGATCGAAACCGAGCAACTTTGTCCGCCAAGAACTGTACATACTCCTCAGCCTTACCCTGTAAGGGGTTCTCCGTCTCCCTCCTATTTAGGAGGGAGCGGGTTATCCTAAACAGGGCGGCTGGGCGAGACTCGGCGGACGCTACCAAGGAGGCAATGTGTGATCTTTTGGCTGTTCTTAGAGCCCGAATGTACTCCTTGGTGCAAGCTGTCAACAGTGTCCGGCTTGACTCGGACCTATCGGACCTCCACAGGTGCTCTAGGCGTCTCCTCCAGCGCTTTATCTCACGGAGCTCCTCGGTGAACCAAGGAGGCCTCCGTGGGCCGCTGACCCGGAGGGGCCGTAGTGGCGCAATCCGGTCCAGAGACTCTGATGCTGCCGAGTGCCAGGCCGCAGCAAGAGTCTCCGCCGAACTGTGGGCGAGAGCATCTGGAATAACCCCAAGCTCCGTCTGGAACCTTACTGGGTCCATAAGTCGCCTGGGGCGGAACCACCTGGTCGGTTCCTCCTCCTACGGTGGGGTTTGGCCTCCGGAAGTCTAGCCTCAGTAGGCAGTGGTCTGACCACGACAGGGGAATGGTCTCATTTCCCCTCAGACCAAGATCATAACTCCACTGCTCCGAGAGGAATACGAGGTCGAGCGTGTGACCCGCTGAGTGGGTTGGGCCTCGAAATACCTGGGTCAAGCCCATGGCTGTCATGGAAGCCATGAACTCCTGCGCTCCATCAGAGTGTTCACCGAGCGAAGGCAAATTGAAGTCCCCCAGAACCATAAGCCTAGGGAACTCAACTGTCAGCTCGGCTACTGACTCGAGGAGCGAGGGGAGGGCTGCTGCAACGCAGTTGGGAGGCAGGTACGTAAGCAGCAGACCCACTTGACCCTTGAGGTCCAGCGTCACCAGTAGGGACTCACACCTGACAAGCTCCGGAGCAGGGATCCTACGAGGTACTAAAGACTCCCGGATTACAATAGCCACACCGCCACCCCTTCCCTGGGCTCTTGGCTGATGAAGCACCTGAAACCCGTCTGGGCACATCTCTACGAGGGGGACTCCTCCCTCCGTGCCCAGCCATGTCTCAGTAATACATGCCAGGTCTGCGCCCTCGTCTGTTATTAAGTCCGGACGAGGGGAGCCTTGTGAACGACAGACCTGGCATTTAGCGACAGCAGCCTGAGACCAGGGTCCTGACTACTCGCGCCATCTGACCTTGGAGTGGGACTCATAGGGCCGGAAGGAGGGATATCTGTGATATAGCGAGCCCTCCTTCCCCGGTAATGGCCAGCCCTAAAGTCCCCACCGTATCTGCCTCTCCCTGTTATGACCGCAATGCTCCGACCCTCTCCCGTGGATGTAGTTCCCCCAACCACCCCGGTGGCCCCCGCAGATCCCACCAGGTCCTCCGAATCATACATACTCATTCACTCACTCAAACAGTCCCCACATGGTGATTAAAACACAGAAATACAACAATAATAATGATAAAAAGTGGGATCATTCATTCAATCTCATACATACTCCTAACATATCGCAAACACAGTAAGAAAAAGAGATAGGAAAAGGAAGAAAAAATAGAATTGCGCACTTATTACGTTGTTAAAAAGCGAGTCCAGATAGGGCCAAATGGCTCTCCATAATTGAAGTAATTAAAATAGGTGTTGTGATTAGCGTCCAGTTATAGTCCGGAGAAGGTATGCGGGGGGGTAGTTCGTATTCCCCTCTTCTGTTGGTCTGGATAAGTCCAAAGAGTCCGGAATAAATAAAGGTGATAGGAGGCCTTCTTCCACCAGTGCTGCTCCAAATAGAGTTCCCAGAATAATAATGGTAGGTAGTGATGCTGATGGTACTCGAAGCCAGATAAAGCTGAGCTAGCAGGTCTGGAACCAGATGAAACTGAGATAGCAGGACCAAAGGCAGATGGAACTTAGCTAGCAAGTCTGGGTAACCAAACACCACAATCAGATGTGGCTGGAAGTTGAAAACCCACCATAAGGGGGCGCCAGATGGTACATGGAAGACACAAGGCAGAGCCTCACCGCAGCAAAGGGAGGCAGGAAGTAAAATGCGTCCAGGGAGCCACCTGACTGGGCAGGGATAAAGAAGGGAGGAGGCAATGCTGGGAGGGAAGTAAGGCTGGATGGAAAAAGGGGCCATCCGGAGGGGCTGATGCAGCGTCGGGGGAAGCCACCCATCCACTCTGCTCAGTCACCACACTGCTCCGATACGTTCTCTCTCCCTCCGAGATGATGATGGTCTCACACAGCCCCAATGAGGCAGTTCGACAAGCCAGGTAGAAAAAGTTCGATAAGCCAGGTAGATAAGCCAGGTAGAAAAGCCAAAAGCCACCACCGTTGCAGCCGGCGTGATGTTACTCCTCCCACCGCCAAGTAATGCAAGTAATACTACTACTACTACTACTACTACTACTACTACTACTACTACTACTACTACTACTACTATGGTACTACAGAGAGGACTTTCATTTCAGTCCCATCTGCATTTCCTATCCTATCTGTGAACACAAGTATATGCTTAGTGTCTATGTTATGCAGCATACTAGCTGGCCTCCTGTGAGAATGCTTTTCTTAGAAATAGGTGGAGCTTTTTTATTACATGTTTTTATGGGAAAAATAAATTTGAAACAGTGTTATAAATTGGGTAAAAATCTTTTAAAGTTTTATCATCTCCCTATGTTCTTTCTGAGTTGGAGGGCAGTAAAAATGTAGCCATCCATTTACCCCTTTTTTCCTTGTTTTCTTTAAGAGTAGCAGCATGTCATTTCATTTCTTATTTGGAGGCCAGGAATTCTAAGTTAACTGCATAGAACAAACAGATTCATGTAGACTCATTTCAATCTCCAGTGAATAAGTTTACTGGCAACTTGTTTATGGATCTAGAAAATCTTTGTTTCCCACAGCTGAATACTTTGTACTTGCCACTTACATTCACCTGTTTTTTATCATTTATGCATAGAGTAAAAGAGAAATAATTCTTATTTGAAGAAAGAAATGTAGCTCACTTAGTTCCTGAGCCAAATGATTAATAAAATAATGCACACATATATGCACATTGTCATATATATCCATCATTGCACTTCCCTTTCAGGCTAAGCAATGTTACAAAGAGCACAAAAATGATTAAAAAATTAAAAATCAAATGAAAAAGTAAACTCTGGTTTTACCAGATGGTCCCGTAGATATTGAAGATTAGCACCTTCAGTGCTTATTGTGGCTTTGTTCACTCAGGGCATTTTACAAAGATAGAGAATATATAAATTAATCTATAAATTTTATCAATAGTTATATCTCACCCAGAGTGAGATCTGCACCACCCTCTTATCCTTCTGAAAGAGCATGAAGATCTAGCTTTGCCAATTGTGCTCATTCACAAGCTAAGCTCTGCAGAGACCATCTGGCAAGACAACATATACTGTCTGTAGCCCATCAACTAAAATGTACAACCGCAATTAGGTCCAAAATTTCCATTGCAAAGTGGTAAAGTGTCACATCATGTGATCACATTGCTTATGGTTGTTCTGCTACTTCTTGGTTGCTGTTGTTTGCAAATCACTGCAAACTGTTTACTGAGGATGTCACATGGTTGCCATTTGCAACTTCCTACTTACTTCCTATTGATTTTAGTTGGAGAAAATCAGCAAAGAAACCTGAAAATGGTGACCATGTGGCCATGGGATGCTGCAATGTCATCATCTCAAGCCAGGCACCATGACCCGTATTTTGACAATGTGACCATGAGAATGCTGTGATAAGTGGAACCTTGGGAACCTGTACCACTTGTTCACTTCCATCCCAAGTTCAAATGGTGAATGAGTGGTTGTTAAGTGAGGACCATGTATAATGTAATTAACTAACATTTGGTCTGGATAGATGAATAATCTTGTTTCATTCCTCCATTGGGTAGTGTTGGTTTAAAAAGGATATTATACAATGGTAGGATTCAATTTTTTTACTACCGGTTCTGTGGGTGTGGCTTGGTGGATGTGGTGTGGCTTGGTGGACATGGTGTGGCTTGGTGGGCATGGCTTAGTGGGCACGACAGGGGAAGGATACTGCAAAATCCCCATTCCTTCCGATCATCTGGGATTTGGGAGGCAGAGAATAGATGGGGGTGGGGCCAGTGAGAAGTGGTATTTACCGGTTCTCTGAAGTACTCAGAATTTCCACTACCAGTTCTTCAGAACTGGTCAGAACCTGCTGAATACCACCTCTGGTATTATAAGAAATAAATTTCAATCAAATTTCTGTGTTCAGTAATAAGACACAGGTGAAATATTAAAGCTGATGTATGAACAGAAAATCCAGAATTCTTCCAAAGAAGTTTTCTATCAATTGAATCAAGATCAGTAAGGAAAACAAGCAAACCTCCCTTGTTAAATTGTGTGGATTTATGAACCAAATGATTTAAGATACAAGTTATCCATACTTAAATCTTGCCTTCTTTTCCGAAAATATTTATCAGTCTCTGCTTAAGCTCCTGTTTTTATTAAAATAAATTTTACATTTATTTTCTCCATATTTTTTATCAAATTAATATCTATAATTATAGGTATCTCATTTCTAAAATATTGGTGGAACTATCATTCGACTCAAGTATACAAACTGAGGATATTTAATCAAAGATTTTACAAAATATCAATTCCTATCAATCCAGATTTATTTTATACATTTTAGCAGATGGTAAGTATTTAAATAAGTTCTTCTCTCCTTTTTTCTTGGAAAACATGCTAATATTAAGACAGACCTGCAGTCTTGTTATAGTTGTCTCCATGAAATCGAACATTCACTTAGAATATTTAAATAGGTTGGAATCACTCCCAAACTTTCTCATTAAGATTACAGCAACAAATAGAATGACTTTAACAGTAATTAATGATTCTCTTCCTGCATATGATTCTAAATGTTATTCTGACAGATATTGGCCTTTTCTTGAGTGCTTAATGGAACATTTGTAAATTCTTATGCTGCCGTTGTTGTAACTGATGAATTTAATATCTGAAATAGTATTGACAAGATTATGAATAAAAATATGGGAGTGGATTTAGATGATAGCTATGATAGCCAAAAATGAACATAGCAATGTCAAGTTGAATAATACATATGTTTAATTACAAGGTTGTCAGTAGCAAATGACACTGTCACATTAGGACATTTTGCCTATTATTCAATACAGGTGGTCAATACATTTGTGGAGAAAAATGGCAGGTATTGGAAAAGTAAAATAAAGGGAAAGAGGGATTCTCCCATTCCAACTGTGTAGAGTCACCCCCCCGCCCTCCCCCAAAATAAACCTGCTTGTACGTTTATAGGAGCATTTCTTAACTTTGAAAATACTGCTCTCTCCTAATAAAGTCCCTTTGGTTAAATTACCAGATCTGGGGTACAAAAATACACACAATCATGGATGTCAGTAAAGAGACACAAAAAGCACGTTATTTGCTGTTACCAAGTAGTCTTCCTTATTCTTGCATTTTTAAACTTATATATTATTTCTGATTTAATGTAATAGCAGGGTGACTTGCTTGATACAGATATGCACATTATTAGTATTTAAACATTTTAAGTAAGAGTTTGCACAGGGTCCGCCCAGTGGTGGGTTCCAGATCCCATTGTAACCGGTACGGTGCAACGGACCTGGGCGTTCACCACATGAACGCATGCAGCACATGCGCACAAACATGCAGTATGTGCATGCGTACTTAACGCTTGTGATGCCTCAGTGATGCTCCAGATGCTTGGTGGAGCATTGCGCAGGTGCCGTACATCCCATGTGCAGGAGCCCTGAAAACCTCAAATAGCGGTAAGGAGCGTGGGCAGGGGGCCCTCCGAAACACCGTACTGGAACAGTAGCTGGTGTTCCCGGCAGGCACTGGTACCTCTGTACCAGGGAGTACCAGTCGTAACCCACCACTGGTCCAGCCAGAAAGAGGCCAGATGAAGGCATGAGCCTATGTGAGCCCTCACTACATTGTTCTGTACAGGTGACCCACATCATCTTCCCACCATCCCTGTCTCCTGAAAAGCATTACAAAGCACCATAATACTCCTTTTCTAGTAGCTGTAGTTCTGAGTTCCGCTTTCCAGATTCTCACTGGGTGCAAGAACTGACATTTTCAATCAGTGGGGGAAATAAGTGAAAAGATCTTAGATTGAATTGAAGGGCAGATGTCATGACTCTTCACCAGAGAAAAAATAAGCTTCTCTGTTTGCATTTGCTCTCATAACATTTTGTTATTTTAAATTATCAGTTTTTACCATTTGTAGAATATATTGAAAAATAAGCAAATCACACTGTTGGATCCTCATAATATAGTGAGGAAAAAAAATAAGGGCAAATCTAATCAAGAACATTTATCCATTTAATAATGAGAAATATACTGGGCAATATACTGGGCAGAGTTGGTGGCAAGGATCTCTTCTATTTATAAATGAGGAATAAATAATATTGGAACTATGGTTACAGCAATAGCAGTTATTTACAGTAAGTAAATAACCATTGTTATTTCTGTAACCAAAGTTCCTAATATCGGTTATTATAGTTCCTAATGTCGACAACAGGACTCGCCTCAAGACATTATGGGTGCTGCAACACTGGAGATTTTAAAGAAGAGATTGGACAACCATTTGTCTGAAATGGTATAAGGCCTTCTGCTTGAGGTCCCTTCCAACTCTGTTATTTATCTTCTACCATTACACTATTAAACACTTCTGCTTATGCCAAATATCTCACCATATTTGCTTCAAAATAATTTTTAAAAAATCAATGGGGAGGGGGTCTAACCCCTTTAGGAACCATTGTAGAATTAATGCTATAACTGATGTAGCCTAATTTAGACAACACTATAGATATTTCCTTCCCACAATTACAGTCTCAGTAGTATTACTCCTCTAAGATCAAGGAGGCTTCCTTCTTTGCACTTCCCATCTTGCATATGGAATGACATATAGAATGACTGGCATAGAAAAATAGCAAAGATGGAACAGTTCCAACTCACTATTTGATATATACTGGAAAAGTTATACTGGTAGTCAGGGAGCAACTGCATTGGAACTGGAAGGAAATGACCAAGAACAAAGGCTCTCACAGGCCTTAATTGAAGACTTATTCTGGGGGAAGTAAATAGAGTTCTAAGACTGGATTTTATTTATTAAACAAAAGGCCACAGGTAGCAGCCAAATCCTGGTTTCTAGCCAACATTATCAGTATATAATCATAAAGCTTTAAAATGGAATTTCCTTTAAGTAAAGTGAGATTATTTTCTTATATGTCAATATGCCAATGCTTTTCTTTTTTGTTTTCCTACAGTCAGTCAGTCACTGAAACTAAGACACACTTGCCATTTGCTGAGAGACCAGTTGTGAATACTATCACTTCTCAACTGCAGCCTCCATCTTACCTGGGAAAGATCTCTATCATCATAGGACAAGAAAGCATAGGATGTCCTCAGACTAAAATATCACTCTATGGACAAAAGCATTCATATCTCTAATATATGTCTCAATGCCTATTTATTATCAGTACTGGGATTTAGTTGGGTACCTGAGGTAGAAATTGATTGAACGGCTGAAATAAATGCATAAAATATGCAGGTAAGATTAAAATGTTAGCATCTGAAAATTCATCTCTATGAAAAATATCTTGAATAATATTTTGTTATAGTTATAAGATTCTGTTGTATGCAACTTTGTTGGTTTAACCTTCTTTTCTCAATGTCTATGGAGATTCTCAGTCATCCAGGTTATGGTTGTTCCAAAGGTGCTCTTTCAAGATGCAACTGGACTTTCTGTTTTTTCTTTGAAGACATTTTGTTTCTCATCCAAGAAGTTTCTTCAGCTCAAATTACTCAATATGATTCAATTAATTAATTCAATTAATTACTCAATTTCTCAAATTACTTCTTCATGAAAGAGAAATAATGCAACCATGCATTTCCATTATCACTCTAGAAAGACATAACTGGTGTTACACGCATAAATGCAGAATTTATAACCAGCGTATAAGAGACTTAAAGAAGGCAGTCTCTTGCCATTAAAACAAAATACTTTAATCTAAGCATTGATAAAAGATTGCTTTGCTTAACAATTAATTCCTGCTGTATTAGATGTCCACTCTGAGATTTACAGATGAAGATTATTTTGCAAAATGAAAAATTGAATGCTAAAGGTCCTTTTCTTGTTTTCAGAAGGGCAGGCATTTTCTGTCTTCTAAGAAAAGTACATCTTTGTCATCTTTTCTTTCACAAAAGAATGGGCTTACAAAGATTGTATATTCCCTGTGGTGCATTGACTTTTACCACCACTTTTTGCTAACTATCTCAGCCACTACTCAGTAGGATTTATGTGCAGTTGTGTCATAAAAGTGATTCAGTGCTTTTAGTTCAACAGTGCAATTTGCTTACCAATTGCCCCAGAGAACACAATGTGTCATAGTCATGATTGCAAAGTGTGCACAATAAACTTATGAAGGAGGCAACTCATTTTCCTTTGAAAGGCTTTTAGTACTAAGGCATTATGTGATAAGCAAGAGAAATGGCTATTAGGCTAAGGAGGCTGACCTTTCAAAAGGATGTTTTGCCTTTGTGCAAGATTCAAGTTCACATTCCAAGTGTAGATTTTTTTTGTGTCATTTGAGCTTTACAGTTTCTAATGTCCACTATTGGTGTTCCACATCACACCCTGAAAAATAATCCTGTATTTTTTATTTATTCAGTTTGCTGACAATAATTTCCTTGTAAAATTTCAAAGTACATTTTGATTTAATTTTCACGGCACATGGGGTTTTTTTACATTTACTTATTTACAAGACAATATGCTTAGCTTTCCATGCATTAATTAAATTCCAAGGGTACTCTTTTCATTCCAATTTTCAAACTGGAAAGAGGAGGCAACCAGGGAATGATACAAAATTGTGTAATGGAGAATAACATTAGCAATTTTCTTCTCTGCCACTTCCAACAATAAAGGAAGCTTCCAAACACTTCGAAGAGGATATAGTGAAAATAAATTTTTAGCATCCTGAACTTCATCGCAAAAAAAAAAGTATAGTGGGTGAGAACAATTGGATGAGCAAAGAAAAAAACCCTTAATTTTTAGTTTTTTAAAAAATTAAATGCACTGAATCTATATAAATTGAATGGTATTTAATGATTCCTTATCAATCACATTCAAAATCACAATTCATGGAGAAGTTCTGAGGTCTACAGCCAAAACTTTGTGCAGTCTTATGGCATCTTGATATAAGTTATATTCCAACTTCTTGTATTTAAGAGCAAAACTCTATTTGATCAAGGGCCCTGATCTATCAATTCCAACATGCTGTTGTCTACAGAAGCAGAATCTACATGGACTGAAATAGCTGTTTTCCCAATTTCTTTAGAATAATGTGAGCAGGGTATCATCAGCATTATC
Source organism: Thamnophis elegans (assembly GCF_009769535.1). Taxonomy (NCBI): domain Eukaryota; kingdom Metazoa; phylum Chordata; class Lepidosauria; order Squamata; family Natricidae; genus Thamnophis; species Thamnophis elegans. The sequence continues at coordinate 138,100,450 of NC_045541.1, read as the reverse complement.
AGGAATTGGCTTAGACTCCATTAATTTAACATTGTTTTAAAACATGGGTGGACAACCCATTAGTCTGGGCTTCATGCAGTGTTGCCTGAATTTTGTACCTTCTGGTCATATCTTGTCCACCTCCCCTCCCCAATATCTTGTGCTGAAATTGGGCATCAATTTGCTAGTTTTCATCTAGGTGATTTTATAAAGAGAAGGGCTGAAATGCAGATCAATCCCACAGTAAACTTCCAAATAGTAATTAAAACCAAATCCAGACAATAACAAAAAGTACTCCCCAAATTTCAGCCCTGCTGTTTTATTGACATCATTGTCATATCTTGTCCATTAGAGATTAATTCTTTTTAGAGCAACATTGCTTATCTCAGACTTAACCCTAACCCTAACCCATCCTAACGTATGTTGGTTGATTGATTCAACTTGTACTATTTACTACATTGCCTTTAATTCACTTCAGAGATATTCAGCAAACCATGGCTTTATCAGTACAATCATAATCAAAGTAGCCCTGTCCTGTGCCTACTGTATGATATTTCAAAAGCAATCATCAACTGTTTGCATCACTCAACCTAGCATTAGGCTATTCTTTACAGCATACATTATATTGAAATGGACTGCACATACAAGGAGAATATGGCAATTGTCTACAGCATAAAGCCTCTGGGGAAAACATGATTCTCAGTAGTTTCTCATTGATTTTTTAAAAAACAGAATTATAATCAAGAACTAATTTCAAGGCAAGTTCAATTTCACTAAAATTGAATAAAACATCCTATCAATTTGGTCACCCAGCATCAAACTGACAGAGATAACATTCAAAAGGCCATTATTGGTTCAGAGCAATTTCAGGTTCATCATGCTATTCTGGGAGCAGATGAATAAGATATACTGATAGCTTTCTCAGTAAAGCTTAATGCCCGGAGCATCCTATCAACATGGGCTCTTTTGAAGCTAAAAGGGGAAAACTTTAATTTCGCTTCTATTTGTTTTATCTTGGTAATTTATCTGAAGTAGCCGATTTACTACTAATATATTACTGAATGCAGGTACTTCATAGGCTTAGAAGCATTTATTTTTTCTTCTTTATATCCATGAATATTATACTGTTATGCTATCTTAAAAGAAAAGGCCATGATGCTGGCTCCATTATGAGACTGAATAACCAGAAAGACTCGGCATTACTTTATATTTGAGTGGGGGAATGGTATTTTAGAACATGTAAACATCTAGTTCCTTTGCATCAAAACCATTAGACATAAAGATAGTTTCCTCCACATGCCATCACTCTGCTAAACACCTAACTCCCACAGCACTGTCTTATGCCTAAAGATATTTCCTCCTTTAGTAGTATAGGGATGTATTATCCTTCTTATCTTCTCATCTTTCCTACTATTGGTATCTTATGATTTATCACTTGTTGCTTGTATGTTATGATTCGTGATTATACCTTATGATTTATGATCTATGACTATCACTTTGTTGTTCATGTGTACACTGATAACTTATGCATGGGAGACAAATTCCTTGTATGTCCAATCATACATGGCCAACAGATAATATTCCAATATAAAGGTAAAGGTTTATCTTATTTAATTATATCCAATTCTAGAGGATAATACTCATCTCTGTTTCTTAGCCAATGTTGTCTGAAGACTTTGTAGTCTTGTAGGGATAAACTAATGACACCTATTGGGAAGATGTAGCTGCATCTTCTTCTGGGATCATCTGGCTGATGTCTCTTCTCTTTGTTATATTTCATGCCTTCAAGTCAATCTTGACTCTTGGCCTGAACAAGTTTCTACAGTTTGCTTTTCAACAATTTTCAGAAGTGGTTTGTCATTGCTTCTTTCTAGGACTGAGAGAAAGTGACTGGCACAAAGTCATCTACCATATATTCAAAGAGTTCATGACCATCTTTTCTATCTTCCCAATATCCCTAGCTTGAAATTGTCACTGGAACAGGCAGCAACTTTGTATAATTTTATTGATACCATCTGTTTCAATAGTTTCAAAATAACAATCAATGGTACATTGCTATATTGTTGTCCCTTATTTTTATCTCTTGTTGCTATAGGGAAAAAGAGAATTTCATAATCATGAAAGGATGAAGATTCACAGCAGCAATGATTAGCTGGTCACTTGAAGAATGCTTTGATATGTTTCTGTTTGGCTTGGAAGGAAAGTGTGTGAATGAAAAATTTATTAGGTGGTTTGGGGTAGCATGTAAGTAAAAAGTAGAAGGGGGAGAAAACTCCATAGTATTGGAGATGGAATTTCTCTCTATGATCCCAGGAGATACCATACAATCTATTTTGCTTTAACATTTTACCCACAAATAATTTTGGAGGTTTGAAATAGCAAAATCTCCCTGTCAACAGAGATCAGAGCTGACATAAAATACAGCATGTGGTTACGGTAACAAAACTCCATAATGACTCAAACCTACTTGATCTCTGCATAAGAATGTCGAAGTGGAAATCCACAATTTTTCCTTTGAATCACAATTACAAAAGACATGTTAAGCAGTACATCCCCCCTATGGAATTTATCCCTCCAACACAAAATGAGTTGATTTTCTGGTTTGTGGATAGCAGAAGCATTTTTAAATTATTTGTACTAATTACCATTATACACTTGATTATTTGTGACATATGTCTTTGCTGGGATAGCTGCCTAGCAACATACTTGGCATATTCTGAACTCTTTGAAGAAGACAGCATATCAATACATGGACAAATAATCAATAATTTCCACTGTAAAACTCCTCACAACTTTGTGACCTGTAGTTTTATTGACAGGAAAACAGAAGAGGCTCATCCTTGCCTTGTTTTGGGATTTGTTTTTTTAACTTCCCAGTCTAACCTACACTGAGAATTAAATCATTCACACAGAAAAATCAACATTATAATGACTAGATCATTGAAGTTAATATTTTTATACAAGTGAGCATGTTTCTTGCATTTTTTCATGATTTTTTTCAAGAATGTGTCTTAAAAATTTGTAAAATAAATGAAGTAGTTTTTTTCTTGAGTTAAAAATTAAAAAAAATCATGTAAAACAAGTTTTGTTGTGTTGCCACAACAATAGGCCACAATATCCAAGAACTCTACCATTGTGAGAGAGAACTTTCTATTTTAGGTATAAATTTAAATGATTGGCCAGCCAACTGAGAGAAATTGGTTCCTGATCTCTTAATTCCTAAGAAGCAATGGGAACATTCTCACAATTATGTAAAAGGCAGAGTGAAAAATTTGTTCTTGACTTGATGCAATAATATGTGGTATAACAAAACAAACATAGAATGAAGGGAATAAATTCTGCCATGCAGGATTTATTTCTTAATAATACCAAAGAGCTAATTGAAATTGAATGCTTCTTTGCTAAATATATATTGAAAACTAACACTGTTAAGACTTCCCCACCTTTACTTCTTGGGAAAAGGGAAGGTCCTTCCTTCCTTCCTTCCTTCCTTCCTTCCTTCCTTCCTTCCTTCCTTCCCTCCTTCCTCCTTCCCTCCCTCCCTCCCCTGAATTTCTTGAATATGGATCAGAATGTGAGAGACATCCGTAATGGTTAAAAAAAGACAAGATAGAATCCACAATCATGAGACCAAACCCATATTCATTTTTTGATGGGAAGAACAATTGTAGAACATTTTCTAAATGACTAAATGATAGGCTGTTGTTTTTAGATGCAGCAGCTTTCTGAGCTTATTAGTCTTACTTTGGGAAAGTTTCCTGATTTTTGCTGATTTCCTGGATTTTCCAAATTTAGTTCATTGGGTCAGTCTGTTGCAGAACACTTGAAAACTAGGCTATTATTTTAAAATCTGAATTCAAATGATGTTATTTTAATTTCAGGAACCCTTACAGCTATTACAACAAGGTGGAGTAAGAAGACAGCAGGAATAATTGGAAACAGGCAAATCCCTACTTACAGTACCCAGAAGATACACATTGCTATAAAGCAAATTCTTTCATACTAAACTAATCTCCATCTCTGCTTAGTCTCAGAAATCAACCGAAGGGTGGCTTCACTGAGGCTTTTGACAGACTAGAATGGATTCACTGTTAAATATGAAAACCTATCATTTTTATTATTTGAATCATCCATCATAGACAGGCCATATATAGACATTCTTGAGGATCTTCTTTTTTCATAAATGGTATTTATGATTTAATTTAATATTTAATATTTCCTTTCTCATCATTGTTAAAGAAGGTTTAAGAACAAAGACTTCAATTAGTCTTTTAAGAAACTTTTATTAAGGTCCATTCAAACAGAGGCAAAATATTGCCTGGTTTTTCTGCATGGATATGATTAGAAGGGGATCAAAAAGTCAAGATATGTATACCCAACCATGCAATAGAAGCTCTTCCTCTCTTTATGTGTTGCATGTGTGACACTTATAAACAAGGGGCAGGTTTCTATAGCATGGTTGTCATCTTAAATTTTTTAACGCTCATCCATGGATGGATTCTCTATTTCCTTAATAGAAATTACTCCAATCAAGTAATGGTTAATGGAAGTATAACTATATATAAGGGCAACTTTCTCATAAAGTTTTGGTCATCTCTATAGGATGTAGTTGTGGACACTATGACATAATATATCCAGTTTTATTTTATACATATAACATCAAAGTAAATGCTATGGGATTTTTTCCCTCAGATACTATTAACATTTGCTTTGTTATATATGGATGAAATCATTGTGCAAAGCCATCTGCAGTACAGAATGATAGCCTCATTACTTGCAGATTCTCTTTTTCTCTTTTCCATATTTTATTCCAAAAAAGGAAAGGGAATTTTGAAGAGATATATGGAATACTGTTATGGTGGTTGTAAACATACAAACTGAAATTAATGAAAGATGGAAACATTGTGGGCCAGGAGGAAAACAGTTTGTTCCAGACAGGGTTATACTACTTGGCTAGTGTAGGATAGAGATAGAGATAACAGTAATACCGGACAATCTATGCAGAAGTATGTGTGCAGGGAGAGACGAAAGTGAATGTTTTTTTTAGTATTTACATTAAGTCAGAAGGCAAATATTGCCTTAAAAATCAGACCTTGGATCAGATTATCAGAAGATTCATATGCTTCACATGAAAGGACTTTGAACATCTGAAACCCTTGCATTTGGTCCTAAAATAAATATAAAAAACATACATAGAAGAAATAAGCATAAATAATAAAAATAATAATTACTAATAATAAGCTTTTTTTGAAGTTTCAGAAGAAAGTAATTCTAGATCTTTTTGAATAAAAAATATTTTGACCCCTTCTTTATTTACTTTTTAAAGACAGTCATGAATATTATACTTTTAAAATTTGGATAATATATGTAATTATCTTCCATTATGCCATGCTTTATTTTATTAATTTTTAAGGAACACAAAAATAAAAATTTGGATTTTACCCCAAATCTTATGTTCAAATTTGTAAGGAAAAGAAGAAAAGGGACTAGAAATGTTAACTTAATTAAAGGTATTTAAAATATTTATTTATTCAACAATATTTATAGCCTGCCCTATAGCAATAGCAATAGCATTTAGACTTATATACTGCTTCATAGGGTTTTCAGCCCTCTCTAAGCGGTTTTCAGAGTCAGCATATTGCCCCCACAGTCTGGGTCCTCATTTCACCCACCTCGGAAGGATGGAAGGCTGAGTCAACCTTGAGCCGGTGAGATTAGAACTGCTGAACTGCAGATAACAGTCAGCTGAAGTGGCCTGCAGTACTGCACCCTAACCACTGCGCCACCTTGGCTCCTGTATCTTATGGATTTGGGGTAATGATTCAAAATATAATCCAGTTTTGAAAAAGCCATGAAAATATGTTTTAATGTGAATGTTGCATTGTTTGATGGCATCTGTTAGATACTGCTTTTCAGTATCACTACAATAGGAAACATTACTTCCGGTTATACATCAAATGTCAGATACTTTTGAATGCCAACTACAAAATGTTTGTGTATGAAATACATGTGTTAATAATAATTATTTTTTCTCCCATTCATTCTCCCATTGAGCTAAGAGTGGTCCAAGATCACCTGCTTGGCTTTAATGCCTAAAGCTAAATTATAACTCATAGTTTCCTGGTTACAGCTGTTGATTAAAATATATAAAAATAAATAAAATAAAAATAATTAAATAAAATCAAATCCGAATAGTGGACATTGCAATTTCTGAAAATAGCAGAATAAAAGGAAGAACTGGTATTGGGGGGGGGGGGGGGAGAGAATCACAAAACATAAAGACCTGCAATTAGAAACAGAAATTCTATAGCAAAAGAAAGCAAAGGTAATACCAATGTCAGCACTATTTGGATACCATTATTAGCTTTGACAAAATTACTATCAGTCAATTGCACAAGGCAATTTTACTTAGAATAGTTTTGGGGGGAGTGAATACCCATATCCGTAGCACTCTGCAATGTTCTCTACATGGGGCAGCCCTTGAAGAGCATTCGGAGACTTCAGCTTGTCCAGAATGCAGCCGCGCGAGCGATCGTGGGTGCACCTCGGTTCACCCACGTAACACCTATCCTCCGCGAGCTGCACTGGCTGCCTATTGGTCTTCAGGTACGCTTCAAGGCGCTAGTTGTCACTTATAAAGCCCTTCATGGTATTGGACCTGGGTACTTGAGAGACTGCGTGCTGCCAATTACCTCCAATAGACCGATTAGATCCCACAGATTAGGCCTCCTCCGAATTCCATCCGCCGGCCAATGCCGACTGGTGACTACCCGGAGGAGAGCCTTCTCTGTGGCTGTTCCGACCCTCTGGAACAAGCTCCCCATGGAGATTCGAACCCTCACCACCCTCCAGGCCTTCCGCAAAGCCCTTAAAACCTGGCTGTTCCAACAGGCCTGGGGCTAAAGAGCTTTTGCCCCCCCTCGAATGGTATGGTTGTTGTGTGCTTTTAAATTGTGTATTGTTTTGTTTGTCTTTTTATCCCTTATCTGTATCCCCTTCCCTGACTTGGATTGTGAGCCGCCCTGAGTCCCCTCCGGGGAAAAGGGCGGCATATAAGTGCAATAAATTCAATTCAATTCAATTCACTCTTTAAGCTACACTTGCTCCTTGGGCTATGCTAAATGGGTGACAATGATAAGATGCAGTCATATTGCCTCTTTAGTTTCACCACCATGACAAACAGCAGTGTATCAAATCAAATAGCCCTACTGGGGACTTAGCATTGGCCACACACATGGAACAGCTTACATCATGCAAAAATATCTTTAAGATCATCAAGCAACATCTATTTATCTTGAGTCCTTGAAAATGACTCAATAGGGAGAGAAAAATGTATAACCCAATTTAAACAGTGGGCTGATTGTGTGACAAAAAATAATATAATAATAACTGATGGCAATATATAGTTGAAAAAGTAATTGAAATGTAATAGGTTAAAACATTGTGAGATATATGCTGGATATCTTGTAGATAATCTTCTGGGAAGATTGGTTTCCAAATAAGAAAGAGATGGAGAAAACTATTGCTATAGTGTTACAATCTACTGCTGGTGATCTTCCAAATTCAAGTTATGACCATATTGTTCCAGTAAACAAACAGATGACAATAATTAGCTCATTGATCTTCTGTTTGTGCATTCTATATTTTAGACAGATGGTTGGGGAGAGAGAGGGGGAGAACCAGAGAGAGAAGTAGGGAGACAGATAAATGATAAGAGTTTTTACCTGTGTGTTTTTGGCAGATTAAGTGAACTCTCTTTTGAGGGTTATTTTTGAGCAAGAAGGCAGATAAAAATAATTGAAATGGGCAAAGAACATAACAAATCTGGTGAATACCAGATAAAATATAAGGATTTCCTATTCAGATCTCACTTTCTGGATTTGGATAATCTGTCAGTCTCAATTCTTCATCCATCGGATGAGGTATATGACTGCTTTAACTCAGCTAGTCAGCTAGTATTGACCTTATATTTACCCTGCTGTTGCTAACAAGATAGATTTTAGTTTTAAAAAAGAAAGAAATAATGAGGGTAGCACAACATAACAAATAATGGGGAGATAAAAAGCCAAAATTGACATGTCCAATTCAATGTGTAGTTCACAAATAATAATGAACTTGGCAAATTTGTCTGTGTAAATAAGCATATGTCATTCCTAATTCATACGATAATAGTGTATATTTGAGCTTTCATACTATTTATAAAACTGAAGGTAACCAGTCCTCATCTCTACTTCTGTATTCTGTTTGTTGTATTTCATTGAACAAACCACTGGTCTATCTAGTTCAGTCCACTATAATCAGCTATTAAAGACATTTCTTAGACTTTCTACCTAAAGTTGTACATAGAGTCTGAACCAAAGTCTTTCTGTGTATGAATCTGCTGAAGTTCTGAATTGTGACCTGTTGAAAGTAGTTATCACACCATCTTTTTGTACTGAAATGCTCTTTATATATGCATGTGCTCATCAACATTTCAGTGAAAAACCTTTTGGCTCCAGGTGCATATCCACCATCTGGAGCTGCTGCTGCTCTCTCATCTATTATGCAAATGAGAAGTGGTATTAGTTATGTTTCCTCTATTGATATCGATGCAGTAATGGAAATGTTCCAGCTTCAGCTTTGACCAGGAATTTGTTTTCTGTTATTTATAGACTAAAACTTACACCCCATTACCTCTAATGGTTCTGGGGTCACTGAAGGCCTCGATGTCCATGTTGCATCCTATTTAAATATGCTAAGAAGAATATGCTTTAAAATGTTCTGCTGAATTATACTGTTTCATGCAATTACATATTACATTTGTTCTAGGCAGATTATTTTCATTATTTTATAGCATGTGTTTCAGTTAGTTTTTATGTATTTCACTGAAAGCAAAAATTCCCTTCCCTATTTCTTACCTGGGGGTACCCAAACTCAATTCCAGCTATACAGATTCCTCCCTCCCCCAGAACGTTTATGGTGAAGGTAAGACTTAAGCCTCTCTCTTGGTGTACTATAATATTTTTGAAAATAAGGATTATAGTGACAAAACAAAATGTTCCTGCCTTTCAAAGGCTTCCCATACTTGGATGATGAGCAAGAGGGGAAACAGCTGTGCCACCTGATTTAGATTAGCTAGAAAGCAGGGTTTCCTGATTTCTAGCAAATACAAATAGCACGGTACAGCTGATTGTCACACGGCTGATTTTTGGAACTTTTTTAAAAACTTTTTTAAAGCATTTTTTATCACTGGTTTGGGCGAACAGATAGTAAAAAAAATGCTTAAAAAGTTTTTTAAAAGTTCCGATGATCAGCTGTGTGACAATCAGCCGTACCACGTGATTGTTGGAACTTTTAAAAACCTTTTAAAAGCATTTTTTTACTACTGGTTCGGATGAACCGGTCTGAATCGGTAGCATTTCACCCCTGGTCTGCTATCCATCCAAGAGCATTTAAAAAAAACAAACCTTTAAAACATGGACTTTTTAATATTCTCTTTACTTGACTTCCATCAAAACAGAAATAACCAGGATGAACTGCAGGTCATTGAAGCATAATTCTCTCTAGAACCTTCTCAATACAGCCAAAATCACTGTTCCAGTGATTGTTATGCCTGTTTGTTATTAGTAGAGTTATGCTGTTTAACTTTGCTCTTGGTACAGCTAAGATAACTATTAGGAACACAAAAATAGAGGTATTGGCTGCACAAGAATGACTGGGGAGAAATTCAATGGTCACAGAAGAATTATTTTTTTCCTGCTACACAAAGACGGTTCATTGAAGGCTGTGGGGAAAAGGGGCCCCATGTGGGTCACAAAGGGTCATTACTTGCTCTCCTGGGCTTTCATCTTAAATATGAAGTTATTCCTGAACATGCAAAAGACAATTGTCATCTTTCTAAAAGTGAAAATAACTCCTTAGAAACGTATCCTGCTTGGAGGTGGAAAAGATCAATTATTTTTTTAAAAAATGTGCACATAGAGAACTTTCAAGGTTATTACATGCTGAGAATTGCTTTTATTGTACTGTTGAACTATCAGCAATTCAGAAAGGGAAAATAGGAATAATCTGAAAGGTTTCTTGTGGCACATTAATGCTTCCCAAGAACTCACATTGGTCACAATAGCAAACATATAAAAGCAGCAGCTTCCAAGCTATTTCAAGATTTTTGAAATGTATACATTTTGAGGGTTTTGTCCTTCATTTCTGAGCAGGTGGTGAGAGAAAAAAAGCAGCACCTGGTGCAGAGATCACTGCCAGGTTGCTAAACTCTTGGTACAACTCCCTGCATCTTATGGAAACAAAATGAGGATAAGATATGCTTGCACTTGGGATAATCCAAGTGAATGTGCTTCACACAGCTGCAGAAACAGGACAAGTTCCAGGAAATGATAACTCTGAAACAAATTGATAAGGTGCTGCAATCCTTTTTTGTTGTTGCTGTGGTTGTTGTTGCAAATGTTTTGCTTTGGCCTGCAAAACCTGCAGCTCTTCAAAGTGTGCATTTCTCTCAAAACCCATTCTCTCTCCCTCCAGGCAGTCCCAAATAATAATAATTAGGAACAGGCAAAGCAGAGAAAGGATTACAATGTCTTGGAGGCTCTGGATACACATCTCTCATCACCCTGATGCAGCAACTCTTTGCAGGGCTTCCTTCTGGTTTGTAGTTGTTGTCTCTGCCTTCTAATAACTATAGTTTTGGAAGATCATTGAAAATTATTGTATTCCCTCTATCCCCAAAGATTACTGAAACCTAGCAACATTGACTATGCTTTGATTGACATTATCTAGAGTCCATGGCTCACACTAGTGGCGGGATTCAACAATTTAACAACTGGTTCTCTGCCCTAATGACCAGCTGGGTAGATG